>NC_050503.2:1505100-2105100 GCF_012460135.2 Molothrus ater
ACAAATGGTGGGCACACAGGTAGCCAGAGATGGTGGGTGCACAGGTACCCAAGGAATCTGCATTCACAGGCACCCTTGAACGGTGGGTGCACAGGTACCCAGGGATGGTGAGGACAGAGATACCCAGCAACAGTGGGTGCACAGGTACTCAGTGACAGTGGTGTGCACAGGTACCTGGGGAGGGTGAAAGCACAGATACCTGGCATGGTGAGTGCACAGATACCCACAGAAGGTGGGCACACAGGTTCTCCTAGAGGTGGGCACACAGCTCCATGGGGATGATGAACACACAGGTACCCTGGGAAGGTGTGAGCAGGAGTTACCAGGGAAGATGTGTGCACAGGTAACCGGGGAGTGTGGGCATAGAGGTGCCCATGGAAGTGAGGGCACAGGTAACTCACACACCTGCAGCCTCCCAGGCATCCCTCACTCACTGCCAGCCCTGCAGAGGGGGTCCCTGGACCCTGCTTTGTTAGTGAGGGTCACTCAGCCAACAAGGCTCCCTTGGCTAATGAGGTCCCTTGGCTCTTGCAGACTGGGATGGGGCTGCCAGCTCCAGCCCCGTGTGCCCCTGCCTCCTGGGGCTCCCCACCCACCCTCTGGTGCTGCTGTCCTGCTCTTCAAAAAACCCCTTCAGCTTTGGGGATCAGGGCACCCTCTGGGGGGACAAAGCCCCAGCAGCCCTGGCTGGGCAGGCGGAGCACAGGGGCTGCTCTGAGGGCAGTTGCAAGGGGATCAGGAGGTGCCTGACCTGGGGGGCTCTGAGATCCCACCCGTGGCTGGGACAGCATGGCAGGAGCTGGGGACACTGTGCTGGAGAGGCAGGGGGCACCAGAGCAGGGCAGGCTGGGCAGTGTGATATTAATACACATTTTCCCGTGATGTTCTGGCACAATTTTCAGAGCCAAAGCTGGAGGGAGCTCCTGGCCGACACAGCCTGGGTTTGTTTCTCTCCCTCTTCACTCTCCCCTCCAGACCTCCACCCCCCCCCCACCCCTGTGGCTCCCAGAGCACCAGGACGTGTTGCTGGAGCATCGTGTCCATCTGTCCTTGAGCCATGGAGAGGAGAGGGGAGCTGCCCCCATCCCTGCCGGCATCAGCCCTCTCTCTCCACAGCATCTTCTCCGCCTGGCTTATCTAATGGCTGTGGCACGGCCTTTAAATGTCACCCACTAAAGAGAGCACGACGGCGTCCGGGAAGGGAGGGGAGGCTGGGTGAGACAGGATGGGAAAAACAGGAGCAAAACAGTATCGATTTCCAGCCAATTATCACTGTTATCAAAGCAGAGCAATTAAAGGATGAGGCCACATCGCCAATACCCGGCTGCCCCTCCGAGGCGAGGCGCGGGCTCAGCGGCTCTGTCGAACACACACAAGCACACAAACACATCCCCGTTCCCTCTGTGCGTGTGTGTCCGTGCGTGCTCGGGGCACACGCGTGTGCACACACACACACACACACACACACACACACACACACACACGCACACAGAGGGGTCCTGAGCTCCGCCGCGTCTGCTGAGCTTGTTTTCCCGGTGGAGTTAATCTCCCCAGCCCGCTTCACCGCCTCGATCTCCGCGCAGCCAGGATGTGCCTCCCTCCATCTGGCTCTGCCTGAGCCCAGAGAGGGTGGGGGGCGCTGGGGACGGCTGGCAGAGCGCTGCCCTGGGCCCTCGCCCGGCGAGGGGCTGGATCTGCGGGAACTTAGCGCATTTCTCCTCCTCAGGTCGTCTAAAATGTTCTCTCTCCGTGTGCCCATCCCTCCTCCTCCCTCCTCCTTCCCGCTGCCCCCAAGTGCAGGGCCTGGCTCCGACCCTGCTGCGCCCCAGGGCTCTCCCAGGCTGCCAGCTGGGCACTCGCCCTGCGATGGTTTTGGCTTTTTACGCTCTTGCAGGATGGATGTTGGAGCCACACAGCTCCCAGTCACACCATCCCTGTCCTCGGTTTGTTCAGCTGCAGCACAGGAGACTGAGCGGAGGCTCCTGGGGGCTGCAGCTCCTGCCCAGGGCAGGCACAGGGGCAGGGGCTGAGCTCTGCTCTGGGACAGGGACAGGAGCCCAGCAAGGGCTGGAGCTGGGCCAGGCCTTGGCATGGAGCTCAGGGCAAGGTTCTTCCCCCCGAGGCTGCTGGGCACTGCCCAGGCTCCCCAGGGAATGGTGCCAAGGCTGCCAGAGCTCCAGGAGCTCCAGGGGTGCTCAGGGTGGGGTTCTTGGGGTGCCTGTGCAGGCACAGGGGCTGCACTGGATGACTCTTGTTAGTCTTTTCTCACTCAGGATATTCCAGGATTTTATGATTCTCTGATCCCATCACTGGTGGGTGGTGTTTGGGAGCACCAAAGATGCCAGCAAGGACCAGACCTCTGGCTCAAAATGCAGCCCAGAGCAGTGATGGGGGTCATACGTGGAGGATACACTGTGTCACAGCACAGTGACCCAGTGGCCCTGGCACAGGGTGCCCAGAGCAGCTGGGGCTGCCCCTGCATCCCTGGCAGTGCCCAAGGCCAGGCTGGACAGGGCTGGGAGCAGCCTGGGACAGTGGGAGGTGTCCCTGCCATGGCAGGAGTGGCACTGGGTGGGCTTTAAGGTCCCTCCCAAGCCAAGCCAGTCTGGGGTTATACAAACACCCTCAGGGAACAGCCTGAGACATGGTTCCAGCACTGGGAGGGTCAAACCCCCACAGCCAGGGGCAATCCCTTGTTGGGCAGACCCCAAAGCCTCCCCCTCCCAGCCTGGCAGCCTTGGACCCAAGGGCTGCACTACCCACATCCAGTGGCACAGCTTGAGAGCAGCATCTCCAGCAGCCATCCCAGGAGATGCTTCCCAAGCATCTGGGGAGGAAGGGAAGCTGAGCTCTGGTACTATTGCCTGGGAGGGAGCTTATATGGAAAACCACAGAGGCTGACAACAGCAGAAACCCTTGTTTGGCCTTGGCCACACTTCTCAGCAGCTCAGGAGCCCCATGCTGGCTCTCACCACTGAGAATTGCTGCTTGCCTGGGGAATGAGCAGGACCTGAGCCCTGACACCCTGCCTGCTGCCTGGTCCCCCCCACTGCCCTGTCCCCTGGCTGCTGGCTGTGCACAGCTAACACATTAACCTAGTGCTGCGCCCGCCCCCGGCCCCGCGCTCCCTGCCTGTGTGACACACATCTGGGCCAGCACAGAGGTGCAGGGGGGCATCAAATCCTTTTAAAAGGCTCAGTGGGTTAGAAACCCCCTTGCAATTACCACCTTCTCCTTGTCTGGTGCACACAAAGGACCCTCCGGGGTGCTGGGCATGTTCCTGACAAACCCAACAGAGCCGCGGGAGCCGGGAGGAAGGGACGGACGCAGGAGCCTTTTCAGACTCTGCTATTTGGTTGCAAACTGCTTAATTTCCTGAACAAAACGATATTTTTGTTGTTGTTGTTGTTTTGATGGAAAGGACAGCACTTTTTTGGCATGGTACAGTCCCAGGGCTATTCATCCATCACCACAGCAACGAGCTCCATCAATGGCCATCCGAGATTGCGGATGATTAGAGACAACATGTAAAAGGTGGAAGACGCTGGGCACCTCGAAAACCTCGTCTTCCCAAATGACTTGAATTATCCTCATTATTTCTCCCCGGCCAATTCTCTCCCCAGTCCGCAGGAGACGTCGCTGTTATATAAACACGGGAAGAGCCAAGTTATAAGAGCAGGCGGATGAGAAGGGAATGGTCCCTTCTGATGGGGACTGACCTGGAAAGCTCATGACATGGAGGATGAAACCCTCTGAGATGCTCAGGGCATCCTTCTGTGCCTGGAAGTGGGGAGGAGTGGGGCCACGCTGCTGTCAGGGCACTGGGGACCATGGCTGAGCCTCGGGTGGGGTGAGCACAATTTCTGCTTTTCCCAGTCTTGAAACTCTTCCCTGAACTGTGCCAGCCCATTCCAGGGACACAGTGAAGAGCTTCTTGTTGGTTTGCACCTCAAGGACCCAGCCCATCACCACCACCAGTTTTTGGGGTAAACCAGAGAGAAAGAGGACACTGGAGCCTGGAGAAGGTGTGACATGTCCCAGTGGAGGGACTTCCCGTGGTGACAGTGTCCTGAAACATGGCAGCCCTGAAACTTTAATGCCCACCTGCAATATTCATGGTGCTTCCGACAGCAGCAAGGTGGGAATTGTGCAGAGCAGCCTGAATATTTCATGGGGGCTCTGCACTGGGATTTTGGGATGGTTTCCTGCACTGCCACCACAGCCCCACCCTGCCATGGAGTCTGAGCCATCCGGTGTGGAGGAAGAGTGATGGCACCCTGATCTGCAGCCAGAGAGTCCTCAGAAATAATCAATGCATGTTTTGGCCCTGCCCGGAGTGGG
Organism: Molothrus ater; assembly: GCF_012460135.2. Classification (NCBI taxonomy): domain Eukaryota; kingdom Metazoa; phylum Chordata; class Aves; order Passeriformes; family Icteridae; genus Molothrus; species Molothrus ater. The sequence goes on from NC_050503.2 coordinate 1,509,442, forward strand.
AGGAGAGGTCATGTCCTTTTGGGCATCTCTCTGCTCTGGGGGGGATCAGGAGACCCCGGGTCTGCAGGGTGACCTCCCAAACTGGCTTTGGTGGATGTCCCTCACTCTGAGTCCCACAGCACCACAGAGGGGCCCCAAGAGGCCACCCTGGGCTGGGATGTCCTGGTGTCACTGCAAGGGACAGCTGTCCCCAGTCCTGTCCTCTCTGGCTGCTGCAGGGTTGTTTCCTTGCTAGAGGCCCTTGTCCCAGGGCCATTAGAGGCATGGGAGGTGACAGTCACATGGGTGGCTGGGATCCAGGTCAGCTCTCCATTGGGACATCCCCTCTGTGAGCCAGGTGCTCACAGCCAGCCTTACACAGGATCCTGACCCAAACTGACCCAGCCCACGATGGCAAAAGGTCCCCAGAGCAGTGACACCAGTGAGGGGGGAGGTGATGGTGACAACATCAGGGGACAGCAGCTCCTCCCCATCCTCTGCAGCCCCCTTGGCTGCAGCCCTTCCTGAGCACTCCCTGCCTGGGGGGCTGCTGGGGGGTGGCTGCCTCTGAAGGGAGCCCCAAGGGCAGCAGAGCCCACCATGGCAGGGACAGGGCTCAAGCACCCTCCTGGTGCCAGCAGAGCCACCAGCTCTGCAGAGCCCATCATGGTGCATGTCCCCTCCTCACTCCGTGCCTCAGTTTCCCCTCTGTGTCCTGGGGATGAGCCCTCTGTCTAGGGCATTTTCCAGGACCTCAGGCGAGAGAATGGGGTATCAGTTATAGGAATGTGCCCTCTGTTGATGGAGTCACCAAACTCTCCTTTGTCCCCTCAAAAAAGGAAATAAGCCCAGAAGTTTCTCTCCTCTATTAGGTGAAAAGGCATCTCACAGGACCTGGGGGACTTCACCTCAAACTTAAGGATAGCCAATTGCACAGGAGCCAAAAAGTCCTGTTTGGGCAATTTAGAAAAAGAGGAGAACAAAGAAACTAATGGCTTTTGTGAGGTGTTTTACCAGGAGCAAGAACCTCTTGCACCTGGATCAGTTTTTTCCTGCAAAGAGTTTGTTATTTTGCCTTTTATTGAACCTTTTTGTTTCCAACACTACCACAGAAGCCATCCTGCTGATTTTATGCCTTCTAAGGTAGCTGAGCTATCTTGGGGGAGAAATAGATCTCAAAGAGCTTATGAGACCTGGCTCGAGGAGGCTCCTGACTCCATCCAGGGACAGACCCCAGCCCTGGAAAGGGTGGCCAGGGGCACAAGTGCCCATCCTTCTCTTCATCGATGGAGCAGCACAAGGAGGCAGAGTGTGGGTGCTTCCCCTGAGCCCAGCACCAGGCAGGATCAGCTTTGCTTCCCTTCTGGAAGGATGTTGGGGCTTCTCCTTGGAGCAGGGGATTGGGGACTGCTGTCACCACCCCTGCATGGCTCCTGGGGTACAGGGACATGAGGGACAGCTCTGGCCCAGTGTGGGAAGGTGGCTGTCCTTGGGGCAGTGCCTGGTCCTGGAGAGTGAACCCTGTACTGTTTTGACTTCCTTTTCTGTTAGAGCCACCCTTGCTGTCCCCCAGTGCCACATGTGAGGTGCTGGCACCTCTGCTCTGGGGCATTCAGGGCTCCATGTGCTGACTCCTGGCTTGGGCTCTTCCCCTCCTTCAGTCCCCACCATGTCCCCAGTGCCCCTGCTTAGAGAGCACCCCCTGGCCAGGAATGCCCCCCAAATCCCACCTGCCCCCAGCTCCCCAAGCTCCCCTTTGGGTCCCATCTGCTGCCCTGCACCCCCAGCACCTCAGGGCAGGGGAGGAATGGCCAAAACCACAACAGGGAGCCGTGGCTCTGATCAGGCTCGATTGGAGCCGATAATTAACAACACGAGAAGATCGATAAGGGAAGCAGCTGTGCTGCAGCCAGGGACAGGGACAGGGACAGGGACAGGGACAGGGACAGGGCTGGGGCCCCTCCTGCCACCCGGGGGATGCCCCTCTCTGTCCCCCTGTGCCCCCTCAGTGCCGGGGCTCTGCTGGCATCCCGCATTCCCACAGGAGGAGGATGGGAGGTGCACACTGAGGGCTTGGCCATGTCCCCCGGGGAACCAGCCACCACCACCAGGCCGGGGTGACAACGGGGGGACCCCTCCCCATCCCACAGACCCCAGGCCACACAGGCAACGCAGCCGGAGCCCACGCTCCAGGTCAGGGAGCTGCGGGGTGGGAGAAGGAGTTAATTCCTACACCGAAAAGCTCTTTGCCGGCATCTCGTCTCTAATGGAAGAGTCATGTCGGATTAGCGGGAGGGCGGACGAGGCGCCGAGCGAGCGCCCGGCCCGGCGGGCCCGGCCCCGGGGACAGCGGGGGCAGCCATGCGGAATGGCAGATCTGGGCCACTGTGCCAGCGCCGCCGGGGCCACCGCGGCAGGGACGGACCGGGGGAGCGGCCCCGTGGAGATCCCACGCGGGATTCCATCCTCACCCACTCCCCGAAGCCGGGGATGCTTCACCTGTGTGCCCACCTGGGGCTCGCAGGGGAGGAAGGGAGGGAGGGAGGGAGGAAGGGAGGAGGAAGGGAGGGAGGGAGGATGCTCCGGGAAGGGCGAGAGGGAGCGAAACCCTCGGGGCACGGCGGGGTTTGGGGCTCAGGGGCCACTGGACCTTCCTGCGGTGCCGGTGCCACCGGAGGGGAGGGGACAGCGGGGGGGACACGGCAGGTGAAGGCTGAGAGACCGAAATTCCCTGTGGGGACTGCTCCAGACCTGCGGGATCGCGACAGGAGCGGGAGGGAGGGGGAGGAAGGGAAGGGAAGGGAAGGGAAGGGAAGGGAAGGGAAGGGAAGGGAAGGGAAGGGAAGGGAAGGGAAGGAAGGGAAGGGAAGGGGAAGGGAAGGGAAGGGAAGGGAAGGAAGGAAGGGAAGGGAGGACGCCCCAAGCTCCAGGGCTCCGCAGACGCTGCAATCCAATCGCCGAGGGCCAGCGATGCCCGGGCGATGGAAAAGTGGGTCAGGCACATTGGACACCATGTGCTCCTCCTCTCCTTTCACACTCCTTATCGCAGAGCCGATGGTAAATAAAAACCAGCCCGTCTCCCAGCAACCCCGGCGGGCGCTGGGCTGTGCCGGGAGCGGAGTCCAAGGTGAGCCACGGTGGCAGCCATGGGAGCCAGCCCGGGCAGCTGCGAGGCCGGGGTGAGCAGGAAGCCCCAGCCCATGGTGGGAGCAGGGGCTGCCCGGCTGCCAGGACCCCTACCCCGCTCTAGTGGGGTGGGGAATGTGGGGAAGGCCCGTGTCCTGCTGTGATGCTGCCCCTGCAAAGGACACTGAGTTCTCCCGAGCTGTTTGCTGGTTCTGGCAGAGCCCAAGATAGAAAAACTCCAGAAAATGGGGATATTTGCCACGAGGAAGCATGGTGAGGTATTTGAGGCACCTTGTCTCCCTTGAGATCTGTCAGCAGGAGCAATGGCTGAGAGCCTCAGAGCATCCCTGACCCACTGACCTGTAAAAAGGAGGCATCCCAGAGGGGCCCCACCCTGTATCACCCCACCAAGCATCCCCCTCCTCAGGTAACCCCAGTGGCTCTCCCGAGGCAGGGCTGGTTTGCTGCCACCCCCCCTCCAGCTGCTTAAATCAAGCAGAGCCCTTTGTTTTCTCCTTTCATATTATTTAATTCTCCTCTCCTCACTTGCACTGCAGGGGCAGTGGCTAAGCCCAGGGCTTTGCTAAGCTGGGATCGTATTAAAAGAGCAGAGAGGAAGAGAGTTTCTGGTGCTAAGCTGCTTGTGGTAACAAAGATGGATTTAAGGAAACTGCTCCCATAGCGATATTATTGCCCAAGCACCCAACCCCAGGGGAAAGCACCTGGGGATGCAGGGAAAGGCCTTGGGAAGTTCCAGCTGGGATGCACCAGCAGCAGCCCCGGCACTGCAGGGCTGGGGGTCCTGTGTGGGGCCACCAGGTGAGGCCACAGCTGGAGCTGGGACCCACAAGCAGGGCTGAGCCCCTCGGGGCGGGCTGGCACCGGCCCCTGGGGCTGCCCAGCGGTGGGCGGCTCACCTGGGCTTTGGCTGCATTAAAAGCTAAGCCCTCTGGCGCGGCTTTTTCCAGAGCAGCAGCCAAAAAGGCGCTTACCGGGCCGAGGAGGGCGCCTGCCAAGCCCTAATTAGGGCCGCTCAGCGGTGCTAACGCGCAGTCCCAGCCCCGGCAGGGCGGGGCTGAACGCCCCGGGATGCCGCTGCTGGGCTTGAGGTGTTCGCTGGAAGGGGGAAAATCCTCCTTCCTTCCTTCCCAAAATTGCACCAGAGGGGAGCTGGCAAGCCTTCCTTTGGGCTTGGCATCCCCAAACCAGCGGGATGCAGGGATCAGAGCCCGGGCATGGGAGGGCCAGCAGCAGATTTCTGGGCACTTTCCTCTTCCCTGCTCTTTACCTCGCCTTCTCTCTGCATTAACATGTTAACTTTGGCCAAGAGCTTTTCCCACTGACCTACTGATCTTTCCTATTTTGGTCCTTGGAATTAAGGGATTGCTGGGATTAACTTGCACTAAAGCCTCCAGATCAGCTCTGGAACGGGACGCCCAGGTACGGGCACCACGGCCACTGGGGGCCGGGGGCACCGGGGGCAGGAGCCCTGGCAGTGCCCGAGGGCCCAGCACGGGTGGGACAGGGCAGCACCCCACTGTGCTGGCAGCTCTGCTCCTGCTGCTCCCATTGCCAGGGTTTGGGACCTGCTGTGCTCAGGGCTGGGCACCCATAGGCAGGGTGGGGTGCCCAGAGCCCCCAGCAGGGATGGATGGGTGCTCTGAGGGTCAGGGTCTGCCCTGGCAGCAGGGATGCCACCGAGGGGCTGTGCAGCTTCCAACCCCTTCCCCAGGGAGCAGCTGCTCCCCATGGCAGAGCCCTGGGTGGGCTGCAGGACAGGACCTTGACCAGCACCATTTTCCCGCTGCCAGCCCCAGCCTGGGGTCCCTCAGTCATCCCCAGCTGAGCCCTGGATGGGGGATGCTCCTGGCACCTCCACCCTATCCTGCCACATCCTCTGCCTGCCCCACAGGGTGATGCCCCAGTGCCACCAGCCCCCAGAGCCTCACTATTGGTGGTGAAAACAGAGCCACCATCTTGGTGTCCCTGAGCAGCCTTTCCGCAATATTCCAATATAGGGGTAAAATAAAATCTCCAAATTTACCCTTTTCACTCCAGATTGGAGGTTCCCCTTAAAGGCAGGTGGCTTTTCCACCTGGAGGGCCATTCCCCATCCCTGCCCCAGCCCTAGGGACTGTATCACTGTCAAGTGCCTCCATCTGCCCCGGGACCCCTGTGCTCACCATCGGGCATGGGGGAAGCAGCATCACATGAAACTCAGCAATTTTGTGGCTGGGAAGTTCAAAAAGATGGAGGTGAAGGAGGGGCTGGTGGGGGGGGCAGGAACAACCCAGCTTTGAAGGTGCCTGGAGATTAACTCAAGGCCATGGTTGAGGCTCGGAGACTTTTACAGCAAAACCTCATTAAGGCAGGAGCGGGGGGAAACGGGGGGAGTCAGGAAATCTTCTAAGCAGGAGGAAAAATGTTTGATTCAGCAGAAACAAGTGGGAAAAAAGCCCCCTTGAGTCCCCCCACTCCGCTTTTATCTGTCCCGGGGGGATCGGGGCGGAATATGAAATCTGCCCCTTTCCTCTTTCCTGTTTATCTCCTAATTATGACGCTGGAGATTCGGCAGCACCGCGCGGTGCCCGGACGGTGCCGAGCTGGGGCTGTGCCAGGGGGAGCTGCCCGGGGAGCCCCTGCACCCCTCGCCCTGGGCTGAGCCCCTGGGGCTCCGGGGAGGGAGGGGATGGTGTTGGAAGGGCAGGACCATCCTTCAGGTGCCAATTTGGGCGGCATTTGTGCAGTGAGGGGGGTCAGGGCTCTGCAGCCTGGGCCAGGGAGAAGCTGCCTTTGCCCCTCCCCAGGGACCACCGAGCCCAGAGGGGTGAGCAGGGCTGGGCCTGGGGCCAGGAAAACCAGGGGCAAGGGACCCCAAGCCCCCCAGGGTGGGCCCTGCAGCCACCCACAGTCACACAACACCACGGCCCAGTGACCTACTTGGAGCATCAGTGAGCTACAGCAGTGTGGGATGGGGATGGAGAGAGGGATGGGGATGGGGACAAGGATGGAGAGAGGGATGGGGATGGAAACGGGGATGGAAACAGAGATGGAGACAGAGACAGGGATGGAGACGGGGACATGGATGGAAACAAAGATGGGGATGGAGACAGGGATGAGGGTGCAGATGGACAGGGATGCAGGAAGAAACAGGGATACAAACAGTGATGGGGATGCAGGCAGGGATGGGGGTGCAGAGGGGAATGGAGATGGAGACAGATGAGGGCAGGGATGGGATGCAGGAAGGGATGGGATGCAGGCAGGGGTGTGGATGGAGGCAGGGATGGGATGGAAGCAGGGTGTGGATGGAGGCAGGGGTGTGGATGGAGGCAGGGATGGGGATGAGGCAGGGTGTGGATGGAGGCAGGGATGGGGATGAGGCAGGGATGGGGATGGAAGCAGGGTGTGGATGGAGGCAGGGATGGGGATGAGGCAGGGATGGGGATGAGGCAGGGGTGTGGATGGAGGCAGGGGTGTGGATGAGGCAGGGATGGGATGGAGGCAGGGATGGGATGAGGCAGGGATGGGGATGAAGCAGGGGTGTGGATGGAGGCAGGGATGGGATGCAGGCAGGGGTGTGGATGAGGCAGGGGTGTGGATGGAGGCAGGGATGGGGATGAGGCAGGGATGGGGATGAGGCAGGGATGGGATGGAGGCAGGGATGGGATGGAGGCAGGGGTGTGGATGGAGGCAGGGATGGGATGGAGGCAGGGATGGGATGGAGGCAGGGATGGGATGCAGGCAGGGGTGTGGATGGAGGCAGGGATGGGATGGAGGCACGGATGGGATGGAGGCAGGGATGGGATGCAGGCAGGGGTGTGGATGGAGGCAGGGATGGGATGGAGGCAGGGATGGGATGCAGGCAGGGTGGGATGCAGGCAGGGGTGTGGATGGAGGCAGGGATGGGGATGAGGCAGGGGTGTGGATGAGGCAGGGATGGGATGCAGGCAGGGGTGTGGATGCAGGCAGGGATGGGGATGAAGCAGGGATGGAGGTGCCGTGCTCCACCCCAGTGGGCACCCACAGCCGCTGCCCGGGGCACAGTGGGACCCAGCCCGGCCACGGTTCCCCCTCCCCCAGCCCCTGAGGAAGGCTCAGCAGTCACTAATTGCTTGGGACACCCCTCGGGGTGCGGGGGGAGACTGAATGTTCCTCCCCCGGCAGCTCTGCTGGCCACGGCTCCAATTAGCCTCGTTATCCTGCGTCGCTGCTGATTAGGGGCCGGGTAATTGCCCGGCGTTCGGTGTCCCTTAGAGCCACATGGCAGCAGCAATTGCATAAGCACCGGGCAGGCGTTACGTGAGCCGTGAGCGAGCCAGGCCAGCCCGGGGGCTCCGGTTACACCTGGCCCTGCTGCCCCCCTGCTCCCGGCCCCGGGCGGTGACAGGGACAGCCCCGCACGGGCTGCAGGACTCAGGGGTGCGCGCCGCTGCTGCCTCAGTTTCCCCCTTCTCCATGCTCTGCTTTGCACTCACAGTGTGTCTGAATGACACCCACGGCCCCATGACCCCACAGCCCCATGCCATGGCCCCTGAACACCGCAGCCACACAGCATGGCCTCACAGCCCAACAGCAGAGTCCCACCCCATGGCCCCACAGCCCCATGACCCCACAGCCCCATGACCCCACAGCCCCATGCCATGGCTCCTGAACAGCACAGCCTCACAGCCCCACCGCACAGTCTCATTCCATGATCCCATAGCCCCACACCACAGCCATTTTCTGTGGCCCCATTACCCCATGGCCCCACAGCCCCATGACCCCACAGCCCCATGCCATGGCTCCTGAACACCACAGCCCCACAGCCCCACAGCCCCACAGCCCCACAGCCCTACAGCACAGTCCCATCCCATGGCCCCACAGCCCCACAGCACAGCCATTTTCCATGGCCCCATTACCCCTGGCCCCACAGCCCGTGCCGTGCCAGCCTTTGCATAAGCAGCAGCAGCAGAGGTGCAGTGACTCACAGCACTGCAGTGGGGCCACGTGCCCAGCACCATGCCTGATCCCACTGCCTGCCAGGCCTGGCACAGCTGGCACAGCCACATCTCATGCCCGTGGTCTGAGGGCACTGCCCCGTTTGCTTTGGCACAGTGAGGGACCCCCATCCTGCAGCCACGAGGCACTTCAGCAGCAGGGGGGGAGGGAGGGTGGCACTGGCACCGTGGACAGGACAAAGCAGTGACCCTAACCCTAACCCAGCCCCTGAGCAGGGGATGCCCCCTGTTCCACCCCCACGGCTGGGGGGCACAATGAGGCTCAGTGGCTGCAAGTGCTGCAGTTCTGCTGCAGCCCCCCCAACCTCCAGTGCTGCCCTCACCCTCAGACCAGTGTGGGGCACATGGCTGGGCCTTCATCCAGCCCTGGGAATGGGGGACAGGACCCTCATCCACCCTGGGGCTGGGGGACAGGACCCCCATCTTACCCTGGGATTGAGGGACAGGACCCTCATCCAGCCCTGGGGCTGGGGGACAGGACCCCATCTAACCCTGGGATTGAGGGACAGGACCCTCATCCAGCCCTGGGGATGGGGACAGGACCCTCATCCAGCCCTGGGGATGGGGGACAGGACCCCCATCTTACCCTGGGATTGAGGGACAGGACCCTCATCCAGCCCAGGGACTGAGGGACAGGACCCTCATCCAGCCCAGGGATTGAGGGACCCCCAGGACCCCCATCCATTCCAGAGGTTGAGGGACAGGACCCTCATCCCTCTTGCCCAGCCCTGAGCCTGGGGGCTGCCCTGGGGCACATTCCTCCCCCCCTCCCCGAGGATGAGCTGTGGGGACCCCAGTGCTGTGGCCCCCATCACTGTGTTCACCCCGTGCCCCATTCCCTGCCGGGCAGCTCAGCCACTCCAGATGGGAAACTGAGTCACGGCAGGCGCCTGGCAGTGCCCTGGCAGTGCCCTGGCAGGGAGCCCAGGCAGGGACACCGCGGGGTCCGGCAGGGCCAGCCCGGGGCTCGCCGAGCCTGGGGCTGCTGTTCCAGCCCCGAGCGGGGTGAGGGGCTCTGGGTGGGGGCTCTGGGTGGGGGCTCTGGGTGGGGGGCTCTGGGTGTGGGACGGGCGATGCTGGCAGAAGGTTCCCCTCTCGCTGGGTGGGGCCCGAGGGAGAGCAAACAGTGATTAAGGCGCGATGGTGTCATCCGGAATTCCTGCTCACCTCCGGGCCAGCCCGGGGCGGCTGCGCTGGTCCTGGTGGCCACTTCAGAGCTGCCACAGCCTGGCAGGGCCCCGCCGTCTGCCCTGGCCCTGATCACAAAGATTTGGCAGCGGGGCTGGGGCAGGAGGAGAAGAGCTGGATGGTGGCAAGTGTCAGTTTTTGGGTGCTTGTCCCTTCCTGGTGGCCGTTTCTGTCCTCTGCCACTGGTGCCACCTGGGCTGGGCTGGATCCAGCCCCGCTGGACCTGTCCCCCAGCATTGTCCCGGTGGGTGCAGCTCCTGGCACAGAGTCTGGGCCAAGGGCAGCTCTGGCCCTCCAGCCCCACTGTTCCCATCAGCAGGAGCAGCAGCAGGAGATGCTGGGGTGAGGTCTCTGCCCCAGGCAGATGTGAATGAGCTGCACCAGCTCCTGTCACTGCATGGAGAGGGGGAGAGGGTTTTTAGGGCATGTTATGTGACCTCCACTGCAGAAACAGCCCTGGTCAAGGCTGCTCCTCTCTTAGGAGCAAATGTTACTCCAGGGGCTCAGCCACCAGTGAGCTGGCTCCACCTTGTTCTGGCTTTCCTGGGAGTGAGGAAAATTCCCCCAATTTAAACCCAGCCAAGCCCATGGGGTGAGACCCCATCATGAGAAAAAGGGGTCGTGCTCCGGTAGAACCTCTCCACTTCCACCCATGTGGCCTCAAAGCCGTGGGGCTGAATCCCAGATCTGCAGCACCCAGCACATGCTCAGGTGACCCTGCAGCATCTCCTTCTCCCCTGGGCCTTTCCCCGGGCCATTCCCGAACCTGTGGGTGCCCCATGGGATGCAGGAAGAGACAGGGAGATGTGAACAGAGATAAGACGGAGCGGGAGGGGGGGGTGCCGCACACGAAGGGTTAAAGGGCCGGCGGCGGGAGCGGGTGCGTGGATGGCTGCGTGGGTCCCGCGTTGCTCACGGCAGGTGTGGTGCCGCTTATGTAATCTCGTACTTTTGGATTGCGCCGAGCACTCGGGGAGGATTTTTCGCTCTCGCTCTGCCGCGATTCAGCCACGATTGTCCCAACAGCCGCAATCGGCGACCGCCTTTAGGGAGGGGCGACTCGGCCGGGGCCGGACCCTGCGTGCCACGAGGAGTCACCGCGCTGCTCCCGCTCTCAGTTTCCCCATCCGAAATGGGGCTAATGAGGGTGACCTGCTTGGGGCAGCTCCCGTGACCCCGGGGGAGGCAGCGCGGGGGCTGCCCCCGGCCGGGGCCGCTCGGGATGCGCACCGGGCCGGGAGCTCTGCCTCCATCCGGGGCCGCGCTGCGAGCGGAGCCTGCCAAGAGCGAGGCGAGACGTCGGCCCTCGTCCCGTCTGCGTGCCCATCCATGCGGAGCAGGCAGGAAAGCCGGGAGGAAGGAGCGAATCCGACCGGCGAGAGCAGCGAACCCGTTCCCAATCGCCGTCAGCAAAATCGTGTCAGACAGCAGCGCTGGAGCGAGCTCGGCCCCTCCGCCCCCCAGCCCCGGCCCCCTCCCCGCCGCAGCCGGAGCCGAGCCGGGCGGGTCTCGGCGCAGGGCTGGGAGAGCACAAAACACAAAATGCCACCACGGCTCAGCCCCAGCGTCCCCCTGCCACTGCCACCCGCCTGTGCCAGAGCAGGGGAACCCCTCTGCCAGTGGCCCATCGGCATCTCTGCACCCCCGGCTCAGCTCAGCGTTTGGGGTGGATGTGGGCTGAAATTGCCCCCTTCAGCTGCCATTGAATGGTTTGATTTGAGCGTTGGGGGGCTGAGGTGTCCCCTCAGGGCCCAGCTGCAAGAGCAGGAGGCCATCCAGACAGGAGGCAGTGATGCCACGTGTGGTGATGGTGATGGTGGCTGCATCTGAGCCTCTGGTGGATGTTGTCTCCACATCCATGGCTGATATGGCTGTGCCATGCTTGTGACCATGGTTGGATGCCATGCTCGTGACAGATGCCCCACTCATGCTCATGGCAGATGCCCCATCCATGGCTGTGGTGATACCAGGCCCATGCCCATGGTGGATGCCAGATCCGTGTCTGCAGTGGGAGCAGTGCTCTGCCAAGGCAGATGCCTTCTCCACACCCATCAGGTCTCCAGGCCAGTGCCACTGTCCCCAGGCATTGCTGGGCACTGCTGAGCACTGACCCTGGCACCTGAACCCCGGCCCAGCATTGCCAGGGCCAGCTGCCTCCACCCCTGTGATGTGGCACCAGGGAGGACTCTGGTGACCTGGTGCACCACAAACCCCAGCCAGGGGACTTTGCCCTGTGCTGGCACCTCGGGCTCTGCACGGCGAGGCCTGGTCCAGAGCCACCATCTCTGCACCTCTTAGGGCAGTGTCCCTTATCCAGGGTACAGCCCCGGGCCCCAAAACCACCTGTGCCCATCCCAGCGTGAGAGATGGGGTGGGAATGCCTCCCTGCCACCTTCAAAGCTTCCCTCTTCTTCCACGGCGCCATTCCTGACCCGCAGGGCTCCCAGCTCGGATGTGCCCCCAGATCTCATCATCTGCACCCTGGCATGGCCACTTTGGGCAGCCACAGGGGGGTTCCCGTGCTCCCCACACCCCCCCGGTGCCGGGTGCTGCCCCTTCTGCAAAGACCCCAGCCCTGTCCTGTCCTGTCCTGTCCTGTCCTGTCCTGCCGGGGGTTTTTGGGGTCCCTGGCGGGGACAGCGGGGCTGCACGGGCGCGAAGTGAAGCAAGGCAGCCGTGATTCAGCGGGACACGCAGCCGGCCCCGTGCCTGGGCGAGCCGGGGCAGGACGGGCACGGCTCGTCCCTCCCGGGGGCGGGCAGCCCCGGGGGCAGCTCCGAGCCGCCCCGGCCGGGCGGGGGTCGCGCAGACCCCGCTCCCGGGCGGACTCCGGCAGCGCCCGCGCAGCGCCGAGCACCGGGCGGCGGAGCGGCGGGGATGGGGATGGAGCAGGAGGAGGAGGAGGACGAAGGGCAGGAGGTGGGGCTGGAAGTGAAACCGATTGGGGGGGGCGGGGCGGGCTCGTCATGTGAACGGCCGCATGCTCGGGCAGAAGTGGGTCACGGCGCGGCGGAGGGGCAGGTGCCAGAGCCGCCCGGTGCCGCCCGGTGCTTCCCGGTGCCGCCCGGTGCCTCCCGGTGCCGCCGCTCCCCGCCGCGCCCCGCGCCGCTCCGGAGCCCCGCGCCGCCCCATGCGCCCCCCGGCGCCCTGAGCGCGGCGGACACGATGCGAGGTGGGTCCGGGGGGCCGGGGGCTGCAGGGGGCAGCGGCACAAGTTGGTGCCGGTGGGGATCGGGGACACCGCACCAGCCTGGCCGAGGGGGACGGGCAGGACCCGACGTCAGCCCGGACGGGGATACGGGGGAGCCGCATCAGCCCCGCCGTGGGGGACGGGGGGACTCGGTGTCAGCCCGGACAGTGACAAGGGGGGATCCGCATCAACTTTGCTGGAGGAGGGCGAGGGGAGCCGTGTGAGCCCCGCGGAAGGGATGGGAAGGAGCCCGCAGCGGCCCCACCGGGGACACGGGGGGACCCGCAGCAGCCCCGCTGGAACGGGACAAGGGGGGAACCCGCAGCAGCCCCGCCGGGGCCGCTCTGCCTCCTCCAGCTCCCCTTTCGTTGGGAATAAAATTCTTGTTTATTTTGCTTTGCTTTCCGACGCCGGCTTAGACGCACTCTTAAGCTTTTCCCCGCACTAAACCCCTTAATCTCCTCTTCAATATGTTGCTCCCACCAGGGCTGGATTTATTGTAGTTTTTTCCCCCTTTTCCCCCTCCCCACGGCGTAGGGGGCAGTTTGGGAGGCTCCCGCAGGGACAGGCAAGGGGTCAGGTGCAATTTTGGGTGCCCCTTTTCCAGGGCAGGGGTGAGTTGTGCCAGCACCTGCCTGGTTTTACCCGTTACCAAAGGCAATTCCTACTTTTCACCCCTCTGCTTTGCCGAGCAGGCGGTGGGGAGGAGGAGGATGGAGGGAGGAAGGCTCCAGCGGGACAATCCGGCGGGGCCTGGTGATGGTGACGCAGCGGTGGCCGGACTCAGCTCCGTTCCAGCATGCTGGGCTGGGATTTTCATCCTCCTTTAAACCATTTTTCCATCATGCCCTGCCTTCCCCGAGCCCCGAGCCCTGCCAGGACTCCCTGGTGCTCCTCCATAGGTGTATTTTGGGGGGTGCACGTCCTTAGGCTCATTTTGGGGAGTGGGCACCAGGACGTTCATCCCGAGCTCCTCAAATCCTCAAATCCTGCTTCCTCCCTGCGCCGCGGGTGCTGCGGCTGTGCCCCCGCCTCACTCTTGTGTAACGGTGGGGCTGGGGTGGGTGAGGAGGGCGAGGCGAGCCCCCCACATCCCCTTCCTGCCCCTCGACATCCTGGCTTTGCACCTTTACGAGGACGGAGGGAAGCATTATCGCCTGCCTAATTGCGATCACGCCTGGCTCTTACGTAGCACTTGCACAGCCAGCACCGGCTTAATTAGCAACTGGGCGAACTTTTCCTTTTTTAAAAATATTTTTCCTTTCCCCCCATGAATTGTTGGTGTCGACCCTAATTTAGGGCCGAACCCTGCTGATATCCCACCGTTCCCCCCAGTCGGGCGTTTTTCCCGCAGTCCCGCGTCCTCATCCCTCTCGAAGCCCAAATGCCGCATGGCGACGCCAAATTGATTCAATCTCCATTTTCCTTCCCAAAACCGCCACCGCTCTGCCCCATTTCCCCGGGGGCCCACAGCAGCTCCTCGCTCCTGTCCTTCCCTGCGCCGCGGCTGCGCCGGGGCCGGGGAAGAGGCTTTGCCTTGTATAATCCTATACGATTTCCAGCCCTCCTGCTCACTTGTTTTGCAAGCAGCGTGGCGAGGAGCGTGCGGTGGCTCGGCAGCCTTTGCGACTTGTCCTAGTGACCTAGATCTGTCATTGGAAAAAATCAGAGAGGGCGGAGGAGGAGCTTCCCTGCCCGTTTCGGCGGCGTGCACACGCTGGCGCGGCCGGCACCCACCGGGCCCTCCCGCACGACGGCCGCGCCTGTCCCGGGACCGCAGCGCGGGGACGGCCGTGCCTCCATTCCCAAAAACCAAACCTGGAGGAGAAAGCTGTCCTCTGCCTTTATGGGGGTCCAGACGGGATTTGCAGGATCCCCCACCCCGATAACCCCAGGGAGAGTCAGCGCCGGGAGAGGGGAGAGCAGCCATGGGGTCGGTGGTCTCTGTCCCCATCCTACAGTCCCTGTCGCTGCTCCCTGTCACGTTTAACTTTGAACTCGCGGCGGCTATTTAAAGAGCTGCTAATGTCTAAATCAGCCCGGTTTATCGGATGTGGTGAGCAGAGCTGCTCTCCTGCCTTTTTTTAGCCCCCAGGGAGATAATTCCCCCCCGGTTTAGCAGCTCTGCCGGAGGGGTTCTCCCACCGCAGCCCGGCTTGTCCCCGCCCCGGGCTGGCAGGTCCCCCCTCCCCGCAAAGGCCTCACCTTTGCCACCCTTGTGCAGCAGGCAAAGTGCAAAGGGCTGCGGGGCTGGCCTTGGCACGGCTCGGCGTGGCACGGGAGCTGCGGAACCGGAGCTGCTGAACCGGAGCGGCCCTGGGGGAGCCACATCGCCCATCCCGAGCTGCCATTTCCCTGTTGGGGGCACACACTGCACCATGGGAGGGGGAAAAGCAGCGCTTTGCTGGAGACTGGGGAGAAAGCAAAAGCTCCGTTCGCGTGCCTGCAAGGGAAGGTGGCCAGGGGTTGCCCCAGGGCAGGGTGAGAACAGCTGAGCGCTGTTCTGGCCCAAAGTTTCCAGGAAATCTTTGCTGATCGCTTAGGAAAGCAGCTCTCCCTCCAGAATCCCAGCCCGGCACGGGCCGTGGTTGTGTCATCTGAATTTTCCCTGCTGCCCACTTGGCCCCGGTGTTCCTGTGCCTGGAGCCGGGGCTGTGAACACCCGGCATGGGCCTGCCTTGTTTGGAGTTCCCGGGGGTGCAGGGATGGGGATGGGATTTTTTGGCGGCCATGGCCGAAGTGTTGGGGTGCTGGGAGACCCCGAGGCACTGCAGCACTGGAGGCTGTTTAATAGCAAAGCCAACAGCAGATATAAAGGGGTGATAATTCCCTTTATTTCCTTGTTTATTCCTGCCCCAACAGCAAAACACAACTGTGGACGGTGGCTGTGGGGAAGTGCAGTCACTCCTGGGGCTGGAGGCTGCTGCAGAGGATGCAGGTGCAGAACTGGGGTTTAGGGCAGGAATGGGAAACGGGGTGGCATTGTAGGTCCCTGTGTGTGTCCCTGTGTGTCCCTGTGGGTCCTTGTGGGTCCCTGTGGGTCCTTGTGGGTCCCTGTGGGTCCCTGTGCAGCCTGGACTCACCCTCCTCTCCCTGCTCTGGCTGCACCAGGGGGATGCTGAGTCCCCCTGCAAGGGGAGAGGTGGTGGAGGGGAAGCATCAGAGCCCCCCGGTGCCCTGGGTGGGGCTGGGGGATCCAGGGGGGCTGCAGGGCTGCTGCCAACTCCCAGGTGTGCCCATCCTGCAGCATCGATGGAGCCTGGCAGAGGGATGGGGCACAGAGCTCTCTCCCAGCAGGTTCACTGGGTACCAAGCCAGGGCACTGGGGAAGCACTGGGGGGTATTTGGGGCAGGGATGGCCCCAGAGGCACAGAGCCACCTCTGAAATACTCAGAGCTGGGATGCTGCCCCACTGCCTCCAGCAAGGACACCATGGCCTCACGTGGCCCCCCAGGGGAAGGGGTGCCCACATTCTGCCCCTGTGGGGTGACAGCTGTGCAGGCTCACCCTGGGGGACTGTGCAGGGATCTGAAGTGCACCCCAAAACAAACCCCTCCCAGGAGTCCTCACCCCACAGCCAGGGGCACCCAGCTATGCCGATGGGGAGGGGGAGGCAGCTCCAAAAATTCTCCAGCAGCAGTGGGGTCACAGCACATCCCAAGGCTTAATGGGGTGCTGAGGGTTTTGGGGTGATTCCCCCACAGCAGTGAGATCATAGGGCCGAGGGGAGGGACAGGGGGAGGGGGAGGATGAGGATGGGGCCACCTTCCTCCCTGCACCACCGAGAGGGGTCCAGCGCCCACGGCTGCACCCTGCAGGGCCTGCCTTGTTTTGTTTTGGGGTGCAAGAGATGCCCGCCCTTGGGGCGGAGGCGATGCAGGGGAGGGTGTGCCCGGCCCATTCCTGCTCGGGGAGGGCGGCTCTGGCTCTGCCGAAACCGTGGAGGAGCCTCCAGCACGGGCAGGGGGAGCAGTGCTGGCCTGGAGGGGACACACACAGCCAGGTCTGGGGGGTGACAGGCGACCAGGGCCACACCTGTGCCCCTCGCCTGCAGCTGCCGCTCAGGGTGGCAAATGGGTGCTCTCAGCTGGAGGTATCACCCCAAAACACCCCAAAATCCCCCGCTCCCGGGTGCGGGAGGTCGGTGTGAGCCCAGCCCGGCGCGGGAGCGGCCGCGGGCCCGCAAGGGTTAAGGGCCGTGGTTACACAAGCGGCGTGGCCACGGGCAGAAAGTGTGTCAGTGGGACAGGAGGGACAGGAGGGCTGCACGCCGCACCGGGGGCATCGCCCCGCCACGGCCGGGACCGGGGCCGCACCGGGCCGCTTACATAAGGGCCGGCCGGTGGCAGCGGGCCGGGAGTTGGGCAAGAAGTGTTTACAGTGGGAGGAGAGCAAATACCACCGCCGGGACATTTTAATTGCCGGCTGGAGATCATTATTACTTATTTTTTTTAACCCTTTCGTTGTTTCTTTTATCCTGATCTCTGTTTTAGCCCCATCGGGCCCGGGGTGGAGGTTCCCTGCTGCCTCCCCCGGCTCAGCCCCTCCTAAATGTCCCCCCGCTCCGTTCGCACGGTTGGGGTGGGAGGAGATGCTAAATTCTCCAGTGGGGAAACTGAGGCACAGGGTGGGGTGGTTGGGGTGGAGGAATATCCGGGATTTGGGGTCTACTGAGATGTTTTCCCTGATCACAGTGAGATTTGGGGGATGCCGGAGCTGCCGTGGCCACCCCACCCACACCCACCTTCCTTCCCATCCCTCTGGATTTGCCCCAGGGGCGTGTTTGGGGTCGCGGGGGAGATGGGGGATGGTCCGGCCGCCTCGGGGGTCCATGGCCGCGGCACGAGGGGACACTGAAGGAGCCGACTCGGTGATTCAGCCGGGTTTCCAATCAGAGCAGCAATTAACCGTGCCGGGCTGTAATTGCCATCGCCAGGTTACGGCCGTATCTCCACGTCAGTTATTTGGGGCGAGCGTCTTAGAGCGGGTCAGGTGCCAGCGGCGGGCACGGCCGGGTAATTAGCAGGATGGTAATTAGAGCCCCAAAAGGCTGCGGGCACACGGCGGGCGGTCGGGGCTTGTCCTTCATCAGGACAGCATCATCATCATCATCATCACCCTCAGCTCCAGCCCCGGGGGCTCTTGTGGGGCGGGATTTGGCCACCGGCACACGAAGCCTTTGGGGTCGTTGGGTTTTTGGGGCTCAGCTGGGGCTGCCGGGCCGCGCTCAGCCCCGGTGTTTGCCGGTAATTCCGGGGACCGGAGTATCGGCCGCGGGCGTGAGGGCGCGGCGGGCGCGATGCATCACCCGCGCTGCCGGCGGCTGCAATTAACGTTGCATAACGAGCCCGACGCCGCTTCCTGCCGGGGGTGGCACCCCCTCCCTGTGCCCCCCGCCGTGCCACCACCTCGGTCCCATCCCGGACAGGGCTCGGGCAGGGTGGTGGGGAGCAGAGCGGTCCCTGCGGTCCGGCAGAGTGGCGGGAGATGGCAGCGGGATCCGGGGAATTGGGGGTGTTTTGGTCATGGGAGCTGGGGGGTGGTTTGGGGGTGACCACGAGTGGCCCTTCTGGTGCCTCCGTGCCCCTGTGAAAGGCGCTGCGGTGTCGGTGCAGCTGCGGGGGATGTGAGGATGCCCTGGACATCCCTGCCCTGCCCACCGCGGGGAAACCAGCTCTGCTCAGGCTCAAAGCACGGCAGGGGCGTAGGCAGAGGATGTGGGGAGGGGCAGGGATGGGATGTGACTCCCTCGAGTCGGGGACAACACACAGCCCTGGGGAAGCTGCCCGGGGGAGGAGGGGTAAGCCCCAAAACCAGCTGGTGCATGTGGGGCACTGGGTTAATCAGTGAGTCAAAGGATGCAGGAGGGATCTGTTCCTCCACTTATGCCTGGAATGGGAGTGGATCCTTCCCCAGAGCCGGGGAGAGCAAACCTGGCCTGGGGGATGCAGTGGTGGCATCCCTGGGGGTACCAAGGGCATCCCTGGAGATACCTATGGAATCCCTGGGGGTACCAAGAGCATCCCTGGGGGTATCAACAGCATCCCTGGGATATTGAGCATCCCTGGGGGGGGGGGGGGTGTGGTGTGTACCAACAGCATCCCTGGGGGTACCCATAGCATCCCTGGGGGTACCAATGGCACCCCTGAGGGACAGAGAGAATCCCTAGGAGGGACCAAGGCCTTCCCTGGGGTACTGAGCATCCCTGGGGGACCGATGGCATCCCTGGGGGACCAATGGCACCTCGGCTGCCCTTCTGCCCAGTGAGGCCTCACTGCCCATCCCAGCCTGCCCCAAGCATTAAGGGACCCCAGGACCCTGCCAGGTACAGGTGGCACTGGCTGAGCACTGGGGCTGTCACTCACAGAGGTGGCCCTACAGAGCACAGCTCTCCAGCAGAGCCACCGATGGCTCCCAGGGGAGAGGCAGAAGGGAATTACCCGAGCGCGGGGATTTGCACAGGCCCAGGAGATTGGAAATAACCATAATCTGGCCCTGGGGGTTATTTTGGCGCGGCGGTGCCTGCCCAGCGCCCTCGAGAGCGCCGCCAGGCTGAGCCCGGCCGGGGCTGCGGGGGCTGCAGCGGGGATTAGAGGGTGCAGAGATGCCGGGAGGCACGTACAGCCCCGGGGGTGCCGAGCATCCCCCCCGCGGGGCGGGAGGGCAGAGCCGGCCCAGATCTGGGGCAGCTGGAAAATGAGGAGGACGAAGCCTATTAGCAGCTCAGTGCCAGCGAAGCAGAAGCGGCAGGGAAGCGGATTTGTGGGGGGAAGGGGCCGGGACCTTGAGCTGGGGGTGGCTATATCGGTCCTGGGTTCAAAGGAGCTGCTGGGGGGCACGGGGGGGCCCAGACCCTCTGCTTGGGGCACACCTCCAGCAACAGAGCATTTGCAGGGATGGCATGGTCCCTGTGCCGAGGCTGTCCCTGTCCTGGTGCACACATCGGTTGAAAAATAAGGGCAGTGATTCCAAAACAGGGTCCCGGCCAGGCTGGGGCAGAAACCTTCCAAGGGCTTTCCTACCCTGGCTCTTGCTGCTGCGGGATGGGGGTTCCCCACACCCTGTGTGAACCTTTTAGGGACCTCTCTGAGGTGCAAGAACCCTTGTGGGGTCTGTGGGAAGGGCTGAGCTGCCGCTGGGTCCAGCTCTCGTGCCTCAGTTTCCCCAGGTACTGAGCCAGCCCTCAGCCATCCCTCTCCTCCCTCTCAGCAGTGACCATCATTAACCCCCTGGTTTCCCCCCTTTCCCCATCCACCGCAGCCCAAATCGAGGTGATCCCGTGCAAGATCTGCGGAGACAAATCCTCAGGGATCCACTACGGTGTCATCACCTGCGAAGGCTGCAAGGTGAGCCCGGGGAGGCCGGCTGCGGGCAGGGGGCGGCCCTGCCTTCCAGCGGCCGCTTCTCAACTCCTCCCATCCCATCCCCATCCCATCCCATCCCATCCCATCCCATCCCATCCCATCCCATCCCATCCCATCCCATCCCATCCCATCCCATCCCATCCCGGGCAGGGTTTCTTTCGGAGGAGCCAGCAGAACAATGCCAGCTACTCGTGCTCCCGGCAAAGGAACTGCCTGATCGACCGCACCAACCGCAACCGCTGCCAGCACTGCCGCCTGCAGAAATGCCTGGCACTGGGCATGTCCCGCGACGGTGAGTCCTGCCCCGGGTCCCCAGGGGTCCCCTGCTCCTCCTCGGAGCGTGTCAGGCACTCAGGATGAAGCTGCTCCCCCCGCTCAGGGCCAGCCCGGTGCGAGGAGGCTTTGGGAAGCAAGAAACGCTTTTGTATTTTCGGGGGGAAAATCGAAATTGGTTCTGTTTGGTTTGACCCAGGGTTGGTCTGGGATGGCGGGGGTGCATCCAGGGGGGTCCCAGCCCCCAGCCCAGGCGCTCCCCGGGCAGCCAGGGCGTTTCCCAGGGCCGCGGCTTTGCCCTGGGGGGTGAAGCTGCCCTGACGCGGCCGCCTCTCCCCCCCGGGGCAGCGGTGAAGTTCGGCCGCATGTCCAAGAAGCAGCGGGACAGCCTCTACGCCGAGGTGCAGAAGCACCAGCAGAGCCAGGAGCAGAGCGGCGGCGCCAAGGACGAGCCCGAGCCCCTGAGCCGCGTCTACACCACGAGCGTCAGCAGCGGCCTCTCGGACCTGGACGACATCTCCACGCTGTCCGACGGGCTCCTCTTCGACTTCCCCCTGACCCCTGATGGCAGCAGCACCTACTACAACCTGGACCTGCTGGCCTCGGCACAGCCCTCGCCCGACCAGTCCAGCCTGGACGTGGCTGATGCCACGCTCATCAAGCAGGAATCTCTCTACGAGCTGATGCTGGAGCCGGCGCTGTTGGCACACGGGGCGCTGGAGGGTGCCCAGCTGCCCCCTGACATCTCTGTCCTGGAGATTGGTGAGTGCCAGGGCAGGGCAGGGCAAGTGTGGGGGGTGTGTGGCCACGAGGATGAGTCAGTGAGTCAAAGGATGCAGGAGGGATCCATCCCTCCACTTACACTTGGAATGGGAGTGAGTCCTTCCCCAGAGCCCAACCTGCCCGGGGGGATACAGTGATGGCATCCCTGGGGGTACCAAGGGGGTGCATCCCTGCTGCCACCTCAGCACCTTGCAGGACACACCCAGCCCTGGGGACACACACCCGGTCTAGGGGAAGGTGTCCTTGCCCACGGCAGGGGGTTGGAATGAGATTTAAGATGAATAAGTGGATGGGATTTAAGCTTCAACCCAAACAATTCTGAGCATCCCTGAGATACTGAGCATCCCTGGGGGTACCAGTAGCATCCCTGGGGGGTACCAATAGCATCCCTAGGGTATTGAGCATCCCAGGGGATGAGCCCAGCCTCAGCTCTTGGAGCAGCCCCGAGGCTCCCTGTGGAGCTCAGCACACCCTGTGTCTGTGGCACATCCCTTGCTTGCTTTGGGCTCAGCCCCTGCTGCCCCATCTGTCCTCGCACCCTGTGACACCGTGTGAGAGCCCCACCACCCCTCCAGCCCTCAGCCCAGCAGCCCCAGAGGCCAGGACAGGGTTGGGGGGCCCAGGTCTCACCTCCTGCTGTCCCCCCTCCCCTGCAGACCGGGTGGCCCAGAACGTGGTGAAGTCCCACCTGGAGACGTGCCAGTACACAACGGAGGAGCTGAAGCGCCTGGCGTGGAGCCTCTACTCCCCCGAGGAGGTCCGTGCCCTGCAGAGCAAGGTGAGTGCCACTGCCACAGCCCCTGGCACAGCCACTGTCCCCTGGGGCTCTGCTGGCTGAGGAGGGGTCTGTCAGTGCTTGGGAGCTGCCCAGAGGGGGAGTTTGCTGTGACAGCTCACACCCCAGGTGTCCCAATGCCACCATCCCCCGTGGATGGCACAGCACTGCCCTGGCGTGACAGAGCTCATCCTTGCCCCGAGGGTGACAGAGCTGTGGTGCCAGCACACCCTGAGTGTCCCCCATGGATGGCACAGCACTGGGGTCTCGTCCCTGCCCTGGGGAGTCACAGAGCTGAGGTGCCAGGGTGCCAGCACTCCCTGAGAGTGTCCCCTGTGCATGGCACAGCACTGGGGCCTCATCCTTGCCCTGGGGGTGACAGAGCAGGGGTGCCAGCACACCCTGAGTGTCCCCCATGGATGGCACAGCACTGGGGTCTCATCCTTGCCATGGGGGTGACAAAGCTGGGGTGCCAGGGTGCCAGCACACCCTGAGTGTCCCCCATGGATGGCACAGCACTGGGGTCTCATCCCTGCCATGGGGGGTGACAAAGCTGGGGTGCCAGCACACCCTGAGTGTCCCCCATGGGTGGCTCAGCACTGGGGTCTTGTCCCTGCCCTGGGGGTGACAGAGCTGGGGTGCAGGGGTGCCAGCACTCCCTGAGAGTGTCCCCTGTGGCACAGAGCTGCGAGGCCATGTGGCAGCAGTGCTCGCTGCAGATCTCCAACGCCATCCAGTACGTGGTGGAGTTTGCCAAGCGCATCGACGGCTTCATGGAGCTCTGCCAGAACGACCAGATCATCCTCCTGAAAGCCGGTAAGGGGGGAGCCCCCCTGGCCCCCTGCCACCCCCTGCGTGTCCCCACTGTCCCCTGCCACCCCCAACCCCTCTCCTGAGCGGCAGCCGTGGGGCCAGAAGCAAATCCCATCTTTTCTCTTGGCTGGTGCTTTCCTTTTTTGGGGGTCCCCCCCCGGCTGCCCCAGTTCTCCCAGTGCTGGGGGAGCAGGTGCTGGGCTGGGAGGAGCTGCAGGTCACATCCATGATGGTGAAGGGGGGCACGTGGCGAGTGCCTGCCTTGGGCACAGGCTTTTCTCCACAGCCACCCTCATCCAAATGTCACCCAGAAACTGGGATGGAAACGAGAACAGAAGGTTTTCCTCTGGGAGAAGGGGTGCCAAACTCAAACAGGAGCAGGGAGGATTGAGAGAAAAGGATTGGCCTCTTCACCCAGCAAGAGACTGGGAAGAGGAGGATGATGGCAGCGCACACCCACGTCCCCCACCCTTCCATCTGCCCAAGCTGGCAATGCCGTGCCCAGGCCAGGGAGCTGAATGTGCAAAATCCCCAAAACACTGGGACAACCTCATAGTTTCTAATCTGTCAGAGCTGGGGAGCTGAGATTAGCACCCAGCCCTGGGGACACGTGCCAGCATCCCAGCAGGGTGCTGTACCCCAAAGCCAGAGCTGGCTGTGCCTGAAGCGCTGGAGTTTAACTCATTCTTTCATTTCTTCCTTCCATTTTCCTTTATTTATTTTGTTTTCACCCTTTCCTCTCTCTCGGTGCTCCACCACGACCTCGGTCTCTCTGTGCCTGGCTGCCAATGACTGGATAATATTTCCCTTTGGTGAAATATTGTGGTCACAATTGGACACCTAAAAAAAAAAAAACTAACCAATCCCAAAAACCCAAACTGGATTTGTTGAAATACCTATTCTGCTCTTGGGAATGAACAATCTGGACCTCAAACGTGCACTGGGGGCTTTCCTCTTTCTTACATTTGGTCCTGGGGTGATGGAAACCCCCCTGACCTTCCCCACCCTGCCCTGCCCTGCCCTCGTCTGCGCTCTCTCTGCCTACATCAGGTTGCCTCGAGGTGCTCCTGATCCGCATGATCCGCGCCTTCAACCCCCTGAACAACACCGTCCTCTTCGAGGGCAAGTTCGGTGGCATGCAGATGTTCAAATCTCTCGGTAAGGGCTCCTGCTGCCCCTCCCTTGGGGCTCTCTTTCTCCTTCTTCTTCACCTCCTTCCTTCTCCATCTTCCTTCTTCTTCCTTCTCTTTCTTCCTTCTCCTTCTTCCTTCTCCTTCTTCCTTCCCCTTCTTCTTTCTCCTCCTTCTTTCTCCTCCTTCCTTCTCCTCCCTTCTTTCTTTCACCTTCTCCTTCCTTCCTTCCTTCCTTCCTTCCTTCCTTCCTTCCTTCCTTCCTTCCTTCCTTCCTTCCTTCCTTCCTTCCTTCCTTCCTTCCTTCCTTCCTTCCTTCCTTCCTTCCTTCCTTCCTTCCTTCCTTCCTTCCTTCCTTCCTTCCTTCCTTCCTTCCTTCCTTCCTTCCTTCCTTCCTTCCTTCCTTCCTTCCTTCCTTCCTTCCTTCCTTCCTTCCTTCCTTCCTTCCTTCCTTCCTTCCTTCCTTCCTTCCTTCCTTCCTTCCTTCCTTCCTTCCTTCCTTCCTTCCTTCCTTCCTTCCTTCCTTCCTTCCTTCCTTCCTTCCTTCCTTCCTTCCTTCCTTCCTTCCTTCCTTCCTTCCTTCCTTCCTCTCCCCCCCTCTCTCCCTCTTTCTCCTTCTTCTCCTCCTCTTCCTCCCCCTATCCTCTCTTTTCCCTGTCCCTCTCCTCTCCCTCTGGAACCCAGACAAGGCTGGAATTTGCCAGGTGAGTGTCCAGGACCCCCCTCCCCACCCATCTCCTCTCCCAAAACCTTTCCAAGCTCCGGGTACCGCTGGGCTCTGCTGCTGGGTGGGCAGAGCAGTGACAGTGACAGTGACAGTGACAGTGAGGTGTCCCTGCTGTCCCCTCTCAGGCTGTGACGACCTCATCGGTGCCGTCTTCGAGCTGGGCAGGACCCTGTGCCGCCTGCAGCTGTCGGACGAGGAGCTCGCCCTCTTCACTGCTGCTGTCCTGCTCTCCCCAGGTACTGGGGGGCTCCAAATCTGGGGGTGTCCTGTGGAGAGAGCTGTCCCCAGAAACCTTCCTTGGTGGATGATTTCAGTTATTCCTGGGAAAGGAACTTGGGGGGAAAATGCATCTGCCAAATTTCCTTGGTGGGAAGAGGAACCGTGTCACCCATGGTGGGGTGGGGAGCTGAGAGAGGAGCCAAGTGTCCCCAAAACCATCCTGGGGAGCAGGAAAGGTTAAAAGAGCCACTGCTCTGTGCCTGGGTGAGACCCTTGGTGACTCTGGCCATGTGGTGGCTCTGTGGTTGTGGGAAATGGATTAGCCTCTAATAGTGATAGTGTTCTAATAGTTAGCTTCTAATTGTGATAGCATGATTTATAACATATATTATATGTTATCAGTAAAACATATATTTAATACTTATATTATATTATATTATATTATATTATATTATATTATATTACATTATATTATATTACATTATATTACATTATATTATACATATATTATATTTACTAAAAATAAAATAAAAGTTCTTAAAACACCTCTCTGTTGCCCCATCTCTAAGTCAGAAAAGAACCCAATCCAACAAGTGGTGACTCTGTTCTTCCTCTCCTGCAGACCGCCCGTGGCTGACTGAGTCCAAGAAGGTGCAGAAGCTCCAGGACAAGATCTATGTGGCCCTGCAGCACGAGATCCAGAAGAAACACTCCGCTGAGGACAAGCTCTCGAAGGTAGGGGCACAGCAAACCCAGCCAGGGGTGCAGGGGGTGTCTGAGCTGGGGGATGTGGCTGGGCCAGAGCTCATGAGCCACACACATTTTGGAGAGAGAGACCCCAAACCTGTCAGAGGAGGAGAAGAATTTCTCCTCCCAAGGGCTGTGAATCTCCCTTGTGGTGCAGGCAGTGCTGCTGAACCTGGCAGTGCACCAGGAAATGGGGGTGGTTGTTTTAGGAAAAAGAGCCATTTTGGGAATGCTTTGCCCTGCACAGGGCTGGGGTGAGGAGGAGCCCCCAGTGTGGAAAGATGAGGGTTTGGGGTGAGGCCAGGTTGCTGCCAGGCTGCCCAAAGGCGGGCAGTGTGCTGGTGCCCCAGTGCCAGGTTTGATCCCCAAACCCACCCCCTGTGCCCAGGGAAGGGGGAACAGCAGTGCAGGGGACACCGAGTGGTCCCCAAACACCCCTGCTTGTCCCCAAGGGGGGGGGAGAGCAGCATCAGGGCCACCACACACAGCATCCCAGTGGTCACCAGCTCCTTCTCTCCCTGCAGATGGTTTCCAAGCTGCCCTTGATGAAGACCATTTGCAACCTGCACTTGGACAAGCTGGAATTTTTCCGTCTCCTGCACCCGGAGACTGCCATGAACTTCCCCCCCCTCTACAAGGAGGTTTTCAACTCTGAGCTTCAGTACAGCGACCCCCGGGAGAGCTAAGGCCAGGAGCCAGCGGCCCCCTTGGAGTTCCCCAAAATTTGGAGACAAACTGCACTTCAGAGGTTTGGGGCAATTTATTTAAATCAAATAATCAAAGGCAAGAGAAACCCCCGGGGTGGCTGCGGTGCCTCCCTGGCCCCATCTCCTCGCTGTGGATTGCAATAGCTCTTGAATGTAAAGCACCTTGAAGGAAAAAGCAAATGGACTTTGCCATACCAGTGAAATGAATGTGAAATCTCTGCTTGGGAGAGGAGATGCTCCTGGCAGTGGTGAGGGACAGGCTGCTCCTGGTGACACGGGAGGAGGGAGTGCCCTTCCCGCTGTCCTGGCTGCACTCTCCACCTCCCATTTTTATTTCTTTGTTTTTTTAATTATTATTTTTATTTTATTGTGGTTTTTTTAACCCGAACATCAGGCATGGGATAAAGAAGGGGCGATGCTGACTCGGCTGGGTCGGGTTGGGGCTGCAGCTGAGGAGAGGGAAAGGACAGAGCCTTTGCTTTATTTCATCTCCCACGGGTGCAGCGGGACCCTGGGAGCTTGGCCAGGAAAGGTCTGTCTGTGGCTGGTGGGGGACTCAGCACAGGATTTTCCTGTGGGGGAAGCTGCTTTGAGGGAAAAGATTCTCAGTGCAGCAGGGGAAAAGTTTTGCAGGGTCTCCATGCCCTGCATCACAGCATTTTCCCAAATTCCCAGCCAGCTCCTTGGCCAGCTGGGCGACCACCCGAATTTGTGGAGCTGGTTCAGCAGGTTCACCTGCCGCGTGCCACCTCTGTGCATCCCAGAAGCTTTTCCAGGCCCGTGGGACTTCAGCCAGAGCCCAAATCCTGGCCATCCCACCCCAGAGGCACCCATGGCCACTGAGGGGCTCCAGGGCTGTCCCTGTCCCCGTGGTGGCCGCAGCAGTGGTGGCTCTCTGGGTGCTGCTGCTGCTGTGTGTAGTTCTCTTATCAATCCCATTAAAACTGCCCCAAGGTTCAGCACCCAGAGCAGGGTTTGTGACCCTTTCTCCATCCCACCCCATCCCCAGGTTCTCCTTTCCCACACCACACACAGGAGCCCAGGTGTGGCTGCAGGTTGAGTTGGACCCAGGCTTTCCCCTCAATGAGCTCCCTAGAACTGTTATTTTGGGAGTTGCTCTTGAGTTTGCAGGATTTAGGAGGTTTTGAGGGGGAGAAACTGTCTGTTGGAGCCAAGGGAAGTGAAAGGTCCTTATTCCCTTCAAGGAATAAGGCTGGTTGGAAGGAATGTGGTGTTTGGGACCTGCTGCTCCTTTTGGGAGGCTCAAAAGGGGATGAAGGAAGGATTGGTGGGATGATGCTGTTCTCGGCCACGGCAGCAGGGGATGCTTGAGAGACTCGGTGGCTCTGCAGATGGATTTTTCCGTCCCTGCTCCTGCTCCCACTGCAGCAAATGCCAAAAAACTACGAGGGAAAAACCTGCTCCGAGGCAGCCCCAGTTTCTGCTGACAAAGGGCTAAAATCCCAAGCTCCTTTCCTGCTTTGTGCTGATTCCTCGTGCACCCAACCCCATCCTCGGGCAGCTCGGACCATCCCCGAGCGGGAGCCAAAACCTTTGGATCCACAACTGCACCCTTCAAACCAAACAAGCAGCTTTCTAAGCAACGTGAGGGATATTCCTGCTTTTGTTAAAACACCTCCTAGGGAAGACCATGGACCAACCTTGATGAGGGAAGACTCTCCCATGGGATTTCTGCTCGGCTCCAAGGCAGAGGGAATTTGGGAGTGCGTTCCTCCCCGGCAGCCGCTGCGTGGCTTTGCTGACCACATCCCAGCAGCTTCTGGGAGCAGATTGGAGCCTGCCAGCCTTGGCTCCCTCTCTGTTGGAGCCAGGTCTCTGGGAAAAGGCTGCCAGCCCTCAGCCCACAGCCCCACGCGACGTCCAGTGCCAATGTGCTGCTGTCCAGCGCAGCATCCATGGCGTGGGGATGTGCCCGGCTCCTCTCCTGCCCTCTCCGAAGCTTGGACAGAAGAGAGAAGTCAGTGCTGCCTTTTATGTCCAGAGGGTTGTGCCTTTTTTTTTGTTCTTTTGGAAGCATCATTTCCGACAGCACCGTTCACTTCCCGGGAAAAGCAGCCCCATAATGTGACTGAGCTCGGAGGGAACAGCCCGTGGGGGTTTGGGAACGTTTGGGGAAAAAACCAGAAATTAAAAAAAAAAAAAAAAAAAAGCACACACCCTTCTTTTTGCCCTCAGTATTCGTCAGCCAACCCAACACACAGCAATGGTGAATGCCACCGACTTCATTTCATCCGGCAAAGAACCCAGGAAAGCACCTTAATTTGGGAACATCAGAGCCCGTGGGGAGAGATTCTGGATTATTCTGAGCAATAAGAGCCCCCCCCGTGGGAACCTAGGGAAGACTGGAAGTATTAAACACGTGTAACTCAACCTGCCAAACTGCAGGAACCTGCACTTTTCAGTTCTCTTCAGAGGAACCGACTTGATTCGATGATTTTTTGGGAGGGGATATAAAAGTGATTCGGTGTCGATTCGGTGATTCCTGGCCTGGGATGGGTGCCATGCCTGGAAAGGGATGGCAGGGGTGGAAAGGGAAGGCAGGGGTGGAAAGGGATGGCAGGGGTGGAAAGGGAAGGCAGGGGGTGGAAAGGGAAGGCAAGGGATGGCAGCCCCTGCTTGGGGCTGGCCAGGGCTGTGCCAAGGTTCCTCACCCCTGCTGGGCCACCCAGAGCTCGGAGCTCGCAGGGAAATGACAAAGCCTGGGCAGAAATGCCCAAAAAAGGGAGATTTCCCTCTCCCCTGTGGCCAGTGGGGAGGGGGCCCAGGAGCCCTGAGCCCCCCATGGCTCTGGTGCTCCAGAGATGTTCCCACCCCAACATGGGATGTTCCTTTCCAACAGCCCTGGGCCGCCAGCTGTGGCTCCTTTCCAGACAAAGATTAATTTAGTGTTTGTTTGTCTGCTCTGGCAGTGTAGCTGAGTGTCCATTTCCACCCACAGAACCCTCACACTGTGTATAAAGATGGATCAAAAATATATATAATATATATTCTTGTGAATGTTGGTGCAAAAGAGAAAAATATATAAAGTTTTGGTCGGCTTTATGTTATTTTTTATCTCTATGAATGAAAGGAAGAAATGGAAAACCTTTTATTTCCATTTACCGCCCCTCCACACATTACCTACCTGTAGATACCAACAGGTTTTATGGAAATGTTTTACTTTTTAGATTTAGGAAAATGCTTCTGTTCTCATTGAATGTTCTGTCTTGTAAGATTGTAATTTCTATTTTTTTAAAGAAAAGAAAATAACTAAATAAAATTTCCTCTTTCAGACCAGTCAGCTTAGGAAGGGAGGGCAGGGGAGGGAGAAACGTTTATTTAAGGACAAAAACTGTTGTTGGAATTTTTCATAACATTAAATAAAAAGTAATATAATGTATGGATGACAACCTTTTTACTGAGGTGTGTTCTATAGGTACATAGATGTATATTGCACAAAATTTACAGGAAGAAAAATAAAGTCTGTTTCACAAGGTTAAAAAATATATATATAATGCTGGAAATAATGATTTTAAATTTTAGCAAAGAGGGAGAGTGGGAGTGAATCCCTCAAAGTGATGGGGAAAGCTTTCATTTCCTCCATGGGTTAAGAAGTTTGAATTTCCATGGGTTAAAATGCTTTAATTTCTTCCATGGGTTAAAGACTGAGCTGTACCAGAATCCCAGAATGTTTTGGGTGGGAAGGGACCTCAAAGCCCATCCAGTGCCACCCCTGCCATGGCAGGGACACCTCCCACTGTCCCAGGCTGCTCCCAGCCCTGTCCAGCCTGGCCTTGGGCACTGCCAGGGATGCAGGGGCAGCCCCAGCTGCTCTGGGCACCCTGTGCCAGGGCCTGCCCACCCTGCCAGGGAACAATTCCTGATTGCCAAGATCCCATCCATCCTGTTCAGGATTTGGACATAAAGGCAGATTTCAGGCACTGGGAGGTGTTCTTGCTTCACTTAATGCACAGCAAAGCTGAGGGACAGGGACTGCACCTGGCAGTGCCAGGGACACATTTTGGGACAGGAGAGTGGAGACAGGTCTGGGGGGATGGTGCATCTGTGGGGAGGAATCAGGGACAGCCAAGGAGCATTTGGGAATAATTTCCAAACAGTTCCCAGTCCTAGGAAGGAAAGAATACCTCAGATATACCAGGGCATTATACATGGATGTTCTTGGATGTCCTGGATTTAACAAGGATGCCAGGCACTAATCTCTGCTCTGGGACAGGGACAGCAGCCCAGCAAGGGCTGGAGCTGGGCCAGGCCTTGGCATGGAGCTCAGGGCAAGGTTCTGCCCCCCGAGGCTGCTGGGCACTGCCCAGGCTCCCCAGGGAATGATGCCAAGGCTGCCACAGCTCCAAGAGCCTTTGGACACAGAATCACAGAATTTTGGAATCACTGGGTTGGAAGAGACCTCCAAGAGCATCGAGTCCAACCCAGCCCCAGCACCTCAACTGAACCCTGGCACCCAGTGCCACATCCAGGCTTTGTTAAACACACCCAGGGATGGGGACTCCACCACCTCCCCGGGCAGCCATTCCAGAGCTTTATCTCCCTTTCTGTAAAAAACTTTTTCCTGATACCCAACCTGAATTTCCCTTGGCACAGTTGAGGCTGTGTGCTCTGGTTCTGTCAGTGCCTGGAGAAAGAGCCCAGCCCCAGCTGAGCACAGGCACCTTGCAGGAGCTGCAGAGAGTGATGAGGGCACCCCTGAGTCTCCTTTTCTCCAGGCTGAGCACCCCCAGCTCCCTCAGCTGTTCCTCACAGGGTTTGTGTTCCCAGCCCCTCACTGACAGAGCCCTCAGGGCTGCTCAGGGTGGGGTTGTTGGGGTGGCTGGGCAGGGACAGGGGCTGGGCTGATCATCCCTGAGGGTCCCTGCTAACTCAGAATATTCCAGGACTCTTTGAATCTCTGCTCTGGGTGCACACAGGGCAAAGGGATCACTGGGTCTGAAGACACATCCTCATTTCCTTCTGCTTCCCCTGTGAGCCTCACCTGGATGCCCATTCCCCGCTGGACAGATCAGAGCTGTGTCCTCAGCACACAGCTGGGCTGGCCAGGAGCTGTGGAGAAGGTGGAAATAACAAAAAGAATCCTTGGAGCAGCAGGGTCAGGCAATGCCAGCTCCCAGTGCTGCCCTGAGGCATTCCCAGGGGACAACACAGCTCCTCCTCCTCCTTCCCACATATTATATATATATGCAATATCTTCAGATATTGCAGGATAAACCCTGGGCAAAGCAGGGCACAGCTTGGGGAGATGTTGGGAAAGGCCATCATCTACTTTGGGGGCTCCCTGGGGTGTCCAGGGAATATATATATATATATATATATATTATATAATGTATAATATATAATATAATATAATATATAAAATATATAATATCTGATATATTATATAATATATATTATATAAATATATCTTATATGAGATACATAATACATTATAATATATAATATATAATGTATAATATATAATGTATAATATATAATATATAATATATAATATATAATATATAATATATAATATATAATATATAATATATAATATATAATATATAATATATAATATATAATATATAATGTATTATATATAATGTATTATATATTATATATTATATATATGTGAGAGCTCCAGATCCTTGGATTGCTGCACAGTGACATTTTGGTTTTCATTTTAAAAATATTTGTCTTTTTTTTTTTTCCCCAAAAAATCCTGTTTCTTTGCTGTATTTCGAGAAAATAAAATAATAAATTAAAGCATGGCTTTAAACAAAAAAAAAATGCTTAGGGAAAATATCTCCAGGGGAGAAGCTGGGAATTGCCAAGGAGGTTCCAGAGCTGAAGTCGGGGGTCAGGAGGGACGGGATCCCAGGGGAGTTTGGGGTGGCCCTGGCGCTGTCCCCCAGTAACGCTCCCTGTTTTACTGGTCCAGCAGCACTGGATTTACTGGGGCCGAGTGACCTCTGCTGGTTCACACCCAAAATCCTCCCTGCGTGTCGAGGATCCGGATGGATTTCAGGGCAGCTCGGGGGGGGTTTGGGGAAATTTTGGGGCAAGTTTGCACAGGGATGAGCCTGACCCGCTCCCTGGAGCTGGCAGTGACAGAAAGCACGGCCCCAGCGCTTGGAAATGTCTTTTTAAGTCCAGCTGGGGTTTTACACACCCGAATTAATAGGATTTGCAGAGCTGAGAGCTTGGAGAGGGATCCCTGCTATATTAAGGAGTCTAATGTGGTGAAAATAAGGACTTAAGGAGCTCTAGAAGTGTTCAGGCTGGAAGGGACCAGAAAAAAAAATTAAATAAACAAAATAAAATTCCTCTTTTAGACCAGGCAGCTTAAGAAGGGAGGGCAGGGGAGGAAGAAATACTAATTTAAGGACAAAACTGTTGTTGAATTTTTCATAACATTAAACAAAAAGTAATGTAATGTATGGATGACAACTTTTTTACTGAGGTGCATTCTGTTGGTACATTGTTGTATATTGCACAAAATTTGCAGGAAGAAAAAGAAAGTCTGTTTTAGGAAGTAAAAAAAGTAAAAAAAAAAAAAGTAAAGTAAAAAACCCCACAAACAATAATGTTAATATTGTTAGAAATAGTGATTTTAAATTTTAGCAAAGAGTGAGACTGAAAATGAATCCTTCAAGGTCTTGAATTGGAAGAATTTTAATTTCTTCTGTGTTCTCGGGTCCAAGCTGTACCAGAGTCCCAGAATGGTTTCGGTTGGAAGTGTGAAAAACGCGAATTTTAAAAGTTTAATATTAATAAAAAGGTTATAAAAATAGTAATATAATTACAGTAATAATAATTTTGGATAATTTGAATTAGGACAATGTGAGACAATAGAAACAAAGAGTTAGGGATGTCCGGGGTACCTTTTTCTGGGCAAAATAAGCCTGAAAAGGGACCCACGTTAACAGAGGATTAACCCTTAAAAACAATAACCTGTTGCATATTCATACACCTCATACATGATGCATAAAATCCATTCAAACACAGGATTCTGTCTGGTCATCTTCAGCTTCTTCCTCTTAATCCTAATGGCATCATCCTGACCGTGTGAGGTGGGAAGAAGTTCATTTCTTCTGATAATGGAGCAATAAATTCTCTTTCTCTGAAGGATTCAGGTGTCCTGTGGCTGCCATCTCAGTGCGAGTCCTTTCTTTAAAAAAAGTATCTTACATAGCAAAGTTTCTATTTTGACATTTTGTTATAACCTACAACTATATTTAACACACTACTTAAGAGAATTAATACAGCATCACTTTCTAACACAACATATATAATATTCATTTGAATATTTAAGAAAAGCCAATCATAAAATATGCATTTTTCACAGGAAGGGACCTTAAAGCTCATCTAATATAACTTTATACCTGCATTTTAAGCTGCTGTGCCTTGAATCCTTGAGGGATCTTGAAGAAAGGAGAGTATCAGTGCTGGAAAAGTCTAATAGTAATTCTGAAGAGGGAGAAAGCAGACCATGTTTGATATCTTTATTAATGTCAAATGATCATAGAATCCCAGAATGGTTTGGGTTGGAAGGGACCTCAAAGCCCATCCAGTGCCACCCCTGCCATGGCAGGGACACCTCCCACTGTCCCAGGCTGCTCCCAGCCCTGTCCAGCCTGGCCTTGGGCACTGCCAGGGATGCAGGGGCAGCCCCAGCTGCTCTGGGCACCCTGTG
The DNA here is from genome assembly GCF_012460135.2 of Molothrus ater. NCBI lineage: Eukaryota > Metazoa > Chordata > Aves > Passeriformes > Icteridae > Molothrus > Molothrus ater. Next base: position 1,543,156 of record NC_050503.2, read on the forward strand.
CCAGGGCCTGCCCACCCTGCCAGGGAACAATTCCTGATTGCCAAGATCCCATCCAGCCCTGCCCTCTGGCACTGGGAGCCATTCCCTGTGTCCTGTCCCTCCATGCCTCGTCCCCAGTCCCTCTGCAGCTCTCCCGGAGCCCCTTCAGGCCCTGCAGGGGCTCTGAGGTGTCCCTGGATCCCTCTCTCCTCCGGTGAACATTCCCGCTCTCCCGGACGTGTCCCGGCCCCCAGAGCCGTTCCCCCGGGCAGGGTCGTTCCCGGTACTTCGGACAATTCTGTCCCTCCCGGCTGCCGTCCCGCGCCACCGCCCCTCCCCTCGGCCCTGCCCCTCACATGATAGCGGTGGGTGTGCGCTGCGAGGCTCGCTGGGAGTTGTAGTTCACTGAGCGGGGCGCGCAGCGGCGGCGGCTACTGGCGGGACTCTGTTTCCCAGCGCGCCCCGCGGCGGCCCGGGGGGAGCGGGACCGGGCGCTCGCTGAGGTGGGCGCGGGGGGATCGGGCCGGGGGCAGCGGGCGGGCCGGGGGCGACATGGGCGGAGGGATGGAGGAGAAGGAGGTCGGGGACGGGGAGCGCGGCTGCGGGGAATCGGGGGGCCGTGAGGGGGAGCTGAGGGTCGGGGGAGTGCCGGGGGAGGGGGAGCTGGGGGATGAGGGGAGCAAGGGGACACGGAGGAGCGGCGGGGGAGCGGGAGCTGAGGCTCGGGAGGCGTCTCGGGGCGAGGGGGCCGGTGACCCTCCCTCAGCCCGGGGAGGGGTCCCGGGGCAGCTCCGGGGGCGGGATCGGGGACAGCTCCGGGGGGACGGGCCGGGCCGGCTGTGGGGAGGAATCGGGGCCAGCCCTGGCGGGGAGGGATCGGGGGCAGCCCCGCTGGGAGCCGCGATCGGGGGCAGCGGGCGGGAGGGGCCGGGCCCCGTGTGCCCTCCCCGGGGGCTGCCGGCTCCGTCCGCTGCCGAGGGCTCTCGGGAATCGCCTCTCGGGAATCGCCTCTGCTTCCCGGCTTGGCGCCGGGGACACGGCGGGGACAGGGGGACACGGCGGGGACAGGGGGACACAGCGAGGACAGGGGGACACAGCGAGGACAGGGGGACACAGCGGCCCCGCTCCTGCCAGGGAGGTTCGTGACTCCTGCAGAGGTTCTCAGGGTGAACCTCGCTGGTCGGTGCGGTTCGGGTACCGCAGATGTGTGTGTTGCCCTCGATAGACAGCACCTGCATGTCGTAGTTTTATTTCCCCTTCTGATTTCCCTTTCTAATTTCTAATCTCAGCGTTTTGTAACTCTCTCAAGAAACTCTGTGATGAAGAGAGTAGTGGGTTAGAAATTAAGCAATTGGTGGATTGATTTTTCTGCATTTCAGTTATTCTGGGCTAATTAATATTTTTGCTGCTGTCTGCAGTCCAATTCTTCTGCGTGAGGCCAGTCTGAGCAGGTGACAAGGGGTGGAACAGGCTGGTGTCCTAAGCACGGGTGTTTCTGTGTTTTCTGCCTTGTTGAGCCATCTGAGCTTCTGTTCCTGAGCAGACACGCTTCACTTCTGGATGTGGTTGTACCAAAATAAATGTTTGTCTGCTGTGGGTTTTGCATAGGCAAATTAAGGCTGCTGCCCACCCGCTGAGGCAGCACAGGGCTGTGTAAACAGGCTGGGGGAGCTCTGAGGGGAATTGCTTCCACATCTGCTGTGTGCCCAGCTCCAGGATGGGGGAGATGGGGCAGCAGAAGCCCCTGTATAGCCAGGAGTCCCCACAAGCCTCCTGGAATGATGTGGGAGGGGGATAATCCTTGTAACTTCACTGTCCCCTGCTCCTTTTCTGAGGGCACTGCTGTCATACAGTTTCCCCCTTCTCCCTGGTCGTGCTGGGTGGATTTTGGAGTTATTTTTTGGCTGGTTATGTCCCACCCTGTGGGGGCTGGGGGTGTGTCAGGGAGAGGAAGCACTGCCAAAGCCAGGCTGTGTCAGCTCTGGGTTTATAGTGCTGAGCTGATTGTTTTGGAGTGGCTGCTGCTGCCTTGGGCCCTCTGGGAAGTTCCTGGTGAGATCTGGGCATCTGGAAGAGGCTCAAACCCAGCCTTTTGCCTTGAAACCAGTGCAGAGCCACCACTTTGTCTTTAAATTCAACTGGAGAGATCATGAGAAAGGTGTTTGCTTGTGTTGGGAGCAGCAGAGGCTGCGCTGATTCTCTGCTGAGCTGGGTGGTTTCAAACCCACATCTCCAGGATCCCTGTGGTGCCTCATTCCTTTTAGGCTCCTCTGAAAGGTCTGGGGTCTGCTGGCTCAGGCTGGGGTCTGAAAGCCTGGTAGGCTGATGGTCCTCCCCAAGGCTCAGCTTGACCCACTGTCAGGACTGTGTGTTGTGCCCAGGTTCCTCATTCTGCTCGTGTTTCCATTGTTAAATCCCTGCTGATGAGGGAGTGAGAACAGTTCTGCTCTGTGCTGGGGTCCTGTCCCTCTGTGCTCTTGGCAAAGGGCTCTGGGTGAAACCCTGGAGTCAGGATTGTGTGGAAGCCCCTGTACCCTGGAGTACAGGATAGTGTGGAATCTCCTGTACCCTGGAGTCAGGATTGTGTGGAATCTCCTGTACCCTGGAGTCAGGATTGTGTGGAAGCCCCTGTACCCTGGAGTACAGGATAGTGTGGAAGCTCCTAAACCCTGGAGTACAGGATAGTGTGGAAGCTCCTGTATCCTGGAGTACAGGATAGTGTGGAAGCTCCTGTACCCTGGAGTCAGGATTGTGTGGAAGCTCCTGTACCCTGGAGTACAGGATTGTGTGGAATCTCCTGTACCTGGAGTCAGGATTGTGTGGAAGCCCCTGTACCCTGGAGTACAGGATAGTGTGGAAGCTCCTGTACCCTGGAGTCAGGATAGTGGAAGCCCCTGTATCCTGGAGTCAGGATTGTGTGGAAGCCCCTGTATCCTGGAGTCAGGATAGTGTGGAAGCTCCTGTACCCTGGAGTACAGGATTGTGTGGAATCTCCTGTACCTGGAGTCAGGATTGTGTGGAAGCCCCTGTACCCTGGAGTCAGGATTGTGTGGAAGCTCCTGTATCCTGGAGTCAGGATAGTGTGGAAGCTCCTGTACCTGGAGTCAGGATTGTGTGGAAGCTCCTGTACCCTGGAGTACAGGATAGTGGAAGCCCCTGTATCCTGGAGTCAGGATTGTGTGGAAGCTCTTGGCCTCTGTGATACAGCTCTTGGCTGTATCACAGAGTCCTTAAAGATTGAAAAGACCTCCAAGGTGATCAAGCCTATCCTGTGCCCCATCCCCAGTTTGTCACCAGCCCAGAGCACTGAGTGCCACATCCAGACCCTCCTTGGACACCTCCAGGGATGGAGACTCCAAACCTCCCTGGGCAGCCCCTGCCACAGCCTGCCACCCTTTCCATGAAAAAATTCCTCCTGATTTCCAACCAAAAACTTCCCTGGAACAACTTGTGGCCATTTCCTCTTGTCCTGTCACTCGTTTCCTGGGAGCAGAGTCATCAAATCAGAATGAAAATACAAAGGCAGTACAGAAAATATCCTAAAGCAAGGACTCAGAAACTGGGGGATCTGTTGGATGGAAAGCTTGGGATATTGGGCTCTTCTGGGATTGGCTGGGACATATGCAAGGCACAAGAGGAGCCAGTGTCCTGTGAATGTGGTCTTGGGGACGTGCTCCAGGTCACTTGGTGGGTTTATGGCAAAGCAGGAGTGAATTCAGCTCTCCCACCTCCCTGTTACTGCTCCTCCTCTGGCCTGGCTTTTGCTTGTGTTCTGCCACCTTTTCTGTGACAGTGGAGAAAACAGCAAGGAGAAATAACAAACTTTTAAAACTACTTGACATGGGCAGAATAAAGCAGGGGACTGAGGGGTAGCGTTTGCAGTAGCAGGAATGCTGGGGATACCAAATTGGAAGGAGCTGCTGAAGCCCAGGAAGGCAGAGAGACCCCACAGAGAGTCCCTGACAAAGGAGGCTCAGCAACCCCCAACCATGTGAAAAGTGACAAGGGCAAGGGTCAGATCCTGCCCTGGGATGGGGCAGCCCTGGCTGCAGGGACAGACTGGGAATGAGAGGCTGGAGAGCAGCGCCGTGGGAAGGGCCCTGAGGGTCCTGGTCAGTGGCAAGTTGGATCTGAGTCACTGCTGGGCCCTGGCAGCCCCAAGGGCCACCCTGTGCTGGGGGCACCAGGCCCAGGGAGGGATTGTCCCACTCTGCTCTGCCCTGGGGCAGCCTCACCTCCAGTGCTGGGGGCACTTTGGGCACCACGAGATCAGAAGGAGCCAAAGCTGTTGGAGAGTGGCCAAAGGAGGGACACGGAGCTGGGGAAGGGCTGAGGAGCAGCTGAGGGCACTTGGCTGGTTCAGCTGGAGCCCAGGAGACTGAGGGGAGGCTCCTGGGGGCTGCAGCTCCTGCCCAGGGCAGGCACAGGGGCAGGGGCTGAGCTCTGCTCTGGGACAGGGACAGGAGCCCAGCAAGGGCTGGAGCTGGGCCAGGCCTTGGCATGGAGCTCAGGGCAAGGTTCTTCCCCCCGAGGCTGCTGGGCACTGCCCAGGCTCCCCAGGGAATGGTGCCAAGGCTGCCAGAGCTCCAGGAGCCTTTGGACACAGAATCACAGAATTTTGGAATCACTGGGTTGGAAGAGACCTCCAAGAGCATCGAGTCCAACCCAGCCCCAACACCTCAACCCTGGCACCCAGTGCCACATCCAGGCTCTCAGGGGTGCTCAGGGTGGGGCTGTTGGGGTGGCTGTGCTGGGACAGGGGCTGGACTTGATTGTCCCTGTGGGTCCCTTCCAGCTCAGGATATTCCAGGATTCTGTGATACTCAAAATGTGCCTCAAAGCAGATTCCCAGAGGAATTCCTTCACAACATTTTCCCTAATCTGAGGAGGTGCAGTGTTTCACACTGCAGTCACATTCAAAGGAATCGTGGTGCTGTCTGCCTGGAAAAGCAGCACTGCTGGTGTTTGTGTCGTGGTTTGAGAGGGAAGTGCTGTCCCTGGACCTGACACAGGGCATTTGTCTGTGAGGTCCTGGTGAAGAAAAGCTCCAAGTGTCTCCAGTGGACTCCTGAGTCATGTGCGTTGGACTGTGAACTTCAGAGTTATTCATTGACCACAGATGAGCACGGTGGAAAAAGGAAGTTCACTTCACACCAGAGTTTCCTTAGCATGTGTGGGATTTTCCTCCCTCCACAAGCAGTGGGTTATAGATGAAGAAAATCTCTGTAGTGGGTGCAGGGTTTTGGACTTCATCTATTCCCAATTAAACTGAAAATATCCAGGTGAATAGAGATCTGATTTACCTGTTGGAGAGGGACTGTTTATAGGAGGGTGTAGTGAAGGGACAAGGGGAAATGGCTTCAAACTGACAGAAGGCAGGGTTAGATTGGATATTGGGAAGAAATTCTTGGGAAGAAGCTCCCTTTCCTTTTACCAGGAGCTGGGAAGGTCAGCACATCTCAGGAAGGGATTACTCAGTGTAAAACATGGCCATGTGTGCTTATCCTTGCTGAAAGAATTGTTCTTAATGCTGCTTTGTGGGTCCAAAGCACATCTTTCTATGGAAGGGGGTGCTTCAGCAGATTGCTGCTTTATCTGGAGGTTTTATTTATTTATTTGAGTTAAAACCTCTCCACAGCACCACAGGTCTCCTTGAGAGGAGGGCACAGGAAAACCATTGTTTGGCCATTGCAGGAAACCCATTGTCTGGTCTGTCAAGCCAGGAATGTGCCCCTCAGTTCTTTCCTTCTGATCCTTTTTCCAGTGGACAAACACCTCTCTGCAGCTGTAGGACACCAACACTGAAGTGTAGTAGCAAAATAATCCTCTGAAGAAGAAGAAGGAGAGGATTATTTGCAGGCTCATTCTTCAGTAAAGGATTCCTCTCTCTTAGTGCTTTAGTGTAGCTGGTGTTCATGAGCCATTTGTTCTCCTCTTGAAATTCTCAGATCTCAACTGGGAGCAGCTGCAGAAGGGTGGGGTGAAGTTTTAATGATGTTCTTAACCATCTTTATCCTTTGTTTTCTATTCACACATTTGAAAAATGCAAAGCAAAAGGCTCCCATTTCCAAACCAGCCATTACAAAATGCTGTTGGGCAGTGTTGGTGTTGAGGGACAGCCCTGAGGCCTCAGCTGTGGCAGGGATGGGGACAGAGCCTCCTGTCCCTACACTGGGGCTTCCTAGAGACTGGTCCAGGGAAATAATATGTTCTCCTCTGTGCAAGCATATTTAAGCTTGTACATCTCTGCAGAGGAAGAGCAGGGCTGCTGGTACAGTCCCAGGTGCTGTTGTCTCCACAGGCTGGGTTAGAGTAGATCAAAAAGAAAAAGAAAAGAAAGGCAAAAGCAGCCCAAGAAAACAGCTGTGCCAGTGCAAAACTCTGCAGCCTCCAGACTTTACCTGAGAACAGCACTGAGGTGCAGCAGAAGCAGCTGCTGTAAATCCTGAGGGATTTGGGTACAGTGTGGCTGATCTGACCCCACTGCTGCTGCAGCTGCTGTCGGTGTTTTTAGGGGCAGATTTTAGTCTAGACTGCCTTAATTTCTGTCAGACTCCACAGTGCTGGTTTGCGGGGTTGGTTTGTGTGTTCTGTGTTTCCATTCTGGGATTTGCAGGTAGGGACACATGGTGTTTTTATCCTTGAGGAAGAAGGGGTGGAATTAAAAGTCAGCAAAGACCTCTCTGTGTATTTCATCTGTGGGATCAGCTCTGCCAAAATCAGCAACACAGCTCATGCTGGGTAAACTTCCCAGGATTGGCTTCTGCCAGAGCTACAGCCACACTCAGTGTGCTAACAGGAAGAATGAATCTGCATTTGTGCAGGATTTCTAAAATAACAAGGGGTGATGGGTTTGGTTCCAGCTGATTATTTTTTGTTAAGCAGGAGTTTAATGCCCAGCTAACAGGGATTATCTGTTTGTTCCAGGAGTTGGGAAGCTCCACATAGAGCCAGGAGCCAACAAATCATCTCAACACCTAAATGAGGCATTAAGTCTGGTGAGCTCTACACATTTCTCTTCCAATGTATGAGCTCTGCTGGGTCCCACCCTGACCTGTGTGCCTGCCCTGGGAGCTGCAGGTGTTCTGGTAGGGGCTCCCTGAGCATCCTCAGCCTTTGCCAGGGAGTGCCAGGGGCACTTTTGTTTGCTGCTGGATGATACAAACCTTCCAAGTGGCTGAATGAGGTGCTGCCAGAGTGTTTCAGTTTGGAAAGACAGGTGTCTGCTAAGGAAGGCAGGAGCCTCCCCTGAAATGGAGAATGAAAACCCTCCTTATCCCTCCGAATTGCTATAAATTTTAAATTAAGGGGCTCTCAGGCAAAAAAAAATATGGGAGCAAGAAATAACAGTCCTTTAATAGGGAAGAAAATAAAAGGATAAAATAAACAATGCAGTAAACCAAACAACACTGCCAGAGTCAGAACCCAACCTGACACCCTGTGGGTCAGGGTGTTGGCAGCAGGGCCATTGGAATTGTGGCTCAGCCCTCCTGCAGTGTCAGGGGTGGCTCTGCTGGAGCAGGGATCCTGGAGAAGGGTGGAATCTTCCTCTGAAAATCCAGGGGAAGAGGCAACTGCTGCTCCTCTGGGGAATCCTGTGGAGAAGCTGTGCTGGTGTTCCAGGATCTCCAGATTATATCCAGGCATGAATGCTTGGCTGGTGTCCCAGAATCTCCAGATTATATCCAGGCAGGAATGCTTGGCTGGTGTTCCAGAATCTCCAGATTATATCCAGGCAGGAATGCTTGGCTGGTGTTCCAGGATCTCCAGATTATATCCAGGCAGGAATGCTTGGCTGGTGTCCCAGAATCTCCAGATTATATCCAGGCAGGAATGCTTGGCTGGTGTTCCAGGATCTCCAGATTATATCCAGGTAGAAATGCTTGGCTGGTGTTCCAGGATCTCCAGATTATATCCAGGCAGGAATGCTTGGCTCCTCCCTCTGGGCTCACATCTCCCATGGGATGCTGTAGCTCTTATCAGCCATGCAGGGACATTCAGTAGCTGTTATCAGCAGGTGTCTGCCCAGAGGGAGGAGTGATTTTGATCACTCAGAGAGAGATAAGGAAGAACTGCCCATTTGACAAAAGCCAACTGCCATCCAGATGGTAACAGAGTACATCTTGTCTTGGAGTCTGGGACACAGAGCTTCCTCTGCACCAGGAGAAATCAGGATCCCTTTGGGAGGCTCCAGCCTTCCTCCTCTGGGTGATGGACACAAGTGGGAACCCTGGGCTGGTGTTTGTCACACACTGGGAACATTCCCAGTTCCAGGAGGTTCTCTGGGTGCTGCTTAGTGCCATGTGCTGACCTGATTCTCTTTCTCCAACAGATCTCTTGCTCTGTCTGAAACCTCACCAGGGAACACAAGTATTAGAAATGGCAGGTAAGAGCACCTCAGGTGCAGCCAGCAGGGCGAGTGGTTTCAGAGTTGTTCATGATGCTGTGGTGGCTGTAACATGTCAGGAATGTGACCTGTGTCCCTTCCCAAGACCTTGGTGATCCCTAAAGCTCTTCAGCTACTTCTCTTACCTTGGTCACATTCACTTTCCTGCTGTGTCCTGCCTGATTTGTCACCTGAGGTTTCTGCTCAGGTGATAAAGGTTCAGCTGTGACTTGCTTGAAAGTTTTATGAGAGTGGAATTGATTCAGAAACAAAGTACATAATTCCTTCTTTCCAGAGGTTTTCCACAGTGTTCCTAGCTGTGCTATTGACATTAATCCATCTGAATTATACTTGCAGTGAAATTAGTAACAAAATTCCAACCTTTTTTTAAAATAAGAAGTCTGGAATTTGCTTCCAGCTGCTGCTCATGGGTGATGCAGTTTGGTTTTTGAAAGCATGGGGTGCATTTGCTGATCAGATGTGTTGATCCCAGCCTTGATGGGAGAACTGTAGCACTCCAAGCTCTGCAGTCAGACATGAAAGGGGATATTTTCATGTAATTTATTTTGTCTAATCTCTGAGGTATCTCAGAACAGCTGGCAACTGCAGGGTCTCTGGGTGGGAGGAGGTGGGCAGCAGCTGGGCAGCAGCAGAGAAGAGGTGTAATCCCCAGCTTTGTGTACCTAGCAAACAATCCTGGGGTGTTTGGTCCATTTTATGAGCTTGAAAAATGACAAACTGCAGTGGCTGCTTGGTTTTGGCCCCACCATGACAGAAAATGGGAGCGAGCAGAACCAAAGGAACAATCTGCAGCTTCAGCTGTTGAAGAGGGACAGAACAAAAGTTTCCTCACCCCTCAGAAAAAAAATAATTAGAGAATCTGCTTTTATTGCATTTGATTAATCTTGCTTTTCCTGGCTTCCCTAGAGTCCTGTCCTTTCAGCTTTAAAAGCTGTGTCCCCTCCCTTTCCCTTGATCCAGCATTGTTAAATCCCTTCCTAGGCTGCAGGGACACACTGTGCAGGAGAAATCCCATTAGGTGTTTACAGCAAACAAAAAATTAATGCAGAGGAGTCCAAATTCCTGTGGACTTTGAAAGCATCCGTGGGCCATCAGCTGTCCATGGGATGGAGTCAGCAGTGGTGTTAACCAGTAACTCAAACCAGTTTGGAGGGCATCTGAATGAATGTAAAGTGGGTTTGAGGGGGATGGATGAGGAAGAGCTTGATGTTTGTTTTTATCAGGAGAAGTCAAATTGGGCTGGTGGCTTCAGACATTATTCCATAGCTACTTCTGATGTATTCCCAGTGGGCGTTCTCACCATATTTTCTGTGTGAAAATATGCATGAGGGAAAGCCTTTTTCCTTCCTCAAGCCTGGCTGCAGCTCCAGGCTCTTCCCTGCCAACCTTCAAACAGAGCTGAGGAGCTGCTCCTGCAAAATGTCTCCTCAGCCGGAGATAATGGCAAGGGAAGGGGAACTCTTGTGCTGACAGTTCTTGTTCAGACATTTCCTCTTGTCTCCTGTGCCATTTGGAGGTTTTCCCAGGACATTCTTCATCTCTTCCTCTGGTTGTTTTTAATTCTGTTTACTGGGGCTGAAGGAGGCTAGAGACAATTAGTCACAATGCCCTGGAATCAAACTTTAATCAGCTCTGGAAGGCAAGAGCAAACATTCCCAAACATGTAGGAGCACACATCCAGGCACACACAGACAAATCTGGGAGCTGACAGCAGCAGAGGATTTAGGCATTTAATTACTTGATTTTAAAACAGAAATTCTTCCCAAGGTAGAGTTTTCTCTACCATATAGCTTTTGGCAGCATTTGCTGATTTATTGTATCTGAATGCAAAGCTTTTTCTTTTTTTCTTTGCTTTTTATTTTTTCCCTATGGCTTAACCTTGCAGGAAAAACTTGATTGTACCATTTCTCCATTAAAAATCTTGTATGTTTTCAAAACAAGATCATCCCTGACACAGAATCATGGAATCACAAAATGGTTTGGGTTGGAGGGGACCTCAAAGCCCATCCAGTGCTTTGTCCCATGGGCAGGGACACCTCCCACTGTCCCAGGCTGCTCCCAGCCCTGTCCAGCCTGGCCTTGGGCACTGCCAGGGATCCAGGGCAGCCCCAGCTGCTCTGGGCACCCTGTGCCAGGGCCAGGAATTTCAGGAATTGCTTCCCAACTCTGACTTATTTCCATGAATGGATGATACCAGGGTACACAATTCCACTTTGGGGATGCCTCCCTTCCTTACTGCCCCAGGCTACAGCAGGTCCTAAGGCCTGAGCCATGGCCAGGACATGCTCAGAGCTGGTGGCTGAAGGTAGATCTGCTTGTCTGGACACTCCCCAGCCTTTCTTTCCTCTTGCTGTGGATTTCTGAAGGCTTGTAAGTGAACACCTCTGTGCAGCTGTTTCCCCCAGATGTTGCTGACACCTCCCCCTTCCTGAGGAAGCTCATCCTGGAGTTTATTTAAAGTTGTTTTTTTATTCTTGCAGCACTTTTCACACAACTTCACAGTGATGTGTAAAGGTGTTAAATCCATGTGATGTTTATTAGCTCATTCCTATTCCCCTCTCTCAGCCTTGTGTGTAGTAGAACAAATGTCCTGTCCACTGCTAAGGAAGAAAACCAATATATTTGTGGTCTGGGGAGAGGATGAACGTGCAGCACTGTTGGGAAGGTGTGGAGGATATAACACATTTCTGCTCCCAGCTGAAATCTGTGTTCTGTGTTCCAGAAAAGGTGAATAACTTCCCACCACTCCCCAAGTTCATCCCTCTGAAACCATGTTTCTACCAGAATTTTGCTGATGAAATTCCCATCGATTACCAGTTCCTGGTGAAGAGAATCTATCATGTGTGGATCTGTAAGTTGAATAAAAACACCTGTGCTGGAAAAAGGTATTTGTGCAGTATAACCCTATAGATCTCAATGACTAATGTGCTTTAAAGTTTTGATGAGGAGCAATGATCCCCCTTAGAATGTTCTAATATAACTTTATACCTGAATTTTAAGCTGCTGTGCCTTGAATCTTTGAAGGATCTGGAAGAAAGGAGGGTATCAGTGCTGGAAAAGTCTAATAGTAAATCTGAAGAGGGAGAAAGCAGACCATGTTTGATATCTTTATTAATGTCAAATGATCATAGAATCCCAGATTGGTTTGGGTTGGAAGGGCCCTCAAAGCCCATCCAGAGCCACCCCTGCCATGGCAGGGACACCTCCCACTGTCCCAGGCTGCTCCCAGCCCTGTCCAGCCTGGCCTTGGGCACTGCCAGGGATGCAGGGGCAGCCCCAGCTGCTCTGGGCACCCTGTGCCAGGGCCTGCCCACCCTGCCAGGGAACAATTCCTGATTGCCAAGATCCCATCCAGCCCTGCCCTCTGGCACTGGGAGCCATTGCCTGGCTCCTGTTCCTCCATCCCTTGTCCCAAGTCCCTCTCCAGCCTTTTTGTATACCCTATTTAACTCCCCAAAATAGCTACCTTAAGGAAATTCTCAGTTCTCCTAAAGTAAGAGGAATAGGAGAATTTTAGACAAAATAAATGTGACCCATTTGCTGCTACCTTGCTCCCCACCTCGCTCTAGAAAGGCCAAAATTCCCTGTTATCCCCACATTTCCCTTTCCAATGGAAGCAGTATCTTCTAGCTGCATGCTGGCCCTCCCTTAGCTCTGCAGAGCCCCCCAAACATCCTGCTGGAGTTGGGAGCTGCTCCTGTCACAGCTGGTGAGGTGCTGATACTCTGTGTGAACACAGCTCCTGGCCCTGGGCTCCTGTTGTTTGCCTCAGCCATTGAGGAACCAGGAATGAAAATTGACCATTCTTCTGCAAGGAATGAAATCAGTGTGGCAGGCCTAGGAAACCACAGGCAATGCTTTGCAAGATTAAGAATCTTTTTGCTTTGCTTATCTTTTTTCCCCCCCACCAAATGCTTGTCATCCTCTTTACCCTTCTCACTGAAGGAAAGCTTGTTTTCTGCCAGCTCTGCATTTGGTGGCGTGGCTTTTATTCCAGATGCACGGGATGTGTGTAGGAGAGAGATTTGTGTGCATAAATAATGGCATAATCCATGGCTCCATTGTTCTTTGGTTATGTGGAGCTGCTGCAATGAGCTCTGTAATTTTCTTGCCTGAAGAAGCTGCCTGTCCCTCCAGACTCACTGGTGCGATGTGGAAGCTGTAAAGCCTCCTTTGTCCTCCCCTCTCCCAAAACAAAGAGTCCCTCAGTCGAGTTAATGGAAGGCTGGAGGAGAGCCAGGGATTTGGGCATGGCCAGGAGAGCTGCCATCTGCACCAGGAGTTCCACATTTCCATCTCCTGCACTCAGGAGTTTCACATTTCCATCTGCACTGCACTTCCTTTGGGGGTCTCCCTGATTTTTTTTGGAGTGGGTTGGAGAGAGATGTGTCAAGGGAAGAAGGTAAACAAGGAAAGGGCAGTTTGGAAAAGTAGAAACACACAAGTGTTGCTGGAAGGGTGATTGCTCATTACTTTAATTGGATGTGAGCACTGGATTAAGGTGGAGGGAGGTTTGGGGAAGGTTGTGCCAGAGCTCCCACTGCTGGAGAACAAACTGACCTGAGGCACAGGGAGAGCCAAAAGTTCCTTAAAACTTTACAGATGCCCCTGGCTTGGTGTTGTTTTATTGGGTGTTTTAAAATAAGTAACTTTTGGAGTATAAATAGCTTCTGAAAATGAATATTTGGAGAAGTACAGCTAATTGGTGTGTAAATGAAATATCATTGATTCATGGAATCCCTGAATGGTTTGGGTTGGAAGGACCTCAAAGCCCATCCAGTGCCACCCCTGCCATGGCAGGGACACCTTCCACTGTCCCAGCTGCTCCAAGGCCTGCCCAGCCTGGCCTTGGACACTTCCAGGGATGGGCAATCTACAAACTGTTAGTTTAAATACATAGAATGAATTAATTTAAATAGCTGATATTCTTCCCCCCAACACTAAGACACATCCAAACCATTGTGTACAAAGCTTTGTTGGCTACTCAGAAGACATTTTCTTTGCAGTAAAACAATGTTTTATTTTGCTCTCAGGCCGTGTGTAAGTCAGAAGTAGCAGCTGGGTATAGGTTTTGTTCCCCTGACTGTGTTGTCAGTGTGATTTTGTGACCATAAAACCTTGCAGTTGTTTAGGTGGATCAGTGCCCAGGAGGACCAAGGCAGAGATGAGCAGATGAGCTGCAGAGCTGTGGCAGGGAGTGGAGTGGGGCATGGGCAGGACACGTTCCCTTGGCACAGGTGAAGGGAAATTGAGGGGTTTGATTTTGCCTGAGTAGCTGAGGCCAAGGTGCAGAGTGTCACCATGAGTTCATCACCAGGCTCTGCTGGAGGCCCTTTGGTGCTTGGACCTTCCACCTTCTCCTTTTCTGTGCTTGTTGATACAGGTTACCACAAGGGTTTGAACAGTCACCAGCAGTTTTCAAAACAGGAGCTTGTAAATTGGCCTCTTTGAGCCTGGCAGAGCCTGAGGGGATGCAGGGGCAGCTGTGGGAGCCCCTGGCTTGGGGCTGACCCCCCTTTCAAGGGATGTGAGCTCCAGGAAAATGGGGAGCAGCATCCCTTCATATGCTACTACCTAGTGCAACACTGCTGCGCCCTGGGGGCCTTTGTCAACTGTTCCTTTTTATCCAAGTGACAGGAACAGGGATGTGAAAAGGCCTCTAAGCCAGCCCTGTGGTCCCATATTCTCAGCTTGATCGGAGTTTGTTTATCCCCTTGCTCAAGGCAGCACTGCCAAGCCCCCAGGCTGATATCCAGGCTTCCTCAGAGGCTCAGGGAAGCAGAGAGAGAGCCTGCAGGGCCCTGAGCTGGCTCAGAGAGAGCTCCTGAGGCAGCCCCAGAAGCACAGAGTCAGTCAGAGGCAGGGGCAGGGCTGGGGTCACCCCCCTCTCCTCTCACAAAGGGGTTTTGCTATAAATGGAAATTAAACCTTGCTCGTAATTCATAACAACACTGGCCTGAGTCTTGTATTGGTCACATCAGTTGCTACCAAAGCTCTCCCCATGCTTTGGCAGGTTGTAAAAGATTCCCTCATCCCTGTGCTGCAGGATCCTCTGGAGCTGGAGGTTCCTGTGCTCCCAGCCCCAGGTGACACAGGAGCCTGTGCCTCGCTCAGAGCAGCTGCACTGCTGCCCCAGGGACCCTTCCCACTGTAACCCTGGGGGCTTCACAGAGTCCTGGGCAATGCTGAGTTAGCAGGGATCCACAAGGACCATCAGTCAGGCCTTGGTGTTAACCAGGAGACCCCAACAATCCCTGAGCACCCCTGAGAGCGGGGTCCAAATGCTCCTGGAGCTGTGGCAGCCTTGGGACCATTCCCAGGGGAGCCTGGGCAGTGCCCAGCACCCTCAGCGGGGAAGAACCTTGCCCTGAGCTCCATGCCAACCCCCTGACACAGCCCCAGCCATTATCTTTAGTTTTCTTGTCTCCCAAAATCCTGGAAGTCCCCCAGCCCACGTTCTCTGCTGTACCCTCTCCCCAGTTTACTGCATCACGCTGGCCGTGAACCTCATCGCCTGCCTGGCCTGGTGGATCGGGGGAGGCTCTGGGGCCAACTTTGGCCTGGCCATCCTCTGGCTCGTCCTCTTCAGCCCCTGTGGCTACATCTGCTGGTTCCGACCTGCCTACAAAGCCTTTCGGTGAGTGCCAGCCCAGGAGGTGCTGCTGCTGCTGCAGTTCCCTCTGGAAGCTTCCCTGGTTGTTATTGTTATTGTTATTATTCTCTGGTTGTTTCCCTGGTTATTATTGTTATTCTTCTTATTCTCTGGTTGTTTCCCTGGTTATTATTGTTATTCTTTTTATTCTCTGGTTGTTTCCCTGGTTCAGCACCTCATGTCTTGTTTACTTTCAAAATGAAGAAGAATGTGGCTATTTTTAAATGCTAGATACAGGACTGAGGGTCACATAAGATTGGAGGTGAGGGTCACATAAGTTTGGCACTTCTAAGAGGGTTAAATTCATATTTTACTTAAATATCCCAAACTTAGCAGCACCCTCATCTCAGTGCAGCATTAAAATAGGTACTAATTTGGTAAAGCTTCATTGAGGCTTATTTTGATGGAAGACTATTATTAGTTTTTGAGAACTCTTCTGATTCCTGTCTCCAGCTACTTGAGAGCTTGTCTGCTTAGCTTTTTAGATAAAAGCAGTTCCCTGGAGTCAGTCCTTCTGAAACTCCACAAATATTTAAAGCCATCCTACATTTTTGCTTTAATTAATAATCATTTGCATTTGCTGTGGACCACGAGGCACCACTCAAACATTGATGTGCAAAGCCTGGCAGAGCTAGGAGGGTCCTGAGCAGTTCCCAGCCTGACACAGGGAAAGGAGGGGCCTGCCCAGTGCCACCACCACAGCCCACACACCAGTCAGGGGTTTGCCCTCTGAAGGTAAAGCTGTTCCTGGTAGGATACTCTGGATTTGGATTATTCACCAGACTCTGTGATGAGCTGGTTTGGACGACAGCAAAAGCAGCTGATGGAAATGGGAGCTGACAGGTGGGTCCTGTCTAGCCCATGATAAATTAATTGTTTAAATGCACTTCTGAGCTGATGCTTTGTGTGCCCACAGCACTGGGCACTGGATGCTGTTAAATCACCAGTGGCATCATGGAGTACAGGGAAGGATCATTTCTGCTGGAAAGAGAAGGGTTGGATTGTCTCAAAGTTCCAAATGACGTGAAAATCCCAGCTCTGAACTCTTGCCCTGTGGGGCTGGAGTTTGTCCCCATCCTGAGCTCAGAAGCCCCAGGGCCTCCAAGTGCTGGAGCTCTGTTCAAAGAGGAATTTCCATTCTAAAGTCTGGGAAAAATTACTCCTCCCTGCTGACATCCCCCAGGCTCCACAAGGGCCATTTCTCATTATTCCTTGAACATTGTTTGGATGTGTTTATGCAATGAATGCTGAGAGGTCCCTGAGGTTACTCTGTGCAGAGACTTGCAGTTAAAAAAAGACTCAACCCCAGGGGCAGAGTGGGGAGCCCAGGGATCATCCCCTGGGACAGCAGCTGGGCTGGAAGTCACTGAGGAGAGGCAGCACTGTTGGGATCACAAGTGGTGATTGCAGAGGCAAAATCAGCCCTGCTTGTCCTGGAGGAGGCCACCCTTCAGTGCTGGCACCCTGTGCTGTGTGGATGCTGCTGTAAAACCTTCCTCATCCTACTGCATCCCAAATTCAATTAGCTGCAGAGCTTTGGTGCTAGGGCAAAGCTGTAGCAAATCTGCACCAGAAAGCTGGATGAGAAATCACCTTTTCTCTGTATCCCCACTAATTCCTGCAGATCCTTTCAAATGAAGACTCCTCCGGCCCCTTCAGGTCGGAGTTGCAAGAGTCTGTTTGAAGGCTCAGCCTCGAGCCTAATCCTTGTTAATTGGATTCTGACAGGCACCACTGTCAGCAGGCCCTGCCTAAAGTATTCCTTTCTCAATGCTGTACTCTGGGGTGGTATTTGGAGGGTGGGATTGTGAGGATACTCAAGGATAACAAACCTTCCAGAGCCACCATCTGTGACAGACACCAGACCAACACGGGCAGCTCTGAGCAGCGTGGCTCTGGCTGGAGGCTTCTCAACGTGCCTCACCTCCCTCATCTCCTCCCAAGGCATCAGGGGCTAGAATTATAAAACTGACAACCATTAGCATAATAAAAATAATTAAAATAATAAGCTTTTAAATGCTTTCAGGGTTTAAGCAGGAGCTGGCAGTGATTGGAGCTCTTTTCTTAACTCTCCTTTGTACCAAACTGCCTCATAAGCACCTGAAGCGCTTTTTGTAGATCTGTAGATAAATCATTGGCCCTGTGAGTTCCTTAGAGTATGAGAATAATTTGTATCA
The DNA here is from genome assembly GCF_012460135.2 of Molothrus ater. Lineage (NCBI taxonomy): Eukaryota > Metazoa > Chordata > Aves > Passeriformes > Icteridae > Molothrus > Molothrus ater. The sequence goes on from NC_050503.2 coordinate 1,560,371, forward strand.
TTAAAAATGATAGTTAGAGGAACTTGAGATGTGCCTGATGTGGCTGCTTGGATGGGATGAAGATGTGTTGTGGCAGAGCCCAGACTTGGGCAGGGCAGTGCCAGGTCCCAGCGCACCCATGACAGAGACTGTGACTGTCTGTGGTCAGCATCTTGCTTGGGGTCATTTTCATGCTAATTATTGTACCTGCATAAACTCAAGGACCTCACCTGTACATCCTGAGGATGAGGAGCCTGCAGAGATGGGAAGTGTGCCTCAGTTTTCAGGGTACCACCCACCTCTCTCACGACTGTTTTCCCTCCTGTGATGTCCCAGTGCTGGATTATTTACCATGGGTGTGGGACATGTTGACAAGCAGACACTGAGACATTCCCAGCTGGAATTCTCCTGCTCAGTGATCATTTCTAGTGTATGGCCAAGCTCTGCCTGCCAGCATCAGACTCCTGCATGCCTCCTTGGCAGGGCAGAGCTGGGCAGGTGTGAGTCTGGGCTGACATTCGGTCAGAGAATGATTCAGACTCTCTGTGTAGGAGACTCGTGTCCCTCAGCCTCTCCTGTGTGTCATCATACGTGCAATTCCTTGGGGAGAGCAACTGCAAGAGCCAGATTATTGAGAGACAATCTGTGCTGCTGAGTCATGGAGCTGTGTGCTCTCACTGCCAGGGAAGGGAGAAACCTCCCAGCACACAGCCATGGAGGGAACCCTCTGGAGTCACCACTGGGGAGGGTTTGGACGTGGTGGTGGGGTCAGACATGGGTGTGGAGCAGCACAAGGTGCCAGTGCCCTCCTGACCTCCTTTCTTCCTCACAGGTCAGACAGTTCCTTTAATTTCATGGCCTTTTTCTTCATCTTTGGGGCTCAGTTCCTCCTCACGGTCCTGCAGGCGATCGGCTTCTCCGGATGGGGAGCGTGGTAAGTGGGAATGGCCCAGCAGCTCTGGCCTCTGGCTGCTTCCATGGCCTTGGAGAGGCTGATGGGAGCCTGTACAAGGTGGAGAGGAGGAAGTTTTCTGATTTCCCCAGTGGCATAGCTGTAGCTGCTCTTGGGGTGCACTGTAGCCATGATATTTTATGAAAAATCCTTTCCTTAGGATTTTTTTTCTCCTGAAAAGCTGAGAGGCCTCAGGAACAAAATGTAAACAATGATTATCTGCTGCTGTGGAATGCAACAGGTGGATCTGGGATTGGTCTCGTGGTTGTTTCTAATTAATGGCCAATCACAGTCAGCTGGCTTGGACTCTCTGTCCAAGACAGAAGCTTTTGTTATTCATTCTTTCTTTTTCTATTCTTAGCCAGCCTTCTGATGAAATAAATCCTTTCTTCTATTCTTTTAGTATAGTTTTAATATAATATATCTCATAAAATAATAAATCAGCCTTCTGAAACATGGAGTCAGATCCTTGTCTCTTCCCTCATCCTCAGACCCCTGTGAACACCGTCACAGGACACCATTGGGGTTTCATTGCTGTGTTGGGCAGAAATCAAGGCCAGGTTGGATGGGACTTGGAGCAACCTGGTCTAATGGAAGGTGTCCCTGCCCATGTGGTCTGGATGGGCTTTAAGGTCCCTTCCCACCCAGATCATTCTGTGATCTTCACCTGGTTGCTCTCTGTAGCCTCTTCCCTCAGTGTCCATTTCTTTCACCATTTCTTTTACCATGTCAGGCTCAGCATTGCCCTCAGTGTTGGCAGCACACGGTGAGCTGAGTGTGGTGACTCATTGTTGGCCTATGAGAAGTACTGTGAGAGTTCTCCTAAAATAAATGGGAGCTTGTTAGTGTCTGTCCCTGGTTGTGTTATAATTGTTTGGCATTTTAACTTCCTGTCTACAGAGATTTGAGAGCAATTCCTGCTGAAACTACAAGTAATGGAAAGTCTTAGCACTCCATTTAACACTCTGGTTTCAGAATTGCTGATGTCTCACCTGGTTTTTGCCAGGAAAGGAATGGAGATGGAGTGTAAATCACAGGACCCTGGTGTTCCCTGATCCCAGTTCTGGTCTCTAGGTGCACACCAAAAGCACCTTGGGAATATGTCTTCTCTTCCCAAAATCCATGCAGCTGCCTGTCCCTTAAAGCTCTCAGACTGGATTAGTGAGGAATGCTGGCAAGTGAGAGTTTAGATCTCAGAGAGATACCTGCATTGAATTCTGACAATTGTCTTCATTGTTTGTTTCATTTTCAAAAGCTTAAAAGCTGCCTTGTAATTTCTGAGTTATGAATCACAGAAACAGAGAATGCTTTGGGTTGAAAAGGACCTTAAAGCCCATCCCATTCCACCCCCTGCCATGGCAGGGACACCTCCCACTGTCCCAGGCTGCTCCCAGCCCTGTCCAGCCTGGCCTTGGGCACTGCCAGGGATGCAGAGGGGCAGCCCCAGCTGCTCTGGGCACCCTGTGCCAGGGCCTTTTAAGCACATCAACAATTTTTCTGATAACAAGGACACTTTGAAAAGCAGATTATAATGTTATTGTGTCTCTTTTTCTGTCTCTTGCAGTGGATGGTTGGCAGCCATCACCTTCTTCAGCACCAGTGTGGCAGCTGCTGTGTTCATGCTGTTCCCTGCCATCATGTTCACCATGTCAGCAGTTGCCATGTTCATCTGCATTATAAGGGTAAGTTCTGCCAGTGGAAGGTGTCCAGGAGCAGAATGAGATGAGTTTTAAGGTCCCTTCCATCCCAAACCATTCTGGGATTCTTCAGATCTCTCTGTGCCTTGGAGAATCCCTGCTGTGTATCACAATAATGTGAAGAGGCAGCTCAGCAGCCACCACAAGCCATCAGTGCTTTGAAAGGTTGCACAGTGCAGTCAGTTGATGTCTCTCAGAGTTTCTGGAGGACAAATCAAGACAGCACAAGACAGCTCAGGCTGGAAATTGTCACGGTGTCATGTGGTGATGTTGCTTTGTATCATGCAAAGCAAGCTTCATGTGGAGCAACCTGAGGCTCTGTGAAGGGGGGAGGTTTGGATTGGATATTAAGAAACATTTATTTTCACAGAAAGGATTGTAAAACATTGGAACAGGCTGCCCAGGGTAGTGGTGGAATCATCATCCATGGGAGTGTTCCAAAAATGTGTGGATGTAGCCCCGGGGACATGGGCCAGTGGTGAACATGAGGGTGGAGCTGGGCTGATGGTTGGACTTGGTGGTTTGGAGGTCTTTTCCAGCCTCAGCAATCCTGTGATTCCATGATTTGTTGCTCCTTGGGATGGTCAGTGGTGAAGCATCTGCAGTGGGAACCAGGTGGCAGGGTGGGAATTGGGTCTCTGCAGAAACAAGGATTTGTAGTAGGACTCTCTGGAAAGCTGTGGCAGGCATGGAGAGCAGAAGCTCTGTGGCAGCAGTGGTGTTGGACTGTGCTGCAGAGGTTTCAACCCCCTGGCCTGGGCTGGCTGCCTTGCTGTGGGATCCCCACCTGAATTCTGGCCATGCAGCTGGAATGTGTTCAAGTTTTGGGTTGATATTCTCTATCTCCACCTCTGTTCACTGCATTACTGCATTTCTTGTGCTTTGCTCCTCAGAATTGCAGCTCTTCACAGAGACAGGAGCAAATCCTGTTCCAAGTGGCTCTGCAGGGGCTCAGCTCTGGGCTCCTGGTGCTGACTCTCCTCTTGTCCTCCCTTTTATCCCTTAGGTACATAAAATCTACCGAGGGGCTGGTGGAAGCTTCCAGAAGGCTCAAGATGAGTGGAACAGCGGTGCATGGAGGAACCCTCCCAGCAGGGAGGCCCAGTACAGCAATTTTTCTGGGAACAGCCTGCCAGAGTATCCCACAGTGCCCAACTACCCCTCTGCAAACCAATGGCCTTAAGCAGCAACAGCTGCAAACTGCCTGGAGTCTCTCCTTTTTGGTCTTTTTATTCTTGTTCTTGGAAAAGATCATTTGCATTCCCCCCAAGCACCCCACTCATCTCAAGGACCTTCCTGGTCCTTGTCTCCTGATCCCTGAGGAATATCCGTGCTCTCAGCCCTTCCCACCTGCACTGCACTGCACGGCCATGGCAGAAAGCTTTTTGTTTGCCTTGAGTCACCAGTATTTGCCTCGTTGCAGACTGAGAACAAACCCTTCACTGCCCTTGCTTGAGGGAATCCTCTCCTGACCATCCCTGGAAAAGGCTCAGCTTCCCCACGATGGCAACAGTCCTTCAGCTGCTCCTGCCCCTGCTCCTGCTCAGCTCCCATGGAATGCCCAGCACAGCACCACACCGTCTGTAGCAAAAGCAATCTGAGCATTAGTAGCAACTGATGTTTACTCTCCCGGATGAATAATGTGGAATTTTTCACTCTAAGGGAAATGCAGCACTTAAATTATTTGGTACTGGTGAGGCTGAAGTGATTTGTGAAAGCTCCACCCTCCGTGGGAGGATCCTGCAGGTAACAGAGGTGCCCTGGGTGAGTCCTCAGATGGGAAGTCCCCACAAGTCCTCCTTGCCTGGCTCAGACTGTTGTGATGCTGCAGCTCTTGCTTTCCCTATTGCCAAAACCTCTTGCTGGATCTGTGTGTTCCAAAGGTGCAGATTCATCTCCTTAGGTTCATGATTGCTTGCTAAAGCCTGAATCAAAGCCCAGTGGAAACCAGTGCAGAGCTGACACCGGGCTTTGGTGATGTTCACCCTGGTACAGGGACTCAGCACGAGATTTCCCCACCATGAAACTTCCAGCCAGGTTTTGTGCTGGAGCCCCAGTGTGGTTTGGAAATGCTTCTGTTACAATGAATAGTTTAATTCTGCCTTCTGCTGGTGTAGCTGAACTCCAGATATTACAGTGGGGTCTGGGAGACCAAGGGAAGCTTGTTAGTCCTCATGGCTGCTGTTGGCTGGCAGGACTTCCATAAGAGAGAGATTCCTGCCTTTTTCCAGCCATCAGCTGAAGGGAGGATGAAGCTGTTGAGAGGGATTGTTTTCCCTGAGGTTATCCTCCACCTTGTCATTCATCTCCATTCTGTGCCTGAGCCATCCAATTCCCTGTGTCCTACAGCGATCCAGGCAGCAAAGGCTGCAGTTTCCTCTTCCCCCTCAGCCTGCTGTGAATTTTTTAAAACCTGTCCAAACTGGGAGGTCGGTTCCCAATTTTTTTATAGGGAGTGAGTGTTCCAAGTCTTTGGCTCTCCAAAGTTTTGGCTAATGATCCAGAGTGCTCCTTTTGGGAGACCTAGGAGGGGTTGGGCACCATGGGGATCAGAGCTGGAGCCTGCTGCCTTGGCAGGCTGTTGATGGGGTTATTCCAAATTCCCAAATTCACACTGAGCAACTGGAAAACAAAGCTGGCTCCTGGAAAGGGACAGGGATGTGGTCTTAGCTAGGTGGAATTGATTTGCAAGTGGTCTTTTGAAATTTTTTCTCTACATGTGCCTTATCTAATGAAATCACGGCTCACAGAGGAGAGCTCCTGCTTCCCCCTCACCCCTGCAGAATTCCCTGTTTCCCTGTTAACTTGTCCTGTGTCACATTGTAAATAATGAGGGAAGCACAGTCTGGAGTCTGCATGACCCCTGTGTTACCAGGGCCAAAGCAAAAGCAACCCCAGATTTCCCCAAATTTCCGTTTACAGCCACACTGACCCCTGCTGCAGGAGCAACCCTGCGCTGGCTCTGGGACGTGCTCCCAACACCAGGGGTTTTTCCTGGAGAGTGTGCAATGTGCTTGGGAGGAGGAGCTCTTGGAGCTTTCTGAACAGAACATGACCTGATGGCATTGTGAAGCTTTTAGGTGCCTTTGTCTAGTGTCAAGTGTAATTTTAAGTGTTCCTTGTCGCTTGCCATCGGAGTGATGAAAGAACTGCCTGGCGTTGACTCCCTGGAAATACGATGGATGCACCAGGGGGTGAGGGCTGAAGGTGGCATTGGCCACACCTGGGAGCCAGGACATGTCCCTCAGTCCTGCCCTTTGCCATCCTCTTGCCAAAATTCTTCAAAACCATTTGATACCTGCCCCATTTCAGTGTGTCAACTTGGAGGTTTTGAAGGAACCAAGAGGAGAAGTGTTGCTGGAGGCTCCACATCCTTCTTCTCTTTGGGATTTTCCCCTTGGAGAATCCGGGGGCTGTGTTGAAGCACCCACCCTCAGTCACACTGAAAACGTTTGATGCAAGGAGAGGGGGTGCCTGGGAGCCTGCCCACCAGAATGGTTGGAGCTGGACACCAAAATCACACCCTGTTAGCCTGCACTGCCTGAGATCCCTGTGGAGATCAATGCACCTCCAGGTGGGAGCTCCATCCCATCCCCTCCCTCCTTTTCAATGCCAGAAACTGTAATTCCAGAAAGTCCAACACGCTGCCTGAACAAATGGCTTAATTTTTTTTCTTTTTTTTTTTTTTGGACTCCTCTGTATGTTTTTAAATGTTTACATTATTAGATTTCTAAAAGTTCTTAACACCATTAACCCGGCCCTGGCTCCTGGTGTGCTCGGGCGTCACGTGGCGTGTCTGTGTGTGATGTTTCATGTCACCTGTGGAGCTCTGGGTTTTGTTTGTGTTTTTCTCCTGATCACAAGACAATAAATGCTCATCCTGTGCTTGATGAGGAGAACTGGCCGCAGCAGAGAAGTGTCTGTTCCTAGGTAACCAGAGTTATCTGGCAGAGGGAAATGGCAAAATCTCTGTGTTCCTCCAAAGTCTCCCACTGCATGTTGTTTTCTCTGTGAAAGAACAGCACATTGGTGGATGAGGCTCATCCTCTGTGCTGGGGACTGGTGTGAGTGGCTTCTTGTGGTTTGTACTCTTAGAGATGCAGCTTTGACCAAAGGTGCTGCCATTGTTCCCATCTTCTAAAGATTGGAGAGCAGAGGTGTGGAGAAAAGTCCCATCTCCCAAGGGGTCATTTTTGTGGCCTTTCCATAGTGCAGAGAGCCCCTGGCAGTGCTGGTGTCTGCTTTCACCACTTACTGCCTGGAAGGAGACTCTTACCCCTGGAGTAAATGGGCTTGGACAGTGAAGGTGAGTTGAATCCCTTTAGGATGTGGTTGAATTTATTGCCCAAAACGTTCTTCCAAAGCTATCACAGAATCCCAGAATGTTTGTGTTGGAAGGGACCTTTAAAGCCCATCCCATTCCTCCCCTTGCCATGGCAGGGACACCTCCCACTGCCCCAGGCTGCTCCCAGCCCTGTCCAGCCTGGCCTTGGGCACTGCCAGGGATGCAGGGGCAGCCCCAGCTGCTCTGGGCACCCTGTGCCAGGGCCTGCCCACCCTGCCAGGGAACAATTCCTGATTGCCAAGATCCCATCCAGCCCTGCCCTCTGGCACTGGGAGCCATTGCCTGGCTCCTGTCCCTGCAGGCCTTGTCCCCAGTCCCTCTGCAGCTCTCCTGGAGCCCCTTCAGGCCCTGCCAGGGGCTCTGGGGTGTCCCTGGAGCCTTCTCTTGTCCAGGTGAGCAGCCCCAGCTGTGCCAGGCTGGCTCCAGAGCAGAGGGGCTCCAGCCCTTGCAGCATCTCCGTGGACTCATTCCCACAGGTCTGTGTTTTTCCTGTGTGGGGGCCCTAGAGTTGGACATAATTCCGGGTGGGAATATGGAAATCACCATATTGTGCTGTCACACCCCAGTTCCACTCCATGGCAGATATTTAATCCTAGAAGAGCCATGTCCCTCACAGCTGTTGATGTGCCATCTGCTGATCTCAGTGTCTTGCCTGTCTCCAAAGCCCCGTGCCAGGCTCCCCCTGCCTGGCCCTCACCATCCTCCTCTCTCTGACAGTGCTTCCCTACAGCTGCTGCTGTGCCCTGATGTGTTGAGCATGAGGATGAATTGGATTTCCCTCAAATTCTTGCTCCAGGGCCTCAAAATCTGAGCATGAGGCACATTTTAAGCTCCAGCTGTTGCTCAAGCAGGACCTTGGCCCTTGGAATGAGGGGATTTTTTTTTTTTTTTTTTTTCTGCAGGAAGACCAGGCAGGGTTTGTCAGGAATGGGGGTGCAGCCAAGCTCAGTCCCCCACCCTGAGGAGCTCCCAAAAAGCTGTGGATTGCTCCATCAGGGTGTGAGGGGCACTGGGAGGGCCTGGCTTTCCCTTTTCTCTGGTTCTTGCTGTGTTTCTGTCCCTTTGCAGTTCCAGCTGGGAAGGTGCTGCCACCCACCCTGGAGCAGCTCATTCCTCATTTTCCTGTGCAGTCCCAGTGCTCCCTTTGTGTTGTCTGCTTGTGAATGAGCCCAAACTGTCTGATGCCCACAGGAGAGGGCCAGGGCTCCTGGCTGGATGATTTCCCAACAGAAATTCCCTGGATTTTCCTGCTCCCTGTGCTGGTTCTGTGGCATGAGCTGCTCTTGTCTCTGCAGGCCTTTGGCACACCGTGTGCTCATCGCTGGAGATCTGCCTTGAAATAAAATCCAAACTCTTTTCTTCCCCCCTCTCCTGCTCCAGAGGGTGGTTCAATTCTCCAGCCAAATGCCTGAAGCAACTTGTGAGTTCTCAAAGTGTGTGAAATCACCACAAAATTGCAGAGTTGGGGGCTGAGATGGGGCAGATAGGAAAGGGAGGATTCCAGGGGGGTTTTACCCTCTCCAGGGGTGATTTTATCCTCCTCAGGGGTGATTTTATCCTCTCTAGGGGTGATTTTATCCTCCTCAGGGGTGATTTTATCCTCCTCAGAGGTGATTTTATCATCTCTAGGGGTGATTTTATCCTCTCTAGGGGTGATTTTATCCTCTCCAGGGGTGATTTTATCCTCTCCAGGGGCAGGACATGTGTCACAGCATCTCAGCACCCTCCTGAGCCAGGCCACAGCACAGGAACAGGATGGGAGCTGCTGGAATTCAAGCATTCAGAATTTTCCTGATGCTCTAAAATCAGCTTTTTTTTTTTTTTTTTGTAGGAGCAAACACCTACAGGGAAAAGTCCTCCAGCCAAATGTTGTGGGGAGAGCTTTTCCCTGGAACATTTCTGTGACAGGAGAAAGAACCAACTCAAGCAGTTGGAAATGCTGAAATGGGTACTTGGGGTGATGCTGTCCCCCAAACCCACACAAATTCATTTACCCATTGCCTGAAAATAATTTTGGGGTGCATCTGCTCCATGCTGTGATGAAGATATGACCAGAAGGGTAATGCAGGGGTGTCCCCTCCCTCCAGCCTTATCCTGAAAGCCTCAAACTTGGGGGTTGAGAAGGAAATGATCCTCTGGCTGTGCCCTCCTTTGCTGAGGGGACACTGGGATGGAGTGTTTGTCCCCAGGTGAGCAATCAGAAGAAAATGAAAGGCTTCAGGAGATGGCAGTGGGGTCTGTGTCCCTGGTCAGGACACCTCACAGCAGGTGATCTCCAAAAAACCCCTAAAAACTAAGGAAATCTCCAATTAGCAAACCAAAATTACACTAAATTAGTATTTCTGCCCAGTTCAAACTAAAACCACCACACTGTCCCAGCAGATCCCAGTCCTGGAGCTCTGTTCCCTGCAAGGCAGTGCCTCTGTTTCCCTCAGAGTGACTTTGCTAAGGGCTGATGTCCCCAAAAAGGTGACAGTGCTGTAAAATGCCACCCTGAGTTCCCTCTGTCCCCACGGGCTGGGTGCCACAGCTGGGCCCCCCCTGCACAGCCCCAGTCCCTGTCCCGAGGCTGCCCCACAGGGCCTGGAGTGGGGATGGATGTGGGGATGAGGGAACTGTGCCCCAAAAAGGGGCTGGACCCCAGAATGGGGCTGTACCCCAAAACAAGGGCTTTATCCCAAAACAGCGGCTTTATCCCAAAACAAGGCTGTATCCCAAAACAAGGGCTGTACCCCAAACCAGGGGCTGTACCCCAAATCAGGGTTTTACCCCAAAAAGGGGCTGTACGCCAAAACAGAAGCTTTACCCCAAAACGGGGGCTGTACCCCAAAAAGGGGCTGTACTCTGTTGCGGGGCTCTCTCACGTATTAGGGCCTGTCCCCTGTAACTGGGTCCATACCCCCCCATGCCATTCCCTGCAACAGGCCCGTGCCCCACCTGCCCGGTGGCATCCATATCGCGACAGCATCGCGATAACCCACACCGGAGCCACATCCAGCAGTGGGGCCGGACCCTACAGGGCCCCCTACAGCGCGGTGTGCTCCCCGTGTGAGAGCCGCTCCCTCCGGCCCCGCAGGGCGCTGAGGCAGCGCGGGCCCTATCGCGACAGCGGCGCCTGTCCCGACAGCGGCGCCAGGCAGCGCGGGGTTAACCGGAGCTGCCGTAAAGCGCGCGGCGCTGCCGCAAAGCCGCAAAGCCGCCGCCTGCCGGCCGCTATTCCCGAACGCGCCCTACGCCAGCGCCGCTGCGCCGCCACCCTCGCGCCCGCTGCGCTTGCGCCGCGCTCCGCCCCGCCGCCCGTATTCACGAAGCGCGGTTGCGCCGCTGGCGCGCGGGCGCGCACGGGCGCGGCGCGGCTCGTACGCTGTTGGCGCAGCGCGGGCCGTACGCCGTTGGCGCAGCGGCGGAGGGGAGGCGAGCGGGGCCGGGCCGGGGGCGCCGCCATGGGGGAGCGGCCGCGGGGCAGCGGCGCCGCCGCCCGGCGCTGAGGGACCGCCGAGGTAACACCGGGGGAGCACCGGCGGACGGTGGGGGCCCTGCGGCCTCGGCTCCGCTCGGCCGGCACCGGGGAGGGGCGGCCGGGCCGGGCGGCGCCGCGGGCGGGGGCGGCGGGGCCGGGGCGGTGGCGGGGGGGGTTGAGCGGCGGGAGGGGCCCGGAGAGGGGAAGGGGCTCTGGGGGTCGCGGGGGTGCCGGGGGAGGCCCCGGCTCGGCCTGGGGAGGTCGCCGGGCGCTGGGGCTGAGGGGGGTTCGGTCTGGCCCGGGGGACAGTGGGGGGCTGTGGGGGTCACGTTGGGATCGGGGGCTGGGGGAGGCTTTGGGGTCGCGTTGGGGTCAGGCCGGACCGGGGTCTGAGGGCCCAGGGCCGCCTCGCCCCGTCCCTCCCGGCCGTGCCGGTTTTGTGGCCCCGAGGAAGGGCTGCGAGCCCCCGGTGCCCCCGAGGCCGGGCGGGCGGCGGGGATGGGGTCGGATGGGCCCCGCCGCGTCCCCGCAGCCTGCCCCAGCCTCGCAGCGTGTTGGCTCCTTTGTATGTGGCTTTCCTCTCTCCAGAGAGATTGGGAAGTGTTTATTTGGGGAAAGGACCGTGCTGAAGCTGGTATTTAAAACGGCTTTTTTTTCTTCAGCGAAGCGGGTGAGGATGAATGCGAGAAAAGGGAAAAGTGCCCTCCCCCTCCTGCCCCCAGCAGACAGGAGCCGACTTGAGCTGTTCCGAGGTTTGCAAATGAGGAGCGGCTCTGCCGGGAGGCCCGTGGCTCCTGTCGCTGGCTGGCAGGAGGGAGCTGAGCCAGGGAGCTGCCGCTGCATCTCGGGGAGCAAACAACGGGAAGTTGTGGGGATGGTCAGGAAGGTGCCTTTTCTTTTGTGCGCTCGGCAGCGTGAAGACATGCTGTGTTTGGTGTATTTTAAAGTTAAAAAGCAAAGTTTCACAAACCCCTTTTGATTTGCCGTGATATCAGTCTGTTCCAAACAGTTCAAGTTAGCCTGGACCCGGGTTGAAAGGTGCGTAAAACCTTTGGAAGTTGCCTCCTTAACTAATCTCTTTGTTTTCCTTCCACACAACAAGTGGTTGGAGGTGTGGAAGTGAGTGCTGAGGGGTGTGTGAGTTCACCTGCCAGCCAGGCTGCCCTGTCAGGCTGCCACACACTGTGTGCCCCCATCTCCCCACGGCCAGCACACAGGTTTAAAAACTGGGCCTTATGTAACAGATTGGAGCAAACGTTTGGTGTTTGCCAGTGGTCTGACAAAGAATTGCTGCAAATTAGGGCAGGAGGCCTCCATGGGGAGCCTTTGCCGTGGCAGGATAGGCTTGGCTGCTGTGAGGAACTTGCCAAAGATTTGTTGGTTTTGTTTTAATTTGGTACGTTGCAGATAGGGACGTTGTTTGGTCAGTGTTTTATCACTCCTGAGCAGCTTTGGGGTGCTGGGAGGGTTGTGGTGCTGACTGGTCCAACACCAGCATGCTCAGGTCTGTGGGAATGTGAGATCTGGGGGGGGCTCAGATCCCTGAGCATGGAGAGGTGGTTTAGGAGTTTGATCTCCTCTGTGAGGCATTATAAATCACTTTAAAATCACTTGTGTTGCTCCTTTGCCAGAGCAGCAGCTGCTCTGCTTTGCCCCTGCATCCACGGGGTGCAGCTGGTGTGGTTTGCAGGGCAGAGCTGGTGTCCAGCAGCTTTCCTGGGCACTCTGGATGGAGCTGGGTGCAGGATGGAGCTGGGTGCTGGATGGAGCTGGGTGCTCCGTGTCCAGCAGCTTCCCTGGATGGAGCTGTGAGCTCTGCCCTTGCTCTGGGTGCAGCTCCTGGCCCTGGTGGCTCAGCAGGTTCCCGGTGCTGCTCTCAGGAGCAGCCTCACCGTGCCCCTCGTTTTGTATTCCGTGTCAGAGCTCCTGTGCAGCCCGGCTGTTGTCAAAACTGTTCATACGGGAGTGACTCAGCGGATCAATGGGAATGACATGAGGGTTGTGCTCGTGGACAATCAGTGTTTCCTCCCCCCCTCCAGCCCCTCTGGGCTGGAAGACACAACAGTGTCTGAGAGCAGCTGCCAATAAACGTCTCTGCTGGACTGGGGCCTGGCTGTGCTCTGGGGCTGTCTCCCCCTGCCCACCCCTGTCCCCGTTGTTTTCCTGGCTAGGAGGAGCTGGGATGGGCTGTGCTGGAGCAGCACTCCTGTGCTTGGCTGTGCCTCCAGGTGTGTGCCTGGCCCTTGATCCAGGGTGGGTAGGAAGCTGTTTATCTCTGCCTTCAGACAGGAACTGCAGCTCCACAGGCACTGAAGCCTTGGTGGGAGGGCTGAGGGAAGCCTCGGGTGAGCAGCAGCCCCTGATGTGCTGTTGTGGGGTGAGCAGGAGAGCTGCAGCCCCTGGGCTGGGGAGGAGACCCTCCCCTGGCTCTGCAGGGCCCGGCACTGTGGGGTTTGGTAGCAGAGGGCAGTGGCCTGGTTTGCCCTGTGCTGCTCCTGGGACTTCCCACTGCAGTTTGAGGAGTCAGACCCTCTTCCCTTGTAGTGCTGCTGGGCAGGGACAGACTTGGGTGCCAGCACAGGAGCTTCCTTCGTGTGTTTGCCACAGCTTTTTGCTGAGAGCCTGTGGGAACAGCTCTGCCCACAGCCCTGTAATTGGGCTGTGACTGGGCAGACGTGGCTCCTTGTGGGTGCACTGAGAAGCTGTGAACTTGAGCCTCCTTCCTTGGCCCAGACATGGTGTGACCAGGAGCCTGCTTCTGTCCAGCTGTACCTGTGAGTTGAGGGGGAGAGCAGGTCCCAGCAGCTCTGGGGTTCTGCAGGAGAACAAGTCATCTTCCTGTTAGAAAAGCTGTGTGAATAGTTTTGGGGTTTCGTGAGAGGCTGTTTCTACTTCCTGCTGGCAGTTGCTGTCTCTGGTAGATTCATTGCTATAGAGAAGCAGCAGCTTTGGTTGTGAGGGAGGTAAAAAGATGATTTTCTGCTGGGGTAGCTGAGTGTGGAGCTTCAGGGTCCTCTGTCAGACTCCCTGATTCACACCAGCTGCCCTCCTCCTCCTGGAGAATTCTAAATTCCTGCTCAGGCTGTAGCCCTGCAGCCCTTCCTGTGGGCAGCCCCTCCCTTGCGTGTTACATTGATGCATTATTTCTAATAACTGGCTTGGAAAAAGCAGCCTGTGCATCAGGAACTGGCGTGACAGGACAAGGAGGAATGGCTTCCCCTGACAGAGGGCAGGGTTAGATGGATATTGGGAAGAAATTCCTGGTTATGGCAGTGGTGAGGCCCTGGCACAGGTTACCCAGAGCTGCTGTGGCTGCCCTGACCCTGGAAGTTCCAAGGCCAGGTTGGATCAAAGGAGCACCCTGGAGTAGTGCAAAGCATCCCTGCCCATGGCAGGGGGTGGAACTGGATGAGCTCTAGGTTCCCTTCCAACCCAAACCATTCTGTGATTCCATTCTGAAGTGTTCCAGCACACCCCTGCCTTGTCTGTCCCACCCTGTCAGGTTCCTGGGTGACACCTGTGGTGCTCAGAGCTGTGACCCCCCACTCACAGCCCCAGCCCGGTGGGGGCAGGAGGGAGATGGTGCAGTGGCTGTAAAACCACAGGACTTCTCTCTGCCTTCCACTTGCTACCTTCAGAGCGTGCAGAGACAGATCAGGACCCACCATCAGCCTGTGTGGTGTAGGAAATGGCTCTTCAGGTAAGCTGAAACTTCTAGGTAAGGCTTTGCAGGGTGTTTCAAAATGCTACAGGCAGCAGGAAGTCTCTGGTTTCATCGACCGCCCACAGTAAGGAGGGTTTGCTCCTGCAGTAGAGGAATTCAATTAGTTCTGTAAAGACTTTAAATTGGCTTCTTTGGCTCCAGTGAGATGGTGGATAGAAGTTCTGTGTCTCCAGGAGGATCTCCCAGTGCTATGGAGGCTGTGTTCTGCTGGGAGCTTGGTGGCAGTGGCCTTTCCAAGCACTGCCCTTCTGTCACCTGCTTTCCCCACTGCATAGGGCCCCTGGCACTTGAAACAGCAGAATCCTCCTGACTCGTGGGAAACACAGCTCTTGAGGCCTTGTGGTGACAGTGAAACCAGGTGCTCTCACAGTCCTGTCTGTGAAAGGCTTGCACTGAGATGGTGACAGGGGGGAAGCCCAAAGTCCTGCCCAGCGAGGTCCAGCTGAGCTGACCCCAGGCTGGGGCAGGGTCCCAGTGCCACAGGCAGCACAGACACATCCCCTGGTGCCTGGGACTGCTCTGAATGGGAGCTGGGCAGTGCTGTGGTGTTCAGTGTCTGCAGGGCAGTGGTGGCAATAAGTTGGATGTGAGAGCAGGATTTGGGATGAGGCACGAAAGGCACTGTTGCCTTGGAAATAAGGTGCTGTTGGCCTCCCAGGGTGCTGGAGTCTGGAGGAAAGGAGCGTTAATTTTTGAGTCATTCATTTTTACATGTCCACCAAGCAAAGAATGTCCTGTAGCCCTTTGTTACTTAATGTTATGTAATGCTTTTTAATGAGGCAATCCTGGCCTTTGCTTCCCCAGTGGTGAATGAGACAGTTGGCAGGTGATGCACGGGCTTTGTCACCCTGAGAGGGATGTTCTTAAGTTAATAAACAGGGTTAAGGTTGAGCTTGAACTTGGATTTTGTGCAGCTTTCCTTTGAAGGAGCTTTGCAGCCCTGCAGCTGAGCAGTTGGTGCAGCAGGAGCAGTGCTGGGAGGGGTGTGGGGGTTCCCTGGGAGCACAGCCAAGTCTCTGGGGGTTTATTCCTCTTCCCAGGCTGGGGGCTGCAGAGTCTTGCTAAGAGGGGCTGCTTGGGTGTGGGTGGCTGAACGATGGGCTCAAAAAGGTCAGTGGAAATCTAATTTAAACCTGAACAGAGCTGTGTTTGTGCTACAAAAGCTCCATTCTTGCAGACTCTGCCCTTGCTCAATGTTTTCAGGTAAAAAAATCTGCTTTTGAGGTAGCACCGAGGTACAAACAACAAAGCAAAAAACCCTTTTCTCTTATCCTTTTTTTAGCAGGGACTGTTGGCAATGATGAAGTTTATACTCTGCTTGGTTTCCCTGGTTTGATGTGGGGAGAGGATGGTGCTTTCCAGCAACTTCTGTGCTGTGTGTGTGGGCGAGGGGCAAGCTGAGGCTTTTCTGGAATCCCCTCGCCCCCAGCTCTGCCGATTCCTCTCATCCCAAGGCAATGCTGCTTTGAGTCAGTCTGGCTTTGGTGGTGCCCAGCACAGGGAATGTTTAGGAAGGACTCAGGTGCTGGGAGCGGAGGTGGGGTCCCTGTGCTGGAAGGGGCTGCTCAAAGCCAGGAGCTGAAGAGCTGCACTTGGCTCTGGGAGGGCAGGGTCAGTGTGCTGGGGGATGAGGAGGTGTTGGTGCTCACAGGTACAGGCTGGTCTCTGCCTTGAGCCTTGGGAATTCCTGCTCAAACTTGCTGGAGCTCGTCCCTCCATGGGCTTTGGTGGCTGGGGAGGGAATAGGAAGTGCTCAGAGCTTTAACATTTCCTCCAGGGTGACTCGCAGCTGGTTTTAAACCCACGCTGTTTTCAGAGGGGTGTCTGCCTCATCAGGAGATCTCCCTGAGAGGTTGTCAGAACCCCCAGCAGATTCCCCAGCTTGAAGTGCCATCGTAAGTGTCTTGGGAAGGAATTAGAGAGGAATTCCAGCATAGCAGACCATCAGAGCTCTCCATCTCCCACAGCCATGGGGATGTTGCCAGGAGCAGCTCTCCACTGCTCAGTCCCTCTCCTGCCTCCCAGGCCTGCTCAGAGCAGGCAGAGCTGGGCAAGAGCTCCTGGGCTTACAGGGTCCAAAGGAGAGGGAAGCTCATTTAACACCCCCCATGCTGAATTTAGCAGGATATAGAGCAAACCCTGTGAGTGTGTACCACATCTGTGCCGTGTAACCTTTCTCAGGGTAACTGTTGAGGTGTTTTCTGGAGAAGCAGTGGGCAGAGCCCTGGTGTTGGAGCAGACTCTGGTTTGGGGTGGTTTTGGCAGGGGCTCTCTGCGACCTGCCTGGACTGAGGCTGATGGAGCAGCCCCTCCACTCAGGCTTGGATCATCAGCAGAATCTGGACATCACAGGGCTGCTCTGGGATGCAACAAACCTGGTTCTGCAGGGCTCAGCTCTGCTCCCCTGATCCGTGTGGGAAGTGCCCATGACATCCCAGGACCTGAGTGCTGCCAGGCTTCAGGTGTACTGACCTCAGTGCAGGTTTCTTTTTCCTCCTCACCCTTCCCTCTCCCTTCTACTGTGCTGCCATGTCTCTGACTGCTCTCCTGCCTTGCTGGGATGTTTTCTTACAAGAGCCAGCACGTCTGTCAGGGGCTGGGCTGCCTGCAGAGCAGGAACAGCCTGGAGCATCCTCTGCACTGAGGAGCTGGGCATGGCTGGATGGAGAGGTGGGCAGCCACAGGCAGGCAGCACAAGGTGTGCAAATGCCCTGGGTGGCACCCATGGTTCCCAGCAGGTCTTCTCCAGTGTCTCTCTGAGGATATAAAATCACAGACCTGGAGATGAGACTCAGACTGGTCCTGTGCTCGGTGCAGAGGATGCACTGCAGCAGCCTTGGCTGGGTGACAGCAGACACCCGAGGTGTGAGAAAGCACGAGCAGGGACAGTTCCCACTGCTGGTTGTGGTCCTGGCAGGGCACTTGCAGAGCCTGAAATCTGACTTCTCCCAGGAGAAGAGTGTAACGCTCAGTGCTTTGCTCCTATTTTTGTTCAGAGCCAGAAATCAAAGTCCAGAGCGGTGCTTCTCCAGCCAGAATCATTGAAAGGCACTTGTTGTTGTTTTAGGGCCAATATTTAACTTGTGCCTTCCATGAGGAATGCCTGTTAGACTCCAAATATTTGCCTTAAGGAAGAAGTTTGAGAGAAGAATGTCCAGAGCTGGCGGGGGAGCAGGAGGGGTTCAGGAAATGAGTTGAAGTCTGTGCATGTCCAGGTGTGTGTGGCACAGCCTGTGTTCCCTCTCCAGGGCCCTGGCAGGTAGGAGGCAGCTCTGGCTGAGCCGCGGTGTGGAATGGCTGGGAGGAAATGTTTGTGTGCTCCAGCGCTGGAGCACAGGGCGTGTCTGCTCCCTCAGCCCCAGTCCTGTGCTGCCAAGGGGATTTAAAGGCACAGGCTGGGAGCTGCTCTCCAGCTGGGGCTGCTGTGGGCAGCCAGGCTGAACTTCCTGATAAAAGCAGCTTATCAGCAAAGAAATGCCTTGCTGCTTTTGCTTTCGCTGTGGTCTGTGGTGACCAGGTTCATTAGCTGTGAAATCCTCTGCAGTGGATCCTGCTAATGGCAGGATTTCCCATTCCCTGGGCTGGTTGATGAGGTGCTCATGGCTTCTCCTCACCTTTCTGTGTGATCCTTCACCTTTCTGTGTGATCCTTCTCACAGGGTGCCCCAAAAAATTAAGTAAAGCCAGCTGCTGGTTCAGTGCTGAGCTTGTCCCACGTTTCTCCCAGGGCTGTGTGCTGGTGGATGTCAGAATTCAGGTCAGGGTTTGGTGGCACCTCAGGCTGCACGGGCTGGTTGTGGTGTGTGAGGACACAGGGACTGACAGGAGCCTGATCCCCTTCCCAGCCTCTCTCTGCACACAGGGCAGGTGAGGAATTCTGGGTCTGCCTGGGAAGTCTGGGCTTCCTTAGCTCCTGTGCCCTGACTTGTCATGCTCTGTGCTGTTGATTGGATGGTTTTGGCTGGGCTTGACTGTTTTACGCCTGGATACAGGGAAAACATGTTTCCTCTTGAAGCAAAACCAAAGGCATGTGAGGCTGCTTGTGAGGGGAAGGGTTTGCCTGAGCTCCTCTGGCCAGAGCTCAGCACAGCTCTGAAAGGTTGGGAACTGCTTTGTGCTAGTGTGGCAAAAAGCTTGCAAGCAACCCTTGGGCCCAGCCTGAAGCTGAGCCAAGCCTAGCCAGAGCATGGCTGTGGCTCTTAGTCCCAGCTTTGGTGCTGGGGAAACAAAAAGGAGTGAGAGCCCCATCCAGCTCGGAGGAGAGTGGGATGTTGGGCAGCTGTGGCAAGTCTTGGTCTCTTTCCATAATGAGAGTTGATGGGTTTAGGCCCACAAATTGGCTGCCTAATGAATGAGGGAGCCAGGGGAGCTGTATCCTGTCTGCAGGGGTTGAAAGAGGTGATGTAGACTAGAAACATGAGTAATTAACTGCAAAAAAAAAAAAAAAAAAAGGAGAATTTGGGGTTTTGGATGGAAGTGTGTACTAAAGAAGGGTGAACGTGTGTTGGCTGGGATTTCTGGGACAAACCAGAGAAGTGAGAGCCCAGAAATGAGGGAGAAAGGACAGTCTGTTCATGCAAATAATGTTTCAGGTATTAATAGC
This sequence comes from Molothrus ater, assembly GCF_012460135.2. Lineage (NCBI taxonomy): Eukaryota > Metazoa > Chordata > Aves > Passeriformes > Icteridae > Molothrus > Molothrus ater. The sequence continues at coordinate 1,579,130 of NC_050503.2, forward strand.
AGCAAGATGAAATGGGTCCTCCTGGGGGTGTATCCTACATGTTCCTTCATGGGAATGATCCCTCTGATTCTATAAATCAAACCCTTTGTGTAGGGTTAAAAGAAGCAGGTAAGGGGAAGGGAGGAACCAGCAAGACTGCACTGGATGTAGCTGAGAATCTTTGGGATGAACCCCTTGAAAGATTCCCAGTGCACAGCAGCGCCTCTCCAGCTGTAGTCAGTCCTGTGCTCTTCCTGTGTCAGTCTTGGCCTCCTCATCCCCTGCAGAAACACAATGGGGGATGAGGGAAGGTGAGAAAAAACCCTTTGGAAATTGCCTTTCTGATGTGGAAGTTGGTGCAAACCAGACCAAATCCTTAATCCACAAAGCTGGCCCAATGCTTAATAAAGGGTTGTGAGGCTGATGCTCTGAGGGATGGAGGAGTGAAAAGATCCTGCACAGCTTGTGGTGTGACCAGCAGTGGGATGTAGGTCTCTGGTCCCTCTGTTTTGAAACTTATCCCTCCCTGCAAGGCAACAGACTGGGGTGCTTGCTGGGCCTTAGGAATTTGTCCCAGTTAGTCTCCAGTTAGTTGTGAATCACTGTTCTCTATCCTCTTTTTTCTCTGAGATCACAGATGCTTCCATGCCCATCTGTGAAATAAGCAGGTCACTGCCATACCTTTGAGAGGCTGCAGGGAAAGCTGTAATGGACTGAGCTGCTGATGGTCCTGTAGTAGAGGGGGTGGGAAGATGAACGCCTCATGGATCACTCACTGCTTCCCTCACGATGCTGCTGGCTCTTGCAGGGAAGCTGATGGATGTTGTCATGCCACAGAGCATCCCTCTGCCCCAGTTATTCTGCAGGAAACATTAATGACATGGTGCTGCTCTTTCCTCCTCATGGTCTGGGCTATGGGTCCTGCCTGTGGCCTTGGAGTGCTGTCCCTGCTGGGGAGGAGTTGGGAGCCAGGGCAGCAGCAAGTCAGCTCCTGCTCCTCTGCAGCAGGGAAGTGCTTTTGGTGTCAGAGCACACAGAATTTGACAGTTCTTTGGGGAGAAGTTTCCCAGTTTGCCCCACTGGATGCTTACCCTTCCCTCCCCTCTTGTCCCCCCAGATCTGTGTGGTTTGGCAGTCATTTGAGGGGAAATATATGGGGCTTGGAGCAGCCTTGGGAAGAAAGCAGAGGGAAAAATGTGGGACAGCTCAGCTTGGCAGAGCTGCAGCTCTGCCACCCAGAAATGGAAACAACCCTTGTCACCAGTGGGAATGACATCCCTTCCTCCCACCCTGCTCTGGCATCTCCAGGACAAGGGACCTGCTCTGGAGCTGGGACAGAGCTGAGCTGGTGGTGCTCCCCCTTTCTCTGTGACCTCAGGAGAGGTAGGGGAAATAGTGATTAACTGTAGTTTGGTGATTGAAAGGATAACTGGATCCAGGCACCCCTTTTTCTCCCTTGCCTTGCTTTGCAAAAGGCCACCCCAGATCTGCCAGTGCAGCTGCTTCCTAACCTGGTTCTGTCAAGAGGATATGGGTTAAGGGAAAAAAAAAATCCTACAATTAAAAGTGTTTCTGCCAACCCAGATCCTGCTGACAGAAAAGGGGTTGGGAGTGCTACACATGACAGGAGGCCAAGCAGATCTGTGCAGAGTGACAGTCCCCAGATGGCTGAGGAGCAGGGAACCCTGCTGGCACACACAGCTCAGGCCTTTGGCAGCCAGGCTGGAATTGTTCCGAATCTGCTGAGTTGGGCTCTTTGTGGGTCTCTTTCCCCCTTTAAACTGTAGCTGGGGTGTGCATGGCTCATTAAAAACACCTTCCAGAATACTCAACTCGCCCCTTGCCCCCATTCCTCGTGGGATGAGTATCCCACATCTTGGAGGTGGGAGGTGAAACTGTGGTTTTCATTCCTCCAGTCCTGCGTGTTGTCTCTGCCTCTTCCTCCCCTGGTCCCAGGCAGGGCTGGAAGGAGCCTTGCTGCTTGAGGTGCTGTGTCACAGCTCTTGCCCATGGGAGTGATCACAGAATCCCAGAATCATTTAGGCTGGAAAAGACCCCAAAAATGGAGTCCAACCTGTGACCAATCCCCACGTTGTCACTCAGCCCAGAGCACTGAGTGCCACGTCCAGTCTTTCCTTAAACACCTCCAAGAGTGGTAAGGTAACTTCACCATCTCCTGATAGCCCCTTGCAATGGGCTTTTAAGAATCCTTTTTAAGAAGAAATGCCTGCTGATATCCAGCCTGTGCTGATGAAGGTGACAGGTTCTCTGGTTTCTCAAAGCCACCCAGGTGAGCTTTGGCTCTCCTGTCAGGAGCTGGTTGCTTTGCCACACAGAATTCCCAGCCCCTCACTCGGGCTGCTTGGAGCTGCTGGACTGATGGGTGCCACCTTCTTCTGGCTGAGCTTTTGGGTGCTCCCAGTGCCTCCCTGGCTCTGCACTTGGTTCTCTGGATGGCACAGAGCAGCTCACCCTCCCAAGGTGTTGGATTGGGTCTCCCTCCTTTCGCACACCTCTGTGGTGACAGCCCTGGAGTGGCAGAGCTGGGTGCTGTCCATCTTACCCTGGCAGAAGGGCAGCCACTCTGAAGAGGTTGCCTGGGATGGCAGAGGACAGGAGAAGGAGAGGAGGGAGTTGCTGGCTGCAGGCATCTGCTCCATCCACCTCCTGGAAATGTGAACCAGGAAACAAATCTGAAACCAATCTGGCAATCTCCAGGTCAGGCCTCTGACCCACTCCTGGGGCTGTGCCCTGTGCCAGGTTACTGCTGTGTGCCAGGTTACTGCTGTGTGCCAGGTTATTGCCCTGCCTGGAGAACACACCTGTGGTCAGGGCCATTATCCCTGCAGGTGACCTCAGAGGGCACAGCAGCCTTTGGGGACTTTGGGGATTTTCTGCCTCTTCTGCCACTGCTTTCTGTGTGACATGTGGCAGTGTTGTACCTCAGTTCCCTCTTCTGTAATGACACTTTCTTGGTGACCTACTCTGAGCCAGCTGCTGCAAGGAGCAGTGTGAGAGCAGGGGGAGCATTGGTCTGGAAAGCCCCTGGAGCCTGTGACGAGGGACATTGGGAAGATAAGATGGCTAATGCTGCTGCTTGGATTGTTTCCCAGCCTGCTGGGAGAGAAGGAGGTGTGTGTCCAACCCCAGGAGCCATACGGTGTGGATGCCAACACAGGAGAGCAAATGGGATCTCTTCTGGGGTGTCCCACCTTGTGTGTCATGTAAAGAATTTGCAGTGGCAGCATCCACCCCTGACATCATCTGCTCTCCCTGGTGGCCTGGACTCTCCAGGAACAGAGGGGGTTTTCTCATGCATGGCTGCTTGGAAAGCTGTGCTTCAGATAAGACAAGGCAGTCTGCTGTGGCCATGCAGCAGCTGGAGCAGTGGGCATGTGCTGCCCTCCAGAGATGGTGCTTTCCAGAAGAGTGAACGTCACCTGTGTCCCTGGCACAGAAATTGTGAGGCTGGTGCAATGTGCTGATGGGATCCCTCAGATTCCTTGTTGGGATTCCCCTCCTGCCTGTGCCTTACACACAAGGATGCCGTGCAGACAGAGTGGAGGGAGTGGTTTTGCTCATTCTGTGCTCATTAGAGGCTGCAGGGAAGGGAAATGAAACCACTTCAAGCTCTGCTAAATTCTGATCTGCTGTTCCCTGGAAGTTGGAATACCCTGGGCTGTTCAGTGGTGTTCAGATTTGTGCTGTGGGCAGGCCTGTGGTGTGAGTCAGGGCAGCAGTCTGTTCCCTTCTCCTGCTCCTGAGCTTATTTAGGAGCTGGTCCAAAGGCTGTGGGGGGAGCAAGTCCTCAGTGTGTCACTGTGGTGTCCCACTCTGTGAGGAGGAGAGTGCCAGGCTTGCCTGTGCTGGTTTTCAGTCAAGCTCCTCTGTGGGGAAGAAATCTCTTCCAGGCACATGAAAGGTTTTCAGACCCAGCTTGGGCTTGGAGGAGGAAGGGAAGGGAGACACATCCATCCAGAAATGTGCTTTTGTTATGGGAGAGGTGTTGGGAAATGTTTCTTATCCTTTGGAAAACAAATGTTGATCTCATTGCCCTGCCTTCCACTGATCCTTCCCAATGCCAGAAGGAGCACACGAGGCTGTGGGATCTCTGAGGACATCCTCGAATGGCCCATGTTCTTCCTCTGCTCTTGCACGTGTTCTTCCTCTGCTCTTGCACGTCTCCCAGCAGTTGACAGCACTTGGGTGTCCCTGTGTCCTCCCTGCTGCTGCTCCTGGCCTGTGGGATGCCAGAGTGGTTCCTGCTCTGGAAGCAGAGCTGTCCCACAAGGAGCTCTCCCACAACGTGTAGGGGGACATCCCACCCCTCCATGTGCTCAGACCCTCTGACTCATGCACCCCAGGATGGCTCTGGAGGCTCCTCTGGAGGCTCATCCTGCTGTGACAAGGTTGGATCATCCTGAGGGCAGTGTCCCCCTCCAGAGATGCCACCACACCAGCGGGGTGGCTGCCAGAGGAGAGGGGCTGGCTGGGGACAGCAGTGCTTCTCCAGGCAGTCCCATGGGGCAGACGCCATACCTCAGGGTGTTGGGGCTGCAGGGGACCCCCTTCTCACTGTCTGAGAGCTGCTCTCAGCTCCCCATGCGTGGGAATTGATAAAGGAGCTGATAAAGCTGTGTCAGCAGGGAGATGTTGTGTCATGCACTGGCTGCACTGATGGCTCAGGGGCCAGGGCTGCCTGCCACAGGTGGGGACTCGCTCTGTAGCTTGTGGCAAGGGGTGACAGTGGCACTGCAGCTCCTCCTGGGCATTCTCTCCTGTGAGAATGGCTGCTGTCCTGTCCTGCCTCAGTTTCTGTCCATAGGGGTCTGTAGTTGCTTAAAGGAGGAAGCTTTTGCTGTAGGGCCTTCTCAGTAGTTTGTAGTGGAGAGTGTGGACCCTGCTCTGCTTTCAGTGCAGTGGAGAGAAGCAATGGCACCATACACAGGTTGTGTGTGTGATGAGGCTTTGTGATGGCCTGGCCTTGTGGTGGTGTTTGGGCTGTCCCAGGGCAGGGAGAGCAGGATGCCTTCCCATCCCCCTGCTGTGCTGGGAGGAACTCATTTCATGGACTGGGATTCAGAGATCTCTGGTTGTTGGTTATTTCAACCATCTGCCTTGGCACTAAGAGTGTGCTCTTGTGTATTACTGAAAATTCAACGGAGGGAGGGAAGACCCTGAAGTTTAGCAACAAGTGGCCTGGATGCCAGGCTGGAAATAAGCCCATCCCAGTGTGTTGGGAAGTGGGTGTCCCCTTGCTAGGACAGCTGTCCCTCCTGCCCTGGTGAGGTGTGTCAGCAGTGCCAGCTCTGTGCTGTTCTCCCTGTGCCCATGGCCTCAGGAGATGCTGAAGCAGGTGGGCTCAGGATCAGCTCTTGGATGGGCACATTGTGGCCTCCCAGCTGCTGCAGTGTTCCCCTCTCTGCTTTGCTGGGCCATTCAGAGCCAGAGGCATTTCCTCTGATGTTTCCTGCTGCTGCTGCCTGTGTGTGTACCTGCTGTCAAATCCTCCTGCAGCAGGTTGTCCTAAGCCTTGTCCTTCAGCTGGGCACATCCTGCAGGCCATGCTGGAGCTCTCTGCAGCCAGGGCAGCTCTCAGGAAAGGTGCAGCACACCTCTGGCTGCAGTGGAGGTGGGGAGGGAGCTTTCTTCCCCTGTTCTCCCTGGAAACTGGTGGCAGCTCTTCTTGCACATCCATTCCCGGGCGTGCTGCCGGAAGTGCATTAAGATCCCTTATCGAGGGAAAGGCAGCACTTCATCTTGTTTTTATGGAAAGTGTTGGCTTTCAGGGTGTGGGAGTATTCAGGGACAGGGCTGGGGAAGTAGTGTGTGTTGGTAGAGATGGTCTTAACCTTATTTCAGGCTACAGCAGCGCAGGAGGAGGTGTTCCAGCCTCAGATGGAAATGGAAGCTGTTGTTCCCAGCTGCTGGGTGAAAATTATCTATTTGTCTAGAAGCCTGTTTTTTCCCACTGCCTGGTGACTGTGAAGCAGGCTGCAAGCTCTGGGGAGGGGAGGAGGTGGAAGGAGAACTTGCCTGCTCAGAAACCTGACATCTGAATGCAGAGCTTTCTTGCCTGGTTCTTGTGGCCCAGCACAGCGACTGTCATGGCCAGACTGGCGATGTGGTGGTGATGAATTTGTGTGTTTGTGACACGTGTAGGATCATCCCTTTCACAGAAAGGCTTTGCAAGGGAGTCTTAGAGCTGCCACCTGAATCGAAAGCTAAATCTGCTCTAGAAGCTTCTCTGGAGCTGGGGATGGAGAGGGCTCAGCAATGCCTGTTCCAGCTGTGCTCGTGCAGCTCCCATTCCTCGTCAGCCAGCTGCCCTTGGGCTGCATCCCCATGGTCCTGCAGGGCAGGCAGGCACTTGGATCTGTCTTTGTTCAACCTCCCAGGGAAGCAAAAGGGAACCTTTTATGAGCTGTCAAGACTTTGGGTATTTTTCCCACAGCATCCAGGGGCAGAGGTTGAGGTACAGGGTAGGGCTGCCTGCCCTGAAGGTGCTGTGGGCTCTGTAGTCTGTGCTCAGCAGATCTCCTTGGGCTTCTCTGTTTCCCAGGGTGAACACACACAGTGATTTGGGATACAGATTTTGGACACCTGCTTGCAGGCAAAGCCTCTTTTGCAGAGAGTTACCAGGCATGAAAGCAAAGCTCAGGTTTTGCAGGAGGTGAGCACTGGGGACCTGCCCTTTCCCAGTGTGTCAGTCAGATCTGCCTGGGTTTTTCTGCTCCAAAACTTCTCAGATTTGGTGTTGGTGGAGCAGCTGAGTCTTTATGCTCTGGGCATGAGTGGATTAAAAGCAATGTTGGGTCTTGACTAGAAAGGAAATCTTTGCTGGCTCCTTCCCAAGATGAGCACGCTTGTGATAATGAGTCTGTGCAAGAACCGGGCAGGATGGGACTGGTTGGAAAATGTAAACGTAAATGTATGGATGGGGGAGCAGGAGAAGCGGAAGCCCTGGGACTGGTAAACACCTTTCTGCTGGCCAACTGCTGTGGACTTTTGGAAGGCAACTGGTTCCTCTCTGCAGCTGGGTTTCCCAGCAGCAGCATGGATTTAATTAGTATCCGGTGTCTCCCTGGAGCTTGCAGCATTGGGGATGCATTGTTTCATTTAAATGGAAAACCCCATGGCAGAGCTGCCAGACCTGGCTGAGGGCTGAGACCACTGGCTTGAGTCAGGGGCTGTGTGAGAAATGCCTGAAAATGCCTGAGTGGGTCTAACTCCTGGCATGGTGAGTGGGGGGCTGAGACCCCTGGAGTGAGTCAGGGGCTGTGTGAGGAAGGAATACCTGAGTGGGGGCTGAGGGCCGAGTCAGGGGCTGTGTGAGGAATACCTGAGTGGGGGCTGAGGGCCGAGTCAGGGGCTGTGTGAGGAGTACCTGAGTGGGGGCTGAGGGCCGAGTCAGGGGCTGTGTGAGGAGTACCTGAGTGGGTCCAGCTCCTGCCGTGGCCAGCGGGGGCTCCAGAGAAGCGTCACATCCTGGCCGGGGTGGCTGCGCGTGTCCCACGGAAACGCTGGCGCAGATGGGAAGGGACAAAGCACTGGGAGCTGGACTCTGCTCTCCTTTTAAGGTCTCCCAGGCAGGGACTCAGCTTTGTCCATAGTGAACTTCCTTTCTTCCGGTGCTATAAACTCTGGCTTAGTAAAACCGAAACCAATCTGACATCCTGATTGGCCTTTTCTGCGCTGGACTGGTGAGAGATTCTGCATGGGCAGAAAGCAATTTGTTGTTCAGAAGGAGGTTTCCTGCTCTGGTTACCTGCCTGCTCCCTGGGCCCTTCCTCTTACGGTAAGAGCAAAGCAAGTTGCAGTTCCCCAGACAGAAATTGTCCCGTGTGAGCAGGGACACCAGAGTGCTGCTGGCATGGGCAGGGGGCTGGAGCTGGGTCATTTGCTCACCTTGACATTTTCCAGCTCCATGCCACAACTTTTCCTGGCCCAGCAGTCCTGAGGATGGCTGTTACTGGTCATGGAGAAGGGATGCTGGAGAGGAGGGTGATGGTAACATCCCAAAGGTATCATGGAAGGGCTGGGTGGGAAGGTGGGAATCAGGTACCAACTGCTCCCTGATTCCCTCCTGCAGCCAAGGGTTTGCAGTCCCACCACCCACAGTGCTTTGGTGTTCCTCCTGTTCCCATGCAGTGGGTCCCACATGGGGAATGCATCCCAAGATGGGCACGGCCAAGGACTGGGAAAGGGCTGCCCTTGGCTTCCTTGGGCACAGTCATGTTGCAAAAGGTGTAAATCAAAATGCAGACCTTTTGTGGGGTCTGTAAAGTCAACCAAAAAGCTGCTTCCTTTCAAGTCATTTCTGCAGAGCTTCAGTGTGTTTTCTGGTTATGAATTCTGCAGCTGGAAGTTTAAATTTGTGCCTGATGAACTCAAAAAGGTGAATCAATGCTCTTGGGCACTTGGTTCATGGATAGGTTTGTCTGACTTGGGCTGGGTTTGTTATTTCCAGACTAGTTTTCAGATCTGGTCTTATTTTAGCGTGTGTGTATTTACTGTTATTATTTTTCCTAGAGAAGTATTTTCAGCTTTTTGCTTGGTTCCTGTGCTGCTGCTGAAATTTCCAACGTGGCATTTCCGGCTCCTTGGTGGAGCACAGTTTAATGTTTTCCATCCAGGTGTAGCTGCTTTGGATGAGGATCCAAGGAAAAGAGTGAAATTGTGCATTGGGCTGGGAGTGAATTGGCAGCTCATAAGAGTGGAGATGCTTCATGAGGGTTTTTTTTTTTTTGTGGCTGCTAAGAGATTTAGGAGTGTCTTTACCCTGTAGGCTGGTTTCAAAAACATGAAGATCTGGGTTGTTCTGAATTTGGATGTTGAGGATCTGAGTTCTGCATTTGGACTGTCCATAGCACATTGATTTCTTTCTGCTCATATGTGCAGGGAGCAAATGTTCATCAAACAGTCCCACTGCTGTTGGCTGAAGAGGAGCCTGGTTCCTCCTCAGATATTTTTGGATGCAAAATGACTCCTGCTGACCTGCTGCTGGAAAGCTGACACTGCACACATAGTGCTGCCAGGCAGGGATTCTCCTCATCCCCCCTGAGCTGTGGTGAGACTTTGGGGTGAAGTTCTCCAGCTGCTGCTCCAGGGGTGTTCTGGCTCGTGGCTTGTGCAGCCCATCTGTGCTCATCTCGAGAGGAGGAAATTTTTTGGGTTAGGATCTCACCAATTTAGGGAAATCACACCAGCTCTTGAGTGGTGCCTTGTGGTTCTGTTGGAAACTGAAAACTCTGCTACTGATGGTCTGCCCCCATCTTTTACTTCCTTTTTGATTCTGTTGTGTTTGGAGAACAGTTTGAGTTTTGCTTCCACTCCCTTGAGGAGCCCCTGCACAGGAGACGCTCCGGGTCCGTGGGCACTCCCAGCTCATGGGCTGCAGGAGCTTGGGCTGGAGTTTGAGGAACAGCTGAGATTTTGCTTTTAAGGCAGCCTGGTGGGTTTGCATGTCACCTGGTGTCCTTTAGAGATCTCTGTGAAACCACACAGAAATCATGACTGGTTTGTTGTGAGAATTTGTTTGTGGGGGGAGACTCTGAGGTGGGAAGCAGGACCCTCATTCAGCAGAAGCATTTCCCTGCTGCCTTGTTGAAACTCTGCTCTCTTCATTGTTAGCTCCCTCACAGAGGGAATGGAGTGGCACAAACATTAAAAAAAAATTACTGAAAATTCATAGCAATCCATTAAAAAGCCATATTTGGGTTCAGAGGCTGGGAGAAAATAACTTTGAAACAATTTGGAGCTTGATTTGTTGTAGGTTTAGAGCTGACCAGAGTTCACAGTGTCGTAAAAGTCTCCTGGGGAAGGGAATAACCAGTAACAAGAGAACATTTCTAATTTAGAGAAAAGTTTAATAGACATGAGAGCTGGAAAAGGAAGCCAGAAAGAAAAATCTGTCATCTTCATGGCACAGCTTAACTCTAGGGAAAAAACCAAATGCTTTATTATTTTTTTAATTATTATTTTAAATTTTATTTTTTACGTCCTGGTGGTTTTGTGCCTTGGATGTTTTTATGGATGTGGCTGAGAGCCAGGGATGGATATCTGGGTGAAACCCTGAGGTGTTGAGAGCAGGGCAGCACCTGCATGTGGTAACTTCTGACAGGCTCAGCACGGTCCTGCCTCGTTTGCTGAAGTCACTTTTGTTTGTTCTGGGTTACTGGTGTGGCTGGAGGTGATGATGTGTCTGATTGTTTGCTCTGAGAGTGGGTTTATGGTTTTAATTCTGGTGCTGGGAGCGTTGTTGGCTGTGTCCATCCCTGGGGCCATGCAAGGGAAGGGGCAGATCCTGGCCATGGGGCACTGGCTGGGCTGGAGGTGCCCAGGGTGCCCTGTGCCCACTGCTCTGGGAGCTGGGTGTGATCCTCTCTCCTCACTGTGTTCAGTAAAGAGCTGGGAAGCCAGGAAGGGAGGAGAGGTTTGGAACAAGGATGCTGGGATCATGTTGGATTAAAAGCTTTGCTGCCACAGTTCAGGGTTTTTGTGGGTTGGTTGTTTCTGTTGGGTTTATTTTTTTGGGGGTTCTTTTTGCCTCTGAACACTAGAAGAAATTCTGGTAGAAACATTAGCCTCAGCTTTATTCCTGTTTTCTTTTCAAGAAAGAATTTGGATGGAAAAAAAAGCATGTTTTGGACAAACTGCCCATGCAGATTTCTGAATTGTAAATATTGGGGCACCAGAGTGAAACCCTGCTGATTTTTCTGTTTTGCTGAGAGGGAAACCAGCCAGCACTGTCAGTGCTTCAGACACTCCTGGTGCAGTGGCAGTGGTGACAGAGCTGTGTGTGCCGTGTCATCAATGAATCAGCCTGGTGGCACCACATGGGTGAGCTGGGTCTGTGTTTGGGGGGTGAGGGACACAGCAGGGGCAGGGGGGGTGGGCTGGGGCTGCTCTGTGGGACCAGCTGCCTGTGGGGATCCAACAGTGCTTTTGTGACCACTGGATATTGCCCAGCCTGTGTGCAGGCAGCAGCAGCACGGCTGGGCTGGGTGGGTTTCACAGGATGCTGTTCCTGCCTGGTGGAGCAGCTCCTTCAGTTCTGGTTCTTGTCCCTGCAGATGCCTTGAAGCAGGCAGGGGGGGCTTGCTGAGCTCTCAGCACCATTCAAAAGCTGAAAACCAGCCAGGCATCTCTCCAGGGACCTCAGGTGGAGGAGGTGGATGCAGGGAAGTTATCCCAGTGTAACAGGCAGGATGTGAAGGGCCAGGGGCTCAGTGCACACCCAAATCCCCACGGAAGGGGTGGCAGAGCCAGGAGCTCTGGAGTCCCTGGAGCTGAGCTCTGAGGCTCCCCTGGCTCTCAGAGCAGCCACACGTTCTGCCCAGGCTCCCCCATGGCCCTGCATCAGCGGTTCAGTGACAAACTATTGAACAAGAGCTTCCTGTTGTGCTGACACCAACACCAACCTACACAGGAGCAGGAGGAGTAAACAGAGCTGGGCTGGCTCCTGCCTCGCTGGAGGCTGGAAAAAAGGGTGGAGATCAGGAGGAGGCTGGGGTGCCATCGCTTCTGGAGCCAGCCTGTGTTCTGTGTTCTGATGTTCTTGTGGCTGCACTTGGCAGAAACTGCTGAGAAAGTGGCTGCTTCCAGGACTGCTTGGTTTTTAAGGGAATTTCTGGGATGGATAAAGGCCCTTTCACCCCTTGCCCTGCTGCTCCAGCTCCTCCACAGGTGCTGTCCCCAGAGTGGTGCAGCCCATCCTCCATCCAGCTCTCAGAGCTCTGATGTGAGATGCTCACATCCAGAACTCCCATCTCCACCAGGTTCCTGGAGTTGCTCAGAGCACTGAAGCTCCTGTTTTCTGAGGGATCCAGAGGAAATGGGGCCAGAACAAGCCAGCCTTCCCTTGCCACAAGGAATGTTCTGCTGTCCTGGTTGGTTTGCTTGAATCTCCCTGGACTGGAGCTGTCGCTGGTGAAAGTCCCAGGTGGAGCAAGCTCCACAGCCCCTCTGCCTCTCAAACCCATGGAGGAAACTTCCTTTTGTGGGGTCAGGATGAGTTTTCTCCAAACAGCACACCCTGGACCTGAGTTCCAGCCTGTTCAGCTGCTGTGCCCAGCTCAGAGGAGAGTCCAAGGGTGGAGGAAGCTCAGGAGTTCTCTCTGGAGCCTGTTGGGTGCTCACTTGGTGGAGAACTGGCTGGATAAATCAGGATAACTCAGGAGGAGAGTATCCAAGGGGGGAGGAAGCTCAGGAGATCTCTCTGGAGCCTGTTGGGTGCTCAGTTGGTGGATAATTGGCTGGATAAATCAGGATAACTCAGGAGGAGAGTCCAAGGGTGGAGGAAGCTCAGGAGATCTCTCAGGAGCCTGTTGGTGCTCACTTGGTGGAGAACTGGCTGGATGGTCACGCTCTAAGTGGAGACCAGTGACCAGTAGTGTCCTCAGGGGTTGTTACTGGCACCAGTGCTGTTTTACATCTCTGCTGGTGCCATGGACAGTGGCACTGAGGATACCCTCAGCAGGTTTGCTGGTGACACAGAGCTGTGTGGAGCTGGAGGGAAGGGATGGGGCATCCACAGGGACCTGCAGAGGTGGGATTGTGCCAAACTCATGGAGTTCAACGAGGCCAAGTGCAAGGTCCTGCCATGGGCTGGGACAGTCCCAAACACAAACACAGACTGGATAAAGAATGGATGGAGATCAGTCCTGGAGAGAGGGATTTGGGAACTTTGATGGATGAGAAGCCTGATGTGAGCCAACCCTGTGAGCTTGGCTCATGGCAGGGCTGTGGTGGGAAGCCTGCTGAGGCTTTCCATGCCCCCTGTTCTGGGACACTTTGGGACACCTGTGTGTGGCACAGCTTTCCCTGCTCCATCACGAGCAGGGTTGGCTGCAGCTCTGCAGACTGGAACATGTGTTTAACAACAAACCCTTGCAGACATCATCTAGGACCGTCTGTGGCTCACTCTTAAAGATGTTTTAAGATTTTGCTTTGTTTTAAGACTTCTGATCTTCCTCTAAGCTCAGCCTCTTAACTTTTAGAATTTATTGGGATTTGGTTTCAGCTGTCTAAGGCCACTGGTTGCTTTTTGGTCTGGATTTTTGCACTGGGAGCCAGCTGATGGGTCATCCTTTGGGACATTGGGGTATTTGTGATTATTTTTAGCCTTTAATTGGCAGCGATCTGTACTTGGAGCTGCAGAGTGTCAAGGGCTTTTCTCTTTGTGCTCTCAAGAAGCTTTCCTTTCTCTTTCATCTGGATGCAGCTGTGTTTCCCTTCTGCTCACAGAGTGCAGAGTACATGGGGAAACCAGCTCCAAGAAGCATCCCAAAGGCTGCTGGGGCTCAGGGAGCAGCACCCAGGGCATGGCTGCTCCAGGACACCTGGGCCCTGTTCCAAGCAGCACCATGGACCTGCTCCCTGACCTTCCCCAGCCACTTCCCTGCTCCAGGCTGCTATTTTTTTCCCTCTTCTTCCCCTCTTTTGTCTTGCCCCATTTAGCTGTAACCTCTTTGGGCAGGAACACGGTGTGTGTGCTCATATAAAGGGCTGAGAACAATGTGCCCCAGATGGTTTGTACAAGTGCCTTCTCAGCAGCCACAGGGTTTCATTCTACAGGAAAAAAAATTCTTAAAAATACAACTCTTCAGCATCTTATACTTGCAAATGTGAGCAGGAACTTCCCGAGCCTTGATATTTTGGTCCAAGTCACAGAGACAAGGGGTGGCACTAGAACTGCAGCTTTTCTTTTTTTAAGGGAAAAAAAACAACTCCCCCCAACCCCAATTCCCCTTTTCTCACCCTTACATCTGCAGGGAAAAACTTGTAAATGTGACTGGAGCAGCTCTGACCTGCTTAAAACCAGATGGCAAAGAAAAAGGACCCAATGATTCAACAAAAGCACTGTGAACTCCCTCTTTGGGAATCAGGGTGTGTGGGCTTGCCCCCTTTTTATGGCACTTCCAGTGCTTCTGAGGTTCTGGTTTGGGGTGCTGAGGCACTTGCACTTGCCTGCAGTTTGTTTCCCTTCCAGGATCCCTGGCACTGCAAACACCTCAGGGCACTGCTTATTTGCTTTAAGACCACAGCTTGCTTTGGAATTTCTTCTGCCAAATTTCAGGACAATTCATTTTTTTCTTTATTTATCCCGCTCCCTCCCAAAGAGAGAAACAAGTTTTCTTAGTCTCATCTTGCATCAGATTTGATTCCAGGCCAACAAATCCAGCCTAGAAGGTGCTTTCCTGAGGCTGCTTGCCTCGCTGTGACCTTTTGGGAGAGGATTCCTGTGCAAAATGGAACATTGTGAAATCAGTTTTATACAGGGAATCTTCCCCCCTGGTGCTGCTGCCTGGGGAGGATGGGTCAGGTCTGGGTCCCTGATGCCTGTCCAAAGGCTGCTGTGTTTTAACAAACACAGAGGTTTTTTGCTCTGGAGCAGTGGGAGTCCTGGGATTTTACCAAAAGTTTCTGTTTCTAATTAGGTTGTTCTCAATTTTAAAGGCCAGTGATCCTTTTATGGCACAGGGTGGAAAACCTGAGCAGTCACTGACACTGCACAGAGGTGGGTCCTGCTTTTGTCCTGAGGTCCAGGCAGCCACTGTGTCTCCTCAGCACTCCTGGGATGAGAAAATAAATTCTTCCCAGCCCTTGGCTCATCCATGGGGGAGGCTGGTGGGCAGAGTGTGAGGGAGCATCACTGCCTGGCCTCACTCACATGAATTTGGTTTAGGGACTTCCTGCTGCTCAGCTTGGGAAAGGGGGAATTGCAGCATGGCAGTCCCAGCCTGGGGGGCTGGGCTGTGGCCTCTGGGTGTCAATCTGGCCCAGCTGCCTGAAATTGGAGTTTGGAGCTGGGCCCCTCCAGGAGAGCTCCTGAGGCTCCACAGGCAGGACCAGAGTTGTGCTGTGCTGCTCCTCGCGTTTCTCTGGGCTGGGAAAGGGCAGCACAGTCTCCCTGTGCTCACAGGAAACAGGATTGAATTTTTCCCTTCTGCCTCACTTCATTGTCTGAAATTCCCTTGCAGAGGCCGGCCCATAACTCTTCAAAGAAAATAATCCCAAGCGCCGGGGCTGGAGCTCCCTGAGCTCTGGCTGTCGGCCGCCTGACTCTGTGCAAACAGTCTGGGCCTGGAATCCCCTGGGACTGAGCATAAAGGTCTGATTCAGAAGGAAAACAGGTTCTGGAGCTGCAGCAGGGCTGTGCATCACCAGCTGCTCCCCTTTCCCCGCCTGTGGTGGAGCCACATCCAGGGAAAGCAGCTCCCTGAACACCAAGGTGAAACTGCCCGCTCCAGGAGCTGGGAGGCTGTGAGGGAGCAGCTCTGGTGTCCTGAGGAGGTCGGGAGGGCAGCCCCATGAGCTGAACCCGAGCGGAAATCATCGGGGGAGTGAAGAATGAGCAGGATGTCACGTGTGGGCCCAGCGTGCTCGGGGCTGGGGCAGAACAAAGCTGAGGGAAGCCCTGCTCCTGCCGCTCCCAGCCGCTTCCTGCTGGCACGGACACGCTCTGGGGGAAGGGAGCACCAGGGCAGCAGCCAGCCCGGGGCTGCCCAGCTCTGTGAGAGATGGAACGCTCCCCGTGCCTCAGTTTCCCTTGTGCAGCAGGATGGTGTCCAGTTGCTGGTGTGTTGTGGCCTCAGACAGCCAGGCTGTCGTGCTCTAGGGATGCTCCAGGGCTGTTGGATCAAGGCTGGAGCCTGTGGGGGCAGGAGGGGGCTCCCATGATGCATGAAAACCTCATTCTGCTGTGCTTGAGCAGGCAGGTCCCACAAGTGGCACCCCAGCACTCTGCACCCTTGGAGCAGCTCTGGTCCCTCCTGGAGAGCAGTGGCAGTGTGCCAGGATGCTCTGGAGAGTGAGGATTTGGTGCCAGCCCCCCTCAGGGGCTGTCCTGCCCCTGGACCCTTACACAGCCAGTCCTTCCCCCTGCTGAGCTCTGGCTTTGGTGTCTTTTTCCCTGGGTTGTTCTTAGAACTCCCACATTTCCCTCTGTGTATCCTTGAGCATGAGAAGGGTTGGTTTTTGGGGTTTTTTTTTGTTATTAATAGCTATTGAGAGCCAATAAAAAATTTTACAGGGTTTGGCCAAGCATCAGAGCTCGCAGTGTGTTCATTTCCTGGAGCTGGAGGGGGGTTTGCTTGGATAACCCAGGGGGGCAGCAGGAGTCTGTGGTGGCCCTGGGAGCTCTTGGGAGGCTCTCAGTGGTGTCACAGGGGCTTGGGGAGGGGGCAGGGTAAAGGGAGGGGTAGGAGGATGGCAAGGGTCAAGCTGGGAGCAAAACCAGGGCAGGGGGGAAATGGAGGTGTGGGTCTCTCATGTGCCCTCCCAGTGTGTGCCCAGATCCTGTTTGACCCCCTCTGTCCATGTTGAGCTTCCTGATTGTCCTTCCTGCCTCCCACATGGGCACCCCTGTGAGGAGGAACCCAGCCTGCCCTCCCCAGTGCAGGGCAGTCCCTCTCTGGTGGAATGCTGCAGGGAGGGAGAGCACAGATCCCTCTTGGGCACCTGGTTCCTCGAGCACAGAGCAGCTCCATGGTTCTTTTCATCCCAGTCTTGTGTCCAGAAGGAAGCAAGGCTTTGGCTGGCCTTGATGTTGGGCAGCTGCACAGTGTGGAGCCAGTGTCATGGAATCATGGAATAGTTTGGGTTGGGGGGACCTTTAAAGGTCGCCTCATCCAGCCATGAGCAGGGCTGTGCACACAAGAAGGAGCTCCCTGGTTCAGGGGGCTGAGCTGATTCCTGCCTGTGGAGGGGAACCCAGATGACCCCAGCAGCAGCATGGGGGCTTTCCAGCAGCCTCACTGGGAGCACACAAGGCAGCAAGGTGCTGCACCCCACGAGCATCATTTGCTCTGGCAGTGTCACAGCATTGGCCCGGGCTGCAGCCAAGGGGCCTCGCTCCCAGATTGGCAATTCCAGTCAAGGTTGGTTGATAGGAGCAGAGGAGGAGGCAGTGGGATGTTAGCAAGTTCCTGTTTGCCAAGTGGGTGTTTCCCCCAGCCCAGGTGGGCTGTGGTGGGTGCCCTGAGTGTGGCTGTTCCCCAGGAACCGTGTCCTGGGCAGGGCTGCTGGCACAGGATCCTGGCCCAGCACAGCAGGAGCTGCTGCTGGAGTGGGAAGTGCTCCAGCTCCACTGGCCCCTGCCCCTGGATCCAGCCAGGTGAAATCAATTTCACTCCATGGGCAGCCCCACAGTGCTGGGTTCACGTGTGTCCCCTGTTCCTGGGGGCTCTCAGAGTCCCTGGCTGGTGCCTCTGAATGCTTCCAGAAGCTGCCAGCAGCCCTTCCCCGTGGGGACAGTTCTGTCCCCACATCACTTGGCTGGCTCCAACATGGAGACACTCATCAACCATTTCACCTCCAGCTGACCAAGCTTTTTTAAACTCGTTTGTTCATGTAAACCAACATCTCAGGCATGGGGCACTCTGGGAGCTGATGTTTATCCCAGCTTCTCCCACCCCTCAGCTGCAGCACTGTCGCTGCTGTAGGAATTACCTGTCTGCAGGGAAGGTGCTGGAGGGACTCTGAGGAACCCAGAGCCCTCTGTTGCTCTCTGCCTTCTCATAGTGATTTTCTGCCTCTCTCTTTGCACAGCTGGGACACCGAGGAGCTGCGCTGGGAGGAGCCTGTGTGCAGGATGTTCTCTCCACCAAAGACCTCCCTGTGAGCGGCGATGATGCCAGTCCCGGCGGGACCTTGGGAAGCACTGACATTTCAGTAGCCCAGCAGCCCTGGACGGCCTCTTGCCCCTCGTTCTCCAGCCCCCACCCTCCCAGCGCTCCCCGGGATGCTGTATTAACCAAGAGGAACCCTGCTTCTTTCCTCCTCACCCTTCCATTTTCGGCAGCTCTGGGATTTGTATGGCAGCAGCGTAACCGTGGAGAGGCCGGGGTATCACAAACTTATGGATTTTGATAAGAGAGGAGGGAAAGGGGAGCTGGAGGAAGGTAAAAGAATGTCCAAGACAGGTGGAGGAAGGAGTGGTCATGGAGGCCGGGGTGCTGGAACCAACTCGGGAGTCTTAATGGTGGGTCCCAACTTCCGTGTCGGCAAGAAGATTGGATGCGGCAATTTCGGGGAGCTCCGTCTAGGTGAGAAGGGTCATCTCTGTCCTCACTGTACCCACTCCTGCCAGGACTGCCCTGGCATCCTCCTCGTGCAGCAGCAGCAGCTGGCACAGCCTGTGGCCATGGGCACAGGGGTGCTGACCGGGCACACAGAGTGGAAGCGTTGCCCCGCTTCTGTCACAGAGGTTCCACTTTCTTCATCCTTTCACGCTGTGCTTGGTCTGCCAAGGCCCAGCCCAGCCCAAAGGACTGATTCCAGAAGTGTTTCCCTTCTCCTCCCATGCCTGTTGCTCTCTGGCTCTGCCAGGGAGAATGCTACAGGCTGGATCTGTCTGTTGTAAGCAGTGGTGGCCATGGAAATCTGGGTGTCCCCCAAATCCAGCAACACTGAGTGGGGAAGGATTCAGGAGATGCCACTGTGTGCTCACAAATCTCACCCCACTTGTGCTCTGGGTGCTGCCCTCTCGCTGTGCCTCAGGACAGGGGATGGAGCATGGGGACCTGAGGGATGTTCCCTCTGCTGGGACAAACACCTAGGAAGGAGAATCCGTGTTTTATCCTGGATAAATTCTTCAGTTGTTGAAACTGGTTATTTGAGAGACTCCTGAAATTCTGTGCAGGCCAGAGAAAGGGAGGAATAAAACCCAAGCATCTTCCATAGTCATTTTCCATTTTGAACCAAGTTTATCAGGAAACTCCTCAAGCAAACTTCTGTTTGGAGGGTGGGGAGGTTGCTCCTCTCTCAGGACTGGGAATGTCCCTGGAGACTTTCAGCAAGCTGTTAACCCTTTGCTTGGCATCAGGCAGGGCCAGGCACCTCTGTGCCAGCAGCACAGTCTGGATGTCTCCAGGAATGTGTGGGTGTAGTCCCTGCCAGCTTGGGGTGAGTGCTTTGGGAAGGGGCTTGTGCTCTGGGGAGAGGGAAGAGAGGCAGTCCCCAGAGCCTGGGACAGCCACAGCCTTGTTGCTCTGTGATATTTTAAGCAGCGCCTTCTCAAACCGAGCTCTGAGCTAAACCTGCCCTGAGCTCTGAGCTAAACCTGCCCTGACCGTGGGCCTGGGGAGGAGCTGTGGCAGCCCTGGCTGGGGTGAGGTCAGTTCCCCCTCCCTGTGTGGGGAGTTAATGTCAGCTCTCCCCTGTGTGACAGACTGGCTGGTGCCAGGCTCACCCGTCCCCTCCCCGCTCTTCCCGGCTGTGTAATTGCAGAGCTGGGGAAACGCTCTGGTGAAAATCCAGCCAAGCAGTTCCCCTGCTCAGCTGTCTCTCCTGCTGTCATGAGGAGCTCTGAGCCTTCCTCCAGACCCAGGGCTTGTGGAAGGAGAGCTACTGGGGGATTTTGCTGCACCAGCTGCTCCTTTCAGTTCCCCGGGTGGATCTGGCCACTCCTGCTGCCAGTGCCTCCCAGAGAGCCCTGAGCCATGCAGGCTCCACCTGTGTCCTTGCACCTCCTTTTCCTTGCTTGCCACTGAGCATTCTGCAGTGGATCTGTGTTTCTGGGTGAGCTGGATCCCAGGATCCTGCTTTAGGCAGGAGGCTGGGGCTCTGTTGCTTTGCTGTGCTCAGAGCTGAGGTCAGTGTGACCCCCCTGCCTTGGCCTCCCCTCATTTTCAGTGAGGGGACACGAGTCTGACATGGATCTGAGCAATGTCTGTCAAGCTGGCAGTGAGGTTGCTGCAGGGACCTGGGAGCAGTTGGGCTCAGTTTGCTGCTGGCTGCAGGGACAAGCAGCGAGCTCTCGCTCCAGGGCTCCACAGTGGTCGATTCTCACAGTGAGTTTGTCCTTGCCACCAGCAAGAGAAGCTTCCAGTCCCTTCACGTGGCTTTTTAGCTCTGTCACACCCTGCAGTGCCTGGCCATAACATGCTGGAGGCCTGAGCACGAGATCTCATCACAGCAGTGGAAGCCACAGCTATGTGGCTTCTCTCCTAAAATCACATCTCTCTTCCTTAGGTGTGCCTCCAAACTGCATCAGGGCTCAGGAATGCTTTCAGGATTTAGGGATTCCTCCAGCTGCAGATGAATGGCAAGGGACCAGAGGGCTCCTGCTGTGAAGTGGTGGCATGAGCAGGGATGTTCCCCAGCTCTTGCTGGGCGCTCAGTTTTCCCTGGGAATAGAGAATTCAGTCCTCGAAGCTTTAGAGGCCAAACTGCAGCTCAGTATTTAAAAGCTCCCAGATCTTCTTTGGCCTTTTTGCTCTCATAATAAAGGCCATGAGATCTTGAAAAAATGTACCTGGAGGTGACTTTTCCAGCTCCCAGTGGTGGGGAGGGAGGAAGGGGACATTGTCTTCCTCAAAAAGGGACCACTTTGCCCTATTTCTCCACCACACCAAGGGGCACATGGTGATCTGTCCTTAGGGTGCTTCAGCTCAGCTGTCCCAGGTAGAGACAAATGTCCACCCATGTAGGAGGTGTCTAAAATCAAGTGATCTGTTTAAAGATAAAATCTAAAAAAAACAATTGGCATAAGGCATTAGTGGGAAGCCAGAAGGGGAATGACGTGGGCAGGAGTTGTGGCTGCCAGGGCTGTGCATTTGGATCCTGCTTCTCCCTGTCCCTGCTGGCCTTGGCATCCTGGGCAATGCAGGGACGTGGTGCCAGTTCCAGCCTGGCAGTGCTGCCAGCCAGTTCCTCACTGGACCAGCATGGCTGGGGAGCTGGAGCAGGGTGGCTGCCCCAGCCCTCTGGCACAGAGGTTGATGTTGTGCAGGTGCTGGCTCCTGTTACCTTCTTATGTCCTGGAGCTTCACCCTGAGCTGGTGAGTGCTCATCCCTCCCCCTGCCAGCCTCCAGCTGTGCTCCAGCACCTGCCCAGCTCCTCCAACAGCATCCCAGGGCAGTGCCTGCTGCCTGCAGCCCCCTGAGCTGCCCCTGCCCACGTGGTGCCCACAGCAGGGTGGGACGCTGCCCTCTGGAACACAAGGCAGCAGGACACCAGCAGAGTGTGGCTGGTGGCTGGTGTGCCCTGGCACTGGGCACAGCCGAGCTGCAGCCCTGCCAGCTCCCTGCCAGCTCCCTGCACCTGAGAGCAGGACCAGCACACTCACAGAGAGGCTTTGCTGGGGCAGGTTCCTCTTGGCAGCTACTCAGGAGTGCTTGGGATGGGCTGGGGTAGGGGGAGAGGAGGAAAACCCAGACATTGAGCAGAAAGGTGAAAACTGAGCCCAACCTGGGTGCTGGGCAGGTCCTGCCCTGGCACAGAGCTGCCTCAGAGGCAGGAGCTGCCCTCAGTCCTGGCACCCTCCCTGAGGGCCCCTTCCTGAGCCTGGCCCAAGGCTGCTGCTCCTGCCAGGCTGGGCCATGGAGCTGCCCCAGGGCAGCCTCAGCCTAGGGCAGGGTGCAGGGAAGGATGGGGGACCTGGCAGCAGCTGCTGCTTCTGTTCTTCCAGCAGTAAACTTGTGCAAATGTGCTTTTTGCAGCTTCTCAGTGCCCACCCCTCTCCCCAGCCTGCTGTATGCATTGCTGCTGGCAGCTTGGAGCCACAGCAGCTGCTTTCCTTCAAAATTAAAAGCTTGAAATTAATTATCTTTTAAAGTAAACTGGGGATTTTGGAGGAGGGAAGAGCACAGGGGGTGAGTCTGTGTGCAGTGTGAGCCAGGAGCAGCTCAGTGCTGCAGCTGGGCCAGGGCCATGCCAGCTGAAGGGTCACTGCAGGTGCTGGGGGCATTCCCAAGCTCTCCTGAGCTGTGGCTCTCAGGCCTGTCCTGCAGCCTCCCAGGGAGTTACCTGGGGCCACAAAAGGGGCCTTCTGAATAAGTGTCTGGGCCCAGTGCCCTGCTCATGACACCCTTCTTGTCTTGGGCTCTGCAGAGACCTCCCTGTGAGCACCTGAGTGTGGCCAAGGGCTCAGCCCCCTCCCAGAGGCCAGAGCCACAGACCCACCCCGTGCCAGAGGTGGCCACAGGTGTCTTTGGAGGCTTGGGGAGAGAGGAACCCACTCAATTCCTGCTGCTCCTCCCTCCATTGCTGAAGGCTCAGACTTGCTTTTCCTCCTGCTTGTTCAGAGCCTCCTTTAGAGAAGGTCAAGCTCTAAAATAACATTTTTCATCTGATGGTGTTAAAGCTCAGCATTCCACAGATCTGTCACTGCTTGGCCTGGTGCAGCCACTGTCACTGGTGCTGCAGTGCTGGCAGGGCTGGGCCTGGCTGCCTCATCCCCTGTTCTTCCACTGCATTCCCTGGTCTGGGAAGCCAAATTCCCATCCCAGGTACCCTGGCACAGCCAAATTCCCATCCCAGTGCCCTGGCACAGCCAAATTCCCATCCTGGTACCCTGGCACAGCCAAATCCCATCCCAGTGCCCTGGCACAGCCAAATTCCCATCCTGGTGCCCTGGCACAGCCAAATTCCCATCCCAGTGCCCTGGCACAGCCAAATTCCCACCCTGGTGCCCTGGCACAGCCAAATTCCCATCCTGGTGCCCAGGCACAGCCAAATTCCCATCCTGGTACCCTGGCACAGCCAAATTCCCACCCTGGTACCCTGGCACAGCCAATTTCTCATCCCAGTGCCCTGGCACAGCCAAATTCCCATCCTTGTGCCCTGGCACAGCCAAATTCCCATCCTGGTACCCTGGCACAGCCAAATCCCCACCCTGGTACCCTGGCACAGCCAAATTCCCATCCCGGTGCCCTGGCACAGCCAAATTCCCACCCTGGTACCCTGGCACAGCCAAATTCCCACCCTGGTACCCTGGCACAGCCAAATCCCCACCCTGGTACCCTGGCACAGCCAAATTCCCATCCCGGTGCCCTGGCACAGCCAAATCCCCACCCTGGTACCCTGGCACAGCCAAATTCCCACCCTGGTACCCTGGCACAGCCAATTTCTCATCCCAGTGCCCTGGCACAGCCAAATTCCCATCCTTGTGCCCTGGCACAGCCAAATCCCCACCCTGGTACCGTGGCACACCCAATTTCTCATCCTGGTGCCCTGGCACAGCTCTGTGCTGCTGCTGCACAGAGGTGCCCAGCGTGGGCACAGTGCTGTGCCATGGGCAAGGGGCAGCCTCAGTGCTCACTTTCCTCCTCACAGGGAGGGGCTGGAGCATGTCCAGAGGCAGGAATGGGGCTGGGGAAGGGTCTGGAGCACCAGGAGAGGCTCAGGGAGCTGGAGGGGCTCAGCCTGGAGCAAAGGAGGCTCAGGGGGCCCTTGTGGCTCTGCACAGCTCCTGACAGGAGGGCACAGCTGGGCTGTGCTCCAGGGAACAGGGACAGGAGGAGAGGGAATGGCCTCAGGCTGGGCCAGGGGAGTTTAGATTGGAAATTGGGAACATTTCTTCTCAGAAAGTGTTGGGAAGCATTGGAACAGACTGCCCAAGGTAGGAGTGGAGTCACCACCCACAAAGTGTTCAAAAACGTGTGAAAGTGGCACTTGGGGACATGGGCTAATGTGAACATGGTGGTGCTGCTGGCTGATGGTCAGAGTGGTGATCTGAAAGGTCTTTTCCCACCTTAATGCCTCTGTGATTCCGTGGCTCTGAGCTGCTGGGATGGGGACCCAGCTGGGAGCCAGAGCAGAGCCGGGCTCCTCCTGACGTGCAGGAGCAGGTGCTGGGCTCTGCTGCCAAATCCCTGGGCAGGCCCAGCACAGAGAGGCAGCTCCAGCCCCAGCACATCCCAGCCCCAGGCCTGGCTGCCCTCAGCCTGTTCTGATCCCTCTCTGCATCCTGCAGGTGCTGCCAGCTGCGTTTGGAGGCACCTCTGGCACCCAGCCAGGCAAAGGCCCCTGAAGTGCAAATATTTGCTTTCTGCCACCCATCTCACCACTTTTCCCTTTTATTTCCTTTCAAAAGCACCTTTTGTGCTGCAGGTCCTGCCTGCTCCAGTCCTCCTAGGCACTCCCTGGGCTCTGGGTGTCAAGAGTTGCCCCCTTGTGAACACTGGGGTGGAGGGGGTGGCTCCAGGAGCTGGAGTGGGGAATTCCCTGCCATGGAAGGAATTCTCCCTCCTTGCTCTTTTGCTTTTTCTTTTCTCTTGGTTTATTAATCTCATGACAGGCCAGTTCTGCTATTTGCACCTTTTTTAATTCAGAAAGGGGAAGCAGAGGGTGGTGATTTGACCAGTCCACACCCTCTCTGCTCCCCATCTTGTCCATCAGCTGTGTCCAAACCCCCAAGGAAGGGCTGAACCAGAGGAGTACCAAATTATTTTGACTCATTTTTGGGCTGGGAGAATGCTGCCAGCTCCAGAGCCTTGTTGCACTCTGGTAGCTTTTTGTGCCACCACTGACTGTGTGGTGGGGACAGGACAGATGCCACTGCTGGGGATTCTCCTGCCTCCATCCCTTCTCCTTCCCTGCTGAGTCTGTTTTGCAGTGTGCCTCTGGCAGTTTTCCTGCCATGTTAGATTTTTCCCCCTTCAAATCCTGCCTGACCTCAGGGAAAATCCAGCTGTGAGTTTTCTGATCCCATGTTGCTGCCCTGAAGGCAGCAGTAATTGTTTTGGACTGCACTGTGGGGTCCTGTGGAGCCATGCACAGGTCTGGGGGTGTCCCACCTGCTCCCCAGGAAATGTCAGTGTGTGATGGGACAAACCCCAGATGTGGCACATGCTGTGTTCACCAGACTTCCCTCCCTCCCTCCCTCCCTCCCAAATCCCTTCCTCCCTAATCGCTGTGAAGGGATTTACTTTATGCAGAAGCAGCAGACAAAGTGGCTTGGCAGAGGTCCCCTGGGATGGGAGAGGGTCAGGGAGGCAGCAGGATTGAGCCCCTCCTTGGCTGCAGAGCCCATCCCTGGGAGGAGCTGCTCCATTAATATCTCCCATTCATCCCTCTCCCCGTAATCCTGGTGCTCAGCAGCTGCCTCTGATGTCACCCAGTCAGGATTTATGGCTGCTTCAGGTGGAGAGCAGCAGTGGGAGCAGATGAAATCTTAGGCCAGGAGGAGCTTGTTCCCTGTGCAAATTGCTTGGAGAAAATCCGAGGAGACAGATGCAGCTCCATCAGATACCCACACGCCAGGCTTGGGGATCCCTGCTGCCCTTAACCCCCACCTGCCCGGGCTCCTGCAGGCACAGGGAGCACTCAGAGCTGTTCCTGCACACCTTTAATCTTGGCCTTTAGGGGCCTGGGCAGAGATTGTGCTGCTGCTTCCCAGGTGTGTCCTCTTTTCCTCAGCCCCCTGGTTTTGGGGGGATGTGGAGGCACCCTGAGCTCAACCTTCCTGTGCTTATAGTGTGAAAAGTCCTGTGCAGGTGTGGAGCCCTCTGGGGGTCCTGTACAGGGTGCTGGGTGCCACAGCTGCTCCTTCACTCCCCTGGGCTCTTCCTGCAGCCTTCAGCTCTTCATACAGTCTGGGCCATGCCATGGATCTGCTCCTGGCCTCCCCTGTGCCCTTGGGTGGGCAGGACCATCCCCAGGGATGAGGTTCATTCACACACACGTACACACAGGTGTGTGCCATTCCCAGGAGTGACCCCAGCCCTGGGGGACAGATTCCCACCTGCCTGTGGTGCCCTCAGACCAGTGCCAGCTGTGCCAGTGCTCCTGGCTGTCCCTCCTCCCTGCCACCCTTTGCAGGCTCCCCCTGGCCAGTGTCTTAACTCAGTGTCCCCCAACTTTGGCCATCCCTCCATAGCCCCCTCCCCCTGGGGGGCTGGAGAAGCACCAAGTCTCAGCCTTGTCCTATCCCTGCTGCTGCCCCCTCCCATCAGCCTTGGCTCCAGCCCCAGGAGCCTCCCCATGCCAGAGGAATCCACATTCCCCACCTGGGGATAATTAGCAGGCATGTTGCAACTCCCCACAGTGGATTCTGCTCCCCGTGCCTTGAGGCTCCTTCAGGTGTTGTGGGAGCTGCAGAACCTGTTCAGAATGTTTTTGAGCCCAGGAGCCCTCAGGGACAGCGGTGGATGTGTGGTGGGGGTGATGCAGGATCTGCTTTTCATCTCCTTTTTGTGTCTCTCCCCGCAGGGAAGAATCTCTACACAAACGAATACGTAGCTATCAAATTGGTGAGTGGCTGTCAGAGCAGGGAGTTCCTCCGTGGTCGGGGTGGGGGATGTTCCAGCCATTGGGAAGGAGGCTTCTCCCCTTTCTCCCATGGTGTTGGGCTGGGATGTGATGGATGTGGTGGCTGGGTGGCTGTGCTGGGAATTGAGGGCAGTCTGGGAGCACACATCATTGCAGCTGGGGTGATCCAGGTCTGGGCAGGGAAGAGCTGAGTCTTGCTTCTCCCAGCCCTCAGCGTGGCCTGTGCTGTGCTCAGCCAGTGCCAGCAGCAGAGAGGGTGGCCCCACTGGTACCTGATCCCATGAATGTTTTCCCCTCTCTGGATGAGATGATCTGGCTCCCATATGGGCTGATTCTCTCTCATCATCCCCTGAGGCTTCATCCCTTTTATACTGCTTACTCCCAACCCCGAATGCTCTCAGTCCAGCTCCTGCCAGCATGTGAAAGATGTGTCTGACACCCAGACCCCCTAAACATCTTCCTACATAACTGTTCTCCTTTCTCTCCTCCAAGGAACCCATAAAATCCCGGGCCCCCCAGCTGCACCTGGAGTATCGGTTCTACAAACAGCTCGGCAATGCAGGTACGGGCTGGGTTGCCCTGGGGAGCTGCTGGGAGAGAGGCTTTCCCTAAATGTGACTCTGCAACTTCACCCCCAGCTGGAGCTCCTGCCCATCTGCTCCACAGGGTTTCACACAGATGCCTTGTCTCATCTTTGATCTCTTTTGATTTAGTTCTTTGCCCCCACCACCCCCGCAGCAGAGTCAGGGATGCAGATGGAGCTGCCCCGAGCAGAGCCAGGCTGGCTGTGTGGGGACATCCCCCCTGCAGTGGCATGGCTGTGACAGAGTGGCCCTGCTGCAGCCCTGCACAGCCCCTGCTCCATCTCTTGCAGAAGGAATTCCTCAGGTTTACTACTTTGGCCCCTGTGGGAAGTACAACGCCATGGTGTTGGAGCTGCTCGGACCCAGCCTGGAAGATCTCTTTGATCTGTGTGATCGAACCTTCACACTCAAAACTGTCCTGATGATTGCCATCCAGCTGGTGAGTGCAGCCCTGCACTGCTCCCCTGCAGCCCTGCACAGCTTCCCTGCAGCCCTGCACTGCTCCCCTGCAGCCCTGCACAGCTCCCCTGCAGCCCTGCACTGCTCCCCTGCAGCCCTGCATGGCTGCCCTGGGGAGCAGGGGGTGTGTGGGCACCGTGGGCAGGCAGCATGGGCATCCCATGGGGAATGGGGGGAAGATGCTGGCACAACCCAGCCTGGCTCACCTGGTCCCTTCTGAGGGGGAGCTCTCCACCCTTCTCAGCCCCTCTCTGAGCCTTGACAAGCCTCTAAGTGTGCCCAGAGCATCTCAGTGTGTGCCTGTGACCGTGTTCACAGGGGTCTGAGGATGAGGGAAGAGACAAGGATCTGACTCCATGTTTCAGAAGGCTTGATTTATTATTTTATGATATATATTATTTTAAAACTATACTAAAAGAATAGAAGAAAGGATTTCATCAGAAGGCCAGCTAAGAATAGCAAAAGAAGGAATGAATAACAAAGGCTCTGTCTTGAACAGAGAGTCAGAGCCAGCTGAGCTGTGATTGGCCATTAATTAGAAACAACCACATGAGACCAATCCCAGATCTACTTGTTGCATTCCACAGCAGCAGATAATCATTGTTTACGTTTGTTTTTGAGGCTTTTCAGCTTTCAGGAGGAAAAATCCTAAGGAAAGGATTTTTCATCAAAGATGTCTGTGACATGTGCCCAGGGTGCAGCTGGCCTGGGGCTGTGTCCCATGGTGGGAAGGAGCTGATGTGCCCATCCTTGGGGCTGGGGCTGAGGGGAGCAGGGGAGAGGTGGCCAGAGCAGGGCCCAGGGCAGGGGTGTGCAGGACACAGGGTGGGGCTCTGCCCTGGCACTGACACCTCCCTTCTGCCCCAGATCACACGGATGGAGTATGTGCACACCAAAAGCCTGATCTACAGAGATGTGAAGCCCGAGAACTTCCTGGTGGGGCGGCCGGGCAGCAAGCGGCAGCACACCATCCACATCATCGATTTTGGCCTGGCCAAAGAGTACATCGACCCCGAGACCAAAAAACACATCCCCTACCGAGAGCACAAGAGCCTGACAGGGACAGCACGTTACATGAGCATCAACACCCACCTGGGGAAAGGTGTGTGGGCACAGGAGCCAGCCCTGCCTCCTGCTGAAGGGAGGGACTGCAGGGCAGGGGTGCCAGAGGTGGGCATGGGGACAAGCTGCCTCTCCTGCTCTTCAGGGTGCTGCAGGACCTGAGGGCTGGACAGGGACAGTGGCTCTAGTGGGAACTGACCCATGTCTCTTTCTCCATGCAGAACAAAGCCGCAGGGACGACCTGGAAGCATTAGGGCACATGTTTATGTACTTCCTCCGTGGGAGCCTTCCTTGGCAAGGCCTCAAGGTAACTGCCAGCTCCTGCTGCCCCTGGGCATGGCTTCCTGTGGGTGTGGCTCTGCCCTGGCATGGGGAGGGGGAAGGTTTGGCCCCTGGGGTGTTGGAGGGTTAGCACCCTGCCAGCTCTGAGCTCCGTGCCAGGCCCTTGCAGTGCTCTGCAGGTCTCCCTGTGTCCTCCCAGCTGCTCTCACAGTGGCTGTCCTGGAAACCCTGGGGTTTGTCCTCCAGACCTGCCCGGGGAGGGAGTTTCCTGGGAAGGAGTTACCTGGGAAAGGAGGCCCAAGCAATCACACACGGTGTGACAGCCCAGAGCAGTGCCTGGCCCCTGTGCTGACCCCCCTTGTCCCTGCCAGGCTGACACACTAAAGGAGAGGTACCAGAAGATCGGTGACACCAAAAGAGCCACCCCGGTGGAGGTGCTCTGTGAGAACTTCCCAGGTGAGAGCTGTGCCCAGCCCAGCCCCCTGCCCTGAGCCCCCTGTGCCTGTCCCCTGAGCCCCCTGTCCCCACAGAGGAGATGGCCACGTACCTGCGCTACGTGCGGCGCCTGGATTTCTTTGAGAAGCCCGACTACGACTACCTGAGGAAGCTCTTCACAGACTTGTTCGAGAGGAACGGTTACGTGTTCGACTACGAATACGACTGGGCAGGGAAACCTCTGGTGAGTGAGAGCCCAGGGCCTGGGGACACAGGGGGAGGCACCCCAGGGAGCAGGGACAGCAGGACAGCAGCCAGGAGGAGGTGGCTCTCAGCCATCCCAGCCACACACTGTGTCCAGGGACGAGCTTCACCCTCCTCACCAGTCACAGCTCCAGGGCTGTAACACAGGAATTTGAGGCTCTTGGAGCCAAGGGGACCCCAACAGCTGAGCTCTTTCACCTCACTGCCATGGGTGCATCCTTGGGCTCACTGCAGCCAGATACCAAGCATGGCACTGCTGGGGCAGGGGTAGGGGCAGTGATCAGGCCCTGCTTCTGGGGGGTTTGGCATGTTTGGCCACAAGTTGGGTCTGGCTGCGGGGTGTTGGGAGGGACTGCACTGACATTGTCCTTTGTGTCCCCAGCCCACCCCCATTGGCACGATGCACAGCGAGGTGCAGGTGCAGCCCCCGAACAGAGACAAAGCACAGCCACACACCAAACACCAGGTGAGCAATGGCACAGCCTGTCTGGGGCAGGGGACCATGGGCTGGGCAGCTCAGGCTGCAGCTCCAGGGATGTGGAGCCCAGCAGGGATGGTGGCAGGGACTGGAACTTGGCTTTCCCTCAGTGCTGTCTGTGGGAGGAGTTCCCTCCCACAGCTCTGGGTCTGTGGCTCACCCGGGCCCAGGGCAATGTCCCTGTGGCCTGGCAGAACAGGGAGGAGGCACTGTGGGGGCTGTAGTGTGATTGGGGGGTGCCAGGCCTGGACATCAGCTGGTGAGGGGCAGGGTCCAGCCTGGGGTGTGGGCGAGGGCTTGGTGCAGGCTGAGACACCTCTGCTCACTGTCTCCATGGGGAGACTCGCTGCTCTGCTTGTGATGCCCTTCCATTGATGGGACAGTGACATGGGACAAGGGAGGGCAGGACTGGGGGGCAGCTTGGCTGCATTTTGTCCCGTGCTGGGGCTGCCTCTGTTCTGGGAACGGGCAGGGCACAGGGAGCCCAGCCCGGGGCAGGGATCAGGCAGAGCTGTATGGGAAAGGGTCCAGGCTGCTCAGAACTGCTCCAGTGCTGTGGCCTGTCCTGCCCTAGTGCAGGACACGTGTGTCTGGCACTGCTGCCACTGAGAGCAAACCTCATGTGTTTCCAGCAGTCCTGTACAAACCCTTGTCCTCCCAAACCTCCTTGGGGGCAGAGCACCTGCAAAGGGGCTGGAGCAGGGGGTACAGCGCCCTGTCCTCCCCAGGCTGCTCCTGCCCAGCACAGGGAGCCTGGCAGGGCTTCCTCAGGGAGAGGAAAATGTCAAATCCATCACCTCTGGCTCATTTCTGGGAGCTGACTCCCAGTAAGGTCTGCTGTGTGCCCGCACCCCAGGGAAGTGCCATGGTGGATAGCCCTTCTCCAGAGCAGGGGGAAGAGCAAAGCACAGCGCTCCCAGAGCACGGGAGCAGTGTCCAGCCTGGGGACACAGGATGTCCAAGCCCTGCCTGGGGACACAGGGTGTCCCCACAGCTCTGGGGCCGTGCTGTGCTCACTGGGGGAGGGTTTGGCCCAGCTCGTGGCACACAGGCCCTGCCGAGCCCTGCGTCGTCCTGGGGCTGCGGCGTCACCTGGGCCTGGCTGCAGCTCCGGCTCTGCTGCCCCAGCCCACTCCCAAACACGGCCCCCAGCCCTGCTGGAGCTGGCCCTGCTCCAGGGGCTGCGTGGGGCTGGCCCTGGGGGGTGTGTGTAGGTGGCAGGGGGACACAGACCCCCGTTGTCACCGCAGGGACCGCTCTGGGAGCCGCCGGGACGGTGCTGCACGGGTGCCCTCCGCAATCACCAACTCGAGCTGCTCCGGTCATGTTTTTGCTTTTGCATGTCTTATTTTCTCGACTCCCTTTGCCACTTTTCCCACCCTTTCCCTCCACTTCTCCCTTCTCTTCCCCATTCTCCCTCTTTTTCTTTTGTTTCTTTTCATTCTGTTCCTCCTGCCTGTCGCGAGCAGCCGCCCGAGGGGACGGAGTTGTGGGATCCTCAGGCCGGTGGGCAGCCTGCCGAGGAGCCTTTGGGAGCTCACCTGGCAGCCGGCAGGCTCGGGGGGTCCGTGCAGGTACATGAAACCTCCTGGGGCAGGGCGGGCACGGGAGGGAGCGGAGCCACCCTGGGCCTCGTGGCCGCCCGCGGAGCCGGGATCAGCCCCGCTCCCCCGCCCCGGGGCTGCACATGCCGGGGTCCTGCCCACGTGCTGCCTGTCCCTGTGGTGTGACGGGCTGCTCACGGCTCACAGACGAGGCTGGTGCTGCTTCCCGGGAGCTGCTGGGCTCCCTTGGTGCTGCCAGGGGGAATTAGAGGTGGTTGGAGATGGATGGATGGATGGATGGATGGATGGATGGATGGATGGATGGATGGATGGATGGATGGATGGATGATGGATGGATGGACATGGATGGATGGATGGATGGATGGACATGGATGGATGGATGGATGGATGGATGGATGGATGGACATGGATGGATGATGGATGGATGGATGGATGGATGGATGGATGGATGGATGGATGGATGGATGGATGGATGGATGGACATGGAGGGATGGGTGGATGGAGGGATGGATGGATGGATGGATGGATGGATGGATGGACATGGATGGATGGGTGGATGGAGGGATGGATGGATGGATGATGGATGGATGATGGATGGATGGACATGGATGGATGGATGGATGGATGGATGGATGGACATGGAGGGATGGATGGATGGACATGGATGGATGGATGGATGGATGGATGGATGGACAGATGGATGGATGGATGGATGGATGGATGGATGGACAGATGGATGGATGGATGGATGGATGGATGGATGGACATGGATGGATGGATGATGGATGGACATGGATGGATGGATGATGGATGGACATGGATGGATGGATGGATGGACAGATGGAGGGATGGATGGGTGGATGGATGGATGGATGGATAGAAGATGGATGGACATGGATGGATGGATGGATGATGGATGGACAGATGGAGGGATGGATGGATGGGTGGATGGACAGATGGAGGGATGGATGGGTGGATGGATGGATGGGTGGATGGGTGGCAGGCACACTTCAGCACAGCAGCTGGGTGAGCGTTGCTCTGCCCCCAGTGCCGCTCGTCTGAGCAGGGACTTCCCTGCACCTCCTTGACTGGAGCCCTGGCTCCAAGCCCTGCTTCTCCTCCCTTCCTGGGCACTCCTTGGCCGTGTCCCCTGCCGTGGCCCTGCCTTGGTCCTGTGCTGGCGCCGTCAGCCCCGTGCTCGCCGCCCTCGCCGCCTCCTGCCCGCTCCGCTCAGCCCTGCCTGGGCCTGGGGGTCCCTCCCTCATGGATGGTGGCACATCCATGCTGGGTCCCCTGGCTGGGCCTGCGCCGCTTCCTCTGTCTCTGCTTCCGTCCCCGCTGCTCTTGCTCGTTCCTGCTGCTCCACGGGGACTCTGCTGGTGCTCGGCCCCAGGCCTGGGCACAGCTCCTGCTGTTGCCATCATGGGGCCGGGCGCTCTGTGGTGCCAGACAGGGCCGGGCACTCCGAGGGCCCAGCTCATGCTCTGCCTCGCTCCTCCTGTCCCTCATCCCCTTCCTCCTCCCCAGTCCTGCTCTGCAAACCCTCCTGCCGTGCTCCGCCTGCGCCCGGCACTGTGGGGTGATGTGCAGGGGTCTCTGTGCTGGTGTCAGGGGCTGGAGCCTGACGTGGCCCTGCTGGCTGGGCACTGCCTGTCGGGTGTCCCTGCTGCCTGGGCACTGCCTGTCGGGTGGCAGCTCCTCCAAGGGGCTGGGGAAGGCCCAGGGTCCTTGCTGGGGCCGAGCAGCTTGGAGAGTGTTTGGCCTGTGCATCCCCAGGGAGCTCCTGGCTTTGCCTGTGGGCAGCAGGCACAGGATGGCAGTTCAGGCATCCCACAGTTGCCTCGGTGGCTTGGATGTCCTCCTGGCCCTGGCACTGTGGCTGACCCTGCTGCCCTGGTGAGTGGGCAGGAGCTCAGGGACGCCTGAGCCCTCAGGGTAGGCACTGGGCTGAGTCTTGGTGCTGGGAAGCAGAAGTCGTGTCCAGATGCTCAGCTGTGGGAAGGGCTCCTTGGAGCTGTCAGCTTTGCCAGGCCCCTGTCTCTCACCCACTCTGGAGCTGGCTGCTCTCATGCCCCTCTCCTGGTGCAGGGGCTCCCAGGAGCTGGGATCCTTCCAGGGCTGTTCTAAGGGGCTCAGAGCTCTCTGTTGTGATGGGGCTCTTGGGGAGCACCGAGGCTGAGCACTGCGGTTTGGCTGAGGGCGCCATCTGCCACCAAGGGCACCTCGGTGCTCCTGGGCAGAGCTGGGTGGTCTCCTGGGTGCCTCCTGTGCCCCTCAGGAGGGGAAGGGCTGCAGACCCCTGGGCTGCCCCCACTGACACTCATCTCTCCGCAGGTGATGAGCTCCACCAATGGAGAGCTGAACACAGATGACCCGACGGCAGGACATTCGAACGCCCCCATCACAGCCCCCACCGAGGTGGAGGTGACAGACGATACAAAGTAAGGCCCCAGCCCTGCCCCTCGCCAGTGCTGGGCTGGAGGAGGGCTCAGCAGCTGCCCCAGGATGCCTTGTCCAGTGCCCTCCAGCCCAGCTGTCCCCTGGCACCCTGTGAGAGGTGTCCCTGCAGGGCCACCACCACCCCAGCCCTTCCCATCTCGCCCTGCCCAAGGCTCCCGCACAGAGGGGCATGGATGGGTTTGGGACTGCTCCTTCTCTGGAGTTCCTGCCTGGCCCTGGCTCATGGCCTTGTGTGCCATGGTCAGTGTCACCCCCCTGGTTGGTGCCATTTGCTGTGGCAGGTGTCACTTGTACCAGGGGCACTTGGTGGGGCAGCTCTGCCCACGTGGAGCTCACCAAGGCACCGAGGGCTTTCTGTCCTGTCTGACCCCGGGGCTGCTGCTGCACCCTCCGTGCTCACGGGTCCCCTCTGTCCCCAGGTGCTGCTGTTTCTTCAAGAGAAGGAAGAGGAAAACCACCAAGCGTCGCAAGTGAGCAGCCGGGGCCGGGCGGAGCGGCGAGCGCCGGCTCCTCTCCCTCTGGCCGTGGCTGGATCTTGCCCCGCGGAGCCCGCGGCCCCTGGGGCTGGACGGGGACGGGGGGGCCGGGCCGGACGGGCTCCCCCAGCGCCCCACGCGCAGCTGGGGAGCGGGGCCTCCCCAAACTGCTTGTCCTTTCCTCCGCCACTCGTGGCCGTTTACTCGAACCAAGCCCAACTTCGCTGAAGTTCCTGCGTCCGTCAAACAGAAAAAAAAAGAAAAAGAGAAAAACCCACGGCGTCACTTGCTTTGAGTTTATAACCGGTCTGAAATGGGGATCAACTACAGACTCTGACCCGTCGCTGTCAGAAGAAGACGAAGACAATTTCAAGAGCAGTGGGCTAAGGAGGAATATTTTTTTTTCTGTTGCTTCTTTGTCTCTTAAGTTAATTTAAAGTGAGTCTCGGTGCAGAGTGCTGAGTCGTCAGTCTTTGACCGTCATCTTCAGTGTTACCGAATTCTGCTCTTCCTTCCGGCCCCGCCCCGCGTCCCCGCCGGGTCCCCTCGGTCAGTGGCGAGCGCTGGGCTCGGAGCGGCCCCGCTCGGGCGGGGAGAGCCGGGGCCGCGCGGGGCGGGGAGAGGAAACGCGTTTACAGTTCATTTACGATGCACTTTTGCGAGCAATACAGGCGCCGTCCGGTCCCGCCGAGAGCAGGTCCGAGACTCCCAGGGGCTGGGGGACACAGGGACAGGGACGGCCGAGACCAAAGGGACCCATGAATGGCGGTGGCAAAGCAGGGAGGGGAAGCGAAGCAGCCTCGTCTCTGGTGCTGCCATGTCTTGGGGCTGGATGTTTCCACAAGAGCTGTAGGTGTGGGCACGGCTTGATGGCCTCTTGGTTTTACAGCCTGAGCCCCCCGAGGTCCCGGGGGGCCGGGGCTGGGCCGGGCCGGGGTGGAGCGGTGGAATCCCCACCAGGGCATCCCCTGCTGCTGCCCGATCCTCCCGGCCTGTCCTGGGGCTGGGGAAATGCAGGTTTTGGAACTGACCCACGGACACCCCCCGCACCCCCGCGTTCCTCGGCACCCCCAGGGCACTGCAGCTCCCCACGTGAATGACCCCGTGCGCTGTCGTGTGTATTGATCGTGACACTTTGGGGGGGGGACACACACTTATCTTTACCAAAACCCTGATGTTCTGCCCCAAAGAAGGGGCTGAGGCTGTGCTGGGGGGGCGGGGGAGGGATGGGACCATCTGTGGCTGCTTTGAAACATTTGTCCAAACTGACCATCTCGGGGGGCTGGAGACCCCGCATTGTGGAGGGGCTGGGGGGGCCTGGGGTCTCCCACGGGGCCGTGCCCTCCCCACGGCCCCTCTTCATCCTAAATTCGGGACTGACCCCGCCTTTGGCTTGTCCGGGCTGCGGCCCCAGCTGCTGCCGCGTCCCTGGCCACGGCGGGAAGGGGACGTGCAACGTTTGACCTCGTGTCCCCAGCGAGGCGAACAAACGAATTTTAAAAATCGCCTTAAAATTTTCACTGGAAGTGGTCCCTTGGCAGCGCGTCGGCTCAGAGCAGCCCCGGCAGAGGCCGAAGAGGAGCCGCGGAGGGGAAGGGGAGGCGGCCCCGAGGGTGTGCCCGGCGTGCCCGGCTCCGTGCGCGCTCCCTCGGCTGCCGGGGCCGGGCCCGAGCCCGGGACTCTCTGTCCTTCCAGCGAGGAGTCCAAATACTGCGATTGTACGTGAGAGCGTTTGTTCCATTGCGAGTTTAGTTACTGCTTTAAAACCAAGTGTACAGATATGGCATTTCAATTTCTCTGATGCTTCCTGGAAGCCATAGAATTTAGGGGCTTTTTTTTAATAAAAAACAAAAAAATAAAAAAAAATCTTTAAAACCCAACACGTTCTTCTGTGCTTCATTGTGTGGCTCCCAAGGGGGAGGACATTGACCAAGCACCCCCTTTTTGTCGGAGGCTCCCTCAGCAGTGGGTGGGAGCAGCCCCAGCCCCTCGCAGGGGGGACCAGGAGCCTTTCCTGGAGCAGCAGAAGGAAAATCTCGGGGGGACAGATCAGGGAACAGCAGCACAGCCGATGGCCGTGGGCAGTCCTGCAAAGCCCGTGAGTGAGAAAGGTGATGGGGCAAGAGGGCGATTCCCAGCTGAGCCCTGTGCTCCTCCAGCAGGGAGCCGGGCTGGGCTCCCCCTGCTCCGGGCACTGCAGGGCCCCCAGGCCGAGCTCCAGCACAGTTTGGAGCCCTGGGAAGCTGCCCCTGGCCCCGGGGCTCACGTTCACCACGGCCCCACTGCTCCCTCGGGCAAAGGGCAGGGCTCTGATGCCCCCATGGAGCTGAGGGACCATGGGAGCTGTGCTGGGCACAGGAGCAGAGCCCAGCCCTCATCCCTGCTCCAGCAGCCCCTAAAGCCTCTCCGTGCTGGGAATCACTGGCCAGAGGATTTGCCTTCCCCCCCAGGCCTGGACCCCCAAAGGCTGAGGCAGCTTTTAGTGCATTTAATTGTCAAAAACCTCCAATTCAGGTTCAAGAAATTCAGTCATAAAATGACATCTCCCACCCTGTGCCATCCTGCTGCCCTCCTACCACCACCTCACAGCCTGAGGGTCTGGACTCCCCAGCAGTGATTGCCAGGCTTCAGGAGTCCCAAGGGTCTGGCTCATCCCACAGCCCACGGATGGGAAGCTGAGGACCCCACACCCTCAGCTGGGGGAGATGGGCCAGGAGCCAGCATGGCCCAGATCTTCCCTCCATCATTCCAGCAGCCATCATTCTCCAAACTTCATAAAGACAACCTCGATGTCTTTATTGTTTTCCTATTTACAAATCACAAAGCTGGCCAAAAAGCAGAGTGTGAACACGGGACGAGAGCATCGGATACATTCATCAAAGAGCACAGGAGCCGGGCGGGGCCCGCTCTGCTGGAAGGTGACGTGGTACAACAGAATGGCTCATACTGCTGGGAACAGGCATGTCCAACAAGGAATTACATTCATCTATCTACAGAAGCCAGAATTGCATCAAACTGCAGAAAAGCCATAAGAACAGAAGTTGCTCAGCTGTAGTTCAGAGTTTGACTCCTCTCCCTCTGTGACAGGACAAGCTGCCAGACCTGCCCCGGGCAGGGAGGGCAGGAAGGTGGGATTTGGGACGAGAATCTGTGTAACAAAATAATCATGAGAACAACAGAACTTCCAGGGAACAGCCAGGGAGGTCCCCCTGCAGCTGGGCAGGGCCTGCCCCAGCCCTGCTCACAGAGCCAAGCTCTGCTTCTCTCAAATTCCAATTATTCCACTATTTCCACCTGTACCTGATGCCCTGAGGTGCAGAACCCAGATCAGAGCCCCTGGGAAGGTGCTACCCCAACGTGAGCCCTGGCTGCCAGCAGTGACATTGCCACCACCCTTGGGAGAGGGGTGGTGACAGAAGCAGGCACAGTCACAGACAGCCTGACGGACACAGAGTCTGTGAATCCATCCCACAGCCCTGTTTGCATTGCACTGAGTCGGGTTCAGTCACCAGGTCGTGGACACAGGTTGGGATTCTTTTTCTATTTTTTTAGTACTGGCCATATTAGAACCATCCCACCTGGAAGCAGGCTGACAATGCACAGCTCACACCATCTCCCTGGAGCACAGAACACACTCTGGGCATCTCTAACAGCTACTGCTGAGGAGGTGCAGGGCATTCCCAGGCTGCTGCTGCAGGGCTGAGGAGGAGACTCCAGGCAGCACAGCCCCAGGATCCCGGCTGGGGCAGCAGGAGGAGGAGGAGAAGCCGTGCTCCAGCCAAGGACAGCCAGGTTGCGACTTCCAGCAGTGAAATCCAGGGGCAGCAGCTGCCCAGAGAGTGGCAGTGGCTCCGTGTGCTGGAGCAGGAGGTTGGAGAAGGGGCCCTGAGGCAGCACCACCCCAGCCAGTCCCACGCAGACCCCGCTGGCTCTGCTCTTCCTGCCAGGCTGAGCTTAATTCCAGAGGAGGGGAGGAAGAGTCTCGTGGTCTTCACTCGTGGGCAGTGAGGGTGGGGCTGGTCAGGCAGCCCAGGACCGGCCACGGGGAAAAGCAGCTGGGCCTGAACAAGGGGTATCTTCAAGGTCACCGAGCTCCACAGCTCAGCAGGTGATGTTTGTGATCCCCCTGCTGTGCCTGGCCGACAGGCAGTGTGCAAACACACCCCAGCACAGAGAATATTCCACCTTTTCCTGAACCATTTGGTAAATCCTTGTCCATCTGCTGCATTCTAGGTAACAGGCAGGTGCACATCCAGCCTCTCCTCCAGCTTCCATCAGGGCAGCGGGGGTGAGGCAGCAATGCACAGGAACAGAGGGAAATGCATGGAAACGTGCATGGAAACTGCAGGAATGCCCTGGAACAGGTGAGGCAGGTGCCCTTCTGCTTCAACTGACAAACCCTGGCACTCTGCAAAGGACAACGACCAGTGACAACAGAGCTGGGGCTGCTCAGGGGTGAGCTGAGCATCACCAACACCTGGGATGTGCCAGGGGTGTGGAAGCAGCACCACGGGGACTCAGAATGCAGGAGGAGCTGCCCCTCACCACTCTGCAGGGAGGTCACCTCGCTGCCACCAACTGCCCGAGGTGAAGATTGTCACAGATCGGTGGGGAGAGCAGGAAAATGCCTCAGTCCCTCCAGAGGAGCTCAGCTTTGAGGTCTCCAAGCCTGTGTAGTGCTGGAACAGCAAAGCCTCAGGGAAAAGGCCACTTCCCATGAGTTTGAAGGCGGCTCTGTGTGCTGAGGCTGCTGGGAGGGAGGGAAGGTGCTGGACACGGGCTGGCCAAGCCCTGCAGTGTGGCCTGGACTGCTGAGCTGGAGCAGAGCAGAGGCCACCCAGCCCTGACCGAGTCTGTCTGCAGGACCATCTCCTCATGGCAAGTGAAACCACAACCAGAGCCACTCGTTGCCTTGTTTCTGACCGGTGGAAAAGCATCTACATTCATTACAGTCCAAAAAAACGCACGTTGTTAGATAGGGTTAATCAGGAGTGAAAAACAACAAGCCACAGACAACGTACAAATGGTACTGGGACACCAGCTGGGCTGCACTGGGACACCAGCTGGCCTGGCACCTGAGAGCAGCAGCAGCACTAGCACAAGGCAGAAGATGAGCTTTGAAATGATTTCACTGGGACCTTTGGCTAGTGTGGCTCCAATTGGTGTGGTCAAACTCAGCCAGAGATTTCGTTTGGGAGGTGGCAGGGAAGAGTGGAGTCCAGGGCGGGCTGGCAGTGGCACTATGTGTAGAAGATGATCTCTGGGATTTGTCCATCCTCCACGGAGGTGCCGTTGTTGTTCCCAGCCGCGTAACAGAACGTGAAGCAGGTTTTGGCTCCTGTTGTTGGTGATTCATGGATCACTTTGCGCAGTCCTTTGGTTCCATAGTGGGAATCTGGACCCTGCAGGGGTCACGGAAGACAAGGACAGGTCAGGGCCCTGCTGCTGCCCAGGCTCTCTGGTGGGTTTGGAGCTGTGGGGATGTCAGTTCCTCCCTTTTCCTCCTGGATGTGCACCTCAGGTATTCTGACCTCAATCCCATCTCTATCAAAATTTAACTCTTAGTTTAACCAGGTCTCAACAGCTACATATGAACTTTTTGAGGCCACTGCAGCAGGCTCTGGATTACACACTGCAGGACTGACAGCTCAAAAAAACCACACCAAAAAAATCACCCCATGCCCTCCCCAGTCAAACACCTGCTCAGTGCTGTGAGACAAGTCAAAAACTGTCACAGACATCTTTGATGAAAAATCCTTTCCTTAGGATTCTTCCTCCTGAGAAGCTGAGAGGCCTCAGGAACACAATGTAAACATTGATTATCTGCTGCTGTGGAATGCAACAGGTGCATCTGTGATTGGGCTCATGTGGTTGTTTCTAATTAATGGCCAATCACAGCCCAGCTGGCTCAGACTCTCTGTCTGAGACAGAAGCTTTTGTTATTCATGCTTTCTTTTTCTATTCTTAGCCAGCCTTCTGATGAAATCCTTTCTTCTATTTAGTATACTTTTAATATAATAAATATAAAATAATAAATCAAGCCTTCTGAAACATGGAGTCAGATGCTCATCTCTTCCCTTATCCTTTTGTGAACACGGTCACAAAAAAACAGCTCTGAATGCTGGGGGTCAATGAGCTCATGGCAGCAGCAGGACACACAGAGACCTTGGAGATTGCACCACTGGCCTTGAGGGACACAGAGCAATGCCCAGGTTGCACTGATGAGCTACAGCAGGTGCCCTCACCTGCCTGCAGCTCCCCCCACCCTGTTGGTACCTTCAGAGTAGCACAGGCTGTGTAGTTGACGTTGGGTAAAATCTCCACAGGCTCCTTGAACATGACCCGGAAGGTGTTGGAGGAGCCGTCGCAGCTGAAGCCGGTGTCATTCTGCCCCAGGACCGTGTTGCTGTCTGTGTGGATGATCTGCAGCACAGGAAGGGTCAGCTTTCATCTGGACACTGCCCACAGGAGTGTCCCTGAGCTAGGCTGAGCCCCAGGCACTCCCAGACTGACCAGCCCTGTGATGACTGCACTGTCCATCACTTGTGTCACCCATCCATGCCATGATCACAGAACCACACTTGGGCTGGGAAGGACCTTAATGACCACAGAATTTGGGTTGGGATTGACCTTAAGGATCACAGAATTTGGGTTGGGATGGACCTTAATGACCACAGAATTTGGGCTGGGATGGACCTTAATGATCACAGAATTTGGGTTGGGATTGACCTTAAGGATCACAGAATTTGGGTTGGGATGGACCTTAATGACCACAGAATTTGGGTTGGGATGGACCTTAATGACCACAGAATTTGGGCTGGGATGGACCTTAATGATCACAGAATTTGGGCTGGGATGGACCTTAAGGATCATCCGTCTCCAACCCTCCTGCCAGGGGCAGGGATGCCACCACTATCCCAGGTTGCTTCAAGCCACATCCTGGACTTGAACTTTCAGGGCTGAGGCAGCCACAGCTGCTCTGGGTCCCTCTGAGCTCAGCACAGAGCTGTGGGCTCATGTCCCCTGCTCACCCCCAGGCTGGCAGAGCACTGCAAGCCCACACTGTGCTTAGACCCTTCTCCCCCCAGAGCTCAGGGCAGCAGGATGAGCCCTGGCAGTCAAGAAGAAATGCTGACAGCCTGTGCTCATGACACCAGCCCTGTGTGCTGGAGTGACTCTCCTGGGGACAGTCCTCCTGCAGTGACCCACACTGGGGTGGCACAGGGGCACCCAGAGCAGGCACAGAGCACCCACGGGCTCCACCTGCTCTTTGGACAAGATCATCATGGACTTGAGACAAGTGAGCCTCTCCCAGCATGCTCAGGGTGGGAAATCATGCACAGCTGCTTCCCAAACTGCCTCCCAACTGCCCCAAAGCTGGAGCAGAGCTGGGGAGATGCTGCAATGACGTGTGCAATGAAATCAAGAGCAATAATCCTGCTGATCCCCAGTGCCCCATCTGGCCCCTGCTACATCTGCCAGCCCCCCTGCCCAGGGACACACACAGTCCCTCTGAACCTCAGGTTTTGTTACAGATTCACTAAAATGTGTTTGTCAGCCCCTAAAACAGCCAGGGTTTTTAAGGTAGCAGAGAGAATTACCTGTATATTTACTTGGTAATCCGTTGGCCCGTGTATGGATCCGTATAATCCAAACCCAACTACAAATATCCTTTTGTTTACTGAGAACCTGCAGGAACAGAGCAGGAAAGTCAGTCCAAACCTGCCACTCCTCTATTGCTCCAGTACAAAGCTGATACACAAATATCTCTACTTGTGCTGATTTTATATCTCTGATTTAATCAAACCTACACAGACTTAAGTGCAGCCCTTACTAAGAGGTGAAACCCTGCACAGAAACCATCAGCTGCACACTCACACCTCTGACTGGTCCAGTGAAACACAAAGCTGCACAATCCCATCCTCAAATTTCAGGGTCCAGCCTCAGGAAGTGTTTCCAAGTTGTGGCAAAACATCAGCACCCCCAAATGCCCTCCAGGCCCAGGCAGGGCAGCCTGGGGGTGTGGAGCAGTGCCCACCTCACAGAGCTCTGCCCAGCAGACACCACTGGGGATTTCACTGCTGAGCCCTGGGGAGTTGTTCACCTGCTGCTGGGTGTTTGCTGCATTCCAAACTGACCAAGAGCAGACATAAGGATTCAGCCACTCCTGAGTGCAGGAAATCCCTGCTGCCCAAGGAAGAAGGGGAAGGGTCTTTGCCCCACTACAGCTCCACCTTCTCAGGCAGCAGAAGCCTCAGTGTCTGCCAACCTGCCAACAGCATTTCTTCATCCATCCACCAACTCTTTCAGCCCTGCAGTGTTTCCAGAAAAAACACCTGGGGCAGGCTGGAAGCCTCAGCTCTGCAGCCAGCGTGGAATATTCAGTGTTGGAACTGACCCTGATGCTGCAGAAGCTGAACCCCAAGTCAAACCCAAACTCCAAAATGGCTGTGAGTGTTAGAGGTGGGAGCAGGAAGTGTCTGGAGCTGGCAGCAGTTCCCACTGCCAGGGGGGAATGGACCAGAGGATCTCACCAACAGCTCCAGTGCAACAGAACCATCTTAAAAGTTGTGAAGAGCTTCATTGCTGTGAGTCCCCTTCCTCCCACGATGAAAACAAAGCAGGGAAGAACCCCAAGGCTTCCTCATTCCCTCCTGTCTTGCTCTCATTTTCTGCTTTGGGAACACAACCTTTGCAAAGCACCATTTTCCAGCCACACCTGCCAGTCTCTGTCACTGGAACTGGGCTCTGCTGGTTGTCCACAAGCTCAGGTCTGAACAAACTGGGTGTCAGCAGAACTTTACCCCAACCCCTCTCTCCAACAGGAGAGGTTAAGGGGCCTCAACCAGACACTTCAGTGCTCCACACTGACAGCTGGAGCAGGAACCAACCTGATGGAGCACTGGTTACCTGTCCCCCCCAAAGCATGGCAGGGGAACAACTGGTGACAGCTCATTTATGTGCCTCGAAGCTGCAGGAAGCTCTTGGGGGGTTATTTCCCTCCCTTTCCAGGGGCCTGTGCTGGGAGCCACGTTTCCTGGAAGCCTTTACCAACAGAGATGCAGAGTGGCAGCACCATGGAGGTCAGTGCATCAGGGGCTGGTTCTGCCCAGCAGAACACCTTCCCTTTGGGCTCACACGTGGAAATTCGGGGTCTAGCACAGAACCTTGAGTGTTTAGAGCTAGAGCAGTGGGAAGCTCAGGAACACGAGTCCAGGGGTGGGAATGGGCGCAGAGCTGACCTGATCCTGTCACTCGTCCCACTGTACCCCCAGCGGCTCTCCACCTGCTGGAAGCGGCTGATGCTGCACTCCTTGCCCCGCAGGCAGCACCGGGGCCGGTCGATGAACTCCACCCGCGGCTTCGGGTTCACGGTGAAGTGCAGGAACAGGCTCACCACCTCCCGGTCCGTCAGGATCCCCGACTGGGCAGGCCCTGCAGAGGGGAGGGGAGGGGCACTGCTGTCAGCCTTAGGGAACCACAGGGTCCTGGAATGTCCTGGTGTCAGGAGGGACCCTCAGGGATCATCAGTGCAGCCCCATCCCTGCACAGCCACCCCAAGAACCCCACCCTGAGCAGCCCTGGGAGCTCCTGGAGCTCTGGCAGCCTTGGCACCATTCCCTGGGGAGCCTGGGCAGTGCCCAGCAGCCTCGGGGGGCAGAACCTTGCCCTGAGCTCCATGCCAAGGCCTGGCCCAGCTCCAGCCCTTGCTGGGCTCCTGTCCCTGTCCCAGAGCAGAGCTCAGCCCCTGCCCCTGTGCCTGCCCTGGGCAGGAGCTGCAGCCCCCAGGAGCCTCCCCTCAGTCTCCTGGGCTCCAGCTGAACCAGCCAAGTGCCCTCAGCTGCTCCTCAGCCCTTCCCCAGCTCCGTGTCCCTCCTTTGGCCACTCTCCAACAG
Organism: Molothrus ater; assembly: GCF_012460135.2. NCBI lineage: Eukaryota > Metazoa > Chordata > Aves > Passeriformes > Icteridae > Molothrus > Molothrus ater. The sequence continues at coordinate 1,623,069 of NC_050503.2, forward strand.
CTTTGGACCCTTCTGGTATTGTAGGTATAAGCTGTTGGATCTTCAGACTGTTGAAGGAACTCCTTAATCATGAACATGTGCAGTCACCATGCTTGAATTAGTTTTTTCTCTCCTCCTATTTTGCCCTTCTAAAAGGTTTTTGCAGAGTCCATCTTCCTGGAAATTAAAAGTTGTTATCTTTTTGCTCAAAATTTTTCAGTGCCCACAGTAGTACAGTTTTCAGTGTTCTTGTACCAGTATATTTTTTTAGCTTCAACAGGTGTTTTTTGTCTCTTGCTTGTGCAGATGTAGCTGTTCTCCAGCTTTTATTCTGGTAGATTGGACAGGTGTGGTACTGGAGCTGAACGAGCCAAGTGCCCTCAGCTGCTCCTCAGCCCTTCCCCAGCTCCGTGTCCCTCCTCTGGACACTCTCCAACAGCTTTGGACCCTTCTGATCTTGGGGGCCCCAGAACTGCATAAGCAGAAGGAATCCTCTGGGATTTTCATGAGGAAACAAGCCTGACCTGCAGCTGGCTCCAGGCTAAACCCCCATCACAGATGGGATCCCAGTGGTGCATCAGGACATTAAATCCCAGACAAAGGTGCTGCCCTTTATCCACAGGGCAGTCATGGGCTGCAGAGCCTTCGTGGAACACGGAGCTGTGATTAACTGCCCAGCTCTGTAGAGCCCAAATGCACTGGGCTACCAAAAAAACCCAAAAGTATACAGCTGATCCTTGCCCCACTCCTGGAAATGCCAACATTGGTAAGAGACAGGGATTTCCAAACATCCCCACTGGTGGCTCAGACACAATGGAGGACCATGAGGAGGAGGGAGAGGAGCTGTCATGCAGTTACCATCAACTCAAAAAGTTCAAGAGAATTTTTACTCAAGACAAAGGTGGTTCAGCTCATTCCTTCAGGCATTTAATCCACATCTTGCATTTGAATACCTTTATTGTAGAACCTTGGGAAAAATGCTAATGATTTCAGCAAGAGCTGGGGCATGTTCTCATCTTTTCTCCAGTAACAAGACATTTTTTCCAGAGTGATCACAGAATCCCAGACTGGTTTGAGTTGGAAGGGACCTTACAGCCCACCCAGTGCCACCCCTGCCATGGCAGGGACACCTCCCACTGTCCCAGGCTGCTCCAAGCCCTGTCCAGCCTGGCCTTGGGCACTGCCAGGGATGCAGGGACAGCCCCAGCTGCTCTGGGCAACCAACTCACTGATGCTAAACTCAATCTTTGCAAACTACTTGAAATACTTTCAAAAGTGAAACTGGATAAAATTAGTCTGTTAGCCTAACACTCAAAAGCTTCTCTGCAGCTGTTTGCACAAGGCTTTCAACAGAAACAAGACCATTGAGTAGTGGGGAAACAACAGCAGTTAAATGCTCTTCAACGTGGGGAACAAATGCCCAGCTCCTTCTAGGTCCAAAACTACTTGTAGCTGGTTAAATTCAGCTTGATATTACCCAGACATAACCTGGTCCAATGATGCAATAGGGAGAGACTCAAGAATTCAAAAAGTCGACTCCTCAAAGGTAAATGAGCTTCTGGATACTTTGTTCAGCAGAAAATCAGCCTCGTTGATGTGTCTGAACTTATCCTGTGTTGTTGCAACTCACTTCTGCAATGTTTCAAATTACCTGCTCTAAGGGGAGGGAGGGACACATTTGCCAGTTAAAACATCTTCATGCAAAACCCACGTTTGATACCAGATTATACAATAAACTGGTGAAACCACTGCTGTAAAATTCCCTCTTTTCTTGGCTTTTGGGGGAGAGGGGTGTGGAGGGGAAAGGTTTCTCTCCTCTCTCTGCTGTGATCACCACAGAAATCAGAGTCACTAAGAAACTCAGAAAAAGGACAAAGCTGAAGGAATTCCAAGTTAATTCCTTGTTTAAGGAACAGCTGATCATTGCAGCCCCCCAGGTTTGGGGATTTTGTTCATTTTTTAGGTTAAAGTGGATGGAGAAAACTTAAAAATTTGTCTCAAAGCACAAAGGTCCAAGTAGGACAGGCAGTTTGTCACAGACAACATGGGGAGGGGCACTGGCACTCCCAGCTCAAAGCCTTCAACCCAAACATGCCAAAATTAACACTTTCCTTGCACTGAGAGAATGATACAAGGTCGCAAGGAAGAACTGAAAGAAATGAGATCTGCAGAAAGAGGCAAAGGTCTCTGCTTCACTGAAGAAAACCACGTTCCCTAAGGCCACATCACAGCTGTGACAGGCCAAGCAGACAGTGGGGACCAAGTCTAAAGCCCAGATTTTCCTCTTCCTAACAGCCCTCCTCACGTGGGAACAGGGACATGAAGGACTGAGCAGCTGATGCCAGCGCTGCCCTGAGAAGTGACCTGCAAAGGAAGGGGTCAGTGCCCCTGTTTGCTCCTGTGTACACAGCACTGCAGCCTGAAACAAGTGACAGTCTGGAAAATGGCTCCACTGGGTCTTTTTAGCATGAAAACTCTTTAAGCCAATTGCCAGCTTCCAATCCCCAGGGGAATCCCCAGAGGATGAAGTGAAAGACAACAAGCAATGAAAAGAAAACAAGGCAATCTATAGTCCAAGCTGTGAAATGAGTTAGATATCTCTGTGGATCAAGATCTTAATGTAAACTTGAAAAATACTTTGAGACACAGACTAAACAACACCAAGCCTGCAGCTCAAAGAACATTTTCAAAGGTTTTGAGACATGGGGCTCTGCTCAGAACAGCATTGGCAAGACACCACCACAGGCAGAGGATGGGGAGAAACATTCCCATTTCTCTTTGGGAACAGGCTATGATCAACACCAATTATTTGCAATTTCATCAGCTTTGTGTAGTTTAAACACTCGGGATGGCTGGGAAGGGGAGCAGGTGAAGCCCAGTTTGGATCTTTGCTCTCAGCTGAATGGGACAGTAACCATCCACCCATGCTGTGAGAGCAAACACAGCTGTGAGCCCCCTGCTCTTCCCAGGGGAGCACCACAGGCTTTAAAATGAGAGAATGGGCATGGATGAAAACGGGATTCAGACAGTAGATTTTGTAATCATGGAATCACAGGAGAGTGTTGGAAGGGACCTTAAAGCCAATCCAGTGCCACCCTCTGCCATAGGCAGGGACATCTCCAGGCTGCCCTGTCCAGCCTGGCTGTGGACACTTCCATGGATGGGGCAGCCACAACTGCTCTGGGCACCCTGTGCCAGGGCCTCACACCCCGTGGCACTGGAATACTACAGAATTATATATTATTATACTTCAGAATTTCCTTCTGACATCCAGTCTAACCCTGCCCTCCTTCAGGAGGCCATTCCCCCTTGTGCTATCACTCCAGGCCCTTATGAAATGTCCCTTTCCAGCCTTTTAGGGGCAGAATGAGGGAAAATGGGGAGGAATGCAGGGGGAATCTCATATTTAAATCACTACAGCACACACAGAGAAAACCCTCTTTGGTGTGACTTGGCTCTCTGTAGCCAAGGGAAAAGGGGAAAGCAAAGACCAGGATTGCCAGAAACACCTTTGTTGAGTTACCTGCTGCAAACTCCTCAATAGTCATCAGTGGGAAACCTTTCCAGCCTTTTAGGGGCAGAATGAGGGAAAATGGGGAGGAATGCAGGGGGAATCTCATATTTAAATCACTACAGCACACACAGAGAAAACCCTCGTTGGTGTGACTTGACTCTCTGTAGCTGAGGGAAAGCAAAGACCAGGATTGCCAGAAACACCTTTGTTGAGTTACCTGCTGCAAACTCCTCAATAGTCATCAGTGGGAAGCGGATAAGGGAGAGAGCTTTGCCCAGAACCTTCCGCTTGTTCTCTGGAATCACCTGGAGCTGCTGCCGCTGACACTCGGCCTCGGACCAGCGCACGACGGCGTTGAACAGGCGAACCTCCCGGATCCCCAGCGTGTCCCTCTCCAGCACTGCCACCAGCGTGTCTGCAGGGCACCACCACAGGCACAGCTTCAGCCTCTGAACCCCAAACCAGCCCCCTGCACCCTGCCACGAGTACCCCGTGCACAGCCAAGGGAAAAGGGGAAGCGGCTGAGCCGACAGCATCTCCCAAAAGTGCTGCCTGCAGCCTCTGAGGAAGATTTATCTGAATATTCCATCAGCAAGGAGCTCACTGGAGCAGTAAACAGAGCCCACTGAATTGGCATGTTAATGCAAGTGCAGGAGGATGAATTGCAACTTGCTTGACGTCAAATTTGGATGAAACAAGCAGCATGAAAGCCAGAAGGTGACCCGTGCCTTACCTCCACAGCCCATCTCATTAGAAGAAGGTTAAAGCCTGAATTTTAATGTTCATTAACTGTGCCCAGCGAGTTTGGAAACTGCAGACGGTAATTAAAATAGCCAGTCCTTGCTTCCAAAAACACAACACCTTTTTAACTCCAAAACCTGACAAAGACTTGGGGAAGAAAGCCAACTCTACAAAAAAAAGGCAAGTTTACACCCTCCCAAAACCTGCCAACATCAACACAGGAAGCAGGCTTTGTGTCATGCCCAGAAAACTCAAGTTGCACCAAAGTAAGCAGATTCCAGGGTATTTCTGCAGGCAAGGCAGCAAACTCTTTGGCAAATTCCCTGTCTCCAGCCACTTTGTGCCAGAGACTATTCAAGTGATTGCTCCTGAACAGCCAAGCCACAAGTGCCAAGCATTATTAACCTGTAACAACTTTGGAGACAAGCTGGTTATGAAAGCAGGGAGAGAGAGGGAGGGGTGGAAAAGAGCTTACCCAGGTCAATGTCTGTAAACCCCTCTGCATTGAGGGCATCTGAGGTGTTCTTGTCTATGTTCTCCAGGCACAGGCTGGCCAGCTGGGGCTCATCAAACAGCCGGGCCTAGGCAGGAAAGAGCAGCATTAACAGAAAAGGTATTTTAAAGTTTACTCTAAGAACCCCCATTCCCCTCCCACAGCCCATCTTCATTAGCAATACCATGCCTGACTGCACCAGGAATCCACTGGGCCTTTCACATGCAGTTAAGCATGACAAGGCAAACACTAGAAAATTCTGTGTTTGGCAGCAGCCCTGGTTCAGCTGTGCATGTCTTCAGGCACGTCTTTGTTTTAGCACAGCCTGGGTGCAGGCACCAGTCGTGCTCTCCAGCACCACACTGACCCTGTCAGCTGAGCACAGGCAATTTTTACTTCATTTTTCTATTTACAAGAAAGCTTTGCCCAGTGACTCCAGGCCTGCTTGCTCTAGGAATAATGCAGAGATAGCTTATTCTGTAAGAACATCCACACTGATCTTGTGCATTAGCAAGAAAAAGCTGTAGCAGTAGTGCCTGTGTGTCCTGGGGAGCCCTACAGGGTACACAGCCTGCTCAGTGCATTTCCATGTTTTGCACAGAAACAGCTACTCTAATCCAGTTACCCTAAAGAATTTGTCCCAAAATAGGCTACTATTCCAAGAAAAGCCTTACACAGCCTGGAGAGCTGCTCAGAATTTCTCTGCCCACCTTAAGTGAAGTCTTGTAACAATTTAGCTGCCATTTCAGATCACCCTGGACTGCCACGTGTTAGCAGCCCTGTGCCCAGCATAAGCAGAAATGGGTGGAACACACAAAAAACACTAAATGATCTCTTACTTCAGTGCTTTGGTTTTGTTGTTTAGGAAGGAAGTGCCTTGACTTCACACCTAACAAGAATACACCAGACTTGAACTCGCTGCCACAGGTAAGGCTTAAAACTCTTGTTTTGGGCTGGGAATTCCATCACTCAGGAGGTGCCTTCCAGCATCTTCTCCTTCACCCCCGCTTGTGGCACGCAGAGCTCAGCAAGGCCAATCTTTGTGCTGAGACCTCAAGTACGGGAAGCTGAAACAACAATTTCTCAGGGCCCAGGGAAACTTCAGCAGTTGTCACCTGCTGCAGGGGCTGGAGGGCTGCCAGTGCCTTTACACTCTTGGCATCAAGAGCTGGGACTGACTCAGACTTTACTACTGGAGTGGCTCTTTGGACACGTGAGGACTCCAGTTACACTCACAGAGCTCTCCCCCACAGCAGCTCCAGGCAAGCTTTCCAAGTTTCAAAATGCTGATCAAAGTGACACTTGGATGTGTGTCTGGCATGAAAGAGGATCAGGGCTCACTAGGAAAGCTGTTTGCCTCTGATATTTCTGCCACTGATCAGCAGTTGCTTGAGACAGCCAGTGACACAGCTGCTGGACCAGCAGATTGGGCAGGCTGGAGGTATGGGGCTCTCCCTGGGATCTCAGGTCCATGATCTCAAAACTATAGGGCAGTGTCTTCTACAAGATGTATCTCAGGTCTGTAATTTACTGAAGAGGGTGTTGGTTTGATGCAGTGAAAGCAGAAAACAGGTAGGTTTTCACACTGCAGGACCAGGAACAAGAGGGCTGTGAGAAGAGATCCTTTCAGTGAGGTGCAGCCAGTCATCAAGATCAGGCACATTTCTCAAGCAAGACCTGCCTCAAACAACTCAGACTTGATACAGAGAACTAGTGAACTAGATGGGAATCATCACTGATGATTATACAGAATGAACAAGCCACAAACAAAAGGCATCAGGAAAGCCTTTCCCCATCTGGCATTTCATGTGCCTCAGTGCTACTGATGGAGTGCCAGGCAGTATTTTGGTTTTGGCACCTGAAACACAAGGATACCTTCCTCCTTTGCCAAAGAAGGACCTTTGTGACCTGTAAGGAAGTCACCATAAACCGAAATATTACCTTGCCAAAGCTACAAACTCAAGTGCAGAGACACAGGAAGCCACAAAAAATCTCTGCATAAGGAATACCACCAAAGCCAACACCTCTAACCCCTCATGAGGTAATGCCTAGCCTAAGATTCCTCCTCAAAACTTCAGTCTATGGCAAAGATCTGTTCCCAGCTCCTGGCTAACAGTTCCTGATCTTTCAGATTGCAATTGCTGAACCCAAAGAAGGGGAAAGCTGCAGCCAAGGAGCTGCAATTGCCCCAGCATGCATCAGATGGGCACAGATTTGGCTACCATCGCCCAATCAAGAGCCTTCAAGTCCTGAATCTGCCTCTGGGAAGTGCAGTGTGGATCCCCCCTCGTCTCAGGGGCTGCCTCATCTGTTCATGGCACATGGAAAAGGGCCAGGTTAAAGAGGATTGGTGAAGAAGGAGGCAGGGAGTGTTGCAGCAGTAGCTGAACCTAAGCAGTGACAAGTATCTACAAACACCAGTGTGACAGGGAACTACTTTGAGAACTGATCCAAATATTTAAACTAAAAAAAAAAAAAAAAAAAAATCCAGCCTAATCCTGAGCAAAGAGCTCAGCAGTGACTACTTCAGGCCAGCACTGCTTCAGTATCTGCACAACTGCTGGTGTAGCCACTGCCACCCACATGGTACCTACAGGCAGAGCCTGAGACACCTGTACTCCTGATGAGGGGAAAAGTCCAGCAGACAGGAATGCTGGTGAGACAGGCAATCCCTCAGAGCCAGGGTACCTTGGTGTGCTGGTTCCCACCTCAGTGCAGCTGGGAAACTCCTCTGCAAGCTCTATTTAACATCAGACATCACAGCAGCTTTCCTGAGCTGGCTGCTCAGAAATATCCTCCAGAGCTACTCCAGTCTGCACATTCCCTGAAGGAAAGAAAGTTACACACAAAGCCTGTGTCCTTCTTATTCCTACAGCACCCAGAACAGGGTGTCCCTGGCAGTGCCATCCACCACACAGATGACAGCACTGTGGATGTCACCAATATGGCATCAGGTGTCTGAGAGAGAGTGACAGGGCCAGAGAGAGAAGATAGGGCTGGGAAATGGGGATGAGTGATGCTCATTTAATCAACCTGGATGCAAAGTCTGATCTTTTCCAAACTAAGCAGAAGTTGTAAACACTGTCTCCTACTCTGCTGCTTCAAGAGTCAAGTGGAAGGTGGAGGAGCCCAACCCTCAGAGACTGGATCAGACCCAGGGCCAAGGAACAGCTGCTCTGACACTCCAGGTCTGTGAGCCTTCAGTGCAGGAGGTGGAGCTGGAACAGGCTGAGGAAGAGAGCACCTTGCTCCTCTCCCAGGAAAATAAACCAAAGCATTCATGAAAAGGTTTTCTTTCACCCCCACTTCAGGAAAAGTATTGCACAAAAGTCCTTCAAGGAATGGCTGAGCAGCCAGACACAGCACTGAGAGAAAGCTCAGCATTACCAGTCCTGATTCTGTAACACACGGAAATCCTCTCATTCCACTTTTCTTCTTGGCAGATGAAATCTTTCCACCCTGTTAACTCCATCCCCAGCTCACACTCTGGAAGGAACCACCTGCCACAGTGAAACAGAAAGATCTGAAACAGCAGCAACGTTTGCTGTATATGGTTCTTTGTAAGAACCTGCTCAGCAGTGCTGGACTCCTGTGAGGAAGAATTCAAAGCAAGCCAGAGCTGCTCCACTTTGGATGATCAACTCTGGAACACCCAGAAAATTCCCATTTTCTGACTCTGCTGGACCTTGCTGAAGGCAGAGGATCACAAACTCACCTGAGTTAATAGCATGAATGCATTGTCTGCTCTGAGGTTTTTTTTAAGAAACTCCACACAATGAGCTTCAAGGGCTGGAACTGCATATTTCTTAGCTGTGTAAAGTGTTGTCATAACAGTCTCTGGTCCGATCTGAACTTCGTCTGAGTAAAGAAATCTGAAAACATGCAAACAAACATTGCTGTGGTGAATTAAGGTAACAGGGTAAAACCTCTTCAATTCATAGAAAACATGTTTGTGCCTCTCTGCCTGTCATCCTGGTCCATTTCCTCTATTGGAGAGGTAGAAGGGTTTTCACATCCTTTCCACTGACTCTGATTTACCAAGATTTTTTTTAGCAGACATTTTACAGTATAACTTTTAACAGCTGGGATTTCCACTGAAGAAGCAGCTCAAACTGGCTTGCATCTCACCACCAGTGAGCTCTTAGCCTACCCCTTATACCAGGCTAAAACAGTCTCTGGCCAAGGGCACCCCTTAAAATTCATATTTTTGGCTGTTCAATTAGAATAAACAAGGGCAAAGATTCAATCTTGCCTGCCTCCCTCAGAAGAAAAACTCCATTTTACACTACTAATTCAGAAGTGCTGAGAAGCACTCAGACATACCCATCTACTGCACACGAGGTGCTTTACCCACACTCTCTCATCTCTTCACAGATTGAACTGTTCCATTTCATGACACAGATGTTTAAGTACAGCTCACAGTGTAATTTCAGCATAAAGCAAGAGTTAACTGCAGTGAAAAACAAGGACTGCCATGCTGCAGCAAAGCACCAGCCTTCACTGTTAGGCCAAAACAAGGAAGCACATTCATGATGTGAAAAACAAAGGAAACCTGACTGAGCCCCCTTGTACCTGAACTCACTGACCAGAGACAGCAGGAACTGAGGCTGAGCTCAGTAAAAGTACTGATGCAGTGGTTTAGTCCTTATCCCAGAATTCCAGAATGGTTTGGCTGGGAAGGGACCTGTCTTGTTGCAGCCCCTGCCATGGGCACAGACACCTCCCACACCTCCCAGGCTGCCCAGCCTGGCCTTGGGCACTGCCAGGGATGCAGGGGCAGCCCCAGCTGCTCTGGGCACCCTGTGCCAGGGCCTGCCCACCCTGCCAGGGAACAATTCCTGATTGCCAAGATCCCATCCAGCCCTGCCCTCTGGCACTGGGAGCCATTGCCTGGCTCCTGTCCCTGCAGGCCTTGTCCCCAGTCCCTCTGCAGGCCCTGCCAGGGGCTCTGAGCTCTTCCCAGAGCCTTTTCTTCTCCAGGCTGAACAGCTCATGCAGTTTTTTTTACTGTATCTCCTTTAACCAGTGGAGCATTTGCCAGTCAGGATCTCAAGGACACAAAGCACAGAGATGCAATATTGTGTTAACTGTGCTTGGCACTCCTATTCCAGGGGATATTTTGCAAACTCCAGCAATGTTTTGCTCTGCATTTCTCTGAAGGGGACACAGCAGCAGGTTGTGTGGCTGCTGTTCCTGGAAGCTTCACGCAGCAGCAGGGCTCATCCAGGGGGATGCCAGGCAGCATTCCCATCTGCAGCAGAGGAGCTCCTCTCCTCCAGCTAGAGAAGACCAGGATGGCATTCAGGGAAGCATCAACAGTGTGATCCACAGGCAGGGAAGCACTCTCACTGCTGAAAGCAGGCTTTGTGCTGCTCCAGGGCATTTGTCAATAGCAGCATCATGCCACAGGTTAATCAATGTGCTTTGCACACACCCTTTCCCAGCCCCATTTGCACTGAGCAATCCTTTCTATTCCAAGATTAACAGAACACAGTGGCTCCAAAACCAGTTATTTGTTTACTTCAGTAACTGTGTCAGTATTTCTATTTACCACAGTCCAGTGGGTAACAAGAGAGGCAAGAGTAAAAAACTGTGATATTGTGAAAAAACCCAGTATCAATTTAAAAGAACATTTAGACTGTAAACCCAGACAATCAGATGTGTTCTCATTTTGAGATATAATAATAATAATAATAATAATAATAATAATAATAATAATAGTCTTACACAATTACAGCAGACCTATTAAAGGTCACTAGCCCACAAACTCCATCACAATCCAGCATCCAGATGGGACCTTCTGCAGAACATTCAGGATGGGCACTTGGTCCCTGGATAAGCTTCTGATCCTACAGCATTAGATCATGGCTTGGACCAAGTCCAGAGACATATGTAAGGATCAGCTGCCATTCCAGATCAGTGTTTGGAGGGACTGGTTTTACTCCAGGAACTCATACCACATACTTGGTCAGCTGTCTCCTGGAAAGCAGCACCCAAACATCCTCTGGTACAAGCTCTGAGCATTTTAAAAGCAATTTAAAAATTCATTTCTAGACTTAAGCACCCCAGATGTCACTGGACCATGGGCACAGCTCAGAAGCACTGAGGTAATCCAACTATGACTTCTTCCATAAAAAATGTAAATATTTCTGTTGAAATCCACCTAAACTTCTGTCTTTTGAGATGATGGGTTCTCTTCTGAAATCACTCTGTTTAATCAAGTGCTGAAATCTCAGCACTGGCAGGGAAACATCAGGATTTTTGCCTCTAAATCACTAGATGTTTGGGCCTCACAAATACCTAGTGAATTTGTGAATTTGATTTAAAGATAGTTACAAGCTCTGCACTCCAGAGAGATCCACATGGCTGATAGGCACACACCAATTAGAGGGATTCCCCACGTGCTGGTGCCTGCTTTAAAGCGAGCCAAAGGGGAAGGGGCTCGGGGCTCCCAATTATTTCTGGCCTTTCATTCTAGCCCAGATCAATTTTAAAATATTCCAAGACAGCACAGGCACGACCAAAGCACTTTCTGAAGGTAAAGCAAAAAGTGTGCCAGAGCTATAGATAGTGACTGCTCCCAGTAGGAAGCGAGTGGGGAACATGTCAAGAGCACAGGACTGGAAACCCCTGGAAGTAGGTTACAGAAATCCTATAGAAACAGGACAATGACTTTCCAGCATCCATTCAGGATTGCTGCTGGATGTTGTACAGCACCAGCCAAGCTTAAAGGAATTGGTGAATAGGATGTTACAGCCCCTTCTTCCTCCTCCTTCAGCACATGGACTTGCAACACACACTGGAAATGTAAATTCAAACCCAGCTCTCCAAAAGAGGGATAAAACCCACACAAAGGCTGATGCCACATGGAATGGTTGAGATTTATTACACACCCCTGCTTACCTGTTACAACTTGCTCACAGCCTAAACAAGCTCCAAGTGTTTGTAACTTACAGAGCTTTCAAAAGATCACTTTTCCCCTCTTCTCTCAAAGAACGTTTAGGATGAAACCAAACCAACTAGTGAATAAGAAGCTGTAACACAATGGCCAATATTATATATTTTTTTTTTTTTTAATGCAGTAGCTGCAGTAGACTTTTACCCAAGAAAACAGGGATTTACCACCAGCAGTTAAACACCATTGAACAGATCAAAGAGGCATTTCACTTTGGAAATTAACAACCTCCCTTCTACATATACTTCCCTGCTTTCATTAAAACCATTTTTTGCTACACTGAATCTGTGCATCCCAGTTATGCTGTGCTTTAGAAGCAGCTTACTTGAGCAGAGCTAGGAAGGCAGCAGGCTCCACGTCAGGCAGCTCAATCTCTGTGGAGGTTGTGGCCATCCCACCATTGAACATCGCATCGAAGACAGCGCTGCCCACGGCCAGCACGAACCTAACGTGCAGAAAAAACAAACATGCAAATAAAACCTTATGTTAAATCATATTTATATTCCAAAATAATCCCAGGCTGGTTGCTTATCTCCAAAGCCACCCTCGGGGAAGGCAAATCGTTTGTGGAGTTAAAGCAAAAGTGTTTTGCAAGAGCAGGGAGGGTCAGGCTTGCTGCAAAGCACCAAAGCTGCAAGGAAGTTCCTTCTGAGCCCTGTCCTACAGCACTGGAATGGTTCCCCACAGGCCAGATTTTGGGAATTATGGAATAGAATACACATGCTTTGTAAAGCCCCTGTAGGAGCCTATGTATCATCCCAACGCTGAGAAGCAAAGGAACAGCAAAGTTAAGGAGTTCAAGTTCTTCCAGTAAACAGAGCCCAAGTCTTGCTGCAATTCCCCACAGTCACCTACTGGAAACACTTATATAAAACTTGTCACCCACGGGCCCAGGCACACATCTCTGGTGATGGCAGAGCAAGCTCCCAAAACACAAAACTGCACCAGCAGCAGCAGCAGGAGCTGCAGAGGCCAAGCCCTGGCACGGGAGCTGCCCTCCCCATGTTGCTGAGCACTTCCATGGATAACCTGCTCTGGGCTCAGCCCAGAGGGAAGAACAAACCTCCCTCAGAGCAAACCAGCACAGAGAGGTGCACACAAACCTCAGCACTGCTGGGAGCTTACATGGTAATACTGGCACAGAGAAGGATGCTATCAGCTCTAAAGAGACTGAAAGCAGGAACTTGCACAAAACAGGTTTGATACCAAAAATTATGTCCCAGCACTCCCATGCAAACAAGATGATCCCCTCTCCCAACAGACATCTCCTGTTTCAGGAGGAGGCCCAGGCCTGGGCTGCTGAGGGGCCTGTGTACATTTGAACTACTGTACCTGCCTCAGGACTTAGAAAGCCATTTTGAAAACTTTCTTGTTCAAAAATACAGAAGTGAGCTTTTTGCCATGAAGGATTCCTGTGTCTGCCACCATGCAGCTCCCTGAAGTTAAACTGAAGGTCACAGCTCAGCACAGAAAGGAAGCAGAGCAGCCCAGGCTGCAGGAGATGACTACAGCCACTTCTCTACCAACTAGGAAAAGGAAAAAGCTGGAATATTCCAGGTTCTTGCTGCAGGGGTTTGATGCACACTTCCAGAGAAGCAGCAAGAACTGCAGGCAGAAATCCACAGAAGACAGCAGGCATGGGGCAGAAACCTCCAGCCCAAGGAAAGTCCAGCACTTCGGGGGAATTTCAGTCAGGTTTAACAGGAAATTAAGTAAATTAAGTAAACTTTTAAAAGTAGGAAATTTCCATTTAAACAATGTTTTCTTTTCTTGCTTTTCCCTCCCCTCCCATCCAGAGGAGGCTTCCCAGGGATACAATGGAGTGAAGCTCCATGGATGTGCCAGGCTCATTTGCTGTGATGGAGTTTGGCTGACGAGCTGGCTCATTGTTCCTGATGGGCTCAGGGAGCTCGGGACAAACCACAGTGGTTACAAAAAGTACACACATGCATATTTCTGTCAAACCATTCTCAAGAAAAATGTCAAGAAAAATAAAAACCTTCCTCACAATACCAGAATTGCCAGATGAAACAAAAATCCTTGTTCCTCCAAAAGCAGCGATGGTGGCAAAACAATTGCCGGCTTTGTCTGATACTAAAAATTAACATATATTAATTGCACTCTCCAATTTTCATTCTCACAGCCAGCACAGTACAGGTCCTCAATGAGCAAGAGCTTTCAGAAGCTATTTGAAAAGGGCATTCATTTAAAAAAACTCTCAAATGTTTGCTTCCATTTCAGTCGGGAACAAATCAGTCAGATTTTGTAAACTGCTGAGCCCTAATAGGATCCTGGGAAGTGCCAGAGAAACCCAGGACTCCACATTTGAAGTTCCCTTAAAACACTAAGAGAACATAATTAACATAAGAAAATCCCTCTCTCTCTCTCTCTCCAGTGTTTTCTTAAGCTGCTCTAAAGACACTCCAGGAAAAGCAGGGATGCTCACCACTCCTCCTACACCATCCACCAGCTTCCCCCAGCCATGCAGGTCTGCAGCAGGAAGAGATGGGATTTGTTTTAGATGGGAAAATCCAACAGAGAGTTATTTTTAAACACTTTTGTGGCCAAAACAGAGTGGACTACTGAAAGGAGGCAGAGAAATAAGCAGAAATAGAACTAAAGAATTAAGAAAGCAACACCTGATTTCTCCTCATTCCCTCTGCACCAGGAAGAGCCAAAGTAAACTGACTGTCAGTGGTAAGAGTCACAGGAACTTCCTTGAGCTTAATTTGTCTTCAAAAGGATCCAAAGCTGACTACAGGCTGTGGAAGGCCTGCAAGAAAATGTCTTTCCTTCTGCTATTTTGTTTCCTGTCACAACTTTCACTGCTTCATGCTCACCTTGGCACCCCTTGTCACCTGGTTTCATCTGCACACCCACCAGTGCTGCTCCCTTTCCAGGCACTACAGTAACACCAATAACAAAAGAAACCACTCTAAACCACAGCTACCCCACTGCTGCTGAACAGCCCCCTCCTCCATCTGTACCACTGCAGAGAAACCTTAAATTATCTATTCCAGAAGAGCTGGCACAGGAACACAGCAACACATGACATGCTGGAGCTCGGTGCCACCAGAGGTGATGAGAAGCTGCTGCTGATGATGATGGTGTGCTGGCTGCAGAGGATGCAGACCCTGGGTGAAAGGAGCAGGAGGCAGGAGCAGCCCTGCATGGAAGCAGGAGCCATGGGACACAGGAACTGTGAGTGAATGCATGCCTGAGAAAAGCCAGGATGGGCTCAGAAGAGACTCTTGGAAACAACAGCCAAGTCTCACTCAGGCTGTCACCAAGCTGTAGATCTCCCAGGCTGGAGCACACACAGGGCTGCATCCCCACATGCTCGCCCTGCTCACTCTCAGGCCCTATTTTCTGGCCAATTAACAAGTTTAATTACGAGACCCATGGAACTCCTGGCTGATGAGGTTTAGACATTTCTAATCCCATTGATACTGTGCTCGATGAAGCAGATCTGGAGAGAGACAAAAAACCTTCCCCTCTTACTGCTGGGTCTAATCAATGTGTTGACCTTGGCCATGCTGGTGCCACGAAGCTTCGAGGCAGCTGCTCGGCCTGGCCTTGACGTCAAAAACAAATTTAAGGCCATCCCATCTTCTTGATGGCTGATTCAGCAGCAAGAGGGAATGAGCTGAAGGCTCAGAGACAGGGCCTGCTTCAAGGTAGGCAAGGAACTTCCACAGGGTCTGGAGTCTCCTCCATGTGGGAAACACCTGATCTTCTCAGGGCTGCAGATACCTGGGCAGGTGACCCTTCAGTCAGACCCATTCACACCTTTTATCTTCAAACTGGGCTCTCACACAAAATGAATGTTTTATTTTGTCTTAGCTGCTTAGCAGCTCTTAGCTGCTCTGGGAGGTTTCTTTTATCTGTTTCTGTGGCTTGATAGGAACTGCTGAGCCACAGAATCCCAGATTGGTTTGGGTGGGAAGGGACCTCAAAGCCCATCCAGAACCACCCCTGCCATGGCAGGGACACCTCCCACTGTCCCAGGCTGCTCCCAGCCCTGTCCAGCCTGGCCTTGGGCACTGCCAGGGATGCAGGGGCAGCCCCAGCTGCTCTGGGCACCCTGTGCCCACCCTCACAGGGAACAATTCCTTCCTAATCTAAATCTCCCCTCCTTTCAGATTAGGGCCATTAACTGAATTTTCCAGGGGCACTCAGAAACACACCTGAAGCTACAGCTCTGTCAGAAACCTCTTCTGGCACCAGCACCTGTGGACATCACCTGTGCTCACTGGGCACACCCCACTTCATTACCTCAACCTACAAACCCTCCACATTCCCTCAGCTCCAGCCAGGAGAAGACAGACCAGGAATCACCATCACTTCCAGCTCCCACAGGACTGTATCTCTTGGGTTATTTGTGCTTCCCAGGCTGCTGCTAAAGCCATTCCCAGCACACCATGAAGTCATATCAAGGATGACAGGCAGGATGCTGCAGACCACTCCTTAAGGCATCACAAGGAGCTGTCCAAGAACTCTATTTAGGAGTTGCTCCTCCTGCACCCATGCTTGGTACCTGGCCTGGTTTAAAAGTTTACACAATTAAACCAGACTGCAGAAATACTTACCTGGGAACTGTGCACTATTGTGCCAGGGCTGGTTTAGATTGGATATTAGGGAAAATGTCTTTACAGAAAAAGTTGTAAAGCACTGGAATGGGCTGCTCAGAGTGGTGGTGCAGTTACCATTCCTGAAGTGTTCAAAAAACATGGATGTGGCACTTGGGGACATGGTCTGTTGGTGAATATAGTGGTGCTGGGCTGATGATTGGATTTGATGATCTTAAAGGTGTTTTCCAGCATTAATAACTCCATGAGTTTATGATTTCAGACATCTGACAAAGCACCAACACCTGCCCTGGCCACTGAAACAAAACAGCACCTCTCCAATTGAACCCATGGCTGCTTTGCAACTCAATTCCAACCCAAAGTATCTTCTGCTGTAGAGGTGCTGTGGGAAAACTGAGCACAGGAGGGGTCTGGGTGGTTTTATTTTCGGCTCTCTTATTTCTGAAATAACCACAGGACTTCATAAATCACAAGGATATCCCAGCTGTAACATCATATGGACAAGTTTTACTAGAATCTCTAGAACCAACCCTTAGGTGGGATGTCATACCATGACACACTCCATTCTATCTTTACCACCCAGAGCACCAGATGAATTTCATAGCAATTAAGCAGCATCTCACTTCAGGGACGATTTTTTTTTTTTCAAATCTTCATTTATTTTCCATTTATTTCTGGGCTGAACAGCACCTGTCCCCACCCAGCAAGCCTAGTTCTCAGGACAGGACCAAGCTTACCCAAATACTAATTAAGCTTCAAATTATAAGAGAGCAAAGCTGACACCCTAAACTCTAAAACCAGCCTAGAACAAGTGTGGTTTGTTCTTAAAGTGAGAGAAAAGGGGGAAATCTGAAGGGGGAACTTCCAGTAACATGAGCACTTAGGAGAAAAGCAATAATTTGAAACTGTTTGGAACAAGGCTCCCTTTGCCAAGCACCACTTCCAGGTACACCAAGGAACCTCCCTCACCCAGTTAAAAAAGGTGGTTCCATCTCTGAGCTCTTCCTTGGGAGGAAGAGGGTGGCATACATGGATTCACTGGAGCTCCCCCAAGGAACCAGCTGAATGTCAATCAGCCACATCAGATCTGCATCATCCAGGTGGAGGCGATTCCCAGCTCCTCTGAGCTGCAAATTCTTAAATGGCAGCTCAGCCCTAAGCATTAACCACCACGGTTGTTCAGGCCCAGGTGTCATTCTCAACACAGCTCTTCACAGGTAGTGGATTAACCCACAAAACACAGGGCTTCAGGAAAGATTCAATAAAGGTCATTTTAAAATTAAAATGTTCCACCTGAAATGTGGGGTCTTGAATCATTGTTCCTTCATTTCCATCCCCAATGGTCTCAAAGATTTTGGTGATCCCTGTCAGCAGGGATCAGGCAGATGAGGGAGACTCCTCCTCCTCTCCTCTGCTTCCCACCAAACCAAGAGTTACTTCCAAGTGACACCCAGGGATGTGGGGTTTTCCATGCTGCGCCTGTCCTACTCACTCCATCCCTCTGGATAAAACACTCTCACCCAAACCCTGGATGCATCCTGAGCTGGTGACCCTGAGGAGAGGCACAACACTGACCCAAGGCTAGGAGAGATCTGGGACAGCACTGACTGACCACAGTGGGGGTCCTGTGCTCAGGACGTGTCCCTGAGCAGGGGGTGAAATGTGGGGTGCAGTTATGTGACCCCCTTTTCTCTCCTCACAGGGGAGGTGCAGCAGCTCAAACCCTGCACCGCTGTACCCCACTCGACGGCACATCACACCCCGGGGCTGCAGGAGAACCCACAGCATTCCCAGGGCCATGGCTGAGGGGCAGTTTGGGGATGAGGGGCCATCCCCGATGGAGAGCAAAGGGATCATCCCTGAAGAGGATGAAGGGCCATCCTGGAGGAACTGTTCTGAGAATAAGGAGACATTCTGAGGGGCAGTTTTGGGGGATAAGGGGACAGTTCCCTGAGGAGAAACACGAGGGAGCAAAGGGAGCAATCACTGAGAAGCAGTTTTGGGGGATAAGGGAGTGATTCCCTGAGGAACAACATAGAGGGGTGAGGACAGCAATCTCCGGTGGGAAGTGAGGGGAAAAAGATGCAATTCCCGAGGCAATATGTGAGCAATTCCCCCAGGGGATAACGGGGGGTGGGGGAGGAGGGGGAGACGAACCATCCTCGAAGGGCAATTTGGGGCTTGAGAGGGTGATCCCTGACAGGAGGAGGAGCGGTGCCTGAGGGGCACTTTTGTCAAATAAACAGGCGATTCCCTTTATCAGTGTGGGGAGAGTGAGGGGACGACCCCAGGCCCATCGGGCCGGCCCCCATGACCCTCCCGAGGCCCGGGACCCGCGGCCACCCCGCAGGGCCATGGGGCTGGGTGCCCCCGCACCCCTCATCCCTCATCCCTCCCGCATTCCCGGATCCCCACGCGTGGGACCCCCGCGCCCCCCGCCCCACCTGTGCGCCGGGATGCGCTGGGAGCCGCGGCCCTTCCCCACCAGGAAGTGCACGTCGCTGAGCACCTCGTTGTTGAAGAGGAACGCGAACCGCTCCTGCACCGTCGGCTTCGTCGCCTGCCAGTTGTACACCGGCTCCCGCTGCAGCGCCCCGCCAGGACCGCCCGCCCCGCCGGCCGCCCCCGCCGCCCCCGCCGCCGCCGGGCCCCCCGCGCCGCCGCTGGCCGCCGGCGGGTTGGCGGCGCCGCTCTGGTTGTAGGTGAGGCCGGGCGGCGAGGCGGGCGCGCCGTTGGTGCAGGCGGCGGCCGCGGCCCCGTTGCCCGGCGGGGGCGGCGGCGGCTGCGGGCAGGAGGAGGAGAGGCCGCCGGGGCCGCCGCTCCCTCCGGCCGCCATCTTGTGCGGCGGGGCCGCGGGGGCGGGCGGCGCGGGGCGGCGCTGCAGCAGCACCAGCACCAGCAGCGGCGGGCGGGACACGGCGGCAGGCGGGACGGGGACGGGGGCGAGGGCCGCGGAGATGTCGGCGGTGGCGTCGATGGCGGTGGCGTCGATGGCGGTGCGGATGCAGAGCGCCGGGCAGCAGCGGCGCATGGGGCGGGCGCCGCCGCCGGCCGGGCACGGGGGAGCGGCGGAGGCGGCGGCGGGGCGGGGAGAGGGCGTGGGGCGGCGGGCGGGGCCGGCACGGAGTGGGAGGATGGAGGGCGATGCGAGGGGGAGTGAGGGGGTGATACCTAAGGGGATGATTCCTGAGGGGGCGACCCTTGAGGAGGATGAGGGTCCATCCCTGAGGAGCACTTTTGGAGATGAGGGGGCGATCCCTGAGGGGCGATCCCTGAGGGATCTTTTGAGGGTAACGGGGCATTTCCCTGACGAGCAGCAGAGGGGAGCGATCCCCGAAAGGCACTTTTGGGCAAGAGGGAATGAGACCCTGAGGAAACAGTGTGGAGGAATGAGAAAGACAATTTTGATGGGCAATCCCTGGGGACAGTTTGGGGGATGAGGGGACGATCCCTTAGGGAAAGTAAGGGGATGATCCCTGAAGGGCTGATCCCTGAAAAGGATGGGGACCATCCCTGAGGGGCAGTCTGAGAGACAAAGGGGGTGAGCCTTGAGGAGGTGAGGGTCAGTCTCTGAGGGACGGTTTTGGGAACAAGGGGGTGATCCCTGAGGGCAATAAAAGGATGATCCATGAGGGAATAATCCCTGAAGATGATGAGGGGCCAAACCTGAGGGACAGTTTTAAGGAAAAGGGAGCATTTCCCTGAGGAGCAATGTGGAAGGGGCAGCAAGAGGATCGATCCTTGAGGGAGAGTTTTGGGGATGAGGGAGTGATCCCTGAGGAGGATGAGGGCACATCCCTGGGGTGGAATGAGGAGGAGCAGGGAAATGGGAGTGATTTCCCGAGGAGCAATGAGGGGGGCAGGGGGTGAGGGAAGCAATCCCTGAGGGGCAGTTTTGAGGGATGAGGTTCCCTGAGGAACAGTGTGGGGGTGTGACAGAAACAATCCCTGAGAACCAGTTTGGAGATAATGGCCATTCCCCGTGGAGCAATGTGAGGGGGTCAAAGGGGAGCAATCTCTGAGGGGTAATTTTGAGGGATAAGGGGAGCATCCTGTGAAAGGGGTTATTCTGAGGAGGATGAGGGAGCCCAGAGAGCAGTTTGTGAAGGGATGAGAAATGGGGGTGCAATTCACAGAGAAGATGTTGAGAGTTAAGGGGCTGAAGGGGGTCAGTGCTGGGGGTGAGGCGCCAGGGCGGTTTGGGCCTTGTGGTGGTGAAGGTGAATTGGGGGTTTTCCCTTCATGATCTCACACAGCAGCCATTCCTCTGCAGGCCTCCAGCATCCCCAGGCCCCTGCTGCATGCCCAGCAATTCCTCACAATAATCAGAGTTACTGGCTGCTGCTGACACAGGCCTAGAGCACCATATTACCAAGCCCACCACAGGCATTACCCTGCACAAACCTGGGAGCCACAGCACCCTAATCCCTCACCTGCTGCTCCTGCTGGACCTGCTCAGCCAGAAACCACTGGCCAGTGTTGTCCCCACTGATGGCATCTCCTTGCCAGGCAGTGTGAGGTGGAGATGGTGCGGGGGCAGGAGCCGGCTGCAAAGCAGAAGATTAATTAAGAGGCTGTGCCACTGCCTCGCTGTGATCTCAGTAACTGAACCGTTAAAGTGATTTATTCTTTGCAGGGTAATTACATTCCCCCTCTCTCTGTTATCCATCCCCCGATCTGTGCTGCACACACACCCAGTCAGGAGCAGGCGTGTGCTCTGGGAGTCCATGTGTCAGAGGGGAGATGGCCTGGCTGCCCCTTCTGCTTCCTGTGCCTTGGTGTTACAGCTTCTGTAGCACACAGAGACAGGCTGTTTGTGTGGATGGTGTGCTGTTTGTGTGGATGGTGTGGATTTAACACTTCCAGACCCTTGCACAGATCTGGGATCTCCCCATGAGCCACTATGGCCAGACACAGCAGTGCTGCTACACCACTGATTTTGACTGAGAGTCCAGCCTGGCTTTGTATTGTGTTGTCAATACCCGTTTCTGCTGCATTCTGTGCTGTCATGTTCCTTGCTGCATTGTTAAAGGTGCATTTCCCATGCACAAGTTTGGGAAACTCCTATGCAGAGCTCTCGTCCTAACAGTCTCAGTGTAGGCAGGAATGAGTAGGAGCCTTTAAAATCAGAGAACCACAGAACCATAGAATTATTAATATAAGAAAACATTTTTAAGATCACGTCCAACTGTTACCCCAGCATCACCCCCATGTTCACCACTAAACTATGTCACCACATGTTTTTTGAGCACTTCCAGGGCTGGAAACACAGCATTTTCAAGTATCTATTTAGAGTATTAGAAATAGTATTTTTCAGAGGAACAATCCTTTTTCCTGTGAAATCTTTCATTTACTAATAATAACCAGGAATTCAGGTACAGCCGTATTCTCTCTCAAAATGCTGCATCCTTTACTCTTTAGCACCATTTCCTCGGCACATCACTCCCCCCTTTCTAGCCCAGCTGCTTCCACCGATTTCAGCGTCACACGTTTCCCTCGGGGCCGTGCAGCCTGGCTCGCTGCTCAGGCCTGTCCTGCTTGCGGATGCTTCTTTCGGGCCACAAACATTAGAGGGAGCTGGAGACTCGCAGTGCCCGGCTGGGTGGCTGGACCGGCTGCTGCCCGGCAGGAACGGCCTGCGGGCACGTCCCGAGCCCGGGGGTCACCGCTGTGTCATCCCACACGGATCCAGCTCCAGGAGTGCCACCGAGGGGCTCCTGCCCTGCCTGGGAGGTGCAGGATCATCCAGCCCAGCCCATGGGCTGAAGTTTCTTCAACACAGCATTCTCTGCTCCAAAATCCCAGCAAATTCACCCTCGACAAACTGTGGTGTGCCTGCCAGGGAGGACGGTGCTTCTCCATCACCTGGGAAGGGGATTCTGCACCCGATCAATCCTGATCTTCCAGCACCACCAGCTCTGTGCCGTGCTCACCGTGCCAGCCCTGCCACCGTGCATCTGACAGATCCTGATTATTCAGCCCGTGGTAAAGTAAATCAGGGTGATTTGTGTTGTGGCAGGAGCCAGAGGCTTTACTCAGGACCAGTGTAAGGAAACACAGCCATGGATCTCAGGGATAATGGACCTGTGTGGGACACTCACCCTGGTGCTGTGGGATGGGGTGACAGGTTTGCTGCATGACCCAGCACCAGCACCACGGTGATCAGCGGTGTGTTAGACCAGAGGAATAAAAAGAGGAGTGTCATACAGGAGACTTTAGCATCCCAAAAATAAACCTGGGAACAAACACTCCTATGAAGGGCTTGGGGTCATTATTTCAGGTCTGGTAGCCAACAGACTCCTTCAGAGATCAGGCACTGGGCAAAGGCAGTGCTGTTTTAGCTGGGCCATTCACAGGGTGAGCAAAAGCCTCATCCCAGCAGTACCTCTGGGCAGGGAAACCACAGCTGGGGTTCAGCTGGTGGGGTGAAGGCTGACCCCATCCAGGGCTGGACACGAAGGGTCTCACAAGGCTACGAGCAGCTGGAATGAAACCAGTGGGACCAGAGTGCTCAGAGTTGGAGAGCAGAGAACATCTGGCCTTTCTTCACCTTGTGGAGGCAGAAAAAACCATTTAGAATGTGTGCTCCAAGCAAAAGCTGCAAATGTGTGTTCAAAGCAAAAGCCAGGCAGATGCAGCTCTCCCCTGGCGGAGCAGTTCACCTCAAAGGAGGCATTTTAGGATGTAGGGAGCTCCGAGGAAGACTGCATGGCAAAGACAGAGACATCCCGGGTGTGAGCCAGAGGAGGGCAAAGTGGGACCTGCCAAACCCTGTGCCTTAGCACAAAACCCTGATCTAAACCTCCAGCCAGGTGAGGAGGTGACTCCTGAGGCCCAGGGTCCACTCCAGCCATGGGCACAGCTCTCCTGGGTTTTGGGAAAACCTGACCCTGCTCTGCTCCCACTGACTGACCACAGCTCCCGTTGCCTGTGCAATTCCACCCAGAGCTGGAACCCTGTGGCAAAGCCAGACCTGCAGCCCATGGCTCTCCAAAATTCACACTTCACCATCCAAAACCACAAGCAAGGCTGACCAGGGCCTTCAGACAGTGGAGGAAACAGACCATGCCATGCTGTGCTGGTGCCACTGAGGCTCCTGGTGCAGAGGGAGCAGCTACAGGAAACACAGGCAGGGCCAGACCTGTGTGCTGGGCTCTGCTGGGCTGCACTCACTCCCTGAGATGACTTCAGAGGGAGAACCTGCACACACCAGTCAAAACCACACCAAAATGGCACATCCTACCAAAAAACCACCCCAGATGGCTGGTTTGGGTTGCCTGGATAGGAGACATGACTCTCTGCAAAATGCACTGGAGTTCTTTCCATCTCTGC
Source organism: Molothrus ater (assembly GCF_012460135.2). Classification (NCBI taxonomy): domain Eukaryota; kingdom Metazoa; phylum Chordata; class Aves; order Passeriformes; family Icteridae; genus Molothrus; species Molothrus ater. The sequence continues at coordinate 1,646,672 of NC_050503.2, forward strand.
CCTATCCCAGAAAACATTTTAAAAGCATAAAAAGGAAAGTTAATTTTTTTTTTTTGATCCAAAGCAGCTGTTTTGCATCAAAACACACTTCACACCTTCCACTCCACGTTGTCCAGTGTGGGTTTGGGGTTCACTGAGGGTTCAGGAGAGCAGTCTGGTCTGAGGGAATGCATGTTACTCACTCCAGGGTGGTTTTTTGGGCAGACGTTGAATCAAAATGTTGGCTAATCACCCAAGTCATCATTTGTCACCAGCAGAGCTGGGCTCAGACCCAAAATACTGAGGACACTTCATCTTTGCTCCTGCCCAGGTGCCTCAGGGCCCTGGGCTGAAGGCAGATGTGACCCCACCAGTGCTGCGGCCACTCAGATCCAACCATGACCTGCTGGCTCCATTAGATGCTGAAGCCAGGCAGGCTGGCACAAAGCCACCACATCACCCAAGCCTGGCTGACCCCCTACGTCAGCCAGGCCACCCTGGGGCTCTGCAGTGGCCCCTTCCCTCTGGGCCAGTGTGGGCACTGCTCCTGCTGCAGTTGGGGGCTTTTCTCCAGTGCAAATCCACACCAGGGTATTTATAGCGCCCTTATCCCAGCAGAGCCTATTTTGGGCTGATGCTCAAGCACCAGAGCAGCACAGGTTATTTTAACCCAGTGCTGGGTTATTTTCAGAGCTGCCCTTCTCTGCACGTGCTCAGGAATGGTTTCCAACTGCCAGGCACTTTCTGGGGTTGGGGAAACTGGGGAAAGGGGAGAAGAGGGACCATGTAAAGGAATTTCAGAGATTTAAAGTTAAACCAGCATCTGCAGCAAAGCTGCCTTTGACACACCTGTCTGGGATCCAGCTGGATCCTTTTGAGCACCTCTTGAGCAAAGGGCAGGAGAGGAAAGATTTCTGAAGCACACAGCTGAGGGCCCAATGATGGTGAAACAACATGCAAGAGAGGAAGAAGAGCCAAGAACTGGATGCTCCTAAAATGTCCAGGGTCATCAGCTGGTGGCCCCAGGCCCAGGAGGGAGCAATGGTTTTGTTCAACAGAGGCTGGAACAGCACCATGGGATGGGACATGCTCCTCATCCTCAGCATGGAGGGAACCCCAGCTCTGTTCTCAGCACATGCCATCCTGGAACAGCCAGGGAAGGGACACTTCTGGGGCCATCCTGTCCTGATCCAGATGCTGCAAGAAGCAGCTGCAGCATTTACCCAGCAGTGAGCCTGGATCCTCAGCAGTGTTGCAGTGGGGCTCTCTCAGCTCACAGCTGGGAGCAGCAGCTGCTCCATGGCAGAGCCCACAGCCCATTCCCCAAACCTGGGGTGCCATGGATGGGGTTCTGCCAGGGCAGCAGCACCGTGGCAATGGCATCCAGAGGGATCCAGCTCCATCCCCCAGCATAGCAGCAGGGCAGGAGAAGTCAGGATTTTAAATTTTTATTTTAAATGCCACAAGGTCTTGCCTTGTCCATGTAAGAAAGCTCAGCAGGGCCTCTACAGCCTTTTTCCCACACCCTGATCCCCAGCCTCCAGTCCCCACTGCCTTCCCTATCCCACCACACTTTCCTCTTGCCTCAGTGTCCCCCTCTGGCCCCTGACCCATGGAGGGGTGGGGAGGATGTGCCAGGAGTGTCTCTGGGGGTGGCAGGGCAGTCCCAAGGCCGCTGGGTGCAGCTGGCAGGGAGCAGAGCCCTGCCCCGTGACCTCCAGCTCCCATTGGGATTGAGAGGATCACACCATCCGCTGGGAAAAGTGAGTCAGGGCCTGAGCCTCTGCCAGCCCCTATTCCTGGCCTCCCACCCCAGCCACATCCCAGCCCCCTGGGCCAGCAGCAGGCTGGGAAGGAACAAGTGGGCTGGGAAGGATTATGGGGAGAGGAGCCCCTGCACAGAGAGCCACCCAATTCCCCAAAGCCCTCATCCAACAAGTCCCACCTGCCACAGCCACCTGCCCAGCATATAGGTCTCAATGCATTTTTATTAAATTCTTACAAAACAGAATACAAAATTCTGGCATCAACAATTGTTATAAAGGAAAACTTCAATTCAGCTGTATCAGATCACCTGGTACATACAGTAAAGTGCTTCTTTTTGTGTGTTTGTTTTTTTTTCCTTTTTTTGTTTTTGTTTTTTTGTCCTTTTTTTTTTTTTTTTAATATTTTATTTTATTTCCCAGCCAGCCCCTGAGCAGAGGCAGCTGTTGCACAAACCAACAGTGCGTTAACGTGACTCTTGTTGAACCAGCTTTGGCAGTCTTCATCAATTGTAAAGTGGAGAAAGTTTCTCCTGGTTTGATAAAAAAGAGTTAGCTTCACAGTAAACATTTCTAACCAGTTCTAAGTCGAGTTAGTTGGCTGGAGGAAGGGTGGGGGGGAAGGGGAGGAAGCAAAAACACTTAACATTTCCAGCTTAAAAAAAAAATATTTTTGAAGTTGGTTTCCAAGATAGATGCTCTATGGGGGGGAAAGTTTGGAAAGAGGAAGAGGAGGAGGAAGGGTGCTGGCGAGAGGGGGTCGCTGGTGCTGGACCACGGGAGCATCTGTCTGGAAACCGCCCCGGGAGAGGCGCTGGCAGCGGGGAGGGGACGTCTGGCCCTGGCACAAGGGCGTCCCCAGCCATGCCTGCCCTGCCAGGGCACCTGTGGGTGCCCAGCACTGCCACCAGCCAGGCTGGAGGTTTTCCAGTCCATAGAGGCATTTAAAGATTCTCTACCAATGCACAGACCTGGCCTTGGGGCACCCCCCAGTACCACGCCAGGAGCGCCGGGTCCACACCAAACCCTACCCAAAATGCAAAGCCGAGCCCAGGCTGAGCTCGGATGCTCCCAGCACGTCCTCCAAGTCCCACAAACTCCCACAGCATCTTCTGGCTGCACATCCCCGGCCGAGGACACCCACGGGACACAGGCAGGGTCACCCAGGCCTTCCCCAGAGTGTGTGGTGTACTTTATATTTAGAGATATAAAAGAGATCGCTCTTATGCGTGGGGGAAAAGGGGAAACTCAGTTTGCCAACAAAAGCAGCATGGGGGACAGATAAATTTTGGAGACATCCCCCTGCCATCCCCTTCCCATGATTTTTTTGTTTTTTAAAAAAAGGCTGCAGCGTGCAGCATCAACGATAGCTTCACAATACCAGCTCAAGGCATCGCGTACTGTACATCATTCAAGTATTTCTTAATATAAGACAACAAGGAATTATCTACAACTGATAAAACAAAATAAGCTATAAAAAGTAACAACGTACAATCAAGATGGATTTTTTTTTTCTTCCTGTTAAAGGAGGCCTCTCCAGGGTGTCCTGGTGCCTGCGGGGAGGGTCTCCCCTCACCACTGCCTTGCTCCTCCCCACCCAGCACAGTGGGACTGGGGACACACAGGGGAGAGGGAGATCACAAGTGCGAGGCAGTTTTGGGGGTGGGATGGGGATGGAGTCACCCTCCCCAGCCCCCTGGGTCAGCAGAAAGGCTGGGAAGGGTGAGAGAAGATGGCCCCTGCCCTAAACTCCATCAACACCCGAGATCATCATCTCCCAAGATAACACACACACCTCCCTGAAACAAAAAACAACATATATTGCATAGTATTGCTGTCAGCAGTCTTAAAATAAAAGGGAGAACTTTCTTTTCTTTTTTTTTTTCCAGAGACAGCAACTGTCTTCAGCTGAAGACCCAGGGAAGTCTGTTCCCCAGCTCAGAGCTCCCAAGCCCTCACCTGTGCACACGATGGGCCGAGGCTGCTTTTGCAAAATATAAAGCTCAAAGCACTGAGTCAGAAAGGACAGGAGGAGGCTGTGAAGGGGGCACTGCCCTCCCAGCGGGGTGGGGGCTGGCAGCAGGCACAGCTTGGTGGCACAACCCCAAGCAGTGCCTGTGGCAGGGAGCAGGGGGTGCCAGGGGGATCTGGAGGCTGGTCTGGCCCTGAGCGCCCCTGGACAGACCCAGAAACCAACCAAGGGCCTCGCCCCAACTCAGCATCCCGAGTCCTTCCCCCCCTGAAGCAAACTCCAAGGAAAGGACAACACCATGCATGGCTGAACACACGTGAGCAGGGATGCACGTGCATGACCACCCACACCGGCTCTCCCTGCTGAACACCCTGCTGCTCTGACCCCAAACCTTCCAGCCCCACATCCCGAGCTGTCCCCAGGCTGCTCCCCCATGCCCTGGCCTTTGGGTGCTGCCACCAGCCTGACTGCTCACCCACTGGCACCCCTGGGGCATTGGGCACCCTCTGTGCCCCCTGAGCCTCCTGCCACGGCAGCCTCGGGGCCAGCCTGAAGCCACGGCAGGTCTCACTGTCCTGCAGCAGGTCCTGATGCTCTGTAAGGGGGTCCTTGCTTTCCACAGAGCACACAATTCCCAGAGGGTGTTTCTGGCTGCTCTGGCCACCCTGAACACCTCATCCCCCATGCACCTCCCCCAGGGGCACAGCCACCAGCCCTTCCAAAACCCGGGGTGCAACACCTGACCTGGCACAAGAGCACCCATGCATCCCCAGGGAGCCGCCAGCCGGAGCGTGGGAGGAAAGGAAGACATCTCTCTGTGCCCTGTAGAGAAGCACAGCTGGCAGTTTAAAACCAACAGTAATTAAAAAGGAAAGGGGAAAAAAAAAAGGCAAAAAGAAAAGAGGTGAATAGCTTATTCTGGAAGCAGGATGCCGAGGAGAGAAGGTGGGATGGGCGCTGCTCCCTTGCTGGCACCGTCTCTCCCCAGCCCGAGCTGTTCCCTGCACTGTGTCCCCCTGGAGCTGAGCTGGGGACACCCCCAAGAACAGGACACAGGGGCTCCCCACACCTCCCACAGCTGGGAGGTGCCTCCCAGACCCCTAGCAAGGGGTTTTTGTGGGATCTACCCCAACAAGGAGAGAAACCTGCAGCTCCGAGGGGAGGGACGAGGTTAAAACACAACTCCCGTTGTTGAAAATGCGACCGAGGGTCTTTTGTTCACAGTATGAAATGAGCTGAAATCGTCAAAGCAGCCGCGGATACAAAGAGTCCTTTGGTGTCAGGGAGGGGGAAAATGTCAGAGGAGAAACCAAGAGCTGGGAAACAAAAGTCCGTGTGTCTGTCAGATGTCCTTGAGTGTGCCCTGGGTGAAGCAACCTCACACTTGATTTTATACCTTTAAAAAAAAAAAGATCTTAAACCCTCCCACCCCCAGACCTACAAGATCAGCAAAACCTTGGAAACCAGCCACAGGGACGAGTCCTGATCTTGTCACTAGCCAGAAACGGTGGGGTCAGGGAGGGAAAGGGGAAGAAAGAAAGGAGGAGAAGGGGAGACATGGGGTACAGCAGGTGTGAGGGGCACCACTCAGGCTTGGTCGGCCACCAGGACCAGCGGGGCCACCAGGTGCTGCCCAGAGGCCACTGCCTTGGCCAGGCTGCTCTTCTGCCGCCGCTTGGCCAGCTTGGACTCAGAGGGGGGGGAGAGCTGCATGGCCCGTGAGGTAGCTTTGATGATGATGGGTCGTGCTTCCTCCTCCGCCTCTTCCTCCTCGTCCTCGTCATGCCGTGTCAGCTGGCGGTTGACAGCGATGGCCTCAGCAGCAAAGGAGGTGAGCTCTTTGGCACTGCTGTTCCTGCAGGGGAGGCACGGGCTCAGCTGGGGTGTGGGGGGCTGGAGGGAGGTTGGGATCAAATATCCAGGTGTCCCTCCTCACATGCTGGCCATGCCAGACTGCTCAGACACCAAAAATCAAACCCAAAGTGGCAGGGCTGCCCAGACACAGAGTCGTGGCAGAGCCCCCAAAAAGCAGAAGGAACAGACAGTAGTGCTGAGGAGTGGAGTCAGGATTCAGGGGGCTGGAGCCCACTCACCTCTGCAGGATGATGGGGGTTGGCAGGGTATTGTCCGGGGCACACTGCAACAAAATGCAGCCAGTCAGAGCCAGGGTTGTGCAGACAGATGTTCCCCACCCCGGATTTTGGGAGCAGAGAGTGGGGAGGGGACATCAACACTCACCCCCTGCACCCAGGGGTGCTCCAGGACCTGGGCTGCGCTGAGCCGCTTCTTGGCATCTCTCACCAGCAGCTTGGAAATGAGGTCTTTGGCTCCAAAGGAGATGTGTGCCCAGTCCTTGTCAGGAAACTCGTACTTCCCCTCCTGGATGCTCTCAAAGAGCATGTTCTGAGCAAGGGGAGAAAGAACAAGGCCTCAGCCAGGAGCGCTGCAGCCAAACTGGGCGTGGGTTTGGGCGCTGCTGGGGTCCCCCACTCACCTGGCAGGTGTGGCACGCCTCACCCCGGTCCCAGCCACAGTCAGAGCCGCAGTGGCCCACAAAGGGGGGGTACCCACTGAGCATGATGTACAGGATGACACCCAGGCTCCACAGGTCACAGCGCTTGTCGTAGATTGAGGCTTCCTCGTTGAAGGCTTCCACCACCTCCGGGGCCATGTACTCGGCTGAGCCACACTGTGGGGACAGGCAGGGTGAGCCCCAGGGTGGGGACAGAGAGGGCAGGGGGTGAGCCCCGGGGGTGGGGACAGACAGGGCAGGGGGTGAGCCCCAAGGGTGGGGACAGACAGGGCAGGGGGGACTGGGAGGGTCCTGCCAGATCTCCGGGGCTGCACCTCTGAATGGAAGGTGCTCCCCAGGTTTGCTCCTGCCACATCGCCCTGCTGGGTTTCCCACCGCAGAGGATGCCACAGATCCGCCTCTCTGGGGTCACCCAACAGCAGCTGCCACCCCGAAGGAAAAAAAAAAAAAAAGCCTAAAGGGTGCAACCCCTACGGTGCAGCACAGCCGGACCCACAGGACCCACAGCATTGTCACCACCCAACCGGCTCGGCGGGACAGCCCCAGCGCCGGGGAGCGGCCACGGGACACGGTGGGACGAGCCTGCTGTGCCTGCTCCTGCTCCCCGGGCCGGCACGGGCGGAGCTGCCGCGCAGGATCCGGGGCGGGAGGAGTTAACCCTGTGCAGGGAGAGGCAGAGCCAGCGGCCCCATTCCCCTATCGCTCCAGGGACTCTGGGGCTTTCCAGCACATGACCCGCAGCCCACACAGGCCCCGTGACCAGGGCAGAAAAGAGCTGCAGCCAGCAGATAATCGCCCCGTAACGAGAGAGGCCTCCAGACGAGGGGCCGGCCCCAGCAGCTGATGCCACCGCAGGAAAACAACCCCCCAGCCCGATCCCGGCTGAGAATGGGGAAACTCGGGACACCCCAGGACCTCGGATCCGCCCCGGGAGGAGGCGGACGCGGAGGAAGGAGGGGGCCTGGGGTGTCCTGGCTGTTGTGCACCCAGCACGGGCTCGGCTCCGCCCTCCCCGGCACGTTCGCACCCCAGAATCGGGGGTGCAGGGCGATACCCCGCAGGGGGCACCTGCGGCTGGCGATAAGGGCAGCGCGGCTTTCTGCGGGAGATGGCATCTGCGCGACACGGGGACACCCGGCAGCTCTCGGGCTGCCCACCCCGCGCCGCACAGGCTCGGCCCCTCTCCCTCGCCCACGAGCCGGGGAACCGCGGCCCCCCAGCCCGGTGCTGACCCAGTTCTCCCGGCAGGCTCGGCGAGCGCTCGGGCTGTTGCTAAGGCTCACGGCAGCCCGGGCGCTGCGCCAGCCCCCGGCCCCCCCGCGTTATGTAACCGCATCTCGCCTGCCACGGCGGGGGGGGGGGACGGGGGACACGCTGCATCAGCGACAGCAGCGACGAGCAGGGGGGTGTCCGTGCATATAGCCCTGCTCCTGGAGGCTGCAGGGCAGCTGGGGGGTGCCCGGGGACCCCACAATGGAGGGGGGCTCGCACGCTTACCGGGGTGAGCAGCTCCGGAGTGGAGATGGGGGAGCAGTCGCCGTTCAGTTTGATGCCACTTCCCAGGTCAAAGTCGCAGATCTTCACTGGGGAGACCTGGGGAGAGAGGGGAAGGAGTGGTCGGTGACCCCCCTGGCATCCTGCAGGAACCACAGCCGGCAGCCCCCGGGGACCACAGCCGTGTTTTCAGGCCACAGCTGCTCAATGCCAGGTTGTGTCAAGCTTCACACCACGCTGTGCTGTGGCATATGGGGTGTGTGTGTGTCCCTGGCAGGACTTGGTGTGTGTATGGATGTGTCCCTGGCAGGACCTGGCATGTGTGTGTGTGTCCCTGGCAGGACCCTCCTGCACCCCCCACCTGAGGAATCACCCCACTGTGCCCACCCCCCCCAGGCAGCACACCCTGCACCCACCCTGGCTGCTCCCCGCTCACCTGGTCTGGGCTCTCACACAGGATATTTTCTGGTTTCAGATCCCTGTGTGCAATCCCTGGGGGCAAAAGAGCCAATGAGGGTAAAAATCCCCCTCCTACAAGAACTGCTATAGTGTAAAGTCTGGGGGTGGCACAAGGACCCCTCCCTCCCCACCCCAAATCACTGCCTGTGCCCTGGCAAAAGGCAAAATTTGCTGCTGGCCCCAAATCCCAACCAAACTGGAGGAACAGGATCTGCACCACAAAAAGCCTTGTGATGCAGCTGGGCCTGACCCTGCGTGCTGGGACGGGCACTGTCCCCTGGGCAGGAGGATGAGGGGAGGCAGTGACACCCCCGGGAGGGCCCAGCACACCCCAGGGTGTCCTTGGTGGCACCTGGGGCGTCCCAGCTCACCTTTGTTGTGCAGAAAGTGCAGGGCGCTGGCGATATCCTGCACCACCACGCTGGCCTCCAGCTCGTTGAAGTGGCGTCTCCGGTGGATGTGGGTCAGGATGGAGCCTGTGGCCAGGTGAGAGCAGAGCTGGGGTTCGTGGGGGTCCTGCTGCCCCAGTTCCCCCCACCCTGGGGCTGCACTCACCTCCCCTCATCTTCTCAAACACCAGGTAAAACCTCTCCTCCTCCTCGAAGAACTCAATCAGCTCCAGCACATTTCTGCAGGGACCATGGCATCAGTCCAGCATCCCCCCAAACACCTCCTGGGGTCCCCCCCCAGCCCCATCCAGCACAGGACCCCGGGAGGGATGTGGGATGGGAAAACTGGGCTTGCAGTGATTGAAACCACACGGCCAGGGCCCCCCTGGCCGAATTCCAGGAGGGAGAGGGGCTTGCAGCGCCCGGCTCGCTCCTCCCTAATTGCTCCCAGCCCCTCCTGGCCCGCCCCACACACAGCAGGGGCTCGGCTCGGCTCCAACTTGGCCACCGAGGCCCTGCCGTCATGGCAAACCACCGAATGTCCCCTGGGGATGCTCCACCGGCCAGCAGGGTCAGGGGCAGGGAGCGTGGGGCAGAGGGCGGGCTGGCTGTGACCCAATCATCAGCTCCCAGCCCACTCCCGGTGCCCACCGTGGGGGATGCCCCCCGTACCTGTGTCCCTGGCACTGATAGAGCATCTCCACCTCCCGGAAAACCCTGCTCCGGATGTGTCCCAGGCGCTTTTCGATGATCTGGAAGGCAAAGAGGGGAGGCTGAGCGCTGCCAGGGAGGGGCCGGGGCACCGCTGCCCCTCGGGCGCGGGGAGCCGCGGGGCCGGGCGGGGCTCCGGAGCAGAACAGGCTGTTCCCGGCGCCGGTGCCAAGCGGCAGCGGCCGTGCCAAGCCGCTCCCTCCGGGGCCGGGGCCAGCAGAGCTCCATGTGACGCTGGAGCAGCGAAGGGCCCTATGCCCCACTGGGTGCTGGCACGGCGGGGCTCGCTGCCCGTGCCAAGGGCGGACAGGGGGACACCCCGCACGGTGGGGAGGGCAGATGGATGGGTGCTGTCATTGCCCTTTGGGGCACACAGAGCACTCCAGCAGCACAGCCCTCCCTGCTGCCTCGGCTTCTCCTCTGGGGCACCCAAAGGCCCCCACGGAGCGATGGGGGAGGCAAAGCTCCCCTGGCATTTGGCTGCTTTTTGACACAGGGCCCATCCCAGAGCCCCTCTGCCATGGCTCAGAATCTGCAGGGGTGCAGGGCCACGGGACCACCATGCTGACCCCAAAAGCTCGTGCCAACCTCCTCCAGCACCCGCATGAGAGAAACCTTCCTAGAGTGAACAGGAGACCACCATCCTACCAGCACCACCCTGCCCCAAGTCCCCAGACACATCCCAAGTGTTCATTTAGTCTCTGGCCTGCCCTCATTGACAGAGAGAGGAGTGTGGCTGAAGGAGGTCACCGAGGAGCCCGAGCTGGGTGGTGGCAGAGGTCGATGTGCCACCACCACAGCCCAGCACTGCTGCATCCCCACCCCTCTCCCTTCCCTCCAGCCCATAGAACTGCAGTCCTGGGCCAGCACAGGATGGTCCTGGGAGCTGGGAGAGCCCCAGGAGTGGAGGACAGGATGGAAACTGAGGTAGAGGGTGGGAGGAGGGCAGCTTTACCTTCACCGCATACTCCTTGTTGGTGATGAGGTTCACGCAGGACTGGACTCTGGCGTGGGCCCCTTCTCCCAGCACCTCCTCCTGCAGCTGGTAAACATCTGCCAGGGGAGAGGTCACCTGAGCTGCTGGCCCCACTGCACACAGCCTGGGGACACCAGGAGGGCCCAGCCTTGCCCCAGGCCAAGGGCAGCCCCTGGGGTCCCTGAGCAGCCCCACTCACCTTCGAACCTGCCCGAGAAGCTGTCGGTGGCTCTGCAGCGCTTCTTCTTCTTGTTCCTTTTCTTGGCATCAGGGATGTCAATGGGTTGACTTGAAGGCATGTCTGTGCCAGAGCAAAGCCAGCAGTGTCAGCCATCCCTGTCCACCCACACCTCCCCCAGCACCACCAGGGCTGCCCCCAAAGCCCTCAGGGCCCAGATCCCAGGGGCAGGATGGGAGAGGCCACGCAGGGAGGGAGCCCCTGGCGACTCACCGGGACGGGGCGGGCACTCGAAGTTGAAGACGGGCTCCAGGTGGTTGGACTGGTCGAACTCCAGGTCGAAAGGGTTTTGCCCCTGTGGGAGCCAAGAGCAGGAGTGAGGTGGCAGCTGCTGGATCAGCCACCACCAGCTGCCACCCTGAGCCCAGCATGCTCCAGCAGCTCCTGGGACACATTCTGCTCACTACCCCATGGTGCAGGTCACCAGCCAATGGTGGGACACGGCAGAGCTCCAGAGGATGAGGAGGAAGGCTTTGACCACATCTCCTGATGGGGATGGTGCTGCAGGGTCACTCCTCCAGCCAGCCCCAGGCCAGCACACGGGGGATGATGAGAGGGACCGCAGCCGCCCACACCAACCCAACCCCAAATCTCCACCCAAACCTGAACCACAGTGAGGTAGGAGGGGGAGGAAGAGAAGTCACAGGGCAAGACAGGCTCCAGAGCCACCCCTCCATGTCCTCCCAGCTCCCTGCAAGGTCACAGAGGCCAGAGCCTGCTCCATGGACATCGTGTCCACTGGGCTGCAGGACACCCCCGACCCGGCAGGATCAGGCCTCACTCCAAACCCTCCTGCACCCTGGGATCCATGGAGGGCATGGACCTGCTCCTTCCCCCATGCTGAACCCCAGTGGCACCCAAAGGGGACATGGGGACCCTCTGCTTCCTGATCCCCTGAGCCACCCGTGGGATGGGGCAGTGCTAGGGGCAAAAGGGCCCCCTCCTCCCCAGGATTATGAAATCTGTTTGGGTGGAGGTGGCAGCTCCAGCGGCGTTCCCAAACCCGCCCGGTGCCCGGGCCGGCTGCCAGCCCCAGCACGGCCAACCCCGGCCACCGGCAGAAACACCCAGAAGGCGCCTGTTTACTGCAGCCCTGGGGGGGCCGGGGGTCCCCAGGGGAACGGGGGGCAGGATCACCCCCCCCACCAACCACCACTTTGGATCTCCGGGACCAAAACTCTCCCGTGCTGCATTTTCCCAGCTCTCCTCCCCCTCAAAACCTGGATTTGGGGAGCGCAGCATCGCCCCGCAGCTGCTGCCCCCCCGGGACGAGCCCCGGCAGGATGGGGGGGTCGGGGCCTCCGGGAGAGGCACGGGGTGTACGGGAGGGCAGGGGAAGCACAGGGGGGCACTGGGGGGGCAGTAGGGGGCCAGGGGGCCCTGCCAGCTGCCGCAGCACTGCCACACAAAGGTCTGGGGGATGGGAGGCTGCGCACGGGCTCCATCAGCACAGCCGAGGTGCCCCCCCGCCTCCATCCCCAGCCACCGCGGGGGGACACAAACCCCGGCCAGAGGCCGCCCGAGCGGGAGCGGGGGTCACCACCAGGAGGGGGTTAGGGGGACCCTCCCGCACCCCGGAGCTGGAGAGAAACCGAACAAAGAACCCCGCAAGCCACAGCCAGGAGCGGCTCGGGAAGGGGGGAAGCGAAGGGAGCGGGGCCACAGGGACCCCCCGCACCCCCCGAGGTGACAGCGGCAGGTAGGACCGGGGGGGGGTGACGGGCCCGGGTTTGGGGTGCCCAGGGCATCCGGGGCGGGCGCGATCGAGCCTCGCACGGTCCAACCGGGCCGGGTCTGGGGAGCCCTGAAACCACCCCCACATCGCAGCCGGACCAGGACGAGGGGGTGCAGCTGGGCGGGGGGAAAGTGCAGCCAAGGCACCCACGGGGGATCCCCGCGGGAGCTGCAGCATCCCAGCGCCCACCCGAGGCATGGGGGGAGACACTGAGCCAACCCCCGGGAGCACCGCGACCTCCGGCACGGGGGGACAGGGGGGTCCCCCCGCACGGTTTGGGGGCAGCGCCCCCGGAGCTCCTCAGTTTGGGGGTTTCGGGGGTGGGGCAGGAAGCGGCCGGGCCCCCTCCGTTCCCGGGCAGGGGAGGCAGCGATGCGGGCGCAGCCCGGCCCTGCCGGCAGCCTGGCCCCGGAGCCCCCCAGAGCATCCCGGTAGGGGCGGGGAGCGGCCCCTTACCTTGAAGGAGCGGTGGAATCCCGGGATCTCTGATTTCTTCTGCACCATCTTGCTGCGGGGGGGGGGCGGGGGGCGGCGTTGCTGGGAGAAATGAGGGGGGGCGGCAAAATAAAAAAAAAAAAGGGGATGGGGGGAGGGAGGCGGAGGGACGGGCAGAGCCGGAGGGGAGTCCGGGGGTGGCCGAGACCTGCGGGGAGATGAGGGGGGGGGGGGGGGGGGTCAGGCGGTTGCGGCTCCCCCGATTCTGCCCGGTTCCGCCCCCGAGCCCCCCGGGCCGGCGCTCACCGGCGCGGCCCCGCAGAGCCGCCGCTGCTGGTGGTACCGCAGCCCGCACCGCCGCCCGCTCCGCTCCGCGCCGCTCCGCCGCCGCCGGGGGGGGACGCGCCGCCCCCCGCCGCCTTTATAGGCACGGCCGCGGCCCCGCCCCGCCCCGCCCCCGGGCCGCCGACACCCCCCCGGCCGCCCCGGGACGGGGACACCCCGCCGGGGACACGAACGGCCACCCCCGGCACACAAACACCCCCGGCCAGGGTCACAGAACCCCCCCGACACTCCCCGGGGACACAAACACCCCTCCCGGGCACTCAGCCGGGACACAATCGTACCCCCCCCCCCCGGGGACACAGTGCCCCCCCACACCCGGGCACACAAACAAACAACCCCCCCCCGGGACACCCCAGAGCCCCGGGCACAGGGACAGCAACAGCGCCCCCGCCCCCCGGACACAAACACCCCCCCGGACACGCAAACAGCCCCCCCCGGACACCCCAATTCCTCCTGGAGACACAAAGACCCCCCCGGGCACTCACTGGGGAAACAGCCTCCCTAAGGGGGACACCCCAGACGCCCCCCGGGACCACCCACACCCCCTCTCGGGCACCCACCCGGGACCTCACCCCCCCGGATTCCATCTGGGGACACCGCACCCCCCTCGGGTACCCCCCTCGCTGCACCGGGGCAGCCTCTGTGCTGCTCCGGGGACCGGGACCCCCCCCGGCACCCTCCTGTGCTGTGGGGGAGGCTGGGGACACTCCTTGGAAGGGTCCCTGCACCCCCATACCTGGCACCCCCTGTGCTGCACCCCTTTGCCACCCCCCCTGTGCTGCCCCCAGCCACAGGGGCACCCCCAGTCCCCCCCAGATTGCACCCACTGAGGGTGCCGGGGTGGGGGAGGGCAACCCCCGCATCCTTCAGACCCCCCTGCACCATTTTAGGGGACAATGTCCCCCCTCAAGGCACCCCAATTCCCCCCTCCCCTTCAGAAACGCTTGGGCACAGGGATGGGGACAGGGACACCTCTTGGGGACCCCCCTGCACCGGGACAAGGACACTCCGGATCCGTGTTCAGGACCTGGTTGCAGGGGAGGGGGGGGCCCCTGAGCCCCCCAGCCCACTCAGGTCACGAGTGGGGCAGAGCTCAGCCCGGCCTGCACCGGCGGGGGGGGCAGAGCAGGGGTCACGTCCCTCTGTCCCCAGTGGCTGTGGGGAGCAGGACCCCCCTCCCGGCGCGGTGACCCCGTGGGAGCCCCTCCCCACGCGTGTGTGCGACTGTCCTGTCCCGTCCTGTCCCGTCCTGTCCCGTCCTGTCCCCCCCGCGCCGGGTGACGCCAGCGGGGGCTCGGAGCAGACGCGCTCGGTGCGCGCAGCGGCTGCGCCGGGGCCGACGGCTGCGGCACCGCGGTGACTTCACCGCCCGCCCCGCGCATTGGCTGCGCCCGCCGCCGCCACGGCATCCCCGGACCCCCTTGTCACAACCATCGGCACCCCCGGACTCCCGTGTGACAGCCACGGCAGCCCGGACCCCCCGTCACCGACACCGGCACCCCCAGACCCCTTTGTCACAACCATCGACAGCCCCGGACCCCCCCGTCACCGACACCTCCGGAGCCCCCTGTCTCTACCACGGCACCCCCGGAGCCCCCCGTCACCGCCACGGCACCCCGGACCCCCTTGTCACAACCATCGGCACCCCCGGACTCCCGTGTGACAGCCACGGCACCCCCAGAGCCCCCGGCACCGACACCGGCACCGCCGGAGCCCCCCGACACCGGCACCCCCGACCGCCCTGGCTCCATCACGGCAGCCCCGGATCCACCCCCGGCACTGTCACCGGCACCCCCCGGAGCCCCCTCAGCACTCTCGACACCCCTGGAACCCCCGGCGCCGCCATCGCCACCCCTGGACCCCCGCCATTATTGCCATCGGCACCTCCAGCCCCCCCTCGTCACTGCCACCGGCACCCCCGGCCCTCCCATCACCATCGGTACCCCCGGACCCGGCCCCCGGCCACTATCGGCACCTCCAGACCCCCCTCGCCACCATCATCGGCACTCCCGGATCCCCCCTCGCCGATATCGCCCCCCCTGGACGCCCCTCACTGTCACGGCACTCCCAGGCCCCCCCTCAGCCATTGGAACCCCTGGAACCCCCCCCTATTGGCACCCCCGGAACCCCCCCACGGCCATCGCTATGCTCAGACCCCCCCTCACTGCTATCAACACCCTTGGACCCTTCCCTCTCCATCGGCACCCCCGGACCCCCCCCTCACCGCCATCGGCACCCCCAGAGCCCCCTCAGCCATCGGCACCACCACCCCCCCATTGCCGCAGCCCCCGGCCCCGCTCTGCCCCCCCCCTCCTCTCCCCCGCTGCAGGGGCTGTTTGGGGGAATGTGCATCGCCCCAAATCCCGGTGCTGACCGACGTGGGGTCCCCAGGGTGGGCTCCTGGCCCCCCCCCTCCAAACCTGCCACATTCCTGCTTTTCCGGGCCCTCATGGCTCCTCCTGCGTCCCTCACACCGGCCTGGCCCTGCCCGGGCCTTTGTTTGTTGGTGCAGCTCATGAGGGCTCCCCCGTTAATCCGGTTTGGGGGGGTGAGTGGTGGTGCCCCCACTGCTGGGGGGTCCTCAGGGGGACAGGGACGGTCTCTTCCCCCGCTGGGGCTCCTGAGGAGCCACACATCCCCAGATCAGGCCCGCCACCACGTAGGTCATGGGAGTGACAGGGCAGCACAGCCGGGCCCACAGCCCTGGGGACACCAGGGGTGCCTGGCGTGGGGGGACACCCAGGGCCGGGCTGGGGGCTCACCCAACCCCGGGGGTTCCCTGGGGTGTGTAAGCTGGGGCAGTGGCAGCGTGTTCACCGTGTGTGCCACGTGTGCCACGTGCTGGCTGCGTGTCACGTTACTGGCATGTCCCCTGTGTGTCCCCTGTGTGTCCCCGCGTATCCCCTGTGTGTCCCCACATGTCACCGTGCCCTCTGTGCACGCCTGGTGTGTGCTCAGTGCCCACCCCACTCCCCGTGTGGCCCTGGCGTGACCTTGGCGTGTTTGCCCCCGTGCTGGTCACACACCCTCAGTGGGGAGGGTGTGTGACCCTCAAGGGGACCCTTAAACACTCAAGGGGAGGTTTCCAGCCCCGTGTGGCAACAGTTCTGGGCACAGGGACACCGGGACAGGCTCCTCTTCCCAAGGCTCCTCTTCCCAAGGCTCCCCTTCCCCGTGCTGGTCCCTGTGGAATTGGCTGCCAGGGAAAGTGCACAAAAGCACACACGTGTGTGCAAGGCCAGAGCATGGCCAGGGGGTGTTTGCATGAGCACACACACACACACCTACAGGTGACGAGGTGTAGTTTTGTGCCTGCATGTGTCCATCCCAGTGCACCACCCGTGTTTCCCCCACAGGACCAGGGCTCTCCCTCTCCTGCTGGGCACAGGGTGCAGCCAAAATCCCCAAAATACCCTCCTGGGCCCAGCCTGCCCCCAGGTCCCTGTACTGGTGGCTCCTGCTGTGGGACACACGTGCCTGTGGACCATGGAAAGGGCCAGCACTGGCAGCTCACAGAGCACAACTCAGGCCTTCCTAATGTTTTTTTCAGGGAAACACAAATTTCGATACATCTGAGCCCCCTCTCTGCTCCTGATCACATCCAGTGCCCCAGGGGTGCCAAGAGCAGCGAATTCCCCATGTCCCAGTTCTGCCCAGGATCATGGTGAGCCCCCTGCTGTGTCCCCACGGTGTCACCTGTCCCCGCACCAGGACCCACCATCTTGTGGGGTCTCCAGGAGCTGTTGGAGCCCCACGCTCCAGACGGGCCGAGGGAAAACAGGAAAGTGAGCGGGGCTGTGCCGGAAGGCGGCTATTGTTGGCCAGGAGCAGAGGGAGCGGCAGGGGCCGGAGGCATCGCGGCCACCCTGTCACCCGCTGTGCCCTGAGCCACTCAGGGGTGGCTGCCCACCCCCCTGGATGTGCCCCAGTGTGGGCAGGCGCTGCTCGGGGCTGTGCAGGGCTTCCCCTCCCACCCCACTGCTCTGCCTTGGAAGGAAAATAAATAAAACTCTTTTTTTTTTTTTTTTTTTTTTTTTTTTTTCCGTGTGTGTTACTTCCCCGGCCCAAGGAGGGCCCAGCTTCCCGGCCCTGGAAGCAGGAGGATTTGGAAGCCTGGCTGTGAGTCAAATGAAAAAATCCTGCAAAAAACCTGGAATTTCCTGCTGGGCAGAAATCGGAGGTTTGACACTCCTGGCGCTGGGGTGGGACAGGAGGGATGGGAGGGACACGGGGACAGGAGGGACACAGGGGACAGCCCTCCCCCATGCCCAGGGCACACACGGGCTCATGGCCGGGCTGGTTCCTGTGCTGGTGGATCCTCGATTTCCCCCTCACCTTGAAGCCACTGGGAAGTTTTGGCAGCTCCTGCCAGGCCTCCAGTGCACCCCAAGTCCCCCCCTGGCACCCCGGGGCTCTCCCAGGGACCCGGCCCTGGTCCCTCAGTCCCCATCTGCTGCAGGGACAGGGCTGGGGTGAGCCCTGCTTGGCTTTACCCCCCCATTTCAGGGCTGCCCCCTGCCCAGGAGCCCCCAGCAGAGCTGCCCAGAGTGTCCCAGGGGACAGCAGGGGGACAGGCAGAGTGAGAGGGGTCACCAGCAGGGGGATGGTGGTGGTGTTCCTCAGTTTCCCCAGCTGGAAGAGGTGCCATAAGGGGAGAGAGTAGCTGGAGCCCAGCATGGAAGCTGCAGGGGAGTGTGTTCTGAGGGAAGGTACAAACACACCTGGGGTGGTTTCACCCCCAAAAAGTCCTACAAGGGAGGTGCCAGCTCAGTGGGAACATCCTCCCTCCCCCAGCCCCCAGTCCCTGACACCCCACACCAGCCAAAACCCAGGGGACAAGGACATGGAGATGGTGGGATTGGGATGGGGCTTGGCCCAGGGATCTACTGGGAAGATGGATCAAATCCTCCAGGAGGGAAATCTCAAATCTCTGCAGCCCCCAAAAGAAGGAGCAGGAGCTGCAGGAGCTTTTGGGGTTGGTGGGAGAAGGGCAGGGACAGGGCTCCTGCTGTGCCACAGTGGGAGTCCTGTCTTAGCGGAGAGCAGCAAATGGGAAAAGCATTTCCAGGAGGACTTCAAACACCCCGGGCTCTTTTCACCTTCCTCCACCCTCCCAATTCCCTGGGAAGGGGGAAGTCTGCAGCAGCAGCCCTGACCCCCTGCAGCTGGGTCACTCTGGGGAAGCCCAGGGACGTGGCAGGAAGAGGTGCAGGCTGGCACGTTGCACATTTTCTTAGAAGGAGCAGAAAAACTCCCAAACCATCAAAAAATTCCCCCCTGCTTCCTTGGAAAGGGCACTGAAACCACAGCAGGGCCTGTACACCCTGTTACACCCTGTCAGTGCTGGCAGCTCTGAGGTTAGCAGGGATTTGTTCACCAGGACCAAAAACGATCCTGGGGCCCCTTCTCCTGGTGAGGAGGGAGCTGCCATCCCCGTGGGGCCCGAGCAGCAGGTGCCCTGGGTATCAGTGTCACCAGGGATGGGACATGTCCTCCTGGCTCCAGCATTTTCCCAGAAGCATTCCAGGTCCTGCCCATGTTCCTGGAGCTGCTGGCTCCCGGCCTGGCCTGTGCCATACAAGGCAGAGGGAGCACGTGCCATGCTGGTGACTGTTCCCTTGTCCCACAACGGCTGTCACCTCCTCCATGGAGCCCAAAACTGGAGCTGAGCAAACCCAGGGCCCTGCCCAGGAGGAGGAGGGCACGGATCAGGGCTGGGGGGCTGCCAGGGACCCTGGGGAATCTGGCTCCAGAGGCATCAGCTGTCCAGGGAACACAGAACAAACAAAAAGCACATTTCAGAGCTTGGAAAGCGTCCACTGCCCGTGCAGGGATGAGGGACAGAGGCACTGCCTCAACAGAGGGTGTGGGGGGCTGAGTGTGACAGCAGAGCTGTGCAGAGACATGTCCTGTGCCACCTGTGCTCCTGTTTCCCCAACTCAAAAGGTGCATGAATGAGGCAGCACCTCCTGGGGATGGGAACACAGTCCCTGCTGTCTCTGGGACAGTGCCCAGGGCTGGAGGAGCAGGGCCAGGCAGTGTAAGGACATCTTTCTGTCACAGCACAGCCCCAGCAATGCTGCCCAGGGAGGTGGTGGCAGGTGGGGACACCCCTGTCCTCACCCAGCAGGACGTGGCTCTGGCACAGACCCCACAGCCACACAGCCACAGGTGCCATAGGAGCCCCTGGTCCCCCTTGGCTGCTTTCCAAGGGTCCCTGCAAAGGCTGCCCCCACTTCCCAGCTTCCCACTCTAAGCAAACCCTGATGGGACTCGTGATGGATGTGATCAACCCTTCCACCAACCCAGCAATGGTCTGGACTGGGATCCAGCAGGGGAAAAGGCCAGAGCCAGGCCAAGAAGTCCAGGAAACCCAGGAGGAGCAGAGTGCCCCAGGGAGCATCGATGCTTGTGAGTTCAGAACCTTGTGTGGGATTAACACCTGGAGAGCAGGTGGCTTTTCCAAGACTTATTTATCAAGGAACAATGAAAGTTGTGGGTACAAGGAGCCCCCTGCACTTTTCCCTGTGAGCCAGCTTCACCCCATCCCCCTGCCAGCAAGGCACCAGTGGGTGCCTCGAGCTCTCCCTGCCTGGCAGCGTGGCTGTGCCAGGGGGTCCTGGAACAGGGACACCTCTCAAGCTGTGCCTCAAGCAACAGAGACCTTTCCACCAACAACACATCTTTGGATAAGCCCAGTTTGAGCTCCCCCTAATCTGCAGCTGGACTGCACATCTGTCATCTCCTCTGCAGGTGGGACACATCTCAGGGTTTGGGATGAGACTGAGACCCTTACTTGGAACAGCTCCTTGGTGAGTTCCTGACAGCACCCTGAATTAACACTAATGAAATCCATGTATTTAATTCCTTCATATGTGAACCACTGTCCAAATCTGAGACTAAGACTGGATGTGGGCTGTCCCTAAGGTCCATCAGGAATTTAGGAAGCAGGGGGGTCTTGTCTGAACCTTGTACTCAACAGAAGGGTCTCTCTTACCCTTTTACATCCTCAGTCTCAGAGTAAATCATTTCAGCTCGATTCCAACTTGATTTTCCTTAGTCTTTTACATCCATGTCGGAAGTACCAGAGGGAACCTCATTATTGTACCCTGTTAAATCACACTTTCATAGATTCATATTAAAATCTAACAGTGTTGACAGTGACTCTTTGAGTGACCCTAAATCACTCATCTGTGACAAACGGATCTTGTTGGCAGGATCCTAAATCCAGATTCATGGGGCCCTGAAGCTCCTGAGGGTTCAGGGGATGGAGAAGCCCAGCAGGGGAGGATCAGAACGAGCCATGGCTTCCTGGGAGCAGCAGGAGACCCTGCTCTGAAGCACAGGAAAGGAGCGTTTCCCTCAGAACATACGGCAGCCACAGCCCCCTCTGTGCTGCCAGCTCCAGGGCAGATGCCATCTGTGCTTTTTGGGAAGGGATCAGCCCTGCAGAGGGGAGGCTGCTGGAGCCCTGGGCACTCTACCTGCTCAGCCCAGGCCCTGCAGTGCAGATCTGCAAAGCTGTTCTCTGGGTTCTCAGCACAGCCTTTGTGATCCCTCTGCACCCAGCCTGTGCCAGGGGGATGAGCAGTGAAAGTGCCCAGAGGTCCTGATCAAGGCTAAGCCCTGTGGCGAGGCTGGGCTCAGCTCAGGGGGCTCAGTTTGGGTGAGCTCAGCCCTGGGGGCTCAGCTTGTGGTGCTCAGCACTGGGGCAGCACTTTGGGGTGCTCAGCACTGGGGCAGCAGTTTGGGGTGCTCAGCCCTGGGGGCTCAGCTTGTGGTGCTCAGCCCTGGGGGCTCAGCTTGTGGTGCTCAGCACTGGGACAGCAGTTTGAGGTGCTCAGCACTGGGACAGCACTTTGGGGTGCTCAGCACTGGGGGCTCAGCTTGTGGTGCTCAGCCCTGGGGCAGCAGTTTGGGGTGCTCAGCCCTGGGGGCTCAGCCCCAGGGGCTCACAGCTGCCTGCTCCCTGCAGCACTGCAGCTGCAGCTCAGGAGCAAGTAAACACGAGATGAAAGCCTGGGGAGATGAAAGTGGGGCTGGGGCTGCCGAGGCAGAGGCAGAGCTGTGGCTCCACAGACCTGTCTGGGCAACATCCTGCACTGCCGGGCGTGGGGCCGGGCTCAGCCACCTCCAGCCTGGCCACATCTTCTACAAAGGTGCTTTTCCTCCTCCTCCTCCTCCCTTGGCTGAGCTGGTCTGGCATGGGAGGGTCTTTCCCCCAAAAAGAAAGGGGGGCTGAGGAAGGCAGGTCCCTGCAGCCCTGTGGGTCACAGGTGCCACACGTCCCCAGAAAGCACCCACAGCACCCCAGGAATGTGAAAGGGGAAGCTGAGGAACTGCAGCAGGAGCTGCCCTGGCTCTGAGGGCTGACCCAGCAGCACTCACCACCCACCTGCAGCCCCACCACGGCTGAGCACCTGGGGCCTTGCAGGTGTCCTGGTTTCAGCTGGGACAGAGCCAGTTCTCTCCCCAGTAGCTGGTCCAGGGCCGTGTTTGGGATCTGGGATGAGAATAATGCTGATAACACACCGATGTTTTGGTGTTGCTGAGCAGTGCTTACCCTAAGCCAAGGACTTTGTGTGTCCCATGCTCTGCCAGCAAGGAGGGGCACAACAAATGGGGGAAGCAGGGCTGGGACAGCTGACCCAGGCTGGCCAGAGATACTCCACACCAAGGAACAGCACGTTCTCCAGCTGAGCTGCACCCACAAAACACTGGGAGAGGGCTGGAGGGTGGTCCCAGCACCTCCACTGGGCAGGGGAATGGGCAAGAGCCAGTGCTGCAGGCAGGGAACAAGAGGAGCTACAGCTGAGGAGCTCCTGACTCCCCTCCTGGCCAGGAAAACAATGTGCATCTCCCAAATGCAGAGTTTTTCCCAATTTAGTCCACCAGCCTCAATGACTACACCCCTGGCTCCTTCCCATGGTAGAGGAGCCTCTTGGCAAGTTGGTGAGCTGGAATTCCCCTCCCCTGCCCACTTCCACCTGAGTTTCAGAGCTGGGAGAACAGCTCAACCCTGGGGTACAGAGACACTGCAGACACAAGGCAGCAGCACAACCCCTGGGTCAGGCCCCATGGCCTTGGAACACAGCACAGAGCTTGGAGCAGCCCGGACCTGGCACGTGGAGAGCAGGAGGAACCCAACCAAGCCCCAGGAGCTGTGCCAGGAGCACACACCCACGAGCTCCCAGCTCCCCAGCACAATCCCCAAGGAGCCCAAACACCCCGTGTTTGTTTTGCTGATGGGAAGGTTCTGACGAAGGTGCAGTCACGAGACGCTCGGCGGCGGCGTGTGCTGTGTAAATACAACATAATTTATTGGTTCCATTTCAGAGCACGAGTGGTATTTGTACGAGTGTCCTAACGGCAGGGTGAGAAATGAGAGAGTCACGTACGTACAGAGATTCCAGGGCACGGGAATGCTTTGTAAGGAAGAAGTGGTTGGTTAGTGGTGCAGTTTGGTCACTTACTGGTCCCCAAATCCTAGGTAGACCCACGACCTACCAGGGGCACTGCCAAGCTCTCCTCGTGCAAGCAGCGGGCGAGGCTGGGGGGCTCTGGCTGCACAGCAGAGATTTTGGTCCCAGATGTGCACAGCTGGACGGGATGGTGATGCTGATGAAGGGGAGAAGGCTCCATACCCCAATGGGAAGCAGGATGGTCCCAGCAGGGTCAGCGTACCACGAGGGACAGGGAGGGAAGGGAGGGGATGGAGGAGAATTCCTGGTGCCTGTCCCAGCACCTTCCCTCTGGTGGCTCCCATGAGGAGCTGCCAGTGTGGATCTGTGTCCCCATGGGGACAGTGCAGAGCCACAGCAGGGCTGTGTGTGCAGAGCTCAGCTCAGGGCTGGGCTGACACTCGAGGGCAGATTTCCACTCCAACAGCACCAGCCCCAGCTGTGGCAGCCTTGGGATGAAGCCCAGTCCCAGCTCACTCAGAGGGAGCACAGGAGAGCCAGGCCTTGGGGA
The DNA here is from genome assembly GCF_012460135.2 of Molothrus ater. Taxonomy (NCBI): domain Eukaryota; kingdom Metazoa; phylum Chordata; class Aves; order Passeriformes; family Icteridae; genus Molothrus; species Molothrus ater. The sequence continues at coordinate 1,669,673 of NC_050503.2, forward strand.
CAGGTGGGCACAGAGCAGCTCTGCCCCAAACCCAGACTCACAGCCAGTGGAAGAGGTGCTGGGGGATCCATGTACACCAGTCCTGTACCCTGCCTCCAGGGGTGGGAAATGTGTATCCCAAGGGAGGCACTGCTTCCATGGCAGCACCAGCCCCACGACACAGCTCTGTGTGAAGTGTCTGGCTCAGCTCACTCAGGGCACATGGAGGAGGCAGCTCAGGCAGCTCTTCCCTGCTCCGAGAGCCAACATTCCCATCAAGTGGCCCACAAAATATCTTCTTTCTTTTTTATAGAAATTACTATAAAAAATTAGTTAATCTAGAGCATCTTTAAAAAAATATTCCTGCAGTATCACAGTTTTACATTGAAACTCATTAAAAATATATAATTTCTTCAACGAAACGTCTCTGTTCTCCCCTTGAATCACCTCTCCAGTCTGGGGTGGGGGCTCGGAGTCCTCGGAGGAGGTGCCGAGGTGGGAGCAGGAGGGTCTGAGCTCAGTGGCACATCCTGGAGGTCATTTCCTTCTGTCAAAGGGACAGAGAACACAAGGGACTGTGAAGGAGGATCCCAGGCTCCCAGGTGAGGGTGTAGATAAACCCCCCTGTGTGTAGCTGTCAGTAGCACTCCCAGGCACGGGGTGACCCTGCTGCCCAGTTTGGGCAGGGCTGTGTTCCCCCCACCACATCCCAGTCCCATCCTGACTGCCAGGTTCCTGACAGTTACACTGCAAGGCCAACTGGTCCTGAATTTGGGCAACCAGCTTTAGAAGGGAATCATGGAATCCTTAAGGGTTGGAAAGACTCCCAAGATCATCAAGTCCAACCATTACCCCACCACTGCTGTGTCACCACTCAACCATGTCCCCAAGTGTCACAGCCACACATTTTTTCTAGGGATGATGACTCCAACACTGCCCTGGGCAGACCTTTCCAATGCTTGTCCCACCCCTTTAGTGAAGAAATTTTCCCTTAAATCCAATATAAACCTCCACTGGCACAGTTTGAGAGCTTCCTCCTGTCCTGTCACTTGTTACCTGGGACAAGACTGAGTCCTCCTGGCTGTCCCCTCCTGTCAGAGAGCTGAGCAGAGCCACAAGGTCCCCCCTGAGCCTCCTTTGCTCCAGGCTGAGCAACCCCAGCTCCCTCAGTTGCTCCAGACCCTTCCCCACCTCTGTTCCTATCTCTGGACATGCTCCAACCCCTCCATGTCTTTGTTGGAGTGAGGGGCCCAAAACTGACCCCAGGATTTGAGGTGGGGCCTCCTGAGAAGGTTCCAGAGCCCTCTGTGACTCCCCCAGCCCTGTGCTGGCCACAGACCCTGAGAGCCCCAGCAGACACTCACCAGGGGCTCCAGCTCCTTGGTGTCTATGAGATTGAACTCTTTCACAAAGTAGTAAAAGTGCTTGTAGCAGGTGTTCACGTGAGCCTCCGAGCCCATCTGGGTGATCCTGTCAAAGTGGTGGATGTAGACGTGGACAAACACCCGGAAGAGCCTGGACAGAATCTTCTTCACCACTGGGAGGAAGTTCTTGGGGAAGGGAGTACCTTGGGAGGGGAAGAGTGGCCATGAAAAACTTTTGGTCAGGTTAAAGCTGGTTGCTTAGGGCTAAAATAAACTGGTAAAATAGATAGATTGATGGAAATTGGTATAATGGAAATTGGTATAATAAATTGGTAAAATGGACAGATTGAGCCAAAAGTTCTGTCCCTGGTCATTTCCAGCTCTTGTCTCCTTTTCCTTTCCTTTGCATCACATTTTTCAAAGCACAGATTTTTTTCAGTGACAGAGTGATGCACTGCTGTGACTGAAAGCAGAGCCCACATTCCCAGCAGTTGTTTCAGTCAGACAAGAGTTTCTTCTACTACTGCTTGATGTATTTATATAAACAGTGCAAAACACCAGATACAACCAAGCAACTTCCAAAGGAAAGGGCTGTTAACTCCCCACAGTTATCCCTTGTTTTGGTACATCTTTAGCTCTTTGGTTAAAAATTAAAGCTGTTTAGGTCCTCTTTGAAGGCTCCAGGACTGTTTGGCTGGGCCCCTGCAGCAGAGCAGTCTGGCCATGCAGCCACCTCCATGGGATATCAGGGTGTAAAGTTCACACTGTTTCTGGAGGAACAAGGACGAGTTAAACCCTTTCCTTGCTCTGCCAGAGCTGCAGCATTTCAGTCAGCATTGAAGGACCTGGTTAAAGCTGAGCTGAAGACAGTAACAACTCAAAAACCCCAAACCACAACCCTCGTGCTGTCGGAAGTTCGTCCTGCAGCCCAGAACAGAACCAACACCCCCAGTGAGGTCCCCAGAGAGCTGCAGCAGAGCCTGTGCAGCGTGAGAAGAATGGCAGGGGAGGGTTTGGTGCTGCAGCTCTCTCAAATCTGGCTGTTTACGGCCCCCCTCGCCTCCCTGCCCACTCCACACCAGGTTTAAGCAGCATTTTGGCACAGTGGAGGATCCCTGTGGATGCTCAAGTGGCAGATGTGCCCCAAATAGGGACCAACTGCATCCCATCAGAGCTCCAACGGGAAAAACACCAGGGCAGGAGGGAGGGAGGGAGGGAGGGAGCTCTGCTGCACCTCATCTCCTCCATCCCAGGAGATGGAAGCTCAGCTACAACTGCATAGGCTCAGTTGTATTTACACGATAACTTAGAGACTAAATTCTTCCATCTTCATCACAAAATAAAACCCAACAATCTCTGTCCCAAAGCTGCATTTGGATATGGAGATTGAGGTGACTTAGGCCAAATTCCTGGCAGTAGATGAAATGTGGCCCTTCCCTCCAGGCCTGTGCCAGCATCCCACCCCTCAGCAGGGGCAGAGGCAGCCAGTGTGGCCTCTAATAACAGAGGGGCTGATTATGGCAGGTGACACCATCACCAGGTGACACAGAGCTGTTCCTCAGACCTGGGCTGGCCAGCAGCTCCCAGAGAGCCATCCTGTATCCAGCATGAGCCACTCAGAGACTGACTGACTGCTCCAAGGGCAGCCTCCTGTTTCACTGGAGGCACTGAGGTATGGACACTCGAGGTATCCATGATCCCAGTGGGATCTGGGTATTCCAGCACTGCAGAAGAGCTGGGAAGAGCTCACTGCACAGAGGGAAACTGCTCTGCTACAGGGGTCAGCTGTGCTGCAGCATCTCCTGAAACAGCAACAGGAGCTCCACGAGAAGGCTCCACACCCCTCCCTCCCTCCAGCCGCAGCTGGAACCCAAACTCACCGACATTGGTGGGGAAGATGTCCTCGTTGTTGATCTGCACCTCGATCCAGTCCATGAGCAGGTTCATGTACTGGGGCGCAGACAGGGCCGTGGGTTTGCGGTACTTGTGCTCGTCCTGCCACCGGTACTCGTACTTGGGCCCCCCCGACATGACGGGGCAGGACTGCTCCGTGCAATAGTCACTGATGGTGCCGTAGATGAGGTTGATGCGGTTGAAGAAGTCCACGACGTGCACGGCCACCCAGTCGTTCTGCTCCTCGCCCGGCGGCAGCTGCACGGCCACCTTCAAGTCCAGGCCGGCGTTGAGCGAGGCCTGGGCCTTCTTGTGCAGCTCAAAGCGCTGAGTGCCCGGCTCGAACTTGCGCTTGGGCCGGAAGGTTTTGTCCTTATTGAACACCTGCTTTAAAGCGTGGGACATTTTCCTCCTCTGGCGCGTCCTGCAGGCCCGCAGCGGTGACAGCCGCTTCCCGGGGCACGGCTGGGGCGACTCTGATCTTCAGAGAAACCTCCCTCTGCTCATCTGGTCCTGATCTGCAACACAGCACAGAAGGGCAGCGATTAGGAACAGCGTTCTCAACAGGAAACCTCGTCTAAATCCCATAGGAAGAGATCTGGGATGCCATCTGGGCCCTCGCCCCACATCTGAGAAGGGGGGGGAGCCCACAGCAGCTTTCCTTCCTCCCCCTTCCCTTCCCCAGCTGGAGCAGAGGGGAGGGGAGGCTGGAGGGGCTGGACAGAGTCACCTCCTGACCCTGTTCCATGTGGGAATGAGGGAACAGGCCCCACAGCCAGGGAGAGGGCTGCCACTCACCCCAACAGTGCCACACCATGAGACCCCAAGGCTGTAGAAATGCCACCACCTGCTTGGCTGACATGCACTGACAAAGGGTAAAACCAGCTGGGTTTCACCCAGATCCCATTTTCACCTCTGCATCCCCTCTTTGGGAATGAGGCCAGGCCAGGTCATGCCAGCCCACAAGACAGCTCAGAGCTGCTGCCAGGCAGCCCCCACCAAGCCAGCCACTGAAAGTGAGAGACAGGAACCAAGGGGTGGAGGGCAATGAGAAGAAGAAGTCACAGCTCAGGCACCCGGAAAGCAAATATCCTGAAATAACACCAGCCCTGAGAGCAGCCACAGCCTCTTCTGCAGGTGTACACAGACCATAAACATATTTCCCACTTCAGTTTAGCTGCGTTTACAAGTTGAAAACTGGAAGATGAGGGGAAGCTCATCTTCCTCTTCCAGACTGTAGAAAATCAGCTCCAAGGGTGAGACACAAGTTGAGATCTGAAGGGATGCTGACAAGAAACACAGCTCTGTTTATCTGTAGCTAATTATACCTCCTTTGTTCCCACATCCAGCCCCTCACAGAATTTGTGCCAGGCTGCTCTTTGATGAAAGCTTAAGGCAGAAAGCTTTGTGTACCAAAAATATTATTTTACATGTGCTGGACAGAGAAATGAATAAAGTAATAAAAATTAAGCTGATGCCTTAAATAGCATAAATAAGTTTCCATAATTTCATAAGCAAGCAAGCAAAAAAAAAAAAAACCACAACCCTTTCCCCAAGCAGAATCTACTTAAATTTACATGAGGCCTCAGATTTACAAGAGTGTTGCTCCAATAGGTAAATAGTGTCCTCAAATGCTGGCAAGCACATCCCAAACTCAAGGTCATGACTACCGTGGTTGCAATCGAGCCCGTCTCTAACAGATGCTGCAGTGCTAATCAGCAGTTCTTCTCTGAAGAAAGATTAAAAAGCTTTAAAGCCAAGGCCTCTTGTTTCCTTATTTAATTACAGTGAGGAAGAAACCCCAAACCACTCCAGTTCACCTCACTAAGAACAGGCTCAACATTTCCTGCGGGAATGGGCTCAGTAACCTCTTCCATGCAGGAGCTGAGAGATCCAAACCCCAACATGGGATATGATGTGTTGGGAGAAACCCTAAAAGCAATTTAATGTGGGCTGAGAGGTGAATCCAGAGCAGATAAGTCATCATGGAATGGTTTAGATTGGAAGGCACCTTAAAGACCATCCAGCTGCAACTCCCTGCCATGGGCAGGGACACTTCCATGGGCAGGGACACATTCCACTAGATCAGGTTGTTCCAAGCAACCCAAAACCCATCCAACCTGGCCTTCTGCTGCCAAAACAGCTGCTGTGACCCCATGAGCCACCTCAGGGGAGGCAAACCCAGCACAAAGCCCTGGCAGATGTGTCCTTTGGAGCGTGATCCAGCCCCAGACGTGGCAGAGGAAGCAGTGAAGGGTGTGGGGAGACAGCTGAGCAGTGCTGGTTAGCAGGAGCTGTGTCACAGCCTGGCCACATCCTGTGGCAGAGCAGGAAGCTCCAGGGACTGCGCCCACCCCGGAACCGAGGCAGGGCCCCCACAGAACCAGCAATGTGGGCAGCAGGTGCTGAGGCTGCTGCTACTTCCAGCAGAAAGTCCAGGGAAGCTCTTGTGATGAGTTCCCTGCACTGGAGAGGGAGGAAAACACATCCTCTCACACAAGAAACCACAAAGCAGCAGCAGCAGCAGCACCCTCTATGTGGCTCCCTGGAGCACTCCCAGCAGTGATTCCATCCCTGCTTCTTTTCTGGAGGATCTGCTCTGCAGGGCCTGCCATGGATGTGGATGTAAAACCTAAGGGTAAAAACAAACATCCCCTGGCTTTGGCACCACACATCAAGAAACAAACACCAACCATTTTCCTCATCTGAGCAGGATGGAAAGACTTCATAGAATCCCAGAATATTCTGAGCTGAAGGGACCCACAGGGATGATCAGTGCAGCCCCATCCCTGCCCAGCCACCCCAACATCCCCACCCTGAGCAGCCCTGGGAGCTCCTGGAGCTCTGGCAGCCTTGGCACCATTCCCTGGGGAGCCTGGGCAGTGCCCAGCAGCCTCGGGGGGAAGAACCTTGCCCTGAGCTCCATGCCAAGGCCTGGCCCAGCTCCAGCCCTTGCTGGGCTCCTGTCCCTGTCCCAGAGCAGAGCTCAGCCCCTGCCCCTGTGCCTGCCCTGGGCAGGAGCTGCAGCCCCCAGGAGCCTCCCCTCAGTCTCCTGGGCTCCAGCTGAACCAGCCAAGTGCCCTCAGCTGCTCCTCAGCCCTTCCCCAGCTCCGTGTCCCTCCTTTGGCCACTCTCCAACAGCTTTGTGCTCCTTCTGATCTCGTGGTGCCCAAAGTGCCCCCAGCACTGGAGGTGAGGCTGCCCCAGGGCAGAGCAGAGTGGGACAATCCCTCCCTGGGCCTGGTGCCCCCAGCACAGGGTGGCCCTTGGGGCTGCCAGGACCCAGCAGTGACTCAGATCCAACTTGCCCCTGACCAGGACCCCCAGGGCCCTTCCCACGGCGCTGCTCTCCAGCCTCTCATTCCCAGTCTGTCCCTGCATCCAGGGCTGCCCCATCCCAGGGCAGGATCTGACCCTTGCCCTTGTCACTTTTCACATGGCTCAGGATTTCCCAGCCCCCCCATATTATCAGGGTCTCTGTGCAGGGCAGTTTATTTGGCGTGGAGGCAGTACTTGTCCTACAAACAAATCCCTGATCCTATGGAGACATCATCCCTGAGAACTGAGGAGCTCAACACAGAGCAATTGTCTCTCAGACGATTCAGCATCTGTGTGAAGCATTAGCAAAATGAGTAGCTGAGACATCAAGCAGATGCAGCCTATTTAATTACGGTCTCTGACTGCAATGAGCTAAAAGAAACATTTAGCTCTAGGAAAAAAATAAAAATAAAGAGGCACAGAGACCAAAGCATCCCTGACATTGCTCAGAGATGATATCATCTGTACAACACCTACTTCCACAGGCAGGAGTCACAGCTGACACCGCCCCCGCACACAAGGGAAAGGAAAGGTTAGAGACAATTGGGAAATGGGACATGCAAAGCACCTGGATGGTATCTGCAAGCTTTAAAGGTGGGGGGAAAAACCACTCCCCCCTAAACAAACCTCAGTACATTTTGTTGCCTCCTCCTTTGAGCCAGCCAAGAGCACAGCAGACGTCACCGGTGCTCTGAGAGGACCTTGGCCAGCGCTCAGGATCAGAGCCCGTGACCCCCGTGGGCTGCCCAGGGCACAAACATGCCTCCAGCTTATCCCAAGGACACGGGAGGAGCAGCTCCTGCTGGGCTGGACTTGCCTGCCCAGGGGGCTCAAGGCCTGGCCCTCCCTTTCCCTCCCATCCCAAAAGCTCCTTTTCTCTGACTCCCTGCTTGTGCAGCTCCAGTCCTGGCCTGGTTTTGCTGCCGGGGCTGTTGGCACTGTCCTGCCATTCCTCCTCCCTCGCCAGGAATGGTGGATCATGAGGAGCTGCCTTGCTCTAACACCAGGCTCTGGGCAGAGGAAGGAAGCCCAGGCAGCTGCTTCCCAACTCTTGGTCACTTGTAAAAGCAGCTCAGAGTCTGGAAAAGGGAAGAGTCAGCTCCTCCAAAACGCCAGGAGACTGCCTCCCCTTGCACCCTGCTGAGCCATCCCGAGGTTTTCCAGGAGCCAGCAGAGTTCCCGACAGATCCTGCCCTCCCTACAGAGGCAGAATGGCCCAAAAAGGACTCCAGGAGTCCCATGACTGCTCCATCAGTGCCAGCCCCAGCAGCACTCCATGCTCCCCTCTGCTGCCAACACTGCACAGGGCTTTAACAACAGCCAGGGAAAACCAGCAAGGCAGCGGTGAGCAAGCTCCTACCTGTGCTCCTGGCCTCAGCAGTCACTCCTGCAGAGGGCTCAGCCCCGCTCTGCACCCTCTGCAGCACTGGCAGGCGCCGAGGCCAAGCTTCCTTTTTCAAAAGAGGGGGAAAAACCTCCCTGTTGGTTTCATGGGCGGCCACAACGCGGCGGCTCCGCAGCTGGGGAGGGGTCAGACACGAGGCCGCCTCCCTCTCCCTCCTCCGTGACTCCAGCGCCGGGCCGGCCACATCCTGCTGCCTCTGCTGGAACAGCACAGCCCAGGCAGCAAGGCAGCTCTTCAAATCAGGGACTGTCCAGTTTCCTGTCCGGGAAGCCAGGCTGCCGTCCTCGCATCACTTCTAAGCCTCGGGTGGGGAGCCTGTGACAGCCACCGTGTCCCCAGAGCTCCCCAGAAGAGGGGAGCCACGATCCTGCTTCCCCCTGAGCCATTCCAGGGTCCTCAACGCCAGGCCAGAGGTCCCAACACAGGACACAAACCCCTCCTGATTGATAAAGCAACCCTGATAAAGGTACTTTGGATGCACCGAGCATTTCAAGTAAAAACCTGAATTTACAGAAGAAAAGCAGCTTCAAACAGGCAACTTGCACAAAACAGCCAAGACGGACGCTCACATTTTTTCCACAATTCCATCCCCCTCCTCCTTTCACAAATCCCTTCCCATGGCCACTCTGCACTAGCTCAGTGGCTCGGGACAGGATGATCCTGGTTTGCTCCGATCAAAGGAGAGATTTTACTACAGAGAGCAGGGACCAGAACAATCCTGGCAGCCGCACCACACTAATGGCAGCCAGTTTCTGTGCCTCCAGAGCCAGTCCGGCAACAAACGAGGGCTTGTCTTCCTGGGAGCAGACTTCCAGCTGCTCTTCTGAATGGATTTGTGATATGAGGAGCGAAGGTCTGCCCCGTGCTTACCTCGGGCAGGGCAGGGCAGGGCGAGGAGGGCTCAGTGTGGCTGGAAGGCACCCCTGGCCATTCATAATCCCGGCCAGCCGGCACTTCCACGTCAGCCGCTTCCTGTCTGGCACTGCCTCCAGCCTCCCGGCCCAGGGAGCTGCCAATGTTTTCCCAAAATTAATCCTTCCCCTCTGCAAGCTCTGCCTTTCCTCCTCCCGCAGGATCACTCCGTGCTGCTGCAGGAGAGCTGAGCCACGGCTGTTCCCTTCGGCATTGCCTTCCCCGTCCATCCCCCGAGCTCAGCCCCTGCAGCTGAAGCTGCTCAGAACTTTCTGGAGAAGGAGCAGCTCGACCCAGCCCAGCTGCACCTCCAACCCCAACCCCAACCCCAACCCCACTTCATTCTGCTGCTCTGCAGGACAACATCCACATTTTTCTTTTAGCAGCAGCCTTCGCAAGCAAATCTGAACAGGGGCACACTGGAAATGCTGAATTGCCAAGGTTTGGGCAAACAAAGAGCCTTTTGTCTCTCACCAGAGTCAGCTTTAAGAAGGTCCTGCTTGTTGCCAGCCACCCCCAGGCCTCGCTATTCCAATCTGCTGCACAATTTGGAAATTCCCGAGTAAGAAATGGTACAGATCTCCTGGGACTTCCCACGTCTCCAGGCCCTTCCTGGAAAGAGGGTGGCTTAGGGGAAGAGGTTGGTTTAGGAGCAGGACAAGGCTATATGAATGAGAAGAGAAAAAAGCATAATAAAAGACCAAAAATAGTTCTCCTGGGCTTTAACTGGCATCTCCTTTGCCCCTGCAAGGCCAAGCATTCCAGGCAATCCCAAAGTTGAGTTAGTTTATGGAATAAAGGGAAAAGCCCTGTTAAATTAAGCAGTATCTGGGATAGCAGAGGACCCACCAGAGATGAGGGGAGCTCTGGCAGAGCCCATCAAGAGCTGCAGGTGGCAATGCTGCTGCTTGGAGCAGAGAGCCCAGGTCAGCCAGCAGTGAGACACCAGCATCCATCCCAGGCAGATGGATGATCAGGGAGTTTATTGCTTGGCTCCCAGATCAGGACTGACATTCAGACCATGGGCAGTGACAGGAGGGATGTTATGGGTGACACTGCTCACACTGCACAGGGATGCTGAGAGAGGGCAGGTGAGGCAGTGAGTGCTGGGGAGGCTGGAAAACCCAGTCTGGCAAGGGAGAGGGAAGGCAAGAAACCCAAATTTCCAGCGTGGTTTGTCCCCCTGGCCTTGCTCCCCACAGCCACAGAGGGAGAAAAGCCACACGAGAAAGTAAGCCCTGTAAAAGGTCCCCTCCTGCTTCCCTGCCCAGAGGGAAAGGTCAGGCAGCAGATGCTGCAATCCCCAACTGCTCCCGTGGAACAGCAGCGACTGCAGGCAGCCCCGCGGAGCCCCGGGTGTTACTGACTCAGGGCCAGCCCCGCTGCTCTTCCGTGCCATCTGCATCCATTGCAATGTCAGAGCCTCGCAGGGCTGCTGGAAGGTGTCCATGCCTCCCGCCGCGCTGGGGCTGCGTGTGGAGGCAGAGCTAATCCTCTGTGGGCTCTGCAGGGCTGTGCTAAGCTGACAAGCTGGGTCACGACTCCAGCACAGGTTAACTGCACACACAACAATTGCCAGGGAAGAGCCCAAGGCCAGTGATGGCACAGTAGGAGCAGCTCCCACTTTTCCAGGTCCTCCAGGAAGGCCTCTTGCTGTCCCCACTACAGGGCTGGAAGGGCAGGGTGGTGTTTATTAAGTCCCAGCTGAGCTGCTTGTCTCTCCCTGCTTGCCCTGTCCTCACTGGACAGGGATATTTCTGGGCCCAGAGCAGTTCCATTTCCTCTAACTTTGGGATCTGCCCCCACCCAAGTCAAAGCTAACATCAGTTTGGAGCTTGAAATTTGCATTAGGATGATAAAATGACTATGGCACCATTGTAACAGTGGGCTGGGATCCCAGGAAGTGTGGGATCACACCCCAGGGCAGAGCTGGAGCACGAGCTGGCCACACAACCAGCCTTCCCAGAGCATGGATAATCCCAGGGACAAACATCCCTTTTCCCTATGTTAATGTCACACGTTGGGATGAATGGCAGGATTGTTTCTTGCTGACAGCAGAGGCCCACGAGGCCTCTCCTGCCCTGGCAGGAGATACAGGAATAACTCAATCCCTTAGCACAGCTCCAGGCACAGAGCGAGCCCATGGATGTGGAGCTGGAGACCACCTCAACACCAACCACATCACACAGCCAGAGGAAAGGGAGAAGGAAGCAAAGGCAGCCAGAAAACAGCCCCAAGGGAGGCCTGCAGAAAATGCAGGGCCTTTCAGGGCAGCCACAGGGCCAGCTCAGCTCCTGCTGCACCCTCAGCTGTAGCCTGGGTGGCTCCAGCTCACCTTCTGTCCCACGAGTTCCCTGGAATCAGCACAGGGTCACACATGGGAGTGTCTGCAGCACCACCACGGTGGCCTCGTCTCACTCACACTGACCCAACACCAGCAGCAGCTCTTTGGGACCTCAGCCAGGTTTTCTGGAGGAAGTCAAAGCTGTCAGATGTGATGGATTGTTTTGCTCTGGCTTTGCCCACTTGCAAAAGTTGCTGTTTTGTTTTTGGGTTTTTTCCTGGCCTTCGCTGCCTCCATCCCTTCCTGTGCTCTCCCTTCTGCTTCATGCACCCAGAGCAAAAACCCACTCAGATACACCAGGAGCAGAGCAGCACCTGCACCACACCACCAGCTCCAGAGGGAAGCAGGCAGCAGAGCAAACCAGGGATACCTCTGCCTCCCAGGGGCAGCTGGAAAAAGGAGGATAAAGGTGCAGCCTAAGGTGCACTCTTTATTGACAGCATTAGCTGGTATTACATATTCCTAAAGATAAGTTGATAAAGCTCAGTAAAGCTGGTTCTGGATCCACTTACAGCAGCATTTATGGCTCAAGAATCAGAAAATACTTCCCTGTCTTACTAGAAATTAAAACTCAGAAATTGAAAGCAATTCCCTTCCCAGGCCTGTGGACAGGGTTGGAAAGGTTTTGCAATCTCAGTGCTCTGACCCCAGATACTTTCACCACTCACATGGGACATTTTCTCTTTCATTAGTGTGGCCGTGGAGATCCCTGGCCCCCACAGAGGAGCAAGAGTGACCAAGCACAGCAGAGATCTGGACAGTCCAACCTCCAAAATGGGACTAAATCACCCCATTCCAGTGTGGGGGTACTTTTCACCCCATCAGCAGAAGGGCCATGTTAGAGGTGGACAAGGAAGCAGCTGGCAAACAGCTCCAGAGGCAGCAGAAGGGAAGCAGGACAACTTTGCTCAGGATGCTGAGTCTACTCCGAGCTCCCCAAGCCTTGGCCAAGCACAAGGGAGAGCCCATTTCCATCTCTGATGATGGCACAGGTGACAGAGCAACAGAGCATCCCAGGAGCTGCAAGGTGAGCCAGGCACAGGGAACCAGCTCCCTGCTCAGCTCCTCGCTACAAACCAACAGCTCCAGGTTTTGCCACCACTGGAAGAATTCCCAATGCTTCTCTCCCTCTTTTTGGGGATTTTGAGGAGTCAGAAGCTCACCCCAGGTTCACCTCACAGGAAGTGACTAAGACAGAAAGTGAATCTGAAACATGGGATTCACAGTCCAGGGAACAGCAACAGACAAACAGGGAGCTGGAAGTGAGCCTGAAGTTGGGAAAGGAAGCAGAGTGCAAGGACAAAGCCCTGGGGACTGTGATAAACAGGTGGCTGGGGAAGTTTCACATCTCCCAGCAAAATCCCTCCCTGCCATGGCAGAAGATTTCCAGACCGGAAAGGGACTTTTAACAAAGGGATGGAAATCTAGAAAGTGTGGCCACTCTGCAGCTCTTAGAGGAGGGAATCTTGCCCTTCACTAGCACTGACAGAAAAGCTTTGCCCAAACATCTGTGCTGCACACTGGACAACTCCAGATCCCCTGTCCTTTCCCTCCAAAGGACTTCCTGCTCTTTCTTTTGCCTGTCCTTCTCACACAGGCTCTCTGAAGGAGCTGAGCTCACTGTGCCCAGATCAGAGCAGAGGCAGCTCTGTAAGATCAGGATTCCTGAGCCTGCAGCAAGAGACAGAAGCAGAGCAAGAGTTTGCTTTCAAGTTCTCCTGACACGTTCTCCCTCATGACAGCTGAGCCGTGGCTCACCATGACCTGAAAAAAAATGGAAAATTCCCCATTCCCCGACCAGTTTAGAGACTGAAAGGCTGGAACTTCAGAGCTATGCCTTTACCTATAGCAGCTGGGCTGGAGAAAGTCGGGAAGGAGAGGAGGGATGAAATAGGGAAGTTGAAAGCTGTAACTCCACAGTTGTGCCACCAACCCCCTTACTCTCTGCGATATTTTTTTTTTCCCTCATTATGAATTTTCCAGTTGCTCACGAATCCTTCAGCAGGTCCGACCCCTCAGAAGGGAGGGGACTGTGCCCAGCAGCCAGGGCTCTGCTGGGGATGTTCCATCCAGGGGGTTTCTCCTCAGGGCCGGGCCAGCACAGGCAGATCCATGCCCTGATCCATGCCCCGATCCCCGCCCGGCCCTGCCCGGGGGGCTCCGGGCCCTCCTGAGGGGCTCAGGCCGGGCCGCGGCCGCCATCGCCCCCCGCCCAAGCAAACACAAACAATTAAAGAACGCCCACAGCGGGGATGCGGTGGCCGCAGCTCAACAGGTCCCGTCCCGTCCCGCCAAGGCGGGGGAGAGCCCCGGCCCGGCCCCACCGGGGGAACGCGGCCCACCGGGGCTGGGGGGACACGTGAGCAGGGCTGGGGACACGCGGCCCTCTCCCGGCCCCTTTTCCCGGGGGGCCCCTCCGAGCCCGTCCCGCAGGGCCCTCCTCCCTCACAGCCTCTCCCGGATCCCCTCACAGCCCCCGAGCCCCCGCACCTGCCGGGCCGCGCTCCCTCGCCGGCGGACGCGCACAGCTCCCGGGCCGCAGCACTCCCCGGGCCGCAGCACGCCCCGCGCGGCCGCCGCGCTCCCGCCGCTCCCGCGCCCTCCCGCGCGCCGCTCGCGGCCGGCGCTACTTCCTCTTAAAGGGGCCGCCCCCGCCTGCGCCGGCCCCGCCCACGGGAGGGACGGGCCAGGGAGGGGGGAAGGGGAGAGGCGCAGCGGATGTTGGTGAGGGGAACCGTTCGTGTTTTACCGTATTGTTAAAGTTTTATTCTAGGGTATTTTACTCTGTGTTCTTTTATTCTATTTCAATATTTTATTCTACTCATCTGAATTCCTTTCTTTCTTTTCTTTCATTTTCTATTTTATTTTCTACTTCATTTTGTTTCTATTTTATCCTTAGTTTATTTTCTCTTTTATCTTTATTTATTTTCTATTTAATCTTCTTTTTATTTTCTCTTTTTATTTTATTTTTTCTCTTTATTCTATTTTAATTTTCTATTTTAATTTTCTGTTTGCTTTTGTTATCAATTTTATTTTTATGTTTTCTTCTGTTTTATCTTATTATTTATTTTCGTTAATTCGATTTATTATTTATTTTCTTTAATTCTGTTATTAATACATAATTCTATGTATTTTTTTTTAATTTTATTTATTTTTTTTCTTTTATTCCATTCCAGTTATTTCCCTCTCTTCCCTTTTATTGCTTTTCTTCTATTCTGCTTTATTTTTTTTTTAATTTATTTTCCCATTTTATTCTGTTTTGTTTGTTTTCCTTTATTCCCATTTATTCAGTGTTTGTGTTTTTGGGACAAGGCAGGGGGGTCCGAGCAGAGCATTGGTCCAACGAGGGCAGCTGCAGGGACCTGCCCAGACCTCAACTTTAAGGTCATAAAAAGGAGAAGTGGCCAGAACCAGCCCCTGGTTCAAAGGGAACTGCTCACAAACATCAGGATGGGGAAAGTCAAACCCCGCTGGGAAATCCCTGGGAAGCCCAAAAGCAAAGGGTGCCAAAAGCTGAAGCAGAGCTGGGAGCTCCTGCCCCATGAGGGGTTTTCCAACACTCCTGGCTGGAGCCGGCAGTTCCCCAGCCCAGGTGCCCCAAAACCTCTGCAGACCCCGGCTCAGTCCCCGGGTGTTCACAGCCCCCAGCCCGCACCCCAAGTCACAGAATCACAGAATCACTGAATCACAGAATCACAGAATCACAGAATCACTGAATCACTGAATCACAGAAGGAGCTGAGCTCACTGTGAATCACTGGGCTGGAAGAGCCCTTCAAGATCATCGAGTCCAACCCAGCGCCAACAGCTCAACTGAACCCTGGCACCCAGTGCCACATCCAGGCTTTGTTAAACACACCCAGGGATGGGGACTCCACCACCTCCCCGGGCAGCCATTCCAGAGCTTTATCTCCCTTTCTGTAAAAAACTTTTTCCTGATACCCAACCTGTATTTCCCTTGGCACAGCTTGAGGCTGTGTGCTCTGGTTCTGTCAGTGCCTGGAGAAAGAGCCCAGCCCCAGCTGAGCACAGGCACCTTTCAGGAGCTGCAGAGAGTGATGAGGGCACCCCTGAGTCTCCTTTTCTCCAGGCTGAGCACCCCCAGGGTGGTCACAGCCCCTCCCAGCCCAGCTGAGCCGCAGAACCTGGGGTGAAGCCTCAGCTCCTCGGGGGTGTCTGGCTGCCCGAGCTGGCCCCGGCTCACGGCAGCAGCTCGGGGGCTCTGCAGAGCAGCTGATCCCGCTGCTGCTCCCGGGAACGCGGGGCCCCTCTGGCAGGATTCCTCCATGAGCAGATGATGATGCTGTGCCCCAGGGCAGGAGCCTGAGTGCCAGGCTCGTGGGCAACTCCCGGTCACAGAAGCGAGGTTGGGGAGGCACCACTGGAGCTCGCCTGGCTCAGCAGGGGCCCCTGAGCACATCAGGATTGTGGCCAGATGGCTTTTGGGGATCTCCAGGGAAGGTGACTCCACCGCCTCTCTGGGCAGCTCTGTCACACCCAGGGCAAAGTCCTTCCCCTGCTCAGGTGGAATTTCTTGTGTTCAGTTTCCTCCCATGAGCTCCGGTCCTGTTGCTTGGCCCCAGCCTCTAGCAGTTAGTAAAGCATATATCCATATATGTAATATATAAATATATATATTGTCTATCTCTGCTCTTCCCCCCACAGCCTTTCCCCACAGGAGATCTCCATCCCCTCATCATCCTCACAGCCCTGCACAGGCCCCAGAGGAGCCCAGAACTGGACACAGCACTGCAGGGCTGAGGAAGGGGCAGGATCATCTCCTGCGGCTCATTTCACACTTGGGGTTTGCTCCAGGCACTCCCTGGGTTGGGATTTACTTTTGTTTCCATCCCATTCCATCAGATTTGTGCAGTCCCAGCCCATGGCAGGTCCATGTGGGATTGCAGCAATGGGGCCAACAAGCTACTGGGCAATTCCAGTGCAGAACTGGTGGCTCCTGCCTCTCAGCCCCAGGGATTTCTATCCCAAGATGATTCTCACAGGTTCTGGTGTGACTGGAAACCACTGGGGCTTCAGCCAAGCCCAGGCCTCATTCCTGCTGTGGCAGGACAGGGCCTTAAGCCCCACATCAATGTCACCACGTTTGTCACAAATCTCACTGGAGGCCAAGAGGAAGCAACAGCAGGGGCTGATTCCTCCCATTCTTCCAAGGGTTGAATTTTAACTGCAATCATGATCCAAAACATTTCATGGAGATTTAACAGAGATAGTCTGAATTACTTTTTCCTGTAATTTCAGTGTTAGTGACAGCTGCTGTTGCAGAGCTGCCTTTCAAGGGGGTGGCACTTGGAATTCCCTACCTCCTTTGGGAAGGAGATTCCTCTTACCTCCACTGAAGATCCATTATTCAAGCCCTGGGGTAAATCCATGCCCTTGATTTTGGGTCCATCCAAACTGGAACAGTCTTATGAAAGGACCATTTATAAAGCCAAAAATTTAACTTTGTTTTGAAAGTTTATTGGATCATCTTGACACAAAATCATTACAGCAGCTTGTGGTATGTTGTTTTCTTTTTCTTTTCTTTTTTTTTTTTCCAGGGAATGTTGATAGCAAATAAATTTGTGAATGTAACACATCATACAGTTTCAAAATTCTAGAATCACTGCACAGGATTCTGTAAGAGACTCTACATGCTAAAGTGACAGTTTTCATCCATGAATTAAAAAACCCAAACACTAATTGAGGAACATTATCCTTTAAGACAATTTTAATATGTTCAGTTTCTAATACACAACTGGCTAACCAAGGGAGGCTGACCAAAACCAAACCCTCCACGTTGTGGCAGCGCAGGTCGGACACGGAGCTGGGCCTGGCAAGGAACCCAGAGCACCAGAGCAGAGCCTTTGCCAAAATACCTCCTGTGGGAAGAGTGTAAAGAGCACAAGACACGCGTAAAGTACAGGACATCACCCAACAAATAAGATCAACACTTTATCCTGCTCCCTGCGTGGGGGTTTGGTGTTTTAGGAGTGGTGGTGGTGCTGGAGACGTGCAGACCCAGCCAGCTCCTCCCTGGGCACCTTTTTGGAGCAATCAAAACTGCTCCTGCTCTGTGCCTCAAAGCAAAATCCTTCCATGGAGTTTTGCTCACTGGGTGTGGAACTGCAAGGAAAGAAACAGAGCAGGGGAATACAAAATAAGTTGAAAGCAAGGGATGTTGTAGAAGGACATCAACTGAGCATCTCTGCAGGACACTGTGACATTCCTTTCCTGTCAGTGACTCCACAAGATTCCAATAGTGCAGAATGGGCACTTCCCAGACTCTCCCTTCTCCTCCCTAAAGCAACAGCTACAGTCCCAAATCTGCAGCTCCTCAGCCCCCTCCCCACCCTGCACCCTGAAGGGAGAGCAGCTCCTCACGAGCCCTCTCCTGCACCCTGGCAGGGAGAGGGGATCATCATCATCCTCCTCATCCTTCCTGCCTCTGGGACATGGGGTCCTCATGCAGCCCTCTCTCCCTGCAGGAGGGCTCTGCCACAGGGACCCAGGGGCCTTTGTGCTGCCAAATCTGCTCTCAGTGCTGCAAGGGCAGGGCTGGGGGACACTGAGGGGACACAGACAGAATGACCCTGCTGGTTTCAGAGCCCAGGGGGAGGACATGGACCTGCACACAAGGGGCTGCACCCATGATTGTTTCTCTAACCTGGTAATGGTCAACCTCAGCTGGTGAGCAAAAGGATAAAAAAGCAGGAACAGACCCCTTTGGATTTCCAGTTTCTTGCTACAGCTTAACTGTTCAGGAATGTGAAATTGAAGTGGACTCATAAAACACATCAGCAGAGACAGCTCAGAGGGGAGAGGCCTGACAGACTCCGTGTGTGGGGCAGTCGAGGGGAGCACAGACCCAAACAATAACACTTCCAGCCCGTTTCATGCTTCCACACTCGACTCTTCCAGCTGTCACTAAAAGAAGGTTAAGGCTCAAGGCAACTACTATAAACAGAAACTCAAACATCCCAGTTCCCACAGGGCTCCTTTGGATTAGCTCAAGGAGATGGAGGATATTTATATGCTGATCACAATAGATCTTGAGATAATAATAAATCATATATATATAAAAAAAAAGAAACAAAAAGAGGCCTTCTGGTCCAGCACCAGCCTCTGCTAGAAATATACATCAACTACAGCAGCCCTGAAGACATATTTCATGGCTAAGGATTAAGTCAACCTTCCCTGGCATAAGCACAAGCAACAAACTGTGCTACTGTTGATAAAGTCCTGCTCAGTCGCCGTCCCACACAGATGAAGGTCATGGGATCATCATGAGCTGCTGAATAAATAGTGCCCACCCCTCCCTCCCTCCCTCCTCCAGTCATGTCACCAGGATCTCTTTGGGCTAGAAAGGGTTAACACCACAGTTTGTAAAAAGTTCTGAAAATAAAAAGGTAACATACAGCCTTAAAATGTCTAAACTGCAACCAATGGTGGAGTGAACTGAAAGCACGTGCCCCAGGGTAGTACATGCGTACGAGGGAGAAACTTAACACTTGGGTCTGCTCGTCTTTACACGTTGGGTGTGTTTCTGCTCCTTGGAATATTGTATAAGGAATATTCAGCACTTGGACAATGTCTCTTTCATCTCATCCAACAAGTTGCTAAGCAGGGTAGAATCATTACATTTCCCATCTATGGATACAGAGTTCTCTCCCTTGGAAAGGAAAAAAAAAAAGAGAAAAAAAACCATTAGCTTCTCTTCCAAGTGGGGATAAATGTGTTCCCAGCCAAATTCAGGACTGGAAAGAGGCAGAGGAAGGCAGGGAAGGCTCCAGGTTTAGCTTCCCTCAGGGGTTACAGTGCTCTCACCTTTTTTACCAGTAGGCAGACGTGATGGCCTTGGATAGAACGGCTGTACATGGATGCACACGAATCAACGCGTTCCACAACTGCAGAGAAACAGCAATTTCATTTCATTCCATTCCATTTTAATTCAAGCCCTGCTTCCCCTGGAGAGCAGCCCTTGCTCTGCCTGGCCTTGAGGAACAGAGGCTTCTACAGAGGGGAGGAGGAAGTCAGGGTTAAGGTATGCCTGGCTCCTCGTGGCTTCTCTCTGGGACGTTTCACAATAATGAGGTGAGTCATTTGTCTCTTAAGCCACAAATGTTCTGTGGCAAAAACACTGCTCAGAACGTAGATTTCTTCCCCAGAAATACTTCCAGTGAGGCAATGTCTAATGCAAACACCAGAGCATGATGAAACAGCCAGTTGTTTTGCTTCAGCCAGTGCTTGTGTTTTAATTAATAAACCCAAAGCTGAATAGCTGGGGCTCTCCCTCACTGACAGGAGGCACTGGGGAAGGAGTCTGAAACCCTGCAGATCAAACCCATCCTCCAGAGAACAGTTACAGCCTGAACTCCACAGCAGCTGCTCCCATGATAGCTGTCACATGCCTCACTGGGCTGCAGGAATTCCACAGGGACACAAGGAGAATTCATCTTGAAGAACACTGCATGCTTTGAGTGTTGCAAAACTGGAGAAAACTCTCCCAAATGTATTTAATCTGGACATCACCTGCTCCTGTGGTTGCTGAGCCCATGGAGTATTATGCCCACCAAGCAAAGCAGAAATTTTAGAAGATGGAATTCTGCAGAAGGTTCTGCATCAAGGAAGACTCACCTGAAAAATGATGATGAAAACAGATCTTTGCCAGTAGATGTTGGAAAGAAATGCTAATTCCATCTACTTTAATAGAACTCATGTGCAGATCTCCAGACTCTAGGAGCTTGGCAAAAGCATCACTGCAGAACAGGAAGGAAAGCAAATGTTTTATTAGAAATGCAAGTGAAATCTGTGCCATCAGCCCCATGAAACATGTCAGGATACAGAAGCTTAAGTGCTATCAAGCTCTAGGAAAATGGATTTACAGCAAATACAGAAACCACACTCCAGAGCCCACTGGAGCAACTTGTGCCCTCTTGCTGCCAGAGCTGCCTCTGCCAGCCTGCAGGGCACAGAGCTCCCTCTGCAGAGCCATTTGAAATCAGTCACTGGACATATCTGAGCAGTCACCCCTTAGAGAGACACTGCCCAAGCCCTCAGGAGCAGGCAGGGCTCAGCCTGCCAGGGGCACTCACCTGTAGCAAGGCGTCGTGATCAAGTATGAAGCACAACTGAAGTGCAATTTGAAATCTAGTTTTTCATGGGTTGAACCTTCATCATCCTGCAACAGGGCAAAGGAGAGCAGGTGAGGGGGAGCCCTGAGGCAGCCACCCCCAGCCACCACAGAGTCACCAGAGAGGAGCTGAGGGCTGAGGTCGCCCTGAAGGATCAGTGTGAGAACCATCCCACCACAAGATCAGCCCACTCAAAGCTTTGGGCAGCTGGGTTGATACATGCACCTACAACAGGTAAGGGACACACTGGGCTGCAGTTCTGCCTGCACTCTGCTGAAATGAACTGAGCAGACTGAGTTTAACACTTGGAGATGTGGTTTTACAGTTCATTATTTCCTGAGCAAAATGATAAATTAATAGTTCCCAGATTCTTAGGTACTAAAATAGGACTAGAATGCTATTTTTAAGAAACTCTTAAAATAGAGACAATGGCTGACTCAGGAGTAGCCACAACTGTCTCCATTCATTTCCTCTGAGCATCTCTTTCATTAATAACTGTACTGAAATAACATCAGAGACCCACACAGTCTTATCCAGTCAATACCTATTAAACAATGCCTTCACTCTTGGTCTGGATTTCCACTCTTAATAACTGCATCTAATTCTCATTTTTGTTTTGCAGCCTTGTACCAGGCTGCAGTGTCAGCTGAGATCAGAAGGAGCAGACCCTGGCTCCCTGTGTCCCCTCCCCAGCAGGTCAGTGGGATTTTCTAGCTGACAATGTGGCACATGTTCCAGGCTGCCTTGCTCACACGCTGACAGCAATGACAATGCAGGAGGTGCTGACGCAGGACTGGGGGCACTCTTTACACAAGATGTCATGTGAAAATGTTCCTCACAGAATGGGCTGCTGCAGCAGGCATGAAATGATGCCTAAAAAAGCTCCAGAGCAGAGCTTCCCACCCGAGTGCGGCTCCCTGACGCAGTTCCCAAGGAAGCAGAGGCAGTTGAGAGCTGCACTTACTTTGACTATAAAGGACAGTGTTCCTTTTAACTTCTGAGCCATAACAATACTCTGAAGTGTAAACACAAACTGGGCTTCATTAGAGATTCCTAGTGTGAAGAGAGGAGAGGGAAAAGTCAGGTCAGAACATGGTTTCCAGATCTGAGTAATGGTCACAATAAACTGACTTATGTGCAGACTAGTTCTGAACCAAGTCTGAAATTCTCTGAGTTGGAAGAGAGTTCTACACACAACTGCTGTGATGAGTCAACAATGTTACAGCACTTGGGTCTCTCAGTAGCAGCAATGGGAGCTGGCATTTCATGGAGGTTATTGAGCAAGTGCCTGGGCAAAGTGTCACAGTGTCACAGATTTAAACTATTTGCATAACTGGAATTATATTATAGACATTTCAGAGTAGCTTTCAGAGCTAATTTGAATTCTAATTTTTCTATGTTTTGCTTTCAATATACAAGTCTGTGTCAAGAACTGCCACATACAGATTTAAAACAAATCAAATACCCCACTGCTTTCCATGGGGGATTGAAAAGCTCTCTGAGACCACTCCAGCCCTCTGTGAGCTGTTCCAGGATTCAGATTAACTCCTTGGTGAAGGAAGGGAAATTCAGGAAAGTTCACAGATTTGACTGTACTACTGTGCTCTGTACAAAACCATTATCATTCATTTCTGTGCTTAATACTTCAGCTGCCCTCCTTGCACATCCTTATCACAAACCTTCCCTGCAAAAGGCCTCTGCCATTCAAACAGTGGGACAAGAGCTCCAGAATAAATCCAGAGTGGATTCTAATGCTTCACAAACCTACTACCTTGGTTTATTTTAAACCTCATAGCAAACACATCATGAATTTTGGATTCCTGCAGTCAAAGGTGTGCCAGCCTGCAGGCAACCTGGAAAAGGAACTCAGACATTTGGACTCCCAGCCCTAGATTAAGGCTTTGCTCTTGCTGTGCAGAACCACCTGCATTACAGCCATACTGGGAGAAGGCTTATCCTCTCCAGGGAACTGTGGGAAAGCCCAGCAACACCCAAGCAGAGATGGTTTTTCTGGAAAACAGCAAGAAGTTCAAGCAGCTCTTTCCACAGGAGGGCAGTGCAGGGCCAGCCACACTCCAAGAGCCCTGTGCAAAGCTGTGCATACCAGGGGGGAGCTGGAAGGGCACAGGTATCCCATCGTGTACTGATGATCCTTCTGGTCGGAGCATTTTAGTGTTGAGAGAGTCCAGGACATTGAGTTCCATGCTCTTAAGGAAGCTAGTGCTCTTGTTTTCAAAGATAACAGACACAGTAACTTGGCTGTCATTCTGGAGGTTTCCTTGAATATCATAGGTCTGCAAATGAAGGGAAAAATGTCACAGGAAAGAATCAAACTTCAAGAAACAGAACACAGAACACATTTATCCCCATTTCACCCAGGGATAAAACCAGGTTCAAAAGGGAGGTAATTTGGAATAGCTTATGGAAAGATTATGGAAACACACTGGTGATCAGCTAAGGATTGGGAAAATATCAACTTAGAAATTCAAGTGGGCCACCCAAAGGAAAGGAAATAGAGCCTGGGACTGAAACAGTTCTTCAGTTATGTGATGGCTACATAAAGGAAAGAATCCCATCCCCAGGGCACCCCTCTCTCAGGGCACACAGAGAACAGCCCAAACTCACCATTTTAATGTAAGGGTTTTCAGCAAGAAGGCGGTAACTGGACATGGGCTGCAAAACAAGAGAGCTCACAGTCACACCAGAACTGCTGACTCTGAGAAGAGCTGTCCCTGCCCTCCCTCCCAAGCAGCTGAGCTCTCCCTGTCCCCAGGCCTGGGCACAGCCACTCACTGGTAGTGGCTCATCCTCTAGTGTCCCGTTCTGCACCGACTCCGGGGGCTCCTCCTCGCTGTGATGACTCTTCTTTTTGGATTTCTTTTTCTCCTTTGATTTCTCTTCTTTCTCTTTCTTGTGCTTTTTCTTCTTATGCTTGGAGGATTTCTACCAAGAAGAATGAGAAACTACAACAAACCCTTAAAGAAACCCTTGATTTCTAGCTATGACCCCTCCACCACACTTCCAGCTCTGGACTCTTGCTCTCTGCACTTCCTGGACTGCACAAAATTTCCCTTTACAGCAGAACCCAAAACAGAGCTACCATTCCTCAAATCTCAAAAGTAACTCCATGTGGAGTCCCAGTAAACCCTGCTCCCCACCCAGCTGCCCACACCTTATCCCAAAGTAACTTGGGAACAGCACAGGGCTGAATCTCTCCAAGTGTTTGGAAGCTCAGCTTTAACTGGGACCTGTCCCTTGGCTCAGGGACACGAGGTGGTCACAGCTCAAGGATGCAACATTTGCAGGCAGTCACTGCACTGAACAGATGCTGTTGGTAAATCCTCTGTGCTGTTTTTTGAGGAGTTTGAGACAGCAGGAGAATATGGCTGAAAGGTGACAGCAACTTCATAGAACGAGAGAATTGTGAAGGTTGGAAAAGATCTTTAAGATCATCAGGTCCAACCATCAGCCCAGTGCCACCACATCCACCACTAAAGCATCCACAAGTGCCACATCCACAGGTTTTCTGAACATTTCCAGGGACAGTGACTCCACCACTGCCCTGGGGAGCCTGTTCCAGTGCCTGACAATCCTTTCCATTAACAAACAATAACAACAAAATCTTACCTAATATCTAATCTAAGCCTCCCCTGGTGTAACTTGAGGCAATTTCCTCTTAACTTGAACCACTTACCTTTCCTTCATCCTCCTCCTCCTCATCTTGTTCTTCCCTTTCTTCTTTTTTTACCCCTTGAGATTCAGCCACCACAGCAGTGCCCATTGCAGGCTCGCTCTGAGGAGATGAGCAGAAGGATTCTGACACTCATGGAAAGCAGCTGGAACAACCCAGTCCCACACCAGGAGAAACTCAACAGTGACAACTCCTCACAACTGTTATTTCAGAAATGACATTAGGCTAACATGGAATCAAGGCTTTCATTTTATGCCTCTGAAACCCAGCAAATATGATCACCTGAGGACACGATTCAGAAGATTTTCTCCAAGGAATCCATCCCCTTACATCTTTGTCTTTTCCTCTAGAATTTCCCATCAAAATTCATGAGAATTTTTCTTTCACACTCTGTCTCTCATGTCTATTAATATTGCTAGAGTCTACCTCATACTGGGAAATGAAAACCATACAACTGTATAACATTATACTCATCAATAACAAAATCAACCAAGCCTGGAGCTGCATCTGTATTTCTATTTCTATTCCTTGATCTGCACAGAATGAGCCTCAAGTCTCCCATTACAGTTCCTGTGAACTGGGCAGACACAATATCTCTGCTCCCCAGCAGGAAGGTGAGGAGATGAAGCTGATGTTCCCCTCTGTGCTGCAGCATGACACAGCACTCCTGCACAGCTCGAGGCAAGGAATAACCACAGAAGTTTGTTCTGATGGAGGAAGATTCCTACCTGTGGCTGGGGCATGGGAGCAGCTGGTGGAGCAGTGGAGAGCCAGAAATCCAAGTCTTCCCCCTGAATTTCAGAAGAAAAAAAAAACCCCATTATCATTGTTCGTATATCTTTCTTAAAAATCAAATTAAAAACCCAACACCCCCCCCAACAACAGCAACAAAAGAAAATCAAAACAAAAAGATCACAAGGATGGAACATCTGCCTTAGGAGGAAGGGCTGAGAGAGCTGGGGGTGCTCACCTGGACAAGAGAAGCTCCAGGGACACCCCAGAGCCCCTGGCAGGGCCTGAAGGGGCTCCAGGAGAGCTGCAGAGGGACTGGGGACAAGGCCTGCAGGGACAGGAGCCAGGCAATGGCTCCCAGTGCCAGAGGGCAGGGCTGGATGGGATCTTGGCAATCAGGAATTGTTCCCTGTGCAGGGTGGGCAGGCCCTGGCACAGGGTGCCCAGAGCAGCTGGGGCTGCCCCTGCATCCCTGGCAGTGCCCAAGGCCAGGCTGGACAGGGCTGGGAGCAGCCTGGGACAGTGGGAGGTGTCCCTGCCATGGCAGGGGTGGCACTGGATGGGCTTTAAGGTTCCTTTGAAACCAAACCAGTCTGGGATTCTGTGACTCTACAACAATTAAATCAAAACTTGAAGTTCCCGTGGAAATGCAGCACTCCAGAGTGCTCCTCATGCACAGATGCTGTGACACATTCAGGAGCAAACACACCAAGAAGCTTCACTTCAGTCTTTGAGCACTTCCAAAGGCAGGCCCAGCTGACAGCACCTGCCCAGCACCCCTACACCAGGGTATCCCTGGCATTCCAAGGGCTGCAGGGCAGAGGGAACGTGCAGCTCTGCAGGGGATTCACAGGAGGATGCTTCAAATCCCGACAGCAACTGGCAGCTATGGGCAGGGTTTATAACTGAAAGGCTCTGGAGCACATGGGAGACAGGATGTACCACAAATGACACTCACAAAACCAGTTCCAGATATTTTGCTAAGGAGTTCCCCACTTGGAGAACAGACAAAATATCAGCAAATTCAGCTTCCACGTGAGCTCTGGCAGATCTGCTGTGTAGGCTGCAGTAAGCCCAATTCAGCTAACTTAGGAGGCTAAGTGTTATTTTTATTAACAGGAATCTTTAAATACCTGCTGCTACAGTAGTAAAAATTGAAGGAAATAGAGGGTGAATGCATTGAGCTGTTTGAACTGTTAAATGCAACTGTTCCTAGGCAACAAAATGAACTCAGCAATAAATAACAGCAGGAGCTAAAATAATGCAAATCTTGGAGAATTACCTTTTTTACTTCTTCTTCCTCCTCCTCTACCACTTTTTTCTCTTTCTCTTTCTTCTTTCCTTTATCTCTCTCTTTATCTTTATGTTTCTTTTCCTTCTTTTTGGGTTTCTTGCTCTTCTTCTCTACTAGGGGAGCTTCTGTGTCTGGTGACTTCAGGGTCTCGACATTCCTGTGTCTCTGCACTGGCAGCTTCTCACTGTCTGCTAAGGGTCTTGAAAAGAAAGAGCCCATTACCTGCTGCCAACAGCCTCCCTCAGCCAGACAACCTGGCCAAGACAAGCTCTGCCTTGTTCTTAGGGAGCTGGGCCCCCAAGCCTAAAATCAGTGCATACTTTCCATGCCTGGAGTTTGCTTATGCACTGCAACATTGCCCTTGTGGGTTAGGAGTCAGAGGAAACAATTGCAGGTGACTGAGAGCCAAGGTTTTGCTGCTTAACCCTTCGAGGTGCCAGCTAGAGGCTGAGGAACAGCCACAGAGGAACAGCTCCAGGTTCCACTGTGTGTCCATGGAATCCCTCTCCAAGGAAAAGCAGGGATGTGGAACAGCATTTCCAGCAGAGTGGAAACTCGAGCAGTGGAATGGCAGCATGGCTCCAGCAGCCCTTGAAGGGTGTGGGGTTTGTTGTTCTTGATGAATAGATTGGTCAAGTTGGGAATTATTCTAAGTAATTTTTATTTTGGAAGTTTACACTATGAATTTCTACTCTACTACACATTTTGTAAGTTAAATGTCATTTCAGACACTTGTTTCCAAAAAGCAGCAACAGCAGGTCATATTTACACTGTATCCTAAATCCACTACTTGGGGAAAAAAACACCACAAAAATTTCTCTCATTCTTGTCAAACATTTCCATAAACCAGCAAGAATTTCACCAACTCAATATTTTTCTATTTATCAGCTTTTATTTAATGTTAATTTTAAAATTTGCACAGCAAACATCACTTCAGGAACATTTCTAACAGCCTCAACTGCCTCAATTTTTTTGCTTATATTGCATTAAGAACCAGAACCAATGATTTTTTCACTTTCAGACACTAAGGAAGATTGAACAACAAACAGGCCTCACCCTTTACTATTTCAGATACACCTGTACAGGAACAGCACTGGTGCTGAAAGCCAGTGACAAAACAGACTCTCAAATGTGAGAGTCTCTGAGTTAACAGTTCCACCACCCTTCAAGGACTTGCCCTGTCCAAAAATCAACCAACCTGACAAAGGTCAACACTCAGGAGATATTCTTACCTGGGAGGCTTCCCTGAAACCAGACTGCGTGTGAGCGTGACAGACAGAGCAGTGCAAGCACAGAAAGAAAGAGAGAGGACACAGACATGAGAAACCATGACAGGAGAGCACAGCACTCATGGCACAGGGGAGGGAATGGATGGAACAATCCACCAGCCCTGGATGCCTCCTGGAGCACAGCACGCAGAACCTGCTCTGCTGGGTGTGCCTAGCACTGCTGAGAATCACCATGCAAATACAGGGGCTACAGGCAGAAAATGATTTCCTTTTATACATTTGTCACTGCAGACTTTGACTGGCCTTCCAAAAAAGGAAATTCCTCAGGAACTATTTTATTCATTTTTTCACAAGGTACTCAGGGGCCAAAGCCCTAAAAATCTGGAACTGCAAAGAAAGACACAGACTCGAGTACCAGAGGAAGAGAGAGATCCCCCACACACCCACATGGGCCTGCAGAGTCTTCAAAATTTCCCAGGAGGCATCCCTGGACCATAAATCAGCAATTATTTTTAGCATGGTGATTTTGTAAAAGAGCAACTAAAACCAAAATCCAAACCAATCTCCTGTGCAATACTGCACAGCCCAGGGCTCACGGGCATGAGGATGCAGGGGCTCAGTGCTGGCACTGGCACAGCCCCAGAGCTGGCTGGGGACAGCCTGGGCACAGGTGTGACACAGCTCAGTCACAGCAGAACAACACTTCACTCCAGTGGGACACACTGAGGGGCCACACAGTGAGGGCAGTGGGGTGGGACAGCCTGGCTGTTACTGCTCACTGATCCAACACAGGCTTGCCATGGACACAGAGCTTCTGAGGGGACAGACGGACACAGCTCACACTCAGTGCCAACACAGGTGACAGCACAGAGACAGGGGGACACCCAAACCTCAGAGTAACCCACACCTGATCCAGTGCCACTGTCTGTGCTTCCAGACTCCTTCAGTCACACTCACACTACATTTAGTGACTGCCCTGCCCCTCCCAAATCTCTCTCATACTCAGGAGCTGAGATTTTATCATCCAAGCTGCAGTGAGAGCCAAAGCTGGATGAGCACCTGAGGTCTCATCAAAGCCATGGGGAGAGCCTTCAGCCTTTTCCCCTCAAGGCCTGGAGTGCCTGTGCCTGCTCAGCCCCAGCCCTGCCCCCAGGCACTCCCTCAGCAACTCAGTGAACTCACACACAGAACTGCACTTACTTATCCAGGTCTATGTCAAGTGCCTTATAGGGATCGTTGGGATCTTTGTCATCTTCATCACTGGGCAAAGCATTCTGCAGGAGAGATTCAGAGACATCCACTGAGGCAGCAAAACACTGGCAATTTTCAAACTCAAGCTCAACACCACCCAAATTAAACTTTTTGAGCCTGTGAACCCTGCAGCAGGCCAGCTGCAGTCAGGCTCAGTAAGTTATGGGAACAATGCACTTCAGTGCAGCATCCAGTTTCAAGACTAATTTGGAACAGAAACCCCTTCTTCATAAACAGCAGGACTTGAATTGCTGCTGTTCGGTTTTGATTAAAGGAAATTTTAGAAACAAATACAGATGACATCATTAGCATCTGCAATTAATTATCATCAGCTGCAAAGCTGCTGACTAGACAGCAAGTTACTGTCAAAGTGAAGCAGCAGAGCATAATAAATGCTATTTGGACAGTGTTACTTTTAGAGCAGGGATGAACATTGTTTGGTTGGTTTTGGCTTTTTTAATAGCTTCAGTGGCAATTTTTGTCTTTTTGTTAAAAAAAAAATAAAGACAGTAATTTCTTCCCCTGCAATGAACAGCCTGGGATCATCTCAGTCATTTCTGAAACAGCTCTGGAACTGCCACATCTGCAGCTGTGGGGGCAAGAATCTCTCAAGAGCTGCACACTGATAAAGCCCAGACCCCAAGCACAGAACTGACCTCGGGCATCTCCTCAGTGATGATGTCGACGTGGTGAGCTGGAGCAATGTCCTCCTCGCTCTCTGTGTGCAGGGAGTTGTGGCGATGGTGTTTCCCTCTCTTCTCCTTTTTCTGCTTTTTCTTTTTCTTGTCTTTCTCCAGTTTCTGTTTATGCCTTCGCTCTTCTTCCAGTTTCACATACTGGTCTGACATGGGCATTCCTGGGGGAAAGCCAAGCTGCTTTCAGGTCCAGAGCACAAGGACTGAGCACTGAAACACCAGGACAGGAGTGTGCCCTGCTCCTGCTTCCAGCTACCCAGAGCCAGCCAGATCCACACCTCTCTGTGCTTCCACATCACCTCACACAGCCCCCAAGCACCAGCTTTGCTGTCCACTGCACCTCTCCAGGAACAGGACAGAGCTCAACCCTGCTCTCTGATTCTTGGCTGCATTATTGCATTACAAGGAGCATCCAAATATTGAGATTTTTAAGGAGAATTGGTGACATGGCTGCTGTACTTGCAATGTAAGGCAGTTTATCAACAGCTTTTCAGTGCTGTATCCAACCACTCCTTGGATACACAACCACTTTTGATAACTGAAACAAGATATTCCAACAGTATCTCTACCATTAGTTTCTATTTCAAGTCTCCTCCATCAGACCTCTAAGATATTTTCAAGGTGACTGCTCCCACACAGAACAGTGGTTCCTCTACATGTTACAGACTTGGCTGCATGACATTCCTAATCACAGAACTATTTCTAATATTATCTTGAAAGGAACTTAGACTGCAAAGTACTATTTTCAATGTAAATTAAGGAGATACATTTAAGACTCTAATGAAAGTGTGTTCCTTGCCCTTCAAAACCTCAGGTGGAAGTCCTAAGAAAGAATTGTGACTTTTGCTAAACTGAATTTCTTTAATGAATTTTAATAGATTAGCTGTGCTTACCTGGAACTTTTAAAGGGACAGAAAGGTCGATCTGGACCACAGGAATATGTTCCACCCCTGGAGTGTCTTGGTATCGCTGGGAAAAGAAAGATTTGTTACTTTCTGAGCACTGCCAGCACAAATTTCTGTAAATAGGAATATTACAAAACAGTAAGCAGTTCAATGCCTTAAGTGAACATTTTAAAAGATAGGAATGGAACAGCTTGTTAATAATTCTGTGTGGTAGCAGAGAGTGTTTTAAAGCCAGTTGATAACTATTTTAAAGGACCTTATAGCTACAGTTTTTTAACCCCACTACTGCCCTGAAGAATTACTGCAGCTCCCAGAATGAAGAATTACTGCAGCTCCCAGAATGAAGAATGTTTGGTTTGTTTTATTGCTAATAACTTGCCACTTCAGAAGATAAATTTGGAGACTGGAGTAGAGGAATATGGGGCAGTCCTTCAGATATAGAGAGATATAGAGGGAATAAAGGAAGTTCTTTCCCTGAAAAAGGTGTTCAGAGACCACAACAACTTTCTGATCCACAAAATACAGTGTGAGTTCCAGGGTCACCCTCTGCAGGCTCTGAGTGAGGTGCCTGGGGATGTGACTGCTGCCATCACCCAGGGCTGGGACCAACTGCACAGACTCTCTCACAGGCTGCCCTGGGGGTACCAGGTCACTCAGGAGATCCTCAGCACAAACAGGAATTATAAAAACACTTGTAGGCAGCCACTCCAGCCCATGCATTATAAAGTGGGAAGGGGAAATATCAGAATGTCCCAGAGGAAGCTGCAGCTCTGATATTCAGGGAGCCTTCCCACAGTGACAGCAGAGTCCAGTGAGATATTGCAATTGAGACTCACCTTCTGAGGGGAAGGAGAGCTTTTAATATAAAATGGGTTGTTTGCCTGTTCTTGTTTCCGGGCTTCTCGACGCTAAAAGCAGAAGAGGATTTGCAGTTACAATGTTTGTTTGTAAGCAAAGAGATAAAAGACACCAAAGTGCAAAACAAAAGCTGTCTGCATTTTTGAACAATAAGTAACTGTGAAAAGACTAGAGCAGAGCAGCTTGTGAGTGATGAAGCAGTTCTGAGTTACCAGACACACCAGGACAGAACTGCAGGTGCCATTACTAATTCCCATCCCTGGAAGAGTTCAAGGCCAGGCTGGAAAGGGCTTGGAGCAACCTGGGATAGTGGAAGGTGTCCCTGCCCTGGGCAGGGGGTGGAATGGGAGGAGCTTCAAGATCCCTCCTGTCCCAAGCCATTGTATTTGATATTAACTAATATTCCTTAGAACACCCTTTGCTTTTTTATTATAGACTAGAGATAAAACCTTCCCAGACAGTAATTTTAATGTTGCTGTTTTCATTTCTGCAAGGAGAGGAAGAAGTGAAGATTCATTAACAACAGGTTCTCTCTGTGCAAGCAGAGAGGTCAGAGGCAGGAAAGGTGGGATCACTGCTGAGCACAATCACGGTACAGTCATTGACAGAAGCTGCTCAGGTCCATAAGCATCAGCTCCCATCAGTGATCAGCTCTCCTGAGCTGTGGAGAGCAGAAGGGCTCCTTGGCTTTATGGAGAATCCACAGCAGCCCCCACTGCTCCAGCACCACTTAGATTACTACTGAATTATGTAGGGAGAAGCATTTTAACATTCACTCACTCTGGCCAGTTCCTCTTCATCAATTTCTGGCTGTCTGTGTCTGGAATGCCTTTGTTCCTCCTCATGAAATATTGTTTTGGGCTTTTCATCTTCAGACTCACTGTCTGATGGAGGCTCATTGATCCAGGCATCAAGGTCCAGGCTGGGAAGAATTGCAGCAAACAAACAGCTTGACTCAGTACACTGAATATTTCAGTGTCTCTTCATATACTTTGCTTTATTATTCAAAGTTTAAATAAAGGTTTGGGAGAGAGAAGGAACTTTACCCCTCTGGAACAGGGACTTTCTTCTGTGCTTTAGGAGCCACAGGGTTCAGCTCACCAGCAAACAGGGCTATCACTTCCTCAGCTACAGGAACTTCTTTTGCTTGTAGCTTCTGAATGTATTTTATTAGCTGCAAGATGCAAGAAGCCTAAAAACAAATACAGAAGTGGTTTCAGAGTAATATTTAACAAGCTGAACCAAACAAATCGACTGAAGTCAACAGAAAGTGTTCATGAAGGGACTTAAGAGAAGCAGCATAAACTGCAG
The DNA here is from genome assembly GCF_012460135.2 of Molothrus ater. Classification (NCBI taxonomy): domain Eukaryota; kingdom Metazoa; phylum Chordata; class Aves; order Passeriformes; family Icteridae; genus Molothrus; species Molothrus ater. The sequence continues at coordinate 1,701,984 of NC_050503.2, forward strand.
GTTTAGAGCAAATGTAAAAAATCCATATTAAGCTTCTCTTTTAGCTGGGTCCTTTTTGTGCCCTTAAGTGCCTGAATAATTTTAAAATTAAATTGTTTTGAGTGAAGATCTTGCTGGCAGCCTTCAGAGATGGCATCAAACTGCAATGAGATCAGGGCTTTGTTGCTGATAAGAACTTATAGAAAATGTGCACAGCCACAGAGAACCAGAGACCTGCTCCAAGGCTTCCCATGACAAATCCCAAAGTCATTTCATTCTCTTACCCTCTCCTGAACCTCCAGGTCTGCGCTCTGCACAAACTGAGGCAGGCGTTCGATCATCAGCTGTGTAATTTCCTGAGCTGCCTCCTTTTCCCCAGCCTGCTCCTTCTGCTGCAGGATGGATGCATAGAGCTTCACCATGTTCTGCACGTAAACAGCCTGGATGTGGCCTGGCAGGGTTGTAACTTTGGGCCTCAGCATTGCTTCCAGGGTTTGGTTTGCTTCCTCCAGGTGTCTGTAAGGACAGGATACACAGATGAAAGGTAAGCAAAAATAAAATCCAACAGGCAGCGCTTAATACACAAAGGAATATAGATCACAGCACTTGGTTTTAACAGACCTCATGCTCTTATCTGCTCACAACTAAATGGAAGATGCACAAAAAGTTACTGGACTATTACAAACTGAAAGCTAAAGTAGTTTCTAAGTAAAAATGTGGTAGCCCTGGAAAAAAGAGTGTATTTCCTTACTTCTTCAGCTGCCCTTTTATTTGTACAACTTTTTTTTTTTTTTTAAGAAAACAAAGATCTGAGCTGTACCAGCTTTCCCCCAATATCACACCTACAGTGTGAATTTAAACTGGAGCCAGTGTTCAGAGTGGCAATTAGAAGGAGACACCAAATAGCTGGTAAGAGGAGACTCCAGTACCACACCTGTCCAATCTACCAGAATAAAAGCTGGGTAACAGCTACATCTGCACAAGCAAGAGACAAAAAACACCTGTTGAAGCTAAAAAAATATACTGGTACAAGAACACTGAAAACTGTACTACTGTGGGCACTGAAAAATTTTGAGCAAAAAGATGACAACTTTTAATTTCCAGGAAGATGGGGCTCTGCAAAAACCTTTTAACAAGGGCAAAATAGGAGGAGAGAAAGAACTAATTCAAGCATGGTGACTGCACATGGTCATGATTAAGGAGTTCCTTCAACATCTGAAGATCCAACAGCTTATACCTACAATACCAGAAGGGTCCAAAGCTGTTGGAGAGTGGCCAAAGGAGGGACACGGAGCTGGGGAAGGGCTGAGGAGCAGCTGAGGGCACTTGGCTGGTTCAGCTGGAGCCCAGGAGACTGAGGGGAGGCTCCTCGGGGGCTGCAGCTCCTGCCCAGGGCAGGCACAGGGGCAGGGGCTGAGCTCTGCTCTGGGACAGGAGCCCAGCAAGGGCTGGAGCTGGGCCAGGCCTTGGCATGGAGCTCAGGGCAAGGTTCTGCCCCCCGAGGCTGCTGGGCACTGCCCAGGCTCCCCAGGGAATGGTGCCAAGGCTGCCACAGCTCCAGGAGCTCCCAGGGCTGCTCAGGGTGGGGTTCTTGGGGTGGCTGGGCAGGGACAGGGGTTAAACTCAATGACCCCTGTGGGTCCCTTCAGACTCAGCATATTCTGGGATTCTATGATTTACTACTATAGCTTCCTGCATGAGTGGGCAAGGCTGGACAGACAGGAAAAATGATCAGATAGTTAAAAATGTCTTGGCTAGAAAGAGCTGAGCAGTCAATAGTGTGAGGGAACAAGATAAAAACAACTACTTTGGTGGCATTAAGGTACATACTCTAAACCCTCTCTCAAAACCACATTTCAGTGACCAAAAGCTTTGCCCAGAAGCTGCCCCTGAGAGCACAGCAGGCTGTGCCTGCACTTACTCAGAGAACTCCCCACAGATCCAGGCAGCAGCGTAGAGCACCTCGCAGATGCCGTTCCTCTGGGTGTTGCTGGCGATGAGGTGGGCGTTGTCCAGCAGCATGGCCATCTGCGACACCGCGAACTTGCGGATGGCTTTCACCCTGATGGCCACGTCCAACATCTGCGCCGCGATCAGGTGCCCGTGCCTCGTGCCCTCCAGCCGGGTCAGCTCCACCAGGATGCTTATGTACCTATGGCAAAGGGGAAGGGATGGCTGGGCATCAGAGCACAACCCTGTAAGAGCCTAAATGAGGGGTGTGGGACCCCAGGCAGCTCTCCAAAATGCAGTTTATCGTATCCAGGATGTTCCAGTAGTCCAGGGTGATGGGCGACAGAGCTGTGCCCACAGCTGTGAGCTCCAGCTGCAGGCAGGCCTGGAGACCCTCATCCCTCATTCAGGCTCTTACTAATGGTGCCCCATGTTGGGCGCCACTTGAGAGCCAAAATGAGGGGTGTGGGACCCCAGGCAGCTCTCCAAAATGCAGTTTATCTGTATCTAAGAGGTTCCAGCAGTCCACAGTGACAGAGCTGTGCCAACAGCTGTGAGCTCCAGCTGCAGACAGGCCTGGAGACCTGCATCCCTCATTCAGGCTCTTACCAGTCCCTCTTACTAATGGTGCCTCACGTTGGGCACCACTTGAGAGCCAAAATGAGGGATGTGGGACTCCAGGCTGCTCTCCAAAATGCAGTTTATTCCATCCAAGAGGTTCCAGCAGTCCAGGGTGGTGGGTGACAGAGCTGTGCCTACAGTGGCAGCTCTACCTGCAGACAGGCCTGGAGATGCTTTGGTTTTGGTTACAATGCATTAGAGACTTTTCTTTGCTGAGCATCTTAATACAGTAGAACCAATCTATACCTTAACTATTATCTATAGCCTATCATAACTACTATCATTACCATATTCTTGTTACTGTTCTCCAATCATTTAAAGTCAGTACATTACAGTTTCAGCTAGAGTTGTTTTTCAGTTTTCTTGCAGTGGAAAATTCTGAGACCTTTTTTCTACTTGCAGCTTTGCTGCCTTGTTTGCCTGTGCTATCTTTCTGCTTGGTAAAAGCATCTTGTTTCAGGTGGGTTTATCCTTTGCTCTAAGCCATAAAAACCCCTTCTAACTAACACACCCTTGGCCTTCTTGGTTATCCAGTAAGACTGGCTCAGCAATTCTTTTCTTCTATATCAAAACTTGCTTCCAACTCTTCCTTCATCAGACTCCACATTTAAAAATTTTTTATGCTAAACATACATATCTGTGAGACTTTCTTGTCAAACTTTCATCCTTCCCAACACAACCCTGCACTGTCTTTGTGATGAGCTCCAAGCTGGCACTGGAAGCACTGACCATTCAAAGTTGGTGATGTACTGGTAATTGGACTGGCTGCAGATGTCAATGATTTTGGTGAGCAGCTCATCTCGGTACGTCGTCCCTTCGGCTTTATCCACGTGAATCATCAGTTTCTTCACAATCTCCATCAAGTTCTTCTTGGAGACCTGTTAAAGAGGTGGTGAAGGGTTCAACCACTTTCCTACACAGCCAAGTCCTTCCAGTTCCAGTAGAGCAGCTGCTGGATCTTTGCTGGACCCATATCACGTTAACAAGAAACCAGAACCACCTCTGTGGGCCCCAATCCAAAAATGAACCTGTTTAATACTGTTCAATATTTTTGTTACAGAAGAGTCAGCTTTTTACAAGGTCTTTAAGAAAAGACTGGATGTGGCACTTACTGCCATGGCCTGGCTGACAAATGGTGTTAGATCATAAGTTGGATTGGATAATCTCCAAGGTTTTTTCCAACCCAGCTGATTCTGTGAGGACCTTGCTGTGGGAGAGCTGAGGATCAGAATTACTATCAGCAATACAGAAATCCAAAAGAAAGTGACTCTTCTACTGCCAGACTAGCAAGTTTAAGAGTTTAAAACATTTTTGCTTATAAAGGAAACAAATTTAGGAATTATTAACATCCAATGGAATTGATTTCAAAATGGGTGATTTTCAACAGGGCCTGAACTGAGAAACTCCATCCAGTCTGAATCAGAATTTTTAAAACCCTCATGCTGAGCCAGATATTTTACTTGTCCTAAGTAGGACTAATAAAGGACTGCCAGAAAAGATATAGGAGTTGTTAGCAATAGTCTGCTGTGGAGTGGGCAGACAAAGTTGCATGTTTTCCTTAATCATTATTTTCCTAAAGGGTCAGTGGGGCTGCTGAGGAAATAAATGTAGGAACATACCATGCCATAGAGGAGATCTAAAGCTCTGAGTCGGATGGACTCATCTTTGTCATCCAAACATTGGAGAATGAGATCCTTGTGAGACTGAACTGACTTGGGGTGTGTTTTCAGGATTTTGGACATAGCTAACAGGCCCAGGTACTTCACTGTGAAAGACAAAATAAAACTTCTTTCCAAATATAGAAACACTGTTTTGGGCTGAGCATGATATCTTAAAGTTAAAAATTTCCCAGTATTCTTTGCAGTCACTAAAGTCAGTCAACACTCTTGCATTTTACTCTTATGCTCACTCTGCTGAAAATAGCTGTCACTGCTTTCCAAGCAGCCAGTCTATAAAAACAGAAATCCCAGAGCATGGAAAGAACTGGTTTAGATTTACAAGACCACAAGCAGCAGTAATAATTGCTGTCATTTGTTTTTAAAAATATTATTATAAAGAAGTGCTCACCATCAAAAATTATTTCCATATTAAATACCCCAGCAACTGTTTACAGCACACCAGGCACTACAACCCCTCTGTGGCTGCTGCAGCATCTCCCCAGGGCTTGGGGGCCAACAGCTCCATGAAGAAAGCACCATACTTACAGTTCTGGTCAGAATCTTCTATCAATATCCTCAACTTCTGCACACAAAGCTGGAAAAAAAGACCACACTGTGTTTTTTACAGGTCTTTAATTAAAGTAAGTCTTCATGAAGTTTACTCAATACACAAGGAAGTATCTGACCAAGACCTGAGGTCTCTAGGTGAGAGGGTTTTGTTGCATTAACAGACTTCCAAACACAAGGACCCTCTGTATGACTGTATTGATAGCAGGAAAAAAATAAAGAGTTGGGAAAACTCTCAAACTCTGCATTTTAGAGTGAATTAAGTAGGAAAATTTATATAGGGAATGCTTCAATCTGCAGGGCTGTACAGTGAAGAGCACTTCAGGGAGCTACTGCTGTAACTTCTGGCAGAGGAACACATTCCCATTTTCCCTGGCCCTTGGGATCCCCCAGCAGAGCAGAACAAGTCCCAAACCCAGGGTCCCACCTGGATGCTGGCGCTGTGGTTGGGCATCCCCGAGGACAGAGAGATCAGAACTGAAACAGAAGCACAAATTCCAGTCAGAATTTCTGTGCTGGGAGTGACTGCAACAACACCACCCAACAGCCCACACCCAGCTCAGCTCGAAGGGAAAGGTGATAGATTATTGTTTGTCTGTTGGTCTGGACTTTTGGGGGGTCTGGAGGAAGGAGAGAAGGTTGTGACATGAACTTACAGTTTCATACACCTGTAACAGTAATAATAAGAGGGCAGGGAAAAAAGTGTAAAAGTGGAAAAAGCTGCACCAGCCAGGTCAAAGCTGCTCTTTTTTGCTCTTACTAGGGTTTATTTCACTGACATCACATAGCAGTCAAGGCTATTAATATGTCAGCAGCTACTGTACAGCTGAATTTTTAATTGTGCACTTTCCTAATGCAATGGGATGCAGCAATGGATCCTGGAGTTTAATGTGATTAGATTGGAGCTTTAATCAAGCCAGCCATTGTTGATTATTTGGGACACTTGAAAGCTCTGGCAGCACACAGCCCCACTGCAGAAAAGGTGGGCTCACCCTGGTAACTGCTGCTGGCACAGCTGTGCCTGAGCAGCTGCCAGGTGCTGCCCTCTGGCCTTGCAGGGAAGCTGAGCTGGACACTGTCACCTGCAGAGCTGGGAGGTGCCAGGTGCTCCTCTGGCCTTTCAGGGCTCATTTGCTGGCTCTGAGTTTGACATCACCATGCCTGAGGTGTCCTGGGTGGGTGAATTCCCCCTCTGCCCACAGGATGACCCCACTGGATCTCAGTGAAGGCCACTCTCACCCACAATGGAATTCCCTCTGTGCTCTTCTCCCTCCCATCACAACACCTCATTTTCCTGAAGGAGTAACAGTGAGTGACAGATCTCTCTTCCCTCTCTGAACTACCCAGCACAGAAAGTTCTGCACCATTATCCAAAGAACCCACAGGAGACAGACAGACCAACTGTGCATGTCAATAACCCTGTGCTCCACACTCTGATACTGCAGCCAAGCCTGAGCTGCAATACTGTGTTATCCCTTTTTGCCTTTGTTTTCTCTCACCCTCCCAGTTACGGAGTTCATCTCCCTTCCCCAGAAACTGAAACTGCCAATCAGTAATTCCAACTGCCTCCTCTAAGGAATTACACCCCATTTTTAAACTGCAAAGTTGCAAAATTAAAAAAAAAACAAAAAGTCTGATCCATCATCACATAAGAGAACTTGGCAAAGAGACATCACTTGTTTTAATTCTATTGCTGCTGGTACATTTTGTAGTTGTAGCAACATTTAGGATCTAGCATATAAATAATCTCATTGTCTGTACCTGCCCTCAGCTTTCAGCAAACACAAGACAGCTGTAGTGACTGTGCCTCACCCACTGACAACAAAGGATTTCAGCCCCACAGTAACACAAAGTTTGCCAGGAGACTTATTGCATTTTAGAATACATTATGTTAAAGAAAAGAAGGTTTACAGATGGTGTCAGTTGATAACAAAGTTCATCACGTTTTTTTTTCTAGGTTCCAAGTTTCAGTTCTCACCTGCTATTACTGTGTTCACACATTCATATAAGAGAGACATGGCTGAGGTGCTGAAACAGAAATCAGGTATATTAAATAAGGAATAAACCAGCACATTTTGAGAGTTGTCAGCACTATCTTGGAGCTAGTTAGCACCTTGAACTTCACAAGACATTGTCAATATTCTGCTCCATATCCCTTCAAACAGATGAAATGATTCTCACTTAAAAACTGTTGGGGGGAGGAATTTTTAAACAAATGTTTAAAAACTCAAAAATCTCCCTGGAAAAGCAGCAAGTAAGAGTACTGTGGCACAAGGAATATGGAAGGAAGTGGTTACTCAAACTTCAGCACCAGTCACACAATACTGAAGCAATCTTGTCCAAGAATCAAATTAAATCCTCTGCCCAAGGTCAAAAACTCCTGACAAGGCAGATGGAGAAGCTCAAGTCTCTCTCCAAGCGAAGGAGTCACGGCCCAGCAGCAGAGGACTGGGATGCAGGAACACACTTCCCATCCCTGGAAATCATCAACCCATTCCCAGTGCCTGATTTCCCCCAGAACTCAAATTCAAGGCTGCTTGTGCCAGCTGAACACCCAGACAGAGCAGTTCTGAGGACTGCAGAGGTCCCTGCAAAGCCTGATCCGTACAAGAGGGAACCAGGAACCTGCCAAGCCCCAAAGGAGCAGGTTCCAAGCACAGGGACACAGGGAAGGAGAACCGCTCCAGTGGCACAGTGATGCCCTGAGGGTCAGCTTGGGATGCTGGGAACCAAAACCACCACTTCTGCTCCCTGGGCACTTGGTGGGACAGCTCAGGGTGCTGTGACTCATAACGAGACCCAAAATGACTGAATGGAGACCAAGCCAAAGAGGATTCAGTCCCCACAACTCAGAATTACTGATGTGGGAGTTGGGATTGTCCATCTTCCTGCTTTTTCTGGTGGGTTGTACCTATTTGTTAGTGCTGACAACTTCCTGGAGGTACCTGCTAGTCTGTTCTGAGCCTGCCTTAGAGGAATGTGAGGATGGACAGAAATCCTCTGGCTAGAGCTGCTCTCAAGGCTACACAGATATCTGCTTAAAACCTTGCTCTCTCACATGAAAAGAAATCAACTTTTTCACTTAACAACTCCTGCATAAGATCACACTTCCTCTTCATAACAGGGAGAATCCATGTATTCCCCCAAGGCATCTATTCCCTGATTTCAGTTCAGAATTAGAACCACTACAAACCAGTAACAGACAAGGGCCAAGGAAATAACTTCAACTTTATTTAATCTACATTTAGAACATATATATTGTAAGAACCTCTTTCAAAACACATCTGAGCTGCCAAATGCATGAGAAAGGGCTTTAATATATTCCTTGTCACGCTGCTTTGGTGGGTAAGGCACTCCTAAAAGTCAGGAATCAAATGTGTGAGGCAAACAGGAGAGGCAAATACACAGCTGAGCCTTTTTACACATCCTTCACAGTCATCTCTGGCTTGAAATGCAGTGAAAGGAAAGCAAATTGCTCCAATTTTCATCTATTCATTGGGGGAATTCATGCTGACAGTCAGACACCCAGAGATTTTCCTTTAAGGTATTTTACCCCACTCAGGTTTTCCAGAAACAACCCTTATCTAAGAATATCTTTTGATACTTGAAGCCAATGTACCAAAAGTCAATAAAAAAATTACAGAATGCATCCTCACCCCAGTTACTGACCCAGCCACCAGGCCTTCCCCAGTCCTGACTGAACAAGGCAGGATCTGTCACACAAACCTGTGGATGAGGTTGGTCAGGGGCTCAATCAGTTTCTTTCCCAGTCTTGGTTCTAATGGAGTAAGAGCACCAAACTATCCAATGAGAAGAAAAGTGAGTTAATAGCTGCTTTTCAACAGCTTCAACACATTATGTAAATTACAGCTCACTGTATTTAAACCAAGCTATATTAACATATTTTTCTCTTTGGTTACATTCACAAACATTAAAAGATATTCCTGGTTTCTTTTTATTCAGATTGAACGGTAACTATGCCTCCTAGCAAGAAATCCATTTTCACACCCAAAGTCATTTAATGAGAACTCTAATCCTGTAAACAAAAAGCAGAATACTTGCCAGTTTTATAATTTTAATGAGAACCCAATTATTGGTTGACGACGTCATCAGCTTGAAGAAGAGGGGGGCGAGGGAAAGGTAATTCTTGGGATTGCGTCGAGCCAGCTCACAAATCACATTTACTGCAGCAGACTGCACACCTGGGCAAAACAGGAGGGACAGCACAAATCCCATCAATGCCTTCACTGGAATTGAAGTTTCTGGTGCAGAACCCCCACAGCAAAAGCAGCTGAAGCGTCAGACCTGTGTGTCCAATGGTTTGGCCTCATTCCCAAGCCTGAGGCAGTAAATACAGGGATGTAAAAGCAAACTGAGAAAGGGTTTTATTTAATTCTGGCTATTTTCTAATACAGCAGCAAGCCAGGTATCTGCTTTGGTCCAGCATGAGAAAAAACAGCACCCTGCCACATCCCTGTGTGTCTTTTCCCAAGCACACTGCCACATCCCTGTGTGTCTTTTCCCAAGCCCACTGCCACATCCCTGTGTGTTTTTCCCCAAGCACCCTGCCACATCCCTGTGTGTCTTTTCCCAAGCACACTGCCACATCCCTGTGTGTCTTTTCCCAAGCACCCTGCCACATCCCTGTGTGTCTTTTCCCAAGCCCACTGCCACATCCCTGTGTGTCTTTTCCCAAGCCCACTGCACATCCCTGTGTGTCTTTTCCCAAGCACCCTGCACATCCCTGTGTGTCTTTTCCCAAGCCCACTGCCACATCCCTGTGTGTCTTTTCCCAAGCACCCTGCACATCCCTGTGTGTCTTTTCCCCAAGCCCACTGCCACATCCCTGTGTGCTTTTCCCCAAGCCCACTGCCACATCCCTGTGTGCTTTTTCCCAAGCACACTGTCACATCCCTGTGTATTTTTTCCAAGCCCACTGTCACATCCCTGTGTGTCTTTTCCCAAGCCCACTGCCACATCCCTGTGTGCTTTTTCCCAAGCCCACTGCCACATCCCTGTGTGTGTTTCCCCAAGCCCACTGCCACATCCCTGTGTGTCTTTTCCCAAGCCCACTGCCACATCCCTGTGTGTCTTTTCCCAAGCCCACTGTCACATCCCTGTGTGTTTTTTCCCAAGCCCACTGCCACATCCCTGTGTGTCTTTTCCCAAGCCCACTGCCACATCCCTGTGTGTCTTTTCCCAAGCCCACTGCCACATCCCTGCCCTGGACTGTGGAGAGCTGGCTGTGGGACACAGACAACACAATCAACCACCCCCCAGAAAGTTTCCAATCGCTCCTGATTTCTCTGATATGTATTCTTTACAAATGTTTAAATACAAAACAAAAATAATTCCTGAAGCAATCTGACTGGACATGTTCACTCCCTTCTCATTGCTCAGCCCCTGAGTTGTCAGTTTGGAATGTTTTAGTCTAGACAGGCTGGGTGTCCTAGCAGAGAGAAATCCTTCACTCCACAAAGCTCAACAGGCAATTTCTTCCTCTCTCTGCAGGTGAGGGATTTTGCTTTCTTTAATAACATTGTCCCTGGAAGATAAATAATCCATGCCCACAATAAAACAGTTGGGACATGCAATTAAATTTCTCTCTGTAATTGCAGATACAAATCAAGTGGAGATCAGATACACACCACGCACAGAATTCCTAAAACAAGCGCAGTGAGGGAACAGCAGCACCTCCTAAAGACTGAGCAAAATTGTGAATTTCATACTGAGCAATTGCAGATTTCCTGTGCTGCTGCTGACCTGCACTGACACAGTCCTGAGGGGTCCAAAGAGCAGTCTGGACTCAAATAAATAAAAAATACACTAAGGAATGTTAAATCATTTCAAGTGTGTCCACTGCAAGTCAACAGCTGCAGCTAAAAAAGCCACAAGTAGTAACAAAACCAGAACCCCAAACCCTGAAATCAACTGAAATATTTTCAATAGCTGAGTTCAGTAAGCAACAAATCAGGAAACTTTAAGCTGCTTTGTCCATTAAGGTTTAACCCACTGATACATTTTCAGTAGCTTTGGGGTTGAAGAAATGGACATTTTAAAGAACATATTTTTAATATGGCAACACCCACCAAAACTCTCCTATGCTCACCTACCCTGAAACAGGGGAGGCAGTGCCCAAAAGATGATTACAGCATTTTGAATGAATTCTTCTCTCCACAAACTCTACAAGCACATGGACCTCCATGTGTGAGAGCAGAAGGAATTCACTAAAATCCACTCACCAGGATCTGGATCTTCAAGTTTCTCTTTAAGGCGAGGAAATGCAGGACGGAGGGACTCTGGGTACTTCAAAAAAACTTTGTACATGATTAACACTGCCTTCTTCCTGATGTAAGGCTTTGTGTGAGACATCTGTGAAGGAAACAACTGCAGTCAGGCTCTGAGCACATCTGTGTTTCCAGAGCTCCTGTGCTGTCACCAAAGCTCTTCCTGGGAGACTCAAACTGCTTTTTGAAAACTCAGCTTTGAGGCAAGAGCAAAATATTGTTGTTTATCACCAAAACGAATGGATGGATTTCAAAGTGATCCTCTTGATCTAAGCAAGGTCTGTAAAAGCTCCCCAGAGCCCCCACAAGAATGAAGCAGCAGGTTTCACATGTAGCAGTTCTAAATTTAAGATATTTACCAGATTTGAATAACTTCACATTCTATAATTATAAAGTTCTTTCAACCTTATGAACTCACCAATGTCATGATGTCATTTGCCAAGTCCCTGGCAAGATCTGGAGTAACAAAACAGGACAAGCCAGTCAGTGCAACTCCAGTATCATACTGGTTAGGGCTACTCAGATCCTGAAAAAAGAGAAACACGCTCAAAAATTTAAGATCACACAGAATGTCAAGAAACAACTTCCTCAGAGTAATTTTATATAATCAACATAAATGAAGCAGAGCTTCTTCTTCATGGGAATATTTATATATCAACTACTAACACCTGCTAAACTACAGCCAGCCTGGGGTTTAATAATGAGCACAAAGAACCATAATTAAACAAGAGATGGATGACTGCAATAAAAGTAATCAGAGAGATCATGCCTTGGTGGTGTTTTGGGAATGGAAATAGGTTTTAAACACTCATTACAGGATCACAAACATATTTAAAGTCCTAAAAAGCTGGTATTACACACTAAGCCTGCTAAGTCCAATTCCAAGTGTGAATTTACTGGGAACAAGCACTCTTGGTGAGTGGTGTTCCACCTTAATCTAGCAGAGAAATGAGATTATTCTTCTCCCAAGCTGCTGGCAGCACCACAACTTCCAGCCCACCAAGACAGGACACAATTTCTGTGTGTGGAACACATTTATTGGTCAGGTTCCCTTGGATCTATTTGGAGTCAGTATCCTACCCAGCCCTCCTTAGTCTTTCAGGTCTTTCTAAGCTTAAGTCACCCATAGTAAAATTAATTTATGGGTATGTTCAAGTACAGACTATAAATTGTGTATCAGGAAACACCAACATGCAGCTGCACAGAGCATTCCCACATGGACTGCTGAATTCAGAGTCCAGATTCACATGGATACTGAAGCTGCTTCAGGAGAGCTAAACATAGTCAGGCCTTTGGGGTTCTGTGCCATTTACATCTCATTTAAAGGTGGTGGGAAATTAGAGTCTACTTTAAGAATAATGCAATCTACTTCTTAAGGAGCAAAAAACTGCAATTCATCCTGGCTCTAATGTATTTTTAGAACTGATAAATCCTTCAAATCTCAAGTTGATGGATCAATGAAACATGAAAAGACAAAGATTTTTATCTTTTACATAAAAACTTGGGCACAAAGTGCAAGTAGCCAGTAAGTGACTGAAATTCAGTAAAATAAAGAGTCCATAATAAAGACAATAGATATTCCCATTCAGCACAAAATAGTTCAAAAGATAAAAGGAAAAGCACTGGTTCTTTAGGAAGATACAGGGTAACATCCCACTGCTCTTTTTTAAGCAAGGAAAACACATTTTGGTTCCTTGTAAAAATGGTAAAAATGTAGGCAGATCTTGTACTGGATCATTCAAGTTTTAAAGCAGTGATAATTAAAAAATGAAAGTCAAGAGCTTAAAATAATATCTGTAACTTCAAGAATGGGAAAACTATGCTGCAAACCAGTAACTCCAAGTGATCAAGCTCTATGAAAATGAATGCACATGTGGGTACATGAATGCAGAACAAAACTTTCCATACTCTCTTCACCATTTTTAGACCCAATTCTACCAGAGAAGTCAAAGTCTGATGTGGAATTGCAGACAAAAATATCCCTCACAAGTAGAAGTGCTGTGGAGCCATGTCACTCCTGAGCCACTGCTCATTTTACTTCAGGAATGGGGACATTTTTCCTGCCTGTTACATTCTTATAAGCACTGCCTAGAGAGCAGCAAAGTTATTTCTGTCCCCATTCTCAGTGCTGAACAAACACAGAGCTGGTATGAGACAGCACAGGGAGGGATGGGCACAGTCCTGAGTGTCTCATTAATCCCTCTGCTTGTGGAATGACAGGAGACTGCAAATGGAGAATTCTACTGAAACACCTCTGTATTCCTCATGGAGAAACACTCAGTACAGATGTGAAAGTACAAGTAGGGAGAGAGTGCAAGAAGCAATGAAGAAGTGAACATTTACCTTTCTGATCTGATTAGTTGTCAGCATAATGACATCAGTCCCTTCATGAAAGCACTGGGAGGCAGCCAGGTAACCAATGCGCTGGGAAAAGGCAGGGAGGAAAACAAGGCTTGTTCTTAAATCAATTTACACAATGTTCAATTTGAAAACAACTGGTGGCTTTATAAGCAATATTAAACAGGTGAATGAGTAGGTTTTATAAGCAATATTAAACAGGTGAATGAGTAGGTTTTATAAGCAATATTAAACAGGTGAATGAGTAGGTTTGTATAAGACAAGAGGCATCAGAGGGTTCCCTAGAAATGGGGGTTTATATCAAAAAAGAGAAAGTTCAGACAAGTAATGTTCTACTGATAATTTATCTGTCTTAGGGATAATAAAACCACCTCCACCTTCTCTATTTTGTTACAACACAGTTCAGTGACCACAAAGCTGCAGAAATAAGGTAGGATTGTCTACTATAATTATTCTGTTTGTGTTGACTCCCAAGTTTCAGGTATAAAGCCCCATTAGGGAATAATTTCTTAGGAAGCAAAATTCCACCCTGTTTGGTGAAAAAGGTCTGCAACACAACATAAAATAAATCTTTCATGAAAAATTATAACGCTATTACAGAATAAAAAATGCCTGGTACTAAGAATCTCAGGTGGTCTTCACATAAAAATACCCTGGCTTTTCACAAAAGGTAAAGGACAGCTGCATTTACAGAGAACTCACCTTGAATGTAAACTTGGAAGCACTCATAACTTCAATAATGTTGAAAGCAGCCCAACTGATGTCATAGCCCAGCATCTGTAACTGTGAGCAGAGAAGCCAAGATAAACTTCTCAAATAAGAGACTCAAGGAAATAGGTCAAGACATGTCCCAAAACTGTTGATGCAACAGGAGTCTGAAAATGATACTGTAGGCATCACAGGTTTATGAGCAATGAACCACTCAGCACTGCCCCACCCACAGTAAGTGAAAGACATCACAGGTTTTCAACAGTTTGCACCAGTTCCAGGCTGCCCAGAGCAGCTGGGGCTGCCCCTGCATCCCTGGCAGTGCCCAAGGCCAGGCTGGACAGGGCTGGGAGCAGCCTGGGACAGTGGGAGGTGTCCCTGCCATGGCAGGAGGATGAGTTTTAAGGTCTCTTCAAATCCAAATCATTCTATGATTCTATGATAGGCAGTTATATAAGCACTGGTGTGAATGGTTTTCTTCCTGATTTTCTTTGAATAAAAACCATAACAGAGCCACAAAAAGAAATCTTTACCAAAATTTGTCTTCTTGTCAGCAAAGGACTGAGCAAAGAGAAACGAACCCAGTTTCAAGTGCTCATGTCACTATGTCATAAGAACCAATCCAGCTAAAACCAATTTCTTTTAACTTGCTTGTTTTAAATGAGATTCATTTCCTGCCCCATCACAATTAAATCCAGTTGTACCAAACAGAGCAGGAACTGCAGCCTCTGATGTCAGAGCTGGGGCAGTGATGTCCCCCAGGCTGCACTTAGAGCAGGGAGGCAGAGCAGGCACCCAGAGCCAGGGCTGGCTCCAAACCAGCAGGGAAGGACAAAATGCAGCTGCATGGGACCAGCAGGGCACTTACATAGGTCAGCTTGCAGACTGCGTTTGCCTTCACGGCGATGTTGTCCTGCTTCAGCTCCTGCTTGATCTCGTCGATGCACTGAGAGATGTATTTTGCCTGAGGAAAACAAACAAAAACTTGAGCTCCTCCACCAGTTTCTCAAGTTTCCAGCATGTTGGTGGTGAGAAGCAGCAGAACTCCATTTGCAAGCATCAATCTCACACACACACACAATTTAGTAAGCACTTAATTCTGACAAAATGACTTATTAAAAAGAATCACAATTCTGTCACAAAACCCAAAGTTTGAGATGTTTCTTTGGTGGTTGTCCCTTCTACCTCTCCCTCACAATCACACCACTCACTCCAAAGCTCTAAATTCATAAATCTGCAACCATGAAGCTGTTCAATGGAGACTGAGTAGGCAGAGGCCTGCACAAAACCAGAGCTCAGCATTGCTAGCAAACTCCTGCCTCCAGAGGGACGTCAGAGAACACCCGCTCCTTACGTGACAAGGACAAACTGCCACACTGCTAACAGCCCCCAAATGAGAGGGGACTGATGACAACAGCCCCTTTATGGACCTGCTGCCAATGATGACACTGTGGGTGTGCACCCACAGCACAGGGACACAACACAAGGCTTGGATGGGACACAGGTGCTTCCTGGATCCCCCCAGCCATGGAAAGCTCTGTGGAAAGTCAGGAACTCCCTCTCTGGTTCTCAACTTCCATCAGCCCTATTGCCATTTACACATTTTGATAAATAACAGTTATTTCTATCAATTTCTCAGCAATTCAAAGAGCCAAATGTCACAATGTTTACATTTAAATATCGGTGCTTCACATCTTTCCAAGCAATCACATCTGTGCTTGTGGGAAGGATGTGGCAAACATGTGATTTAAAATTATCTGTACAGATTTTAATTTATACACAGAATTTGCTCAGCCAAAGATTCTTCCAGTTCACAATTAATTATTATTTTAGTACTGAAGGCATCTGCTACAGGAATAATGAAAATTTAAATGCAGAGAAATAATCTCTCTTTTCAAAGCCATGCATGCACCAGGGTATTTCACATTCCTAGCTGCCAGAGGAACCAGGTCAGAACCAGATTACCTAATCCCTGCCTGAATACCACCACCTTCCTCCAAAATGATATTTTTAGCACAGAAGTGTCTAGTGGCCTGACTTTAATCAACATTTTTTCCCCTTTACACTAATTTTTGGGCATTAATACAACGAGTTTTTAGTCTTTTACAAATGTCTGGAGTGACACAATTCAAGTTACAAAAGTTTGCTGGTAGAAACAGCAGGTGGAGAATGGATGGAAATCAGCCCTGGGGGAAGGACTTGGGGTGTTGGTGGGTGAGAGGCTCAGGCTGCCCCGGCCATGGGCACTGAGCCAGAAACCCCCCCTGGGCTGGGCTGAGCCCCCAGCGTGGGCAGCAGGGGAGGGGGGGATTCTGCCCCTGTGCCCCTGTGCTCAGGTGAGACCCCACCTGCAGAGCTGCCCCAGCCCTGGGCACCAGCAGCAGGAGGACGTGGAGCTGCTGGAGCCAGGCCAGAGGAGGCACGGAGATGCTGCAAGGGCTGGAGCCCCTCTGTTCTGGAGCCAGCCTGGCACAGCTGGGGGGGCTCAGCAGACAATGAATGAATGAATGAATGGAGGGAATCTAAGCTATTCCTAAATGCCTGTGTTTGGGATAGAAATACTGTCCTTAGAGTGGGAATTCTCATGCTAAAGGAGGGCACTGGAAACACCAAACAGCCCTGTCCTGTATGCAGATCCCTTCTGCTCTCCTGGATACAGGTGAGTGGATTGCATCTGCCAAAACTGGAGATGGCATCACCCCCAACACTTAACAACACAGTGTCCAGGTGACTTTACCCAGAAACAGACTTGGGATTGTAAACCCTTCACCTGAGAGTGATTCAGGTCCTGGCAACTCATATGGGAAGTTTAAACTCTTGAGTATAAACTAAAAAAAACCCTTCTGAGGGTAGAAAATAAATACTTCATTAAAAATGCTGAAAGAGTGACTTACACAACATGCAACTGATCCACAAATATATTGTACTTGGCCTTGAATATTTTATGCTCACAGAAGAGCACACTGGAACAGTGTCACAGAATCCTTCATGTGTGTATCTTGTTGCCACATCCTGGGAGCAAGGCCCAGTGATGGCTCTCAAGGCAGAAGGACACTGACACAGGTTCTCAGTCTTTACATCCATAACCAAAAGCCTCACTTATTTCCCACTGCATCTATCCCCACACTATACAAACATCAGCTTAATCTTCTGGCAACCTCTTCAGAGTTGAGCACAAGCCACTGTGTGAGCAGGAGAGGTGGAAAAAATAGAGCACAGAGAAGTTCAGTAGTGCCCAGCCTGGCAGAGCTGAACTCAGGCTCCAGAGGCACCAGCCCCAGCATCCCACAGGCAAATCCCTGCCTAGCAGTTAGTCCAGCTTCTGGAAAAGCACATTACAGAACTGAAAAAGGGATTAGAGAGAGCAGAAAGAAGTCCTTCTGAAACAGCTGTACTTCAAATCCCAAAACACTCCAAGGAATGACAGGCACTATATATAGAAAGCTTTACAGGATCAGCAGGTATTAACTTTTTGTTAATCCTGTGGAGTGGCACTGCTGTGAATGAGCAATATGAGGAAAACTGATCGGTGCAGTCTCTCCTCAATGTGAAAGGCAAGCACCACACCCAGCTGGATCTGCTGCCACATCTCACACCCACACAACTGGGAGGGAACCTGGAGGCAGGAGCAGATCCTCAGTGGAGCTGTGCAAGCCTGACCTGGGCACAGAGCCACACCCACGGGTCCCACTGCTGCTCACTGTGTGGGGTCACAGCACACAGCAAAAGGGAGAACAACCACTCGATGCAATGAAAAGAATTCCAGTCACTAAGCAAGACCTAAATACTTGGAAGTAAAAACCATTTAACATTTACATACTGACACAGCAAAAAAATCTGGGTATCTTGCCCAGCAGCGATTATGTCTTTGTAGAAATCCTTCTAATATAGGAATTTCCTAGTGTGGTAATTAAAACCAAATATTTCCCAGGATATAAGTAGCTCTGTTTTTCCTTAAATGCTTTTGAGGTCCCATGAATCACAGAATCATTGAGGTTGGAAAAGCCCTCAAGGATCAACAAGTTCACTAGTTGTTAATCCAGCACTGCCATGTTCATCACTAAAACATGCCCCAAATGCCACATCCACACGTTTTTTTGAACACTTCCAGGGATGGTGACTCCACCACTGCCCTGGGCAGCCCCTTCCAAAGCCTGACCACACCTCCTATGCAGCAATTTTCCCTAATATCCAATCTAAAGCTCATCTGGTACAGCTTGAAGCAGTTTCCTCCTGTCCCTCTGTTCCCTGCAAGCAGAGCCCGACCCCCCTGGCTGTCCCCTCCTGTCTGACAGGAGTTGTGCAGAGCCACAAGGTCCCCCCTGAGCCTCCTTTGCTCCAGGCTGAGCCCCCCAGCTCCTCCTCATCCATTTGTGCTCCAGTCCCTGCTCTGGACATGCTCCAGCCTTTCAATGTGTTTCTTACATGAGGGGCCCAAACCTGAGCCCAGGATTCAAGACAGGGCCTCAGCAGTGCCCAGAGTTCATTTATGCTCCCAGTATTCATTACAATATCAATGTATTTCTTAGCTATTCATTCCTTCCTAATTCTGTGACAGTACAATTTGCAGTTTTGTGCTGATGGCTCACACATCCTGGCCACATCAGTGGACTGAGGAGCATTTCTAAGCTCCAACATGTACAGACCTGTGTGCACCCATCCAGATGGCTGGGAGGGAGCCAGGCAATGCTCAGCAGCCCCTCAGGCAGAGCCATGAGGCACAGGAACCCTCTCAGGAGGAAGGGTGGGAGCAGGGGCAGAGCTGGAGGCTCTGAGGGCGCAGGCAAGGAGCTGAGCTCTCTTTTATTCCTGCTAGGCTGCCAAGTGGGAAAGGAGCCTTCCCTGCCTCGGTGGAAGGGCTCCTTAATGAAATGCTATAGCAACCACTCTGGTGATTGTTCTCTCTCCCAAGGAGCCTCACAGGAACATGCCCAAGCAGCCCAGCCAAAACCCAAGTGCAGCCTGCAGATGTGAGAAGAGAGCACCCAAGAGAGCTGGGAGAACAGCACAGTCACAAGGGCATTTCTCAAAGTATGTCACCAACGAGATGCTGGAGTATTTTATACCCATTAACAAAACACACAAGCTGTTTTTTCAAACAAGCCCAAATTCCTCAAGAATTCCAAGATCTCACCTAGAAAATATGTGCATTTAAATGAATGTGAGTGGCTAAAATAAGAAAGGAGGCATCATGAATCAAATATACAGTCTCTTAGAAATGGAAGGAGGAAGGGGAGACTGGGTCATGGTAAGAAGCCAAAAATGCCATTTTATAGGACTTTTTATTTCCCAGCCATGTTTTTTGACTTAACTTTGAGAAACACTAAAGCTTTATTCCAAGCCAAGACAGAACTTGGGGTTTGCTGACAATTTCAGAGATGCTCACAAAAGACTTCTCTTCCTGAAGCAATCAGTATATGAAGTTTAAACAAGTCCCTAATCTGTACAACAATTGCATCCCTAGGAAATGTGATTCTCCATGCTGTACTTTCTGTCATTACCTGGCAGAAACACACCAATGATTGGAATGGAGATCACTGCAGAACCTTGACATTAAATTTCATCGTGTAAACTACTCATTTCCAGCAGTATTTAAGAAGCTGTATTTCATCTCAGCCATAAACCACCTTCTAAATTCATGAGAAGGCAAACTCCCATTCCTACCACTTTGGGTTGCTACCCAGCAAACCAAATGCACTTGATTTGAGATTTAAACCTCTCACTGCAACATCCAAGTGCTTCCATCCACATGAAAGAGCAAAACATCAGTGAACATCAGTTGTTATTTCTCTTGCACTTCCAGGGTTAAATACAGTGTTTTAAGGAAAGAATTATTAACAGTGAATGCCCCAAGGAGCAAGATATTTTCTGATATGTCTGAAACCACACCATGGTGAAACAGAAATGTTTGGAATACTTAGAACATAAAAATAAATATGCACAAAACGTAACATTTCTTCTGTTTTAAGCACTATAGGATTTATCACTTTTTGGTAGGACTTTGAGACAAACTCCATGAGATCACACTGAGACCATCACACAAGCACATGATGGTCTCACATGAGAGGAAGATGCCCACTGCTGCAACTTCTAACACAACCACCATGCCCAACACCAAAGGCACTCACACCCCAAAACACCTTGAGGAGGTGAAGGAACTTTCAGGTCTGCTTGTGCTCCAGGCAGCAGATGCCATTCACAGCACAGATCAGGTGCCTTGGAAAGAAGGCTGGGAAGGAATATTTATCACTTGTAAGGCTTCTCTCAAACCCCCCAAAGCAGCACTTGATGTCCAACAGCACTGAACCAGTCAGAGGACACCTCTAGTGTTTGCAGTGCCTGGACAGCATGGAATGAATCAACTGAAGTGACAGACAAGGGCATTAAAGGGCAAAATGTGCTGCTTTCTACTGACTTGGACACAGCATTAGAGACCAACATATTACACATTAATGTCCATAAAAATACTGTATTATTTTAACTACTGGAGAAAAAGCTATTGGAGATAAACAACAGGATCTTTTGTTTAGGCTACTCCATGGCTGGACAGACAGAATCCCAAGGCATGTGCTCCCACACATGCTCCTCACAAGTAACTTCACCAAAGCCATGGCAAAGCAGCTGAGAGCAGAACAAGGATCAGCAGTGAGTGGGGAGCTGCACAATGCTCGTCCTGCTGGCTCTGCACAGCCTCAGTCCAGCAGCACAGAGGGCTCTCAGCTGCAATAAAGGGCTCAGGAAACTGAAAGGCATTTTCAGCAAGCCAAGCTTATCTTTCACTCAGCTGTTGACAAACAGCATTGCTGTACATGTTTTAACCTGCCTTGGTTTTATCCATGAAGCTTTCCAGGGATTTACTGGCTCATCCTGAGCTAGGCTTAAGGTCCCAGCCCAATGTTCTGAGTGACAACAGCAGAGCACGAGGTTCTGCTGGTTCATTTGCAGCAGACTTCTCGATTATTTATTAGAAACACGATGCATTACCCACTGCCCCTTGTCTGCTACAAGCACAGGGAGGTCACAAGACTCCTTGGCCAAACAACACAGAGGAAGGAATGCAAAAAGCAGGTTTACAGTTTTTTCTTTTGTTAATGTTTGCTGAAGTTAAACACACCAACTGAGATCTGGAATGATCCATGCACACATCCATCCTAAAGTGACTCATAAGCCAATTAAAACCTTTGAACCTCATTGTAAAAGATCAGAGAAATGCTATCGATGCAAGTACTGTGCACCAATTTCAGGGCAGATATCCAACCCCAGACCAGCCACTACAGCCCCTTAAGGCACCACAGAAAAACACACAGGATCTTCTGAGCAGGGCTGGAACACAATGATTGGGTTGCAGCAAAGAAAAAGCTGTAGAGTTGCAGCTGCTTGTCCCAAGTGACTCCAGGCACCTGCAGCATGCCTCCAAGCACTGGGGTGTCTGGCAGTCTCCCATGGACAGCTCCTCTCTGCTGGTTTACCCAGAGACAATTCAGGATTTCACACTGAAATGCCCACAGAAGGGCACTGATGCAGGAAGCTGGAGCTGCATGAGGCACCCTGGCCCCCTCCCAGGTGGGCAAGGCCAAGATCACTGCTGGCACCTTGGGAATCAGCAAAATGGCAATCAGCAAGGCCCAAGAGCAGTAAATCAGCAAGCAGGCAGCAGCAGCAAGGGTCTAGAGCTGTCCCTTCATTATCTCCAGTCTGATCAGTCACTTAATAGAAGCACATCTCCTGTCTGATCACAGTATGTGTTAATTTAATTGCACAGCAATTAAACAATCCTCAGGGGTCTGTGCTGTCTCAGCCATATCCGAGCAGACAACTTTTAAGCCTGGAGAGATGTCAGATAAAAGTGTCATCTTTGCAAATAAAGATGTACCCAAAGTTTTATTTTTACATTACTGAGTAAAAAGCTATGTAAATGTTTTTGCAGTAGATTTTTCAACTTGCTTGTTCCAGACATCTCTGTGCAGTTTCAGGCTCTGATAAAGGCAGGCTTCATCCAAGCACGTGCTTTGCTGGATGCAGAGGAAGCAGTCACTTCCTCCTGGGAAACTAAAGTAGCTATTGTTGCTGAGACTCAGATGACTGAAGTAGTTCAGAGAGAAACCAAAAAAAGATGCTTAATGACGTATTAATATCAAATAAAAATGTAACACTGAAAGTACTACAAAGCTCTAACACTGATTCATGCACAGCTGTGAGTACTGTGCAGTTATGGAAAGGTAAGGAGGACAATGAAAAAGATGGTTCATGGCCATTCCTGACTTCTTAAATTCAGCACAAATATTTGTGCAATTAAAGTAAGTTTGTTCACCTCCTCCCTGCTGTACAATCACAGCACTCACACTAAATAAACATCCACTCTCAAGGCTGAAGCTGATTAGCACAGTGATGCACTTGGGGCAATACATTTATACAGCTTTGCCATAGACTGAGCCAACCAGAAGAAAGTCTCAACATTCCCACATTGACACCTCCCTCCATTTATACAGCTTCCAACACAGGAATTTCTCAATAGAAGTTGTCAGGTTTGAACACCTAGGTGATCATGGAAATAACAACAAAAAAGAAACAGCTAATCCAAAACCCAGCACTCAGCTATGAGGTTTACAAACTGCTCAGCCTGCTGGGCAGTGACTGAGGGGGGCTGGCAGGAACCAAGCATTTCTAGTACCCAGTTACACCCAGGATTCAACAGGGCTCACTTATTTCAGTTACTGTCAACATTTGCTTCTTGTTTAAAAAAACCCTCAATCACCTTTCTGAGCTACTAAAACTACCACCAACAATGTTATTTTCTGCAGTTTTTACTCTATTCAAATATTTTTATGCTTCCTGACACCTGGATTTTAGCAGACTCCCCTGAGATGATGAAGCATTTCAATTTCTCAGTGTGAATGATCAGCAGTTTTTAATAATCCAATGAACACAAATGCTTCCTTGTAAGCAGTCCCATGACTTGGTTCTTTCTGGTGCTGTCATGTAACGCTGCCCTTCACAGGACACCAGGAACAGGGTGTTCTCCCAAGGACACTTCCAAGTGAAAAACCTAAAGGTGCTGTCTGTACAAAAATGCCATCACTAACCCCACTGTGGAGGAAGAGGTTTTCAGTCACTTTCATGGACGCTGATGGAAAGAAACCACAAAAACCCCATTTTGTGCACTCAGCAGCAGGACAAAGATCTGCAACAAAAAGCACCAAATAAACAACTCCTGGCAGTTGATCACAGTGCAGAAATGCAATCTGTATCCATGTATCCGTATTTTACTTTGATTTCTCTGGCTGTTTTCCCCCTGGCCTCACTAAAGGAACAGTGGATGGTCACTCCATTTCTTAGGTACCAGACAGCTCTTCCTCTCCCCTGGCCCTGCCTAGGCACAATATTTACTCCCACATGTGCCAGCACAGATCTGTCTGGAGCATTTCAAACCCTCAGCAGAGGCAGCTATAAAACGCTCAGGACTGGGAACAAAGCTATTATCCCCACTCATGCCACAGTCAATTAAGTAATATTTAATACAGGAGAAAGCAAGAAGCTAATGAAAGGCAGCACTAATGCAAAGCCTCAGCTGCTCCTGCCTGTAATCACAGGAGAACACTGCCCACATCTTGGCTCGTGTGCCATGCCCCAGGCCCTCTGTGACTGTGACACAGCAGGCAAGGCAGGACACTCACACCGGGCCCTGCAGGCCAGTCCCAGACTGGTGTGAGGTCCTTATCCAACCCCCTTTGTGTATTGTTTCTGCTTCCGACTTTGTCTTTTGCAGTGATTCACACACACCAAGAATTAACAATAGCAACTGTAGATGCACTTGGAAGTGGGTGGAATAATGAGCTGCCTTCAAAGATACCAACACGTACATGACACCCAGTAAGTGACGGAGCAGCAGTGCCTGAAAGAGCTGCCTGTCATCAATGAACTGCACTGCCCAGCAGTTGCTCTGCTCTGTTCTGTCAGGCACCAAGAAGCTTTAGCATTCCTCAAAATTCCCTGATTATGTTCCATCCCACGTCCTTGACCAGCAAATACCAATACTGCACCAGGGGCTGAGGCCAGGCTGGCAGAAGCCACAGCATGAGAAGGCCTTCAGCCTTCTGAGCCCAGAAGAGTTTTGGGATGTGAAAAGATTCCTCAAAACTCCCCACATCATTTCATCCGAAAATGTGTCAGAGAAGAAGCTGGAAATCAGCAGTGGAACACAGCAGCCCTTTATTGAGAGGAAAAAGCTTTTTTAACAACACAAGTGGCCTGTCCTCAGGTAACACTCAGTGAGCAGCAAGGGGCCACTGGCAGGTTGGAAAGCCCAGGCTGACAGTAAATCAGACATTTCACACACAATGCTGCTCCCATTTAGCATTATTTTAGTAACTGAAGTTTTTTCCCAACCAGCAGCACTGAGTGCTCATTTCTTCCAAAACAGTTTAAGTGTGAACCAGCAATGAGATACTTATCACCCAACACCAGAGACAGGAAAAGGTGAATTTTTCAATATGATTTTTCCTGAAAGTATCAATTCCCAAAACCACGAAGGCACACACAGCAAAGTCTCTGAGAAAATAGGGGGACAATCTTCTCATGTTATAAAAGAAGTGCACAGATATTTAGTACAGGACTTTTTAAAACCCCTTCTCTCTCTTTAAGTGTCCTGCAGTAAATCAAAGACACCTGAAACAGAAGGCTACTGTGTGAATGAGCTAAGCACACTCATTAATACCTGTTACTTAATAATTTCAGTTTTCTAAAGGAACATCTCACATCAGCATCTGACAGGAGCTTCCTTGTTGGGAAAAGTAAACTTTTAATGGTGAATGAAAAACACTGTGCAAGGGCCAAACAGCATCAAAGGAATATCCTGTCCCTTACTGCACATTTAGGAGAACAGATATAATTTATCAGTTTGGACTATCTTGCAAAAATCCAGTATATTTTAACAGCCTATGGTACAAGGCATTCCTCTCCTGAGCACGCTGTGGAGCAGATCCTGAAGCAGTAGGCACAAAGTAGGAGAAGTTACTCCACGACATACAAAACCACCTAAAAACTGCTGAAAAACACCACTTCCATTAGCAAAAGCATCCCTTTTCCAAATGAAAGGGAAAGAATGAGGTATTGGAAGCGAAAAGTCAGGAAAACGCAGTAGGATCAAGTCTGGCTTTGAACTGGCGCTGGGAAACGCCACAGGAACGAAAGCATCTGTTGGAAAGTAAACACAAGGTGTCAGAGCTGGGAGGGAGCTCCTGCTGCTCTGCCACCTCATGCCCTGCACACAGCACCGAGCCTGCAGCAGCAGCAGCTCCAGCACTCCCCAGAACACCAGAAATGGGCACAGGGAGCGTGCACAGAGCAGGGACTGCCTCAACCACCTCTCCCTCCTGCCTCACATCCTTAGGGGCCTCCATCCCTTCAGTTCCAGTGTTTTAAACTCAAAGTAAATGGGTCACACATGGAAATGCCTCCAACAGGGAATCAACACGCTGCACAGGGGCTGTGAGCTCGAGGGCCAGGCAGCCTCCAGCACTCCCAGCTCCTCTAAAGAGCTGAGGAGCACAAAAACTCCTCAATGAGGAGATGTGGCCTGCTCTGACTTCAGGACACACCCTGGGGTGTGAGATTTAGGCTCACAGCAACATAGGAAGAACACAAACCCACCAAGCAAGAAGACAGCAGGGCTGTCCAAGAGCTGCAGTGAGAAACCCACTGTGAACTGGGGTGCCAGGCACTGGTACAGCCTCGATGGGCTGTGAAATACCAAATATGCTCATGTGGTACCTGCATAAGAGCTGGAAAGGAATCAAACTTTCCATCTCAGATCTACCAGGAGAGACTGCCCAGAGGCATGAGGGAATAAGTGATGGCAGATTTTTCCATGGGATTAAATTCCAAAACACAAAACCCAAAACATGGAAATAAACTAACCTCCTGCAAAAAGCACAAGTAAATCACAAGTCCAAATAACAATCTTGCCTTCATTTCTCTTCATATCATTGCTATTTAACAACCACAGTAGCTTCTTCCCAGAGACAACTCTTCCTGGAGAAACTCCTGTTGAGCCAAGACCAATAGCCAATATCCTCCCCACTAAAGCACACTGTTTGTTTTAAACAAATTTGCTTTTCTGAACAGGATGGAGTGTCTGTCTTAGGCTTAGACCCTTCTCTTGAGACACACAAATATTGCTTGAACTACAGCACTGGAGCAACATTCAACAGATACAATGAACAATGGAAACACTGTAGGGAAAAGAGGAAGAATTTTTGCAGCTAGTTCCTCTAAAACAGCCTTCTGATTTTGTAACATCACCTGAAAATTAGCCAATGTCCCTGGCCACTGCCTGGAAGCACTGAATCCACACCCAAAACCTCAACAGCAGGTTTACAGCTCTCTCCAGCTGAGCCAGGAACAGGCACAGTCCTGTGCTGTTTGCAGCCACTCTCTGGAATTAAGACAAATGTTTGAAGGATTCCCAAACACACAGGTTTTACCAGAGCAATGTCTTCATCAGCTGAACACATCCTGGTTTGGGTTTTAATTTTTGCTGTGCTCGTGAGCCTATGAAAAGGAATTATCCCTGTAGTTATCTGTTTCAAAACCTCACCATTTGTACTCCAAACAGAAGAGTTTAAAATCCCATCATGCTGCAGCCCAGCTGTTCTGAGACAACATATTGCTCTGACCTCACTGAATCCCAGAGTGTGCACAGATCCCAGTAACAGCTTCCTACAAGTACACAGAGCCCTACAAAATTGTCCAAGGAGTGTTTTTTCCTAACTCCAAAGGGCACCAAAGCCAATGCATTTTAACCATTTCTTGTCACAGGTTACAACAAACTCAGTGTGGCTCTTAATTCTCTTTGTGAAGCTGTTTGTCACAAAATTATTTCAGAAAGAACATTCAATTTTTCTCAAAGAACTGGTGCCACAAAGGCCTGGACCTTCACCAGAGGGATCCTCAGGGTTTTGACAGCTAAGAAACACATTCTGTCCTATGCACAAAGGAATAAAGCAGATTTACTAAAAGCAGCACAACACACTGGAGGGCTCCATAAGAATACTGCTGACCAGATCCTGCTCTGGCAGAACACACTAAGCTCATAAATTCCATACAAATTTCCTGTTGCTACTTCATGATGTTTCCCACATTTTTCAGGGCACTGCACAGCAGCCCTGCCTTCCTCTGCCACCAAACCAATACCATAAATGTAACATATGCTGAAATAAATTAGATTCAATCATCCTGGTGGGTCCCTTCCAACTCAGCCTATTCTGTTAAAAGCAGAAATTTCCCAGGTATGCCCACTACCAAACAACCCCTTGTCCTGTGCACAAGGGACTTCACAGAAATTTTCGAAGTTATATTTTGTGTTTCAGTTCAACAGCACCAGCAAGGAAGATCGGTTTTCCTAGTAAAGTTCTTCATTTAGTTACATGTTTACAACTTTGCAGCTTTTGATAGCTGATACTGACTCCACAGCCACCCCCCAACGAACCAGCAAAGCCCAGCTGTTAGACCAACATTAGGAAAGCTTCTCATGAGTTACTCGAAGATGAACATAAATGACATTGGGCCCGTTACTTCTCAATTACCGTGTGACACTTGACTGTGGAGTCTCACATAACACGTTCTTGATGACTAATTATTTCACCTATACTAATTTCCTGATCACGTGCTTCTCACACAAGAGTGGATAACAGGCCAGCACGGAGAACTGATTGCTGCCTAGAAAAGCTCTGAGAGAAGGACATTTTAGTCAGGAGATTCTTAACATGAATGGTCTGACAGCTGAATTAGGAGCTTACTTCTCCTGTATAACAGCTTCAGGGTGAAGAACACCTAGCTGACTACAGCACGTGACTGTAGGGCTGGAGAGGAAGGAATTCCTCGATATTATTTCTCTGTAATAATCACGTATACATTTGCGTGTATATATATTTATATATATATCCGTATGTATATCACAGATCTTAACACCACAACACACTGAATGGAAAGGTGAGCACCAAGCACGACCCTCCCTTATTAACTCTCCTGCTCTCACCCAGCCTGTCCCTCGTGCCCCACACCCCAGCGTCACCTTCCTCGTTCTGACTCCCGCTTCCCCCTTCCCAAACCAACATTCCCTTCCCAGACATGGCCCCGGCGGGCAGCGGTGACATCCCCGGGCCGGAGCGCGGGGAAGGCTCCCCTCACCTCATCCTCCTTGTGATTGCGGATGCCGCGCACCAGGTCCTGCAGGTTCTTGTCAAACATACGGTCGATGCTGCCCTTCACCATCTTCAGCGCCATGGCGGCGGCGGCGGGGCCTGCGCCGGGCTGAGGGGCCGGGCCCGGCCGGGGGGGCCGCCGCGGTGCTACTGCCGCTCGAGCCGGGTGAGAGCAGCGGTGCCGGGGCGCTCACATGCCGAGGGGAGCGGGAGGGCACGGGCGGAGCTGCCCTGGAGGACGGGCGGGCACGGGCGACCCCGGCCGCAGGCACAGCTCCAGGCGGCGCTGGGGATCCGGCACCGACAAAATGGCGGCCGGTCAGCTGAGGGCTCGGCCACGCCCCCGACATGGCCACGCCCCGACCGACCGGCCACGCCCCCAGGCCAACACGATCCGCTGTGCCGCTTTCCAGCCCCGCCCACTCCGTCCGGGCCGCGTCTCGGTCTGGCCACGCACCCGGAACGGCCCCGCCCACCTCGCCGCTCTCCAGCCACGCCCCAATCACCTTGGACACGCCTCCAAATGTCTGGACACGCCCTCTGACCCCGCCCCTGCCCCATCTGCCCGCCTCCCTGATCTCCAGACACGCCCCCTCCCTCTCTGGCCACGCCTTTAATCCCATCTCACTGCTGCTCTCCAGCCCCGCTTACCCCGCCCAGACCACGCCCCTCAACTCTGATCACGCCCCGAGACCGCCCCGTCCCGCCCCTTCCGCAAGGCCACGCCCGCCAACTCCTGTAGGCCCCGCCCACTCGCCCCTCAGGAGGCTGCAGGCCCGGGAGAAGGATCCTGCCCTTCTCATGCCATGGGATGGAAACAGCATTGGAAACAACAAACAGCTGTAAACACACGAGAAAACCCCAACCCTGGAAGCGCTTGGAGCAAACACTGAGTATTTAGTGAGCTGCTGGACCTGAACTGGGGGCCAAGAGGCCGTGGGATCCCGGGCTGTGTTAGGAAGAGCATCGGTGGTAGGACATGGCAGCTGGTCCTGGCCCTTCCTCAGCTCTGCTGGGGCTCAGCTGGATGCTGTGTCCAGCTCTGGGCTCCTCGGGATCAGCGAGACGTGGAGTGGGCCCGTGGGGGCTGTGGACATGATGAAGGGACTGGAGCATCTCTCATACGAGGAACGGCTGGGGCTGTTCAGCCTCCAGAGCAGACCCAGCGGAGAGGGGCCCTCAGCCCTGTGTGCCTGAGGGAGGCTCAGAGCAGGGCCCGGCCTCTGCCCTGTGGAGCCCAGCAGTGGCACCAGAGGAACTGGCAGGAACACATGCCCGGGAACTTCCATCTGGACGTCAGGCAGAACTTTGCTGTGCAGGTGACCAAGCACTGAACAGACTGCCCAGGGAAAGTGTGGGGCATCCCTCAGTGGGGACATTCCAGAACCATCTGGACACAGTCCTGTGCCCTGTGCTCTGGGATAGCCCTGCCGGAGCAGGAGGGTGGGAGCGGATGGCCCGGTGTGGTCACTCAAACTTGAATTATTCTGGGGTTCATCCCCCCCACGCTCCGCGACAGCCGCGTCACTGCTGCCACTGCTGTCCCTGCTGCCACTGCTGCCACTGCTGCCACTGCTGCCACTGCTGTCCCTGCTGCCACTGCTGCCGCTGTCCCAGCATTGGCCACGCCCTCATACCGGACCACGCCCCCTTCTTGGCCACGCCTCTGAACTGGCCACGCCCCCAGCCGGGCGCTCCCGCGGGTCCCACGTGGCAGCGCGGGCACGCGCGGCGGGGACGCGCGTGGGGACCGTGGTCCTTCCATGGGGATGGGGGTCCCTCCGTAGGAATGGGGGTCACTCCATGGGCATGGGGCTCCCTCCGTGAGGATGGAAGTCCTTCCATGAGGGTGGGTGTCCTCCCGTGGGGACAGGATCCTTCCGTAGGGAGGAGGGGCCGTCATTGGGGATGGGGGTCTCTCCATGGGGATGGGGGTCCCTTTGTGGGCCTGAGGGTCCTTTCTGAGGCTGAGAGTTCCTGCATAGGGCCGGGGGTCACTCCATGGGGCTGGGGAACTCTCCATAAGGATGGAGACACCTCCATGGGTCTGCAGGTCCTTTCTGGGGCTGAGAGTCCCCCCATGGGGTCAGGTGTACCTCCATAGGGATGGGGATCCCTCCATGGGGATGGGGATCCTTCCATGGGGCTGCAGATAATTTCTGGGGCTGAGAGTTCCCCTGTGGGGTCAGGTGTACCTTCATAGGGATGGGGGAGCTGCAGGTCCCTCCATGGGGTGGGGGTCCCATAGAGTGGGGCTGGCAGAGCTCCACCTCTCCCCTCTGCCCGTGGGTGTCAGCATTTGCTGCACAGCCAAGAGAGCCAAATTTTGGGTCATTTTTTATTGGGGATGCAACTCCACAGGCTGCCACTAAACACTGTCACCCACTGCCCCAGGTGACCAGTGTCAGTGTGGGAGAGCTGTGACAGGTGACAGGTGACATGATGTGTGGAACTTTGTGGGTGTCCCCACATGTGTGGGCACAGAGTGGGCAGTGGTTTGGTGTCCCTGTGACCACAGCTTGTCCTCTACCCGTGTGTGAAGCACCCCTGAATGAGCCCCTACCCATGGATGACACGTCCCCACTACAGGTGGGTGGTGACAGGGACCAGGAGAGGGTAAACAAAATGTGCAGGGGCTGCTTTCCCACCCCTCCTTCATCTCCAGAGCAAGATTCCAGCATCAGGGAAAGGAGGGAACCAAAGAGAAAGGAGCTTGCAAACAAAAAGGAGACATGACCTTGCCAAGATCCACCTGGGATTCTGAGCTGCTGCACGACAGGGGAAGGAACAGGATTTCTCTTGCTCTCAATGTTTTCCCCTTTGTTCTCTGCCTTCAGCCTGGGCTTTGCAGGCTGTTGGTGTTGGCCCAGGGGCAGAGAGAGGAGCCCATCTCGGGGGTTGTGTTGGTTTTATTCAGAAATAGCTGCACACATCAGCCCCTCTGCAGGAGGTTTCCCTTTTGAAGGGAAAAAGTCAAAGGGAGGAGTTGTGTTTGCTGGAGTCCTCATGGAATGGAGAACATCCAGCTGCCAGGCTGAGGCTGTGGTTGGGAAGGGCTGGCTGTGCCCAGCTGTGCTGTCACTGTCCCCACACTGTCCCCACACTGTCCCCACACTGTCCCCACACTGTCCCCACACTGTCCCCACACTGTCCCCCTGCCTCTGACTGGGCTGCTCTCTGAGGGGATCCCCAAAAACCTTGTGAAAATCCCTTGCTTTAACCCAGCCCTTTGCAGCGGAGCTCAGCCACTGTCACACTGTCACATAGTCACACTATCGCATTGTCACACTGTCACTTTGTCACATTGTCACTTTGTCACACCCTCACAGCCCCAGGCAGGGAAGCCCAGGCTGGGAGATGCAGCACCCTGAGGTGTGGGGAACATCTCCTACAGATGGGTTTGGACTCAAGACTTGATCGCTCCCAACTGAATTTCCAAGGATTTCTTTTCCTGAGGCAGCCTGACTTAGTTCAGCCTTAAGCATTGAATTTGGGACACAATTGACTTTTTCACTCTTCCTGTGAATGCTGAAGGGTTTGGAATCCCCTTATGATCACCTTTAATTAACAGCACTGCTTTAAACCTAATTGCTGCCATCGGTGATACCTAAATCTTAAAATTCTCAGCTTTTGTCTTTCCCAGCTTTTGTCTTTCCCAGTTTTTGCAGCTCAGATATTTTTATTATTTTTTTAATAAATTACGCCACCTCCTGTTTTCTCTGCTGCACTTACACAGGCAGCATTTCCAGGGAAGGAATTTTCCCTCTCCAGCCGCTGCCAGAGTATCCCTAAGGAATGCTGTGCCTTGGGAGAGCTCTGCTGAGTCCCACAAAACACAATCCCGACCATCACATCCCCGATGGAGCTGGCTCTGAGCTGCTTGTTTGGTTTCCCCCGTGGCAATGCTTCCAAGAGCTTTCTCCCCATTCCTGGCACTCAAAGCACTCTGTGGGTTTCACACCCCAATGATGTTTAAGAGGATGTACTTGGTTATGTTAATTGTGATTTTTATGTAAATCACAAGGAAAGACACATGGAATTGAAGGAAAGAAACATGAAATTGGGGCTGTTCAGCCTCCAAGGGCCCAGCCAGGGTTCCCATGACAGGATGTCTATTTTGGAGTGCTCCTTTTGGGGTGTTTCATGCCTGGATACCCATATTGGGGTGCCTGTGTTGGAATGTCCTTGCCAGGAACCCCATGCCAGGATGCCCTTTTTGGGGTGTCCTATATGGGACACTCGGGATGGGGTGACTGAACCAGGGTGCCCTGTCCCCAAGTGACAATATTGGGGTACCCGTTTTGGGATGCCCATATTGGAGTGCCCCATGTTGCAGTTCGTATGCCAAGGTGTCTGTGACAGAATGCCCATTTTGGGGTGCTTACATTGGGGTGCCCCATGCCTGGGTGCCCATATTGGGGTACCTCTGCTGGAGTGTCTTTGCTGGGATGCCCATGTCAAAATGCCCTTTTTGAGGTGTCCCATGTAGGGTTGTCCTTGATGCCCAGGATGGTGTGACTGTGCCAGGGTGTCCTGCCCCCTGGTGACAATAGTAGAGTCCCCAAATTGAGCCCATATTGCAGTCCCCATGCAGAGGTGTCTGTGACAGGATGCCCGTTTTGGGGTGCCCATTCTGGAGTGCCCATATTGGGCTGCCCCATATTGCAGTCCCTATGCCAAGCTGTCCACGATAGGATGCCCATTTTGGGGTGCCAGTTTCGGGGTGAATCACGCTGGGGTGCCCCATGCCCCACTGTCCATATTGGGGTGCTCATACTGGGGTACCTGTGTTGGAATGTGTTTACCTGGGTGCCCTTTTTGGGGTGCCCCCATTGGGGTGCCCATATCCAGATGCTCCATGCCAGGGTGCCCTTTTTGGGCTGCTCCTATTGGGGTCCCAAATCCAGGTGCCCCATGCCAGGGTGCCCGTGGTGGGGTGCCTATATCCAGATGCCCCATTCCGGGGTGCCCGTTTTGGGGTGCCCATATCCAGATGCTCCATGACAGGGTGCCCCTTTCGGGGTGCCCCTATGGGATGCCCATATCCAGATACTCGTTTTGTGGTGCCCCTATTGGGGTCCCATATCCAGATGCCCCATTCCGGAGTGCCCGTTTTGGGGTGCCCATATCCAGATGCTCCATGCCGGGGTGCCCTGTCCTGGGGTGGCGCTGTCGGGGTGTCCGCGGTGCCGGGCACAGACCCCGCTCCGCCGGTCCCTGCTCGTCCCCGCGAGGTGGCGCCTGCGGCCCGGGAGAGCCGGGGGGACACGGCGGGACCTGCCCGGGCTGGGGACACGCGTGGGGGACCTGTGTCATCAGGGGCAGGGCTGCAGCCTTTAGGGGGATGTGGGGGGAGATGGACGCCCCGTGTTGGGGTGATGGGTGCACTGTGGCTGGATGGGGCGCTGGGTTCCCCATCGGGCACCCGGTGTGGGTGACGGGTGCCCCGTGTGTGCTGCTGGGGTGACGCCTCTGTGGTGTCTGGTTGAGGGTGATGGGTGCCCCATATTCGGGTGGAGGTGATGGGTGCTCACATTTAGATTAAGGGTGACCCCAATATGTTCCCACCCCCACATTAGGGTGTGGGTGACGATGAGCTGTGGGGTGGGGCGCGGGGGCAGCCGGTGTCCCCGCGGGCCAGGCACGGGCCGGGACACGTGGCCAGCCGGCGCTGCGGGGACAAGGGACCCATTCAGGAGGCTCCGTGAGCCGCGGCTGCCTTGGGGCACTGCGGGTCCCGGGCGGGTGACTCGGGTCTGGCACCGCTGCACGGGCAGCTGGCACGGTCCCCTCGCCCCAGCCTGAGCCTTTGTGTCCCCACATTCCTGCTGAAAGAGAGGGGTCGGATGGAGCCCGAGGGTTAAACACCCGCCTCGTGCTCACAAATTCCACATCTGATAGAATGCCTGGAATCCATCCCGAACCACGGCACATTGGAGCGGGCCGGGCCGGCAAGGTGAAGGCTGGGGAGAGCCCGGAGCCAGGGGAAAGCTGGGCACTGCTCCCTCTGCCTGAGAAATGGAGCCAGCGTGTCCCTAACCCCGGCTGCCCCCAAACAAGGGGGTAAAAAAGGGCGAGAGAGGTGGGAGGCAGCAGCAGGGACAACCCAGCCCACCCACAGGACCTGGTTTGGCCTCTCTGTCCCCTCTGCCAGGGGCCAGGCAGGGCAGAGGCTTCCTGGATGGCACCAGGGGCTCTCCAGAAGCCCTCTGGCAGTGTGGGGTTAGACACAGCCAGCGCTGCAGCATCGGCCAATTCAAGCTCCAGCAGAGCCTAAAAGGACCAAATCGGGTTTGTTTTCCCCTGGCAAAGCAGAGCTGATGGGAACCCCCGAGGGCTGGGTGGGAGGGAGACACAGTGAAAACATTCCTGGCGCCTCCCCTGGCCTCAGGGCTGCTCTGGGGGGCTGAGCAGGTGACTCTTCTGCCACCAGCTGTGCCTGGCACAGGCAGCACCCCTGGCTTTGTCCCTCTTGTTCCTTGATGAATCTGGAGCTCTGGCTCCTCATTGGAGAGTGCTCCCATCACTGTGTAAGGGAGGCTCCAGCAGTGGCAGCCACATCTCCCTAGAGAGAAAAAGCTCCCAACCTGGGCTCAAACCCAGTTTGAGACCAGTTCCAGGACCAAAAGGGAGACACTGACAACCACAAGTGGCTTTATCCTGCCTGGACCTCCACTGGCACCAGCGCAGCTTTGATGCCTTGCCCAGCCCAGGCCCTCGGAATCAACAGGACTCCAGTGCAGAGGAAACTGTTGCATCACTGTTGTTGTGGCAACTGCAGCCAGAGCATCTCTGGAGAGCTTTTGCCCAGAGAGTTGGCAGGACAGATGGAAAGGACAGATGGAAAGATGTTGCTCCATGATGTGGAAGGGAATTCCCTGATGCCATGCAGGATTGACCCCAAGAAATTTAAGTGGGGCTTGGAAAATTGCACGTGGGGCATTTTGCATGAGGGAAAGGGAAGTTGTGCACGGCCATCAGAGCTGACTCCATCCCTGGGGCTATGGACCACCTGCATCCTGCCCTGCCACTACCAGGGCTCCCCTTGGGATGTTTCATCTGATGGGAGCAAACTTGCCTGCAGGAACCTGCCTCGTGATCCAGCTTGTTGTTGTCAGCTAAATTGGGTCAATAGTGAAGATGAGCTGTTGCTGGAAGGCAGGTCCACATCAGAGGAGCTGTGTGCTCCTCAAGTCCCTGTGCCAAGCCCTGGCCCTACCTGAGGGTTAATGGACACATGAACATGATAGAAGCCGACCCCACAGTCCAAGGGGAGTAACCCCGGTGTGGGATGAGCTCCAGAGGTGCCTTTGCACGTGGTTTGTGCACAGAGGGTCAGAGCACTGCCTGTGCAAAGTGTCCTTGGTGCATTAAAGCCCTCCCTGTGTCCCCCCACAGTGCAGAGTTGGGACCCCCATTCTGGGGGATCCCTGGCCGGGGCTGTACGGGAGCAGAGGTGGGATGTGGGAGCAGCAGGGCAGGAGGGGCTGTGCCAGCTGCCTGTGGGCACCAGCTGCCCACTGTGCACTCTTGACATGGAAAAATCTCTTTTCCAGTGCTACAGGAGCAGAGTTGTGTGCACGGAGCAGTGCAGAGCTTCCCCATTCCTCCCTACCCAAACTGGTTCATCTGGTGGTGGCAAAAAAAAAAAATTCAGCTCTGAATTGTGCCAGCCTGGAGCCAGGAGCTGCAGCTGGGAGATGCAGCAGGACCAGCACACCTGGGGAGGAGATGGGAACCTCTCCCCCCACAAACCTCCACACCAGAAAAATCCAACTGCTGCCAATTTGGAAGTGGATTCTTGATTCTCTGGAAGGGCCAATGCTGCAGGTCACTGCCTGGTGTCCCTGGAATATCAGCTCTGGAACCCTGGCAGCACCCAGTGTGTCCTGGTGCAGCGCAGAGAGAGGAGCTGCAGGAGAGCACAGGGTGAGTGGGCAGAGAATCAGGGAATGGTTTGGGTTGGGAGGAACCTCAAAGCCCATCCAGTGCCACCCCTGCCATGCAGGGACACCTCCCACTGCCCCAGGCTGCTCCCAGCCCTGTCCAGCCTGGCCTTGGGCACTGCCAGGGATCCAGGAGCAGCCCCAGCTGCTCTGGGCACCCTGTGCCAGGGCCTCACTGCCCTCACAGAGAGGAATTCTTTCCCAAAATCCCATCTAACCCTGCCCTCTGGCACTTGGAAGCCTTTCCCCTGACCTGTCACTACATGCTCTGGTCAGAAGCCTCTCCCAAGATTTCTTATAGACCCCCAAGACACCCAAAAAAGCAAAAATCCAGAGCTGTCCAAGGGGACAGAGTGGCTCTCAGCTCTCTCACATCTCTCAGGGGTCAGTTCAGCTCACTGAACCAGCTGCAAACAGGGCATTGCCCTTCCTTGCTTCCCTCTCATCTTCCAGATGTAAAACTCAGAGAAATCAATGAAAAGATGTCCTGATTCAGGCAGGTGCTTCAAAAATGACTCACTCCCCACTACCTGCCAGGAGGAGACATCAGCTCCAGCACCAAGCCCCTGCATGGTGGCCAGATGGTTGGGATTCATCTGGGAAATCCTGGAAGCTTCCATTACTCTTTATTAGCAGCCCAGGAGCCTGCTTGGGCCACACAAGGACTGGACGACAAACTGATTAAAGACCAACCTAACGAACTCAAAGAGAATTCTTTAAATGGAGCCTGCTGTGCCTTGGAGAACTCCTGCCATGTCTATTTATTTAAATTTAATGGAATTTTTGTGGTAGCTAATTAAAAATGAATTGATTATTTAAGAGGCAGTCAGAGCAGTTTAAGCACTGCTGACTTGATGATTTTAGTGTTTTCCTTAGAAAAGCGTTGCTAGCTATGGAGCTTTCTGCACGCACAGACGTTTAAGGGAGAGAAAAAGGATACAAAGAGGGGAGTGGATGAGTCTGGAGCCAGCCTTGGAGCAGTTTCTGGAGAAGGGAGCAGCCATGGGGACGGGAGCAGGGGCACATCCCAGCCCCCATCACAGAGCTGTGCAGCTGCCCCCAATAAACAGCTCCTGTCTCTGCTGAAGGCAGAGACCTGTCAGGAAATACAGGTGTTAAATAATGTACAAAATCCCTGTGCAGGGAATATCCTGCTCTGGCACTCGCTGGCTCTGGATGCATTTCAGGCATGGTGCATTCCCTGCCGTCCTGAGCAGCACAGGGCCACAGGCAGTGACCCCAAGCAGGACACCAGACACTGGATGTCTCCATGGCACATCTCCATCCCAAAGGATTTGCAGAGGTTCACTGGATGCAGGAGGCTTTGCCTGGCCCTGGAGCCACATCCCAGAGCAGGAGCAGAGTGGATGTGATGGCACTGACACAGGGACACCAAAGCTGAGCTCCATGGCCCCCAAGCTCCCCAGCATGGCTGAGCCACATCCTCTGCAGCGCCATAAAAGAATGATGGGATTAATAAACTGGGAACAACAGCCAGGAGAGCCAGATGGCACAAGCATCCTGCCCTGAGCTGTGTTTACTTGTCTTTGGCTGAGAAAGTGAGGAACCACAGGGGGAAAAGGTCCCAGCCCACACTGGCATGGCAGAACTTCCACCACCAGTTTATTGGGAAGGACTGGTTTTCCTTCCAGGTGCCAACTGGCTCTGCTGGACCCGGCTGCAGGTCAGAGCCTGGGCTCAGCCGTGCCCAGCTGGGCTGAGGGCACCTCCTCAGGATGCTCCTGTCCCGCAGGGATGCTCATCCCCAGCAGACGCTGCCTCCCAGCTGCTCTTCCACCCTCAGATGGAGCATGGCACCCTGCACGCTGTCATTGTCCCCTGGCCCCCTCGGAGGTGAGCAGAGGGTGTGGGTGCTGTGGTGGTGCTGGGTGCCCTTCCCTCGCCGTGCAGGGCAGGGTGGCAGGGTCCCCAGATGTCCCTGCACCCCAGGGCACGCGCATGTCCCTGGAAGAGGGAAAGGCTGTGAAGGAGGAAGCTCCGGCCTGGTTTGCCGCCCAGTTGGGCACCTATAGACATGCAAACGGTGTCAGCCTGCCCTGCGGGCACCTATAGACATGGAAATCGCTGTCACTGAGCCCATCACCGGCCTCTATAGAGATGCAGCTCCCGGCCCCACCCAGGTGTCACCGCACCCAGCCCCCATCCAGGACACCTCCCGCTCCTGTCGCTGCCTGGCTGGGGTGCACTCAGCCCTACTCCCAGGTTACACCGTGTTGTAAGGCTGTAGCTGCCGCCACAGAGCTCCCGATGCTGCTCTGGGCACCCAGTGCTTGGTGTCTGTGGCTGATGGACGCCGTCGCCATGTGCCATTGTCCCCGTGTCCCCACTGGACACTGCTGTGCCCAGGGCTCACTCTGCTCCCTTGTGCCAGTAGAGCTCCCCCTCGCAGTGTATGGAGCCCCCTGCACATCCTGGCACACCCACCCGTGTGCAATGGGGATGCCCCCTCTGTGCCCCACGTGTGACACACCCCCACGATCGTGACTGTCACCGTGTGGCACCGGGTAAAGCTCACAGGTCACTTGTGTGCAGACTTTGCCCCAGGAGCTTTGGGGGCTTGGTCCAGTGAGCCATGAGCACCGGCTGGCCTCACACGAGTGTGACAGCCCTGGGTCATCACGAGTGTGACAGCCCTGGGCCATCATATAAGTGTGCCAGCCCTGTGCTATCATGAGTGTGCTATCATGTGTGTGACAACCCTGTGCCCCCACATGGGTGTGACAGCTGAGTGCCATCACATGAGTGTAACAGCCCTGTGCCCCCACATGGGTGTGACAGCCCTGTGCCATCACACAGGTGTGACAGCCCTGTGCCATCATGAGTGTGCCAGTCTTGCACCACCACATGAGTGACCCAGCCCTGCAAGGCCACATGAATGTCCCATGCCAGCCTGGTGCTGTCACATGGAGGGTCCCAGCCTTGTGCTGTCACATGGGTGCTCCACCCTCACACAGACCCTGAGTGCCATGGCCACCCTCGCCATGTGACGATGTGGCCCATCCTGCTCTCGTGTGCCATGTGCCACCCTTGGCCTTGTCATGTGTCACAGTGAGACTCATTCTGCTCCCATGTGCCATGTCTCACCCTCACTCTGTCACCTGTGTCACACCACAGCCCGTCCTGCTCCCATGTGCCACCTTCTCCCCATCACACATGTCACAACATGGCCTATCCCACTCCTGTGCCCATGTGCCAACCTCGGCCTTGTCACACATCATGCCACAACCTGTTCTGTTTACAGGTGCCACTCTTGCCGTGTCACATGTGTCACACCACAAACGCTCCTGCTCCCATGTGCCACCCTCACCTTGTCACACATGTGTGACAATGTGGCCCATCCCTTCCTGTGCCCATGTGCCATCTTTGCGCCATCACACACATGTGACACTGCAGCCCATCCTGCTCCCGTGTGCAGGTGCCACCCTTGTCCCTGTCACACACGTGTCACACTGCAGCCCATCCTGCTCTTGTGTGCTGTGTGCCATCTTGGCCCAGTCACACACATGTGACACTGCAGCCCATCCTGCTCCCGTGTGCCAGGTGCCACCCTTGTCCCTGTCACATGCGTGTCACACTGCAGCCCATCCTGCTCTTGTGTGCCTGCCATGTGCTGCCCTGGCCCTGCCACATGCATGTGACACCATGGCCTGTCCTACTCCTCTGTGCCAGGTGCCACCCTCATCCTTGTCACACGCGTGTCACACTGCAGTCCATCCTGCTCCTGTGTGCCAGGTGCCACATGGGCCCTGTCACATGTGTGTCACACTGTAGTCCATCCTGCTCTCATGTGCTGTGTGTTGCCCTGGCCCTGTCACATGCGTGTGACACCATGGCCTGTCCTGCTCCCATGTGCCAGGTGCCGCCTCGTCCTTGTCACACGCGTGTCACACTGCAGCCCATCCTTCTCTCATGTCCCATGTGCCACCCTGGCCCTGTCACACGTGTCTGGCGCCGCAGCCGGTGCTGCTCTCCGTGCCTGTGTCACCCCAGTGCCACCCCTGTGTCACACCGCCCTGTCCGGGGGTCCCGTCCCCGCAGCCCCCCCTCCCTCCCCCCTCCGCGCGCGACCCCCGCCCGCACCCGCGCGCAGGAGTGGGGGGGATGGGGGGGGGGCTGCGGGCACGCGCACGAGAGGGCGAGAGGGCCGCGGGAGCGCGCGCGGCGCGGGGGCAGCTGAGGACAGGGGGGAGGGAGGGGAGGGAAGGGAAGGGGGGAGGGACCGCGGGGCCGTGCCCGCCCCTCTCCCCGCCCGCCCCCTCCCCGCGTCTGTCGCGTCGCTCGGGCCCGGCCCGGCCCGGCCCCGGCGCCTCATTGTGCTTCGCCTCACGCCGGCCCAAGATGGCGGCGGCGCCCGAGAGCCCCGCGAGCCGCCAACGACAATAGAGGGAGGGACGGGACCCGCCGCCCCCCCGGCACCGGCCGCCCCTCCCCGCCGCTCCCGCCGCCCCCCGCCCGCCGCACCGCGCCCACGCCCCCGGCCCGGCCCGGCCGCCGCACCCCGCCCCGGCCGGCCCCTCTAGCATGGTGCGGGGCCGCCGCCGCCTCGTCCTCCGGCTGCCGACATGGGCGAGAGGCTGGAGCTGCGGCTGAAGTCGCCCGTGGGAGCCGAGCCCGCCGTGTACCCCTGGCCGCTGCCCGTCTACGTGAGTATGGCCCGGCCCCGCACCTGCCCCGCGCCCTGTCAGCGCCCCCGGCCCTGCCCCGGCCCTGGCAGCCGCCGGGCGATCCCTCAGCGCCGGCCCTTCCCGGGATCCGTCGGGATGATCGCCCCCCGTGAGGGAACCCTCCCGCAGCCCCGGCCCCGGGTGCCGCCGCTGCTCGCCTGGAAGTCAAATCCCCAATTTCATTTTATAATTGGTTGACTAAACCGAAGGGCGGGGAGGAGGAGGACTGGTTAATGAAAAGTTTTCGTGTTTTCCTCGCGCTGGGCTCGTGTAACTGGTTAATAACCGGTGCTGCTGCGAGCGGGGTGCAATCCAGGGATTCTGGATGGGGGAATAGCGCTTAAATTATGGATGGCCTCGGGTGGTCGTAGGGACCCCAGGACCAGCCGCAGAGGGGGAATAAACAGCGGCCAGCGGCGCTTGTGGGTCTGGAGGCAGCGCTGGTGTCTGGGGCGGCCGCCAGTTCCCCTCCAGCCGTGCCCTTGGAGCTCCCCTTTTATTTATCCCGAGTAGAATTCGAGCCAGCCGCAATCCTCGTGCTTCCAAATAAAATGTCACTTGTCCTTGCTTAGCTACCGAGCAGCGTTTTTCCTTAACTTGCCTGACTTTCTCCCGAGCCCGGACGAGCGATGTGTGACCTTGATAACAATGTCCATGTTCAAATTAGTGACAATCCCACGAGAGGCGAAAGGCTCCGGGGAGGGTATTTTTGGATGTGTGTAGGCTTCCTATCAACCCTTGAGCAATTTCTCTCCCTAACTGCGTGTAGCCCCTCGGAGCACAGTTTGCAAAGGCAAACCGTCTCTCTTTATGTTTACTTGGCGCAGGCACTGTTGATTATCCCTGCGTTCCAGGCTGTGCTGTTGTACGTGAGCCGTTTTCCCGGCGAGAACACGCTGGGACGCACAGGCTGGGGCAGCTGATACTGCTGATGTTGTTGCTCGCTTTTGGCAATCGCTTGTTGTGCGTGAGCGATTAGGAATATATCGCTCGTGGCAGGGGGAGACGGCTGCCTGCTCCTATCTGCCGCCTGCCTTTCGGGGCTGCCGCTGTAGCCGTGCTTTTCCAAAACATCCTCCATGCAGTGCTGCTCCCGGCGTGTCTCCCAGCACACACTGGTTAAGCGCAGCCTTTCCTGTTTGGGCAGCTCTGTCAGTGTTGGCGGGCGCGCGCTCTGCTCAAATTGTCAGAAACTGAAAGTACAAGCGATGACCGGGTTCGGTTTTCCTCGCCAAATATTAACTCGTGTGTCCCCCCCCTCCCTCCTCCACCTCCCTCTCCGAGCGGGTTGTGTGAAGCGGAGGTTAAAGATTACGCGGGATACGGATTGTTCTGGGAGGGAGAGATGGTTTTATGTCTGTTCACAGAGATTCCTACGGGCTTAAAAACCGAAAAACCGATCCCCCTCCCCGCCCTTTATTTTAAGGATGAAACGTGTGTTTTGCAGCATGGAAAATAAGGATTTAATTGTTTTGGGGGAACTTGAGCAGCTGTTTTTGAGGATGGCAGAATAAATAGAATTTTTTCTCAGTTAATCAGAAATGCGGATGGTGGAGGTGGTGGGCGGGGGAGGGGGGCTGTGATCCCCCCATGTACTGAGAAATACCACAAACCCCAAACATCCTGCCCTTAAACCGTCCGCTTGGCACTGCCAGCCTTTCCAGAGCCATTCCCGGGTGGATGTTCCACCGGGAGCCGAGCAGCCCCGCGGCCGGGGGAGCTCCGGGGAGCGGAGCGCTGCGGCGCGGCCGAGGCGTGCTCGCACACACGCACTCCCCGGCTTTGACCGCGGCTCCGGCTGAACCCTGGGGCTCTGCAAACAAATCCCCGTGTCCGTGGCAGCGCTTGGCCTGCTGACATCGTGCTCTGCTGAACTGCAGCCGCGCTTTCCCCGCGCTGGCGCGGCCCCGAGCTGCCGGCAGAGCTCGGCTCGCTTTGACGTAAGCAGAACATTTCTTAGTTTCACCGCCCGTGCTTCCGAGGAAGCAAGGTGGGATAGCCGAGAGGAGGGAAAATCAAAAAAAAAACACCACACCACGCTGATTCAAGGAGTTTTATTTAGCAGCGTTCGGGTTGCTTCCTGTTGTACTCTGTGAGATGTGTTTTCCGAGGAGGGCTGTAGGGAAAGGGAACGGGAAACTCAAGGTCCCGGCAGGTTATTTTTGGTGAGAGTAGCAGCAGTGGCACGGAGTCATCTTTCCCAACATCCGAGGCTCTGTAGTGTGAACCTGCTGCGTGCCCGGGCTCCGTGGTGTGATGTAACCCTGCCTTGAGTAACTTGGCTATTTTTATGCCCTTACTACATCTTAAATTAGCGGCGTCAGTGTTGCTGCGTTGAAGGCTGGTCTCTCTTATTAATGGACGCCTGGGTTAATACCGTGTCTCTTTATTGCTGGGCTGCTGCTTATTTCGTGTATAATAGGAAAAGTGGGGTCTCTCCAGACTGCTGAGTCCGGATAATAACCCGGCTGACAACCCGGCGCTTGTTGGGATGCTAAAAGAGCCGGGGAGGCTGATGTGAAACACGTATTTCCCTCCGAGTCTAATTAGGGCCGTGGGAGGAGAGAGAGCGGCGGCGGTGGTGCAGCTCCAGCCTCCCACTGGCTTCCACACAAAACTGAAAGTGCGGCTCCTTCCCCCGCCTCAAAGGAAAGGCCACGGTGCCCTAATGAAGCCGTGGTGAGCCGTGCTGGCCGTGCCACACTGTGATGAGTAAGTTGAATAGTGCATGGTGAGTAATCTCTCCTCATGACTCACAAAATATTTTCTGATGTTGACCTCTGTTTTTGTGACTGCCCCGCTTAATCAGAGCTGAAGTGAGTGTACTCTTTTGTGGGCTGGTTAACTCCTCGGCTCCCACGTATCTGCCCCACTTTTTGCTGGTGCCAGGTTGTCAAGAGACCCAGGGATATGGTGTTAAAATTTTAATTTTGGTACTACGAAAGATACAGGCCTAGATAAAGGAAGTATTTGGGTGAGAGACCAGAGTTAATGGATCTAACTGGTCTTAAATAGGCTACTGCTGGTAGAGGATGGCATTTTCACTCATACTTCAGGTGTTGGTAAGCATAACTTGGTACTCATCATTTAGATCTGAAGGGTATGAGGAGTGAAGTCCCCTTGTGTAGTTTTAAGACTTGCAGATAATTAGGTTTTTTCCCTGAGAATTTTTCTTAAAATGGGTCATTCTTGTCTCTGACTTCTACTATAGTTAAATTTGAATATGGATTAGGTTTAAATTTGGAGATTTTTCGTTTTATACCTCAGTATAAAGTGGAGATTTTTCGTTTTATACCACAGTAAGGCCTGCCTGATCTGTGAGGTGTCTCAGTTGTACTTTGAACTCCTGACAAGTTCCTGTGTAGAATGGCAGGCTGTTTTGTGTGCAGGAGGGAGAAAGGGTGGGGATGTTGTAGGGTGGATCAGCTCTACAGTCTGGTCTGGCAGGGCTCTGCTGATATATCTGTGGCACCAGGGAGGGATTGCTTGCACAGAGAGCTGAGCAACAGGAGGTTCAGAGCTGCTGAAGCTGATAAATGTCCCCAAACTCGACGTTTCCTGGGCTGCACCCTGTTGGAGCAGAGAGTTGGTGAATGTGGAAAAGCCTGTTTGCAGTGTGCCAAAGAGAGGAAGGACACTGTGCTTCATTCATTTGCTCTCCTTAAGGCCTGCACTGCAGGTTGGCAGTGCTCA
Source organism: Molothrus ater (assembly GCF_012460135.2). Lineage (NCBI taxonomy): Eukaryota > Metazoa > Chordata > Aves > Passeriformes > Icteridae > Molothrus > Molothrus ater. The sequence continues at coordinate 1,746,637 of NC_050503.2, forward strand.
GTGTCACTGGGGACAGGAGGCACAGCCAGGTGCTGGGGCTGTGCAGGGCTCTTGTGGCACCGTGTCCTTGGCCCTGCTGTGTTCAATAGGCTGCAAATCCCTTCCAGGTGCAGAATGAGCCATCTGCCTCTTGTGCTGTGATCCCTGCTGGGTGGCATTCCCGTGGAAGGCCCTGCAAGTGTCCATGTGTGACAGGTTGTTGTGGCTTGTGTTCCCCTCTCCCTGTGGGACTCGTGGAGGCTGAGCTGTGACAGCCTCTGGGGATCCCAGTAGGGTTGTGCTCTGGGTATAGGATCACAGAATCATGGACTGCTTTGGCTGGGAAGGGACCTTAAAGCCCAGCTTGTTCCACTCCCTTCCACTGTCCCAGGTCATTCCAAGCCCTGTCCAATCTGGCCTTGGACATTCCAGGGATGGGGCAGCCACAGCTGTTCTGGACAACCTGTGCCAGGGCCTCACCACCCTCACAGCCAGGAATTTATCTTCTGCCCTAGTTACCATATGGTAACTAGGTAATACCATTTCTTTTTCATCTACCAATTTTATTCCCTTCTTCCAGCCTTTGACTCTGTCCCAGGAGGGGACAGTCCTGGCTGTGCCACCGTGCACATCTTACCAGGCTGAGGTGCCTCTGCCCTGAGCTGCTGGAGCTTAAACCTCCAAATCAGCACCTGTGATGAGAAGTCTGGCTTGAATAATTAATTTATTTGTGTTCCTCATCGTTACTGCTGACTTTCCACTCAGCTGTGATGGCAAGAAAATTCTCATTTTCTAATTGAGTGTTGTCAGAGCATCACCCTGCACCTGGAGGTGTGTGTGTGGCTGCTACTGGGAGTAATGGGATACAAGCTTCTTACTACTAGATTTTGCACAGGTGGGAGGGTGCAGGGTGTGGGTTTTGTTTTTTTTTTTTTTTTCCCTTATCCAGCTGATACCATTCTGTCACCAAAGGAATGTGCTGTGCAGGGAGACCTCAAGGGCAGGGAGTGTTAATGAAAATCACAGCCCAGCGGGGATTGTCACCTTTGAAATTAAAGATCAGCGGTGGAGATGAATAACAAACCTTGTCTGAGAATTAAATCCTCTTTTTTTGTTCGTGTCACTCAGCTTTCCTGGGAAGTTTCTGTGCTGCCTGGCTTTGACTTCCCAGGCATCGAGGCAGGTGTGGGAGTGCCTTAGGATGGTGCTGTAGATGATTTTGGGAAGGAGCTAAGGAAAACCTAAATTGCTCCCTTGGGCTTGGAGCTGCCCTGCTGCTGGGGGTGGTCCTGTGCATCTTCTCTCTGCCACAGACCCATCCCATGGGGTCCTTATTCCACACCCCACTGCCCTCCTGTGGGATGAGCTGATGGAAAACACGTTTTACACGTGCTCCTGGCTTTTCCTTGGGACCAGCCTGAGCTGGAGGAGGAAGGTGAAGCCCCCCTGATCCTCCCTATGGTTGGGAATGTTGGTGCCTGTGGAGCTGTGTGTGGGGCGGCTCTGGGAACGGGATCGCTGGAAAAAAAAATGTAGCAGTGTATTGAGAGGCGACCCCCCGCCCTGCTCTGTGAAATGTGAGTCAGGTTCTGCCCGGGGCAGCCGGCCCTGCAAAGGAGGCAGAGGAGGAAACTGTTGCTCTGCCTTTGCCAGGCAAGAACCTCCTCACCCCCTGAGTAATGGCCCAGAAATTCGGCAGAGTCCGGGGGGGTTTTCCCTGTTGCTTCAGCTTGTTGGGAAATGCTTGTGGGGATGACTAATCACTTAGAAAAAGCCTGTCTGGTGAGGGAAAGGTTTGAACATTGAGCACAGTTCCGATTTCTCAGCACCTCTCTCTCTCTGCCTGCCCTCCCCTGTTGTAAAAACACCTGGAGTGGGGAGAGCACGCAGCGTGAAGCTGGGAAATATTGACTCAGTCATTTGCAAAGCACTCGGGTTTCGGTGCTGTTAGCACATCACACAGCTGGCACAGTTACATCATTTTCCTGCCCTTTTCCCCAGTGCCAGAGGGACTCAGGGATGTGCTCTTGGGGGGCACAAGAGCCCTACGGCGTTGATTGTGCAGCACGTGGGCAGCACAGAAGAGCAGTTTCCTTCTGGGCTTTACCCTTTGAAGTTGCCCTGAGTGACAGTCGGTGCTTGTTCAGTTCTCAAACTCCTTTGTTCCAAGCCCTGACCCGTTGGATCCAAGATAAATCATGAGTTCAGTTAACGGACACTTTTCTTGCCCAGTTTGAAAAGTGAAAGTTGGTCTCTTGTCTTGCATCTTAAAGACCACACTAGTATTTATTTTTTTATATAACTGATTTATCTGTAAGGCAACTGTTGAAAGACAGAGTAGCTGTCCAAGATTGCTTGTTTTCCCCCTTTCATTCATCAACAGATGAGTGAGGATTAATGTTCCTGTCCAGGCCAAAGTTCCAGCCCAGGCAATTCAGAATTATCTACCTAAAAATTCACCCATCAGCTCCAGTTGGACACAGCACTGAAAGCTTTCAGTGTGCCAAGGGAAATCCGTGCCCCCACATGCAGCTCCAGCTCTTGTCCTTCATGGCAGCCTTATTATAAATGGAGATGATTATCCTTTCAAGGCTCAGATACGGGACTGAATTGTGTTGCCTCTGGGAATTTAGGCAAAATATCTTACCTCTTGGTATGTGAGATTTATGGGGGATTTAATCACCCTTCTCCCTAGACATCCATATGTCTACTTTTGTACTCTTCCTTCTTTCTTTTCCCCCTTTCTCATTGATTTGCTTTTTTTTCCTCCTGCTTTGAGTTAACCTTTAACTGTCTGATTAAAGTTTTGCACTGTAATGATCAACACAAAGACCAGGGGTGGGGTGAATTTTTTCTGTATTTTATCACAGATTGATAATCATAAATTGTCTCAACGTATTTTTGCCTCGATTATTTTCTCCTTCCTAACAGAAGGATTCACAGAAGGAGGAAAAGTTCATGTTGGGAATTGTGAACATATTTACTTTCATGGTAATTATTAAAGACAAAACTAACTCTGAAGAGGAACAAGAAATAAAACTGAATAGAAAAGTTGGCCACATGCTGCTAGAGCTATCAAATCAAGCAGGGACTATTTTTAGAGCATAGGAAGAGGGTGAGTATATTTTACAGCAGGAAATGATGGTTTCATAGATAGGAGCAGATCAGTGAATAACGAAAAAGTTCCTGTTCAGAGTATTTTGGTTTGTTTCATTTCAGGAGTGAATGAGAGTTTTCTAAACATGTACACTGAATGGACTTGGTAGTGTTGGATGAAAAGTCTAAGGAGCTACTGAAGACAGATAAATGAAGCATTGGAAAACTTTTCTGAACCAAATCCTACAAAAAGTTCTGAATTAAGTTTCTTAGTAAAAATGAATGAGTTTTAATAGTGTTTGTTATTTTCTTCCCTTGTCCTGTGAAGGCCAATTTCCTGAGGTTTTGTTAATAATTCACTTTTTGGAGCTCAGCAATATTATTATTATTATTTGACACTTGTAAAATTCTAACAACTGTGAGCTTTTGAGGCTTCTCATTCATTCCTCAGTGGGATTCCCACTGGGCTGCAGGAGGTTCCTCTGGTTCCCACATCCCACAAGACCTGGGAGATCAGGTGCTGGCTCAGGGTGGCCTCTGACCCCTGGAGCTGGGTTTAGAGTCTTTGTGGATCTTGGCTTCCACCCCTGCTCATTACAGCAAACACTCAGTTGAAATTCTGCAATCTGTGAAGAATGCATTGTAATATTGTAGGATCACTTCTAAGTCTAAAGTAAAAGCTTGTGGAAATGGTTGGTGGCTGGAAGTTGATGTCTGCTGTTCAGAACCTCCACTGGATCACTGCTCTGCTCCACAAGTTGAAGCTTATAAAGGAAAACCCATCCATATTCTTTTTTTTTTTTGGTACCTCCATGTCCAATGAGCTTCAGAAAGAGTACAAAATTTTACTGCTAATTTCTGTTATGTGGAATATTTGTGTTTTAAGTAGGAACAGAATTTCAGAGCTATCCAAGAGTGAGTTATCTTTACAGAATATAGAGTGGTTATTGAAGCTGTTGTCTCACCAGTTTTCCCTGCAGGAGATGGGGCTCAGGCTGTGCCATGAGCTTCCTCCCCTTCCTTCCCCACTGAGGGTGTTGAAAGACCTTGGGCTTGAGAAGGAGATGGTGGCAGCTTTCAGCAGCAGCAATTTTGGGGCTGTGTGTGGATTCCTTCCCCTGGGTGCTGTGTGCAGGGCTGTTTCTGGCAGTGTGGCTGATCAGAGATGCCTTGTGCACCCTGCAGGGGTGGGGTATTTCCCTGCTAGCACAGCTGTGGCTCCTGGGGAGGTGCAGCTTTGTGGCTGGGACATCTGCAGGTAGAAGTGACTCTTGTCATCTCTGCTCCCTTGTGCTGAGCTGCTCTCACCCTTGGAGCAGTGTTTGTGAGCTGGGCTGGTTCAAAGGGAGCTGAGCCAAAACCCCACAAAGGTTTGGTTTGAGTTCAGGCCTCCCCTGCCTTTGCTGTGTGAGAGCACAGGCACTGCTGGCCCAGAGCAAGAGGTGACTTTTGGGGAAGTGTGGCAGGGCAGGTGGCTGGGTGGGGTTAAACTGGCTGTGAAAGGGTGGCAGAGCTGCCTCCTCTGCTCCAGGGAGTGAAAGCCCAGCAGTCTCAGAACAAGCAGTGCTGGGTTCTTGTGCCATGTGCACATGGGCTCACCACAGCCTCTGGCCCCTGCCTGCAGCTGCCCTGGTGTGGGCAGGGTGTGCCACTGCCTAAAACCCACCTGGGAGGGCAGTGGGACACACCAGTGAATTGCTGTTCTACCAGAACCATTGCATCCCCCTACGTGTTCTGTTTATGTTAGAATACATTATGCTATGTATTTTAAACTGCCTTTTTGCATAGTGGAATTGCTTCTTTAGTCTGGCTCATCCTGCTGTGGCTGTCCTGTGTGCCTCCAACGCTCCTGCAGGCTGATTGCATGTTAATGGATTGACCCAGCCCCTCCTGCACTACCAGGGGAACCATTCCCTCCTGCATCTGTGCAGTGTCCGTAGCAACAGTTGGGATTGCTGTGTGCAAAGGCAGAACTGTTACTGTGCTTGAAGCAGCAGCAGTGAAAGTGCAATCCCTCTTGCAACCATGCTAAATCATTATCCAGAGCACTTTGGATCTTCTTTCTCAATGCCTGTTTCCTTTGTTAGTTTATTTTGGACCTTGGACCAACCTTTTCTTTTTATTTAAATGTCCTTATGTAGCCATTAAGGAGGCCATGGTGACCACTATGTTTTCCAGTTGGTTTTGTGTGACAGTAACCTAGAAACTACCTCAGGCTTGTCTGCCTCCTGCTGTGTGGGAGATGGGCTTCCAAATGCAGTCTTGGGAGCTCTTCCTTCCCTTGTCTTTTCTTCCCTGAAACTGGGAGGAAAAGATGGTTACAAGGTGTTCTCTGTAGGAGATCTCTTTTTATACATTCTAATAAAAATGTGTTCTTGTGAATGTCCCTATGCTTTCTTGATTAAGGGAATGAAAATAATTGGGTGGTTCAGAGGAGACTTTTGGTTCTTGTCCATCTTGGTAAGAAAAACTGGGCTATGGTTGTTGCTAGGGAAGCTAAAATTGGCATAATCTTGATTTGGGATAAATTTTGGTAACATTAAACCAAGTCCTGCTATCCAGTATGGAATACTGCATGGAGCAGGCTTTCCCTTCCCTTACTCAAGGCTTAACTGGCATTTGAGCACAAGGCAATACCTGAAAATGCAGAGTGGTGGAAGGCAGAGCTGGCAGGACATGGAGCCTGAGATCCTCCCTCCTTGAGCAGCTCCTGGCTGCTGCAGTGCTGGAAGTGCTTTGGCTTTTCAGAGCCTCCTGTCACCCTCTTGTGTTCAGGTGTGCTGGCCATGGATGTGCCTGGGCAGGGGGATGTGCTGTGGCTCTCTCTAGGTGGGTTAAGTGAAATTAAACCCTGTGGGAGGAGGAACACAACTTGGGACAGGCTGGAATCCCTGGTTTGTGAGGGCATCCATGTGCTGTGCAGAATGCTGGATCTTTCCTGGCTCCCAGGGAAGCTGCAGTGGCTCTTGTTGCCTTTCCTGGTGTCCAGAGAAATCCTTATCATCCTCCCCAGATGGAAGCAAGAAAGGGGCTTGAAAGAGGCACTTGTCCCACCAGCCTTCTGCAAGATTGATTGGCTTTTCCTAATCCATCTTTTTGATCTCTGCTAACCATCTTGTCTGCAGCTGTAACATCCTCTCCTTTGGATTTATGGACTGCTGCCTGGGGAGAGAGAGCTGCCACTGCAGGCAACCAAGCTGTTCTTTAAACCCAGGGGCTGGTGGGACTGACCTCTTTTGTTTTGCAAGTTAAATGGGTCATGTGGAGATCAGAATTTGGCAAATCCCTCTGACTTCTGTTAATCCATGAGTGGGGTCAGTGTCCAGGATTTGGGAGGAGCTGCTGTTACATTGGAGGGCTGGAAGTGTATCCCCACAGGTCATTAAAAGGTACACAAGGTTGCCATTGAATTATTTGTAACTGGCTTGTTTCAGCTTTGGTTTTCACACATCTGGTGGGCAGGGGAAAGCTGTGGGAGATCTGTTCCTCCTGCTCTGCCCCTGCTTGACCACAGCTGCTTTTCACATTTCTGAAGAGCTGCTTTGGTCACCTGGCCTGTTTTTAGGGGAGGAAGCATGGTCTGGTGAGCCAGAACTGGCTCTGAAAGGGCAAGGGTTGCTCTGCTGTGGGACAGTTTAGTCTGGACAGCCAAAGCTATGCCCAGAAATGTTCCTGTCTATGCAGAGGAGATAAAGGGTCATAAAAGTCTCTGTACGGTGCTGGGAGAGTGAAAGATTGAAGGGGTCTGAGCTGTATTTCTCTTTCTTTTTCTTTTCTTTTTTTTTTTTTTTTGGTCAAGAACTTGTATTTTCCAACCATTTGTTTGCTGCTCAGGTCTGCAGGCTTTTTGGGTACCTTTTCACTACCTGTGCTGTGTAGATGATCAGATCTCACAAAGATCCCTCTTTCAGAGAATCATGGAATCACAGATTTGGGTTGGAAGGGACCTTAAACTCATCCAGTGCCACCCCCTGGCATGGCAGGGACATCTTCCACTATCCCAGGCTGCTCCAAGCCCTGTCCAGCCTGGATGAGGTGTAGCTCAGCATGTGGGGAAATAAAATTCAGAAAAATATGGTGTTCACCCTCAAACCCCAATTTAGGCTTACCCCAAGGCTAAGCACAGTTTTGTAAGAAGAATTCAAATAAAAAAAAAGAAAAAAGATGTAAATCTGGAAGGGCACTGGGGTGGTGTTTTGTGCCTCCAGGCAGTGCTGGCTGCCCAATTTAACTGAACAAATTTGTGTTTGAGGATGGAAAGCAGAACTTTTAAAATTGTTGCTTTAGGTTATAGATTCACTTTCGACTATGGATTGTTGCACTGGGGGTTAACTGTTCTGTGCAAACACACCCAGGAGTCTGGGATAGGGTACTGGAACACAGAATTAAATCCAAATCTTGCCATTTAAGTATCTCAATGGATGTTAGTTTGAAGATTTGATGTAACCAAAGCAGCCACACCTGGAGGAGGAGTGTAGGGGGAATTGCAGAAGGGGGAACTACAAACTGTTCCAACAGCCAACCTGTGGCAAAATTGTTGCCAACTCTAATTTGTACCTTACCTTGCTCTCCAAGAGTGTTCTGTAGAAATGTCTGCTTTGGCTGTTTTTGGTAGGAATTTGGTGCTTTGTAGAAGAAAGTTGTCACAGGTTACTGAGTTGTGGCTGGTGCTGATCATGTCATGCACACTGTGATCCCTTGGGGCTGTGTTTGGGGTATTATTTGGGCTGCTTTAGCTTTCTCACCCTGGTGGCAGAGGAAGAGCTGTGAGTGCTGCTGAGTCCTGAATATCCTGAGCTGGAAGGGACCCTCAGGGATGATCAGTGCAGCCCCTGGCCCTGCAGAGCCACCCCAAGAACCCCACCCTGAGCAACCCTGGGAGCTCCTGGAGCTCTGAGCATCCCAAACTGCTCCTGGAGCTCTGGCAGCCTTGGCACCATTCCCTGGGGAGCCTGGGCAGTGCCCAGCACACAGCTCTGGTCATATTGGTGATTTGGAAAGAGCTTTTGGGCACTGTCTTATATGACTTCAAATGACAAATTAGGGCTTCTCATATCTGCAAGATACAAAAGGTCTTTTTTGTGAGGAGGTGAAGGGAAAGATTGAACTCTCAAAAATTGCTCTGTGGTGTAACCTCCATGGCCTGAAGGGTGCCAGGAATTGGTGTCTGTAGGAGGACTCAGCTCTGTGTGTGGGACAGGAGCTCTGTGTGCTGGGGGCTCTGCTGTGCTCACTTACAGCTGTGGGGCTGTTCTGGCTCCAAACTCTGCTCACAGTTGTAGGAATGTGTGGTTGGAGAAACCTGTTGTAAGAATCAGAGGGGTGAAGCTGTTCAGTCCTGCTGGCTGAAACTCTGCTCCACTTTTCCATAGAATATGTTGGATGCTCTTTGACATGACTTTTGACAAAGTGTCTGCTTTCTTTCTGTTATTTTTTCCAATGAAATATCTTGGCAAAAACTATCAAACTTTCTCTGGGAACTCACGTTTCAAATTAAAATTCAATGTTTGGGTTGAAGACCAGAACTCTGTGAAAAGGTCAGCTGGAGAGGGTTGGCTGCAATAACTCAATGTGTGTTTAAGTTTGGTTTGTTTAAATCTTGTTGTGAAGAGCTTTGGGCAGTCTCAATAATTACTGCAGACTGCAACGCTTTACTTGAAATACTTTCCACATTAAAGAGATAAGGTGGGTTGTGAAAAGCTTCCAATTATGTGGCTCAGAAGATTCCAAGGGCCTCTCAGACAACATAAGTACAGGAACATTGGAAAGTACACAGAGGGCAGGAGCAGCACGTAGTGTGCAGGGAGGAGGGAGGGAGGGAGGGAAGGAGGGAGAGCAGCCTGGAGCAGAGGAGGGTGAATGGAGCTGCTCTTTGTGACAGGGAGCACCGTGCTGGCATCATCTCATCTCGTGACTGGGAACAGAACACAGAGGCTGCTTGAGCCGGGGCCAAAAGGCTCCTGCACACGGGATTCCAGCACTGATGGAGTGTGTGGGAGGCTCTTTCCCAACCGCTTCCACTGCCAAAGCCCTGGGGGTGTCAGAGTCCAGCGTGACACACGAGCACAACCTGCCTGCAACCTGAGTCATGGGCACTGCAGCTGGGGAAAAGACCAGAAACCCTCTGAACTGAGCCAAAACCCCAAAGTCAGACCCCTGGCTGAAGGGGAGAAGCTTCAGGTCACCTTTGGGGGTGCAGGGGTGGCTGTTGGCTGAGCAGGGCGAGGTTGATCAGCAGAGCAGGAGTCACCATCCATCCCTGTCCATCCCTGTCCATCCCTGTCCATCCCTGTCCATCCCTGTCCATCCCTGTCCTTCCCTGTCCATCCCTGTCCATCCCTGTCCATCCCTGTCCATCCCTGTCCATCCCTGTCCATCCCTGTCCATCCCTGTCCATCCCTGTCCATCCCTGTCCATCCCTGTCCATCCCTGTCCATCCCTGTCCATCCCTGTCCATCTCCTTCCTTCCTTCCTTCCTTCCTTCCTTCCTTCCTTCCTTCCTTCCTTCCTTCCTTCCTTCCTTCCTTCCTTCCTTCCTTCCTTCCTTCCTTCCTTCCTTCCTTCCTTCCTTCCTTCCTTCCTTCCTTCCTTCCTTCCTTCCTTCCTTCCTTCCTTCCTTCCTTCCTTCCTTCCTTCCTTCCTTCCTTCCTTCCTTCCTTCCTTCCTTCCTTCCTTCCTTCCTTCCTTCCTTCCTTCCTTCCTTCCTTCCTTCCTTCCTTCCTCCCATCCTTCCTCCCATCCTTCCTCCCATCCTTCCTCCCATCCTGCTGCCTTCAGTGTTCATCCATCCCAAGGGTCTGGGGCAAAGCTGCTGCTCCTGCACCGCTGCTCCTGCACCACTGCACCTGCTTGGGCTGCTGATGGAGCAGGGGCAGGATCTGGGGGGTTTCTGTGGGAAATGGATTTGTAGAGAACTTTTATTAAAGTTTGATAGAAGGTTTGTATAGGATGTATCTGTATTTAAACTTTGAGATGAGAAATGCCATGGAATAGGGCAGACATTGCTGAGAGAGAAATGGAACTAGAAATAAGTTTTGAAGTGTGGCCTTACAAATAAGAGAAATAAAACTATGAAAGATGAATTGCAGTAGGACCCACAAGGGGTAATTTTGGATGATTGGCTTTGAGGCCTTTACAGCATGGTGTGACAAAAACTGATAAGTCAAGAAATGTTTATGATGTATTGTAATTAGGAAATAATTGGCTTCTAATTGTGATGCTGTGAATTATAACATCTGTATTGTCTCACCTTTCACATGAGACTAAAAATAGAATTAAAATTTTTAAAACACCTCAGTTGTCTCATCTGTGGGTCAGAAAAGAGCCTGATCCAACAGTTTCTATTCCATTTGCCTTTTGGTTGCCTCAGACTCCCTGCCAGTGCCATAACCAATTGCCTGAACACAGATGTGATGCCTGTTGCTGTTCAATGTCCTTTCTGATTAAATCATACAACCATAATGATGAAATGGGGTTGGAAGTTTCTCTAAGAAAAGAGAAGCTGCTCTGTAGTCCCTTCTGATATGTTTCCCCCTTCCCTCAGTTTTCCACAGCCAGCTCTGCTTTGAAGAAATGTAGGAGATCCTACTGGATTTAAAAAAAAAAAAAAATTAATTTTTTTGGTGAGATTTGCTTGAGACCTTGGGAGCTTCTCTGCTCAGCCAAAGTCTGTTAGAGAGTGAAGTAAACTTGGGAAGTGTTTCAGCCTGGGGAGTTCAGCAGCAGTAGATGTGGAACTGGTTTGGATTTCTTTATTCCCAGATAATGTCACAAACTAAGCTCAAAGGTTCCTTCTTTCTGCCTGGAGTTTCCACGTGAGGTTGTGCAAAGTCACTTAAATTGGCTGATCTGTAGTTGTAGATGTGAATTGTAATTTATTATTATTATTTCTTAGATAGATTTGTTTACTTTTTAACCCAAGACAAAAGAGTCTGTTATTGAGACACTTTTAGTCACTTATAGGGGTGTTTTCATGAAGACAAGGACTTAGGACAACACCACTTATAGGGGTGTTTTCATGTAGGACAAGGGGTCTCTCATGTGCAAGTGTCCAACCCCAGAACTTCCTCCCAGGAAATGGCTATGCCAGAATAAGCCTGAATTCACTTTTCTGGTATAATGTGCTTCTGTTGATAAAGGAAATTGTGACTCTGCAGGAGCACAGTTGACTGGGAGAGCTGCATCAGCCCAGGGGGCTCTGCTGGATCATCGTGCATGGAGTGAAACATGAACATTGCTGGGAGATGTTTATGGATGAGCTGCTGGCCTGGGTTATTCTTACACACTTGGCAGATAAGAAATGAGAAGAAAGAGAAGTTCTCCTCCCTCCTTGTCCCCTCCTTTCAGTACACAGAGAAAAAAGGAGAGAACGCATTCTCTTTTATTTGTGCACTGAGAGGCAGGAGCAGGTTTGAGTTTGATTGTTTCCCTGGTTTCTAGGCCAACATTTATCAGAAGAATTACCTGACATTCCTGGGAAACTGGGTTATGGATGCTGCTGTTTTCTGTAGGGTTTGGGCTGTCCCAGCCCAGGAGCCTGGAGGAAGCACAGCCCAAATCTGTTCTGTGCTGTTTGGTGCAGCAGCAGTTGTTCAGTGTGCCCAGGGCAGAGCTCAGCTCCAGGCTCTGTGTGATCCATCCCAAATGTCCTGGCTAATGTTGTTGGATGTTTTTCCTTCTCCATGTTGTAACTGGAATAATTTGGTTTTCTTGGCTTAGCCTTCCTTGTGACTTCTAGATTTGGTGTTAACTTTTTGTCATCTGAAAAGAAGAGGTTTTTTTCTGGTGAAATAATATTTTCTCATAGCTTTAGTACAGAATCCCAGACTGGTTTGGGTTGGAAGGCACCTTAAAATATAATTTAGTTCCATTTTTCACCATCCTAGGCTGCTCCAAGCCCCATCCAACCTGGCCTTGGACACTTCCAGGGATCCAGGGCCAGTCACAGGATGACACCCTTGATCCAGGTTGCTCTGTGCACCCTGTGCCAGGGCCTGCCCACCCTGCCAGGGAACAATTCCTGATTGCCAAGATCCCATCCAGCCCTGCCCTCTGGCAGTGGGAGCCATTGCCTGGCTCCTGTCCCTCCTCACTGCAGTCGTGTCCTTCCACTGGGGACACAAACACAGTGGCACTGCCCCCTCTGCCTGCTCAGCTCAGCTCAGCACAGGAGCTCCCCAGGCAGAGGCAGCTCCTCCCTGGCCCCTGCAGCCACAGCCACACCTGGGAGCACCCTGAGCCACAGCTGGGCATTGAAAGAATTCCACACAATCACAGAATGGTTTGTGGGTTATGGTTTGTTCAAGCCCACCCAGTGCCACCCCTGCCATGGCAGGGACACCTCCCACTGTCCCAGGCTGCTCCCAGCCCTGTCCAGCCTGGCCTTGGGCACTGCCAGGGATGCAGGGGCAGCCCCAGCTGCTCTGGGCACCCTGTGCCAGGGCCTGCCCACCCTGCCAGGGAACAATTCCTGATTGCCAAGATCCCATCCAGCCCTGCCCTCTGGCACTGGGAGCCATTGCCTGTGTCACCAACTCCCCATATTAAAATTTCCTCTCCCTTCTGTTTATGAGCCCCTTTAAGGCACTGGAAGGATGGCAAAGCTCAGAAATTCTTGCCTATTTGTCCTGAAATTTTTAACTAGGCATTGAAAGGGCTGTGTACAAATTTCTTGGAATGAGAACTTCTGCAGGCCTGGCTGATTCCAAGTGCATGGAGTGGTTGTACAAGGGAAAATGTGTTTCCTCCTGAAAATAGGAAAGCTGAGATAATGATAGCAAATGCTTCCATTTGACTCAGATCATGTCCTTCCATGTCTTGAAAACGAGATAATCCAACCATTTGCTGTTATCAACCATCAGTGGTTTTCTTCTTGCCTTCCCCTGCCCCCAGTCCTCTGCTTTGTTACCTGTCTCTGCCCTTTGCTACAGAATTTCCCCTGGTAACTACAGAAATGACATTTCTGCAGCACAAAGCAAGGGAAATGATTTGAGGGAGCCTTTGCACTTGTATTTCTGGAAGGGCTGTAGATACAAGACTCCTAATTAAAAGGTCAAAGCCACTTGCAGAAACAAATGTCTAAATATAACCCCAGCTTTGTGCAGATGGACTCTGGTAACTAAGGCTGGATACATCAATGTGGATGAGGAACTCCTGTGGCTTCCCTAAAATAGAACTTCTTTTGTACAATGGTGCATATAAATACAGCTCCAAGAGCTCTTTCTAGCATGAATTATATGTATATATATATATATATATAATTATATATATATAATTATATATATATACATAATATATATTATATATTATAATATATTATATGTCATATATAAATATATTATTATATATAATATATGTTATATATAATTATATTTATACTATATATATACTATATATATAATATTTTTATATATAATATATAAAAATATATATAAATATATATAAATAAAATAGTATAATAATGTATAATAATTAAAATAGTAAAATGCTTCTGTTGCTCCTGAGTAAACTCCCCAATGAAATCAGCAAACCTCGTGTCTCACCCTGGTGTGGATGTGTGCTGCTCAGGGTTTGGTGTGTTTTGGCTTTCAGTTCATGAGCAGGGCTGCACATCCAGGCCTTTTTGCTGTGTGCTCTGAGGCTGTTTTTCCTGCACTGACATCTGCTCCCACTGTTTATTGGATGCTTTATTTTGGAAAGCCATTCCCTGTGCAAGAATCTCACTGCCCATCTGGAGCTGGGAGCCTGTGCCAGATGCTGGGCCAAGGGAATCAGCTGCTCATTGGGAACTTGCAGGGGAGTACCTGCTGCATCCCAACAATCCCAAAGGCTTCAGTCCCATAGTCCCCAGCCACACAGTCCCTGACTGCAGGGAATGACAGAGGAATGAGTAGAATGACAGTTCAGTCAGAGACACTTGAGAAATTTATTTCCTTCAGCCTTATTTTTCCTTCGAGGGCTCGTTTTGATGGCTTCAATGGGTGGAATTCAAAGACTCCTATCCCTGTATGCTTGGCACCCATATCCTAAAAACCAGTGTGTTTTTAATTTCTGTAAACTCCTGACAAACAGCACCTCATGTGTCTGTTTTTCTGTTTAATTTCAGGACAAACACCACGATGCTGCTCATGAAATTATTGAGACAATTCGGTAAGTGCTGGGTGCAGCCTGCCTGGGACCCTTCCTGTGCCTCACTGCAGCTCTGGGGAGGGATGGCTGACTCAGGACACCCAGGAGGGCAGCAGTTACCATTTAGCACCTCTGAGTTATTTTTCTAAGCTGAATTTGCTGCAATACAGAGCTCCTTGCCAAAGAGATTTTTGTTTTATCTTGCCATATTCCATTCTGTTGTGAACAGAGTTCAAAATGAGTGGTGGTGCTCAGCTTTAATACTTGTGGCAGTTGGTATCTGAGCTGTGGACACACAAGGTTTAAGGGAACATTGATGTGTTATGTCCTGATCTTGCCTCTGCCCACCCTCTCTGTTTCCCCTGTTGCTGTGATCTTGCAGCATTTGGGTTGTTTGGCAATGATCTCCCTGTAGCATTGCTCTTAATCCTGCTGATAAAGTTGGAACAACGTGGGGAAAATGGGAGGATAAAGGTGAAAGACAACTGAGAGAAGCAAGAAGTCAGAGGATTTCCCAACACAGGCTCTCAGGACGTGACTTGCTGTTATTTCAGCAGGATTAGGAGGGGACTTGCCAAAGAACAACTTTTAATAAATGCTACACGAATTCCCCAAACACCTGAGGGATGAGGATGAGTTATCCCCATTCCAAAGCTGCTCTTGTTAACTGTTTTACATCCTCACAGGCTGCCCTTGGCTCAGCTCAGGGCTGTGTCTGCAGCAGGGTTTAGTGCTTGGGTGGTGCAGATACAGGTGAGGGAGGAGGTGTTTTACCTGCAGAACCACCTGAGCTCGAAATCTGCTCACAGATGGCAAAGGCAAAGGTAGCAGTGAGCCTTGTGTGCTGCCAGTGTGAGGGTGAGAGAACCAAGTGCTTGATAACATCACTCACATGCCTGAAATCAGAGCATTTCCCACGGGCTGGGGGGCAGAGGATGTGAATGAGGCTGCAGCTGAACATTTTTCTCCTAAAGGAATTTCTTTTTCTATCTACAGAACTCTGCCACTGGGGCTGCCAGTTTGCTTGGACTGGTGGGGATAAGATTCTGACTTTGGGGGTTTTGTGGCATCATTTTTGGGCCCCTTTCCAAGGGGCTCAGAGGGGGTGGCTGCAGTGGTTGGTGCTTTCTGTGCTGGATGGAGGCAAAGGGAAGCTGCCTTAGGAAGCTGTTGGGTCAGGTGATGTTTCACAACTGTTTTCAGCAAGGCTGGAGTGAACTCAGTGTCAAAAGCTCTTTATGCTGCCTTTGCCTTGTGCAAAGTGCCCATGGTGTTGTGAAAGTGGTGCTGAGAGAATGCAGGAAATATCTCAATATCCCTTTATGTCATCAGGCAGTGGAATAATGGAATATCCCTGGACACAAGGATCCAGCTGCTGACTGCCTGTTCCTGGGATTTAAGAAGCACCAACCACTCCAGCCACCCCCTCTGAGCCCTGGTGCTTTTAGGGGACATGTGAGACACCAGAGGAGGGCCAGCCATGCATGTCCAAGTTCAGGTTTTCACTGGCCTGTGTAGTTATTAACCATGTGTGAATCAGCCACAAGGAACAGAACTGTTGGATCTTAATTTTTTTTTTATTCACCATTTTAATAGTGAAGAATGGAGCAAAGTTCATGAGGAAGAAATTCTGTGATTCCTATTGGAATTCATCTTGTGATGTGGGTTTTTCTGATGCTGACAGTGCTTTCCAATTTGATATTTGTGGAGGAAATTTGTGTGCAAAGCTTCTGTGGCTTTTAAATTGCTTTTGAAGGGAATGAATCTTCCTCCATTCCACAAGTGAAGCTCTCTCCTGTGAGCTGCCATTGTTGGATGCACTGCAAGTGGGAATGTGCTTCCCCTTTCTGATAGCCACAACACACAGGGCTGTGTTAATTCAGGTATCAAAGGGGTCTTTCAGCAAAATAACTTCTCAAAATCTGGTTTGGTTGGGTGTGTAAGGTGTGAGAGAGTTTAAGCACTCCCCAGAGAATATCCTGGCACTGAGTGGTTGGTGACAGGGTTTTTGGGCTGCTGTGGGAAATGTCTTCTCCACATTCAGCCTTGTCAAAGCTTCCTTGCAGCATCAGAATTCTTTGGAAATGCTGCACTTCTGCATTTTCTGTTAGATTAACATCAGCCATGACTCTGAGTATTTTTAGACACGTGGAATACATTTATCACCTCATTTTGAAGCTTTATGCTCCTGCCAGTGTCTACAGGCATCTTGCTGTTTATTCAGAACAAATGTGAACTGTTGCAGTTTCCCATTATGTCTGCCTTATTCCTGAATTACTGTGAGCTCCCAGGGCTGCTGCAGTGTCCTCTCTTCATGTAAAGCAGCCCAAATTGAGACAAACGACCTTATTACACTTAATTGGCAACACCACTGTTCGTTATTTCTTCTCTCCTTCTAGGTGGGTCTGTGAAGAAATCCCAGATCTCAAGCTTGCCATGGAAAACTATGTTTTAATTGACTATGATACAAAAAGGTGAGAGGAATGTTTTTGTTCCCAGCAGGAGTTGAGGGTGTAGTGAACCAGTGTGGAACTGGTTATTCTTAGACACTACCAACTGAAGTTTTCTCTCAGAACTGGCTTCAGGCTCTGCTGGAGTTATTTTGGTAGGAAATGTGTAACAGCAACATTGGCAAAGGCAGTTGGATTAAGGACATAATTGGAAACTCCACGAGCTCCAGTGCAGCTCTGCTGTACATTGAATTACTCACTGTGAAACAATGATTGGTATCTGCACCCTTGGAGCAGGGCCAGGCTGGGAATCTCAGTGGTTCCTGCTCCTGTAGTAACCAGGAATTCCTGTTCTCAGCAGGCCATGGCAGAGCTGGGTGGCAGAGGGAGCTGCACCTTCCCCTTCTCCCTTTCCTGCTGGTTGGGGGCTGAATTAAAAAGTGAAATTCCCAGAGAGTATGGCCAGAGTGGGAATTTCAATGGTTCCTGCTCCTGTAGTAACCAGGAATTCCTGTTCTCAGCAGGCCATGGCAGAGCTGGGTGGCAGAGGGAGCTGCACCTTCCCCTTCTCCCTTTCCTGCTGGTTGGGGGCTGAATTCAAAGGTGAAATTCCCAGGAGTGTTGTGGGCAGCTGGAGGGGTTCTGAGGTGCCTCAGCTCCATGGAGTTCAGAATAAATTAATTATGGGATATTCCCCTCCTGGGAGAGGCAGATCCTGACCTGTGCTGTGTCTGTGGAGATTTCTGAGGTTCTGTGCATGGACTTGGCTCCACTGACACTGGGAAAAGGGAGGATGCTCAACTGCAGTTTATAAAAACCTCCCTGGTTTCCTACATGGGAAAGACTGAATTTATCCAAATCTACAGAATGATTGAACTGTTAGAAGAAAGTTTACTGATGAAACTGCATTGCTGTGAGCAGAATCCCAGAATATCCTGAGCTGGATCCCACAGGGATCATCAGTGCAGCCCCTGGCCCTGCAGAGACACCCCAAAAATCCCACCCTGAGCACCCCTGAGAGATCCTGGAGCTCTGGCAGCCTTGGCACCATTCCCTGGGGAGCCTGGGCAGTGCCCAGCAGCCTCGGGGGGAAGAACCTTGCCCAACCTAAACCTCCCCAGCCCTAGATATTTCTGTCATGGTCTGCTTAAGGTATTGCCTCCTCTTCTCTCAATTTTCATTGTTTCATTGAAAGACTTTTTAGTTTTGCCTTCCTCCTGGAAAATTCAAAAGGAGTAATCAAGGTCAAGCATCCCATTAAAATTCATTAATTTGGATTTGTGGATTACTCACAGCAGCTGCATTACTGTATTTTTGTGGTTCTGGCATCCTCACTGGGTGTGTTTCACTGGGGACCATCAGTGTGGTTGGCAGCAATGCTGAATAAAAGGGAAACCCTTCTGTTCCCCAAAGTCACCCCCCCACTATCTTCCTGCAGCTTTTCAAGAAAGTCATGAACTGGAATTCTGGTAAAGATTTCAGTCTTTTTTACTTCCTTTGCAAAAATTTGTTGGAAAAATCCCTGGCAGCAGATGGGCTGAGGCAGGGATGTGAAAGAGAAGCAGCAGGTTATGGAAATGCAGACAAACCCCATTGCAGCCTTGCTTTTCCCAGCTTGGAAACAAGCACAGGCAGCTGGGAGAGCTCATGGGAGAGGAGTCCTGGCCAGGGTAGTGACCCTGAGGATCACAAGAGACTCAAGGGTCCCTTCTGGTGTCCCCTGGCCCCCCATCCCTTGCCAGCTTTGGGAATGCCCATGTTTTGGGGATGTCACTCCTGTAAGTTCTTGTGTTGCTTTTGCTCTGCTCTGTGGGTCTGGTTACATAACCATTGATGTTCCCAGGAATATACTTTCTTTCCTGGCCTTGAATTGATTTAATCCTCTCAGTTTGTGTCATTAGGGCATCTGCCTGGGCTGACCATAATCCCAGGCAGCCCATGGAGCAATCCCCAGGCTTTCCTGATGGGTGATGCTTTAGGCTGTGTACTGGCTCTAAATGCATTTTCAGTCCCAGGGTGAATTTCTGGAAAAGCATCTGCTTGTCTCAGGACTGATTATTGTGGAGAGATGACAGCAAAAAAGAGACAAATGTACTGAGCTCTTAAATGTCTCTGCAGCTGAAAATATGGAGAAGAGGTTCTGAGAATACAGAAGTTTACCAGGAAAAGGGCTGTACTCAAAGTATGACTTGAAATAAAGGAACTAATATTATTTGTCATGTACTCCGGGTCTACTGGGGATTTTATTTAAAGGAAACAAAGACTTTAATCTATGTATGTAATTACATATCCTGAGAGAAGCAAACCCTAAATACCTACTAACCAAGAGGATAGAAAAGCACAAGGTTTTACCTTCAAACCTGCCTGTTTTGAGCTGCCCCTGTGTTCTCCCCCCAGCTTTGAGAGCATGCAGAGACTGTGTGACAAGTACAACCGAGCCATTGACAGCATCCACCAGTTGGTGAGTATTGAATTTAGCAAAAACCTGCCAAGGTTTTTGTGTGCCACCTTTGAATTCAGGTAGTGAACAACAGCAGAAAGCTGTGACCGACTCAGTTCTGCATCATTACTCAGTTCAACATCGGTTCAGTGGGGATAGCAAAGAAACAAGGAGTGAACAAACCTTTACACCCACCCCAACTCTATTCAGTGCTGTGCTTTACATTGCCAAATGGCTTTTGCATCTCTTTATATTCCCCTTTATCACCTGTGAAATTACCTGTTAATTGAGGTGTGAGAAATGTGGTGTTCCAGAAACAGCCTGGAACTTCCAGTTTTTGGGGGGACTCGAGCTTAATATTAAACTTATTTTCTTGATCACACCTGGACAGTCAAGGAGTTAGTATTGGAGGGATATTCCTACAGAAAGAAAGGGACTTAAACATCACTTTTTGTTCCCAAATTCAGAGCTGGTGCTCTTCCTTGTGCACTTCTGGCACTGTTATTTTGGCACGTGGAAACAACTGACTTGCCTTTAGGGGGAAGGAAAAGTTTATCTACATTTAACACAGGGATTTCTCATATAGATTGACTTTTGCACAGAGAAATCTGTGACTTATGGGTACTTAAATAATCCATATGAACTCTCTTGTGTGTTGTGGAAGTGATCCATGGCTTAGGAATTTCCTTGCCACAGTTCAGCTGCTCTGGCCTGTGGGATCACTGGCTAAAGTAGAATGTAATCTCTTTTCAGGCCAATTTAATGAGCTTTTTTGGTTCTTTTACCCCCCAAAAAGCTTGAACTGGAGGAAGCAAAACCTGAACAATGAATAATGTAACTATTCTGCTTAATTTGAAAACATAGGTGGATTTTTTCTCTGCTGTGCTTGTGGGAGTTATTTGAAATATGCAGTATTATGGCAACAAGCCTTTTTTGCTGGGATTTTCTTAATATTTTGGGCCTTAAAAACTTGTGCTTATTTGGATTCAGGCACCTTCATGTCTGTGTTGGTTAATAGCTAATTATTAGCAGCTATTCAGCACTTGCAGTTGCTATCTGTACTGGCAAACCTGATGGGCTTAATTTTTTCCTTCCCATTTGAATTTCACAGGAGAGTTTAGGAGGGGACTGGAATTGCCCTTTTATGGTTTGTTTTTATCAAGGGCAGAGGTAGACATTTTAAAAACTTAACAACTTTTCTGCTTAGCATGGGGTTTTTTCTGAAGAAGAAAGGAAGCTTGATTTCCATCTCTTTCCTGCCACTCCCTGTCTGAGTGCATCTGATCCCTCCCATGTGACAGCTCCTGGAGCAAAATTAACCTGTTCTTGTGTTGACAGTCAACAGCAGTTCAGTGGGGATAGAAAAAAGGAGTGAACAAACCTTTACACCCACCCCAAAGTGTTGTGTTTTACATTGCCAATTGTTTCTGGCATCTCTTTAAGTTCCCCTTTATTACCTGGTAATTGAGGTGTGACAAAGTGCTGAGCAGCTGCTGGTGTGCAGTTTCTGCAGAATGACAGAAAGGTTTGGGTTGGAAGGGACCTCAGAGCCCATCCAGTGCCACCCCTGCCATGGCAGGGACACCTCCCACTGTCCCAGGCTGCTCCCAGCCCTGTCCAGCCTGGCCTTGGGCACTGCCAGGGATGCAGGGGCAGCCCCAGCTGCTCTGGGCACCCTGTGCCAGGGCCTGCCCACCCTGCCAGGGAACAATTCCTGATTGCCAAGATCCCATCCAGCCCTGCCCTCTGGCACTGGGAGCCATTGCCTGGCTCCTGTCCCTGCAGGCCTTGTCCCCAGTCCCTCTGCAGCTCTCCTGGAGCCCCTTCAGGCCCTGCCAGGGCTCTGGGGTGTCCCTGGAGCCTTCTCTTGTCCAGGTGAGCACCCCCAGCTCTCCCAGCACAGAAGCAAAGCAGATTATTCCAGTCCCCAATTCCTGCTTCCAGCCCTGCTTCCCCAAGGACTGAACACATCTGAACCCATTTCTGCTCTCACTGAAATCAAGGGCACTGCTCCAATCCCTTGGCTTCAAGTCACAGGGCTTGGGATCTGCCAGGGGCTCTGAGCTCTCCCCAGGGCCTTTTCTTGTCCAGGTGAGCACCCCCAGCTCTGCCAGCCTGGCTCCAGTTCCATTCCCTGCTTTTATCTTTAGGAAGCAGCACCTGCAGCCCAAGCTGAGGGTGAGGGGGTGGGAGGGGCCCTGTCCCTCATCCCTCAGTGGGTTTGGTGCCACTTCCTTCTCCCCACAGTGGGTTCACCCTCATCCCCCTTGTGAGAAACAACTGCTGACTTTAAAAATTTAAAAAGGTTTATTAAACCTTAACAAAAATTCAACAAAAGGACTAAATAAGGGAAAATTCACAGCACTGGGAGCTGCCCTCATGCACACCACATGGCCAGTTCATCTTCAAGATGGATGCTCAGTGTTTTTTACCCCTGGGGGTTGCATCAGCCCTCCCAAAGTCTGTCAGTCAGCTCTTCTTTGCCATTTATCAATGGAAACTGCTTTCTTGTAACTGGATTGGAGATCAGGTGTTGCCATGCCTCACCCCCTAAGCACCAAGCTTTTCCATTCCCAGCTGCCCCATGCAAGGGACACACGTGCACACCTTCTCTGTACCTGTCCTAGACAACCCAGCCTGTCTGATGGTCACAATACAGGGGGAAAGGGGAACAGAGGACATCCAAACTACAACAACATAACTGTACATCACTAAAGATTTTCTTAATATTCACACAATAGTTATCTTTTAATTGTGAGAGCCAATCATCTCATTATCCATCTATAACAGTGATATATAGTTATTGGTTGGTTTAGAGTAGAAGCTCACTGTCTAATATAGGTGATAGGTATTAAGAAGTTATGGTAAATATTGTACACGTAGTTTTTAGTATAAAAAGGTAACACTGCCCTGAGTGTGTCAGTGTGCCTCTGTCTGACCTGCTGAATGGACCTCAGCAGGCCAGGAGAAAGAATTTTATAGATAAGAAGCAAAATAAACAACCTTGAGAATGAGAACTGAAGAGTTCTGATTCCTTCTTTGACAGCTGGGCTGGGAAAAGAGACTTTCTAACACATCTGGGGGTCACTCTGAGCAGCAAAACCCCGAGAAACTGAATCAACACAAAAAGGCAAAAACAATCAAAAGCACCCATAAGACAATTTTCAAAATGCAAACAATTTTGAGTCTTCCATGTCCAAACAGATTTTCTGAGGCATCTTAGAGCTGGCAGGAGGGATGTGGGATTTTCTTAGCATGGTTTATCAGGACAAGGTTTTTTCTGTCACCTGTTGTCGGGGTCTCTTGCTTGTCAGAGTGACCCCAAGAAAAGTTGGAAAGTCTCTTATCCCAGCCTGGCACTTGAAGAAGCAATCAGGGCTCTTCATTTCTGGATCTCAAGGTTGTTTATTGTATCTCATCTATAAAATTCTTTCTCCTGCCCTGCCGAGATCCGCTCAGCAAGACAGTCCAGGCACTGTGCCTGCCCCCAGGGCAGGGTTATGTCTTTATACTAAAAACTACCTGTACAATGTTTGCAATTACTTTCCAATACCTATCACCTATGTTGGACAGTGAGCTTCTACTCTAAACCAATCCAAAGTGCCAACATCACAGCAGAAGATGGAGGCCAAGAAGAAGAAGGAGAAAGGCTGGACATGCCCAGATTCCTCCATCCCTATTCTAAAAATGCCAAAATCTATTTTTTAACCCTGTGATAACTTCACTATCATTCTACTTAATTTGTCATGGCTTGCAGATTTTCATCTAAGGTTGGTGATTTGCTCCATGGGTCATAATCAAACCCACAGGCGATTTGGGCTCTGTGCCAGGGTCTCTGAGCCCCCTGGCAGGGGGATGTCCTGACAACCTGTGGTGAAGGGCTTGGCTGTGACAGACTCTGCACGAGGCAGTGAGGCAGTGTGGGTCCAAGCATCTCAAGGTGCATCTCTGTGCCCTGCAGTGGAAGGGGACCACGCAGCCCATGAAGCTGAACACGCGTCCCTCCAACGGGCTCCTGAGGCACATCCTGCAGCAGGTCTACAACCACTCGGTCACCGACCCCGAGAAACTCAACAACTACGAGCCCTTCTCGCCCGAGGTCTACGGAGAAACCTCCTTTGACTTGGTGGCCCAAATGATCGATGAGATTAAAATGACAGAGGATGATTTGTTCGTTGACTTGGGCAGTGGTAAGTGAGCAATAATTCCTTTTTCTCTTTTGCTTTCTCTTTTTCTTAATACTTTCAAAACCTCATATTTGGGAAGCCAAATAGGGGCTGATCCTGTAACACAACCCCCAGGGCTGAGGGTTGTGTTAGAGGATAAACATTGTGAAAAACGCCAATCACTTGTTTTTAAAATTTTAAATGTTTGATAGTAATAAAATGGTTATAAAAATAGTAATATAATTAGAGTAATAATAATTTTGGACAATTTGGATTAGGACAATATGAGACAATAGAAATAAGGAGTTATGGACAGTCTGGGTAAGGACCCACGTTGACAGAGGATTAACCCTTAAAACAATAACCTGTTGCATAGTCATACACCTCATACATGCTGCATAAATTCCATTCAAACACAGAACTCTCTCTGGTCATCTTCAACTTCTTCTTCACCCTAATTGGCATCTTCATGGCTGAGTGAGATGGGAAGAAGTTAATTTCTCCTGATAATGGAGCAATAAATTCTCCTTCTCTGAAAGATTCAGGTGTCCTGTGGCTGCCATCTCACTGTGAGTCCTTTCTTTAGAAAAAAGTATCCTACATAGCATAGTCTCCACTCCAACCTCATAACCTAAAACTATATTTAACACACTACTCAAGAAAACCAATGCAGCACAACTTTCTAACATAACACATATAATATTAATTTTAATATTTGTGAAAAGCCAATCATAAAATACGCATTTTTCACAAGCATTTTTCCAGATAATCCCCAAAGATGCTCCTGCTTTTTATGTCAGGATTAAATGGACCAGACAAACCCTCAGACCTCTTTTCTGTGGCAGTGAATATCAGCCTGCAATGCAATAAACCCTTGTTACAAACCCTTTTGTTTGTGTTGGTATTGTTGGATACACTTGTGAAGAAGAAGAAATGTTAAAAATGATGTTTGACCCATCAAGTTACATTCCTAAAGATTCATCTGTTTTCACTGGATTTGTTTTATGCCCTTCATATCTGAAAATTGCATTTCCTGATCCTTCCCATGTGAAACCCTTGGTGTGGAATCTGAAAATGAAGGGTTTTTTTACCTCTGACTTGTCAGTGTGTCAAAAAAGCTTTTATAGTTTACTTGAACGGTTGTGAAACCCACAAAATCTAACCCACATCTGCAACAGAGTCAAGTTTTAAAAGGAAATTGATGTGTCTAGTTGGTGAGGAAACCAGGTATGACTCAAGCTCATGTGCAACAGAGACACTGAGTAAGAAAATGTTCTTTTTCTTGGTAAATCTGGTTCAGAACAGGAAGGGAGTAATAAGAATTTCCTCTCTTGCTTGATGTGTTCTGAAGTTTTAACACATTTAAACACAAACAAGTATGTGTGATACAGGACTTCTGGGGAAAAATAGATTTAGAAAAAATTATATTTTGAATTTGAAAGTATATTTAAATATTAAACAGTTATATATAAATATTAGATATTTATGTATGTTATACATAGTAAAACAATAGATTGTAGAATAATTTAATATTAAGTAGTATACTGTTAAAAAGTATAAGAATATAGTGCACATATGATAAAATATAAAAGATATTAATATATAATATATATACATAATATATTCCATGCAATATATTGTAATAATATATAATAGTATATAATATATATTATATATGTATAATATATAATAGTATATAATATAAATAATAGTATATAATATATATTATATATGTATAATATATAATAGTATATAATATATATAATAGTATATAATATTAGATGTAAGATATATATAATATATAGATAATATAGAAAAATATACATACTTATATAAATAAATAAAATGTAATAATAAATAACATATATTATTTATAGACTATTATATACCATATATTATATATAAAATGTAATTTAATACATTATATATTATACATTTTATTTTAATAGAAAAACTAATAATTAATAAATAATAAATAAATAAAACTAATAATAAAACTAAAACTAAAATATATAACATATATATTTATATATATATTTATATTTATATAAATATATATATTTATATATATAAATATATATATTTATATATAATATAATATGGTATAATACATATATATTTATATATATTTATATTTATATAAATATATATTTATATATATATATATATAAAAATATATATTTATATATAATATAATATGGTATAATATCATATATTATAAGTATATAAAATATGGTAAATATAAAGAAAAAATTAAGAATATAAATATATAAGTATATAAGTATATGGATATATAAATATATAAATTAGTTGATATAAGTATAAAACTAAATACATAAATAAACAAATAAATACAGATACAGGCTCTTCAGTGATTTTCTTACCTCTACTTCCCCTCTCAGTGGGACTGACTGAAATTTCCTGTCAGGGACTGATGCTCAGATGAGACCTTTAGAAAGACATCAGAGCTCAGAAACTCTTTTCCATCTGGAGGGAAACAAAACCTCCACAGAATCTCACAATTGTTTGTCCAGGAAGGTTAAAGCAGATCATATCTGGAGTGCTGCAGGCTGGGGCCCAGGCCCATGGCAGAGACTTTCATCTGCTGTCCCCAGGAAGTAAATCAGGTGTTCCTCCCTCTGGTTTTGGGGCTGAGCAGCACCAGAGCAGTGGGAATGACTTTGGGGATGCCCAATGCCTCCAGTGGGATGTCAGAGCCCTGCCCAGTGCCCAGTCCCCCTGCTGGTTTTGTGTGCCCTAAAAGCTTCTCTCCCCTGGCAGTGGTTTGTTCTAAGCTCTGGGGTTTTTGTTCCTTCCCTGCAGGTGTGGGGCAGGTGGTGCTTCAGGTGGCTGCAGCCACAAACTGCAAACATCACTATGGAGTGGAGAAAGCTGATATTCCAGCCAAGTATGCTGAGGTGAGTGAGCTGGGGGTGCTGCTGGGGCAGGGACTCTCTGCTGCAGGAAAAGCAGAATTCCAGCCCTGCTGTATTTGCTGCTCAGCTCAGCCTGTCCTGGAGCTGGGAAATATCAGCTGTGCAAGGATGGGCTTGAGGAAAGATGTGTGTCCAGTCTGGAGTGTTCAGAAGCAGCTTTCTGGAGTCATTTCAGGCCCTGAAAGCTCTTTTACAATAATACCAGGGTCTGTTCAAAAGGGGAGTGCAGGGTAAGCTTCACCCAAATACCTGCAGTCATTCCATGTCTGGAATGGCTCTAATGCAGCTCCCAGAGGCCACAGCAAGCAGCAAATCCAGCAATAAATTCACCAAACAATTAGTGTTAAGTATTCTAAAGGCCATGTCTCTGCCTTGGTGGTGATGTCCCTTTCTCAGTTATTAAACCACCAGAATTCCTCCTGAGGCCTGTGCTGGGTGTCTGCTCAGGAGACACCTTAGTGAGGAAAACCATCAAATGGCCTGAAGCTGCAGGAGGGGAGATTGGGATTAGAGATTAGGAAGGAATTCTTGGCCATGAGGGTGGCACAGGGTGCCCAGAGCAGCTGTGGCTGCCCCTGAATCCCTGGAAGTGTCAAAGGACAGGTTGGAAAGGGCTTGGAGCAGCCTGGGACAGTGGGAGGTGTCCCATGGCAGGGTATGGAACTAAATCACATTTAAGGTCCCCTCCAAACCATTCCATGATTGTTTGAAAATGTTTAGTCAGGCTTCTTTAGTATATTTTAATATTGATGTTAAGGCTTCTTTAGTGAAGTTTCTGTACATTTCTAATCCTGTGCCAATGGGACACACACAGATGATGAGTTCAAGGCAAACCTGGAGGCCACAAGCAAACAGGGAAGGTCAGGCATGGCTTACCACAAGAAGTTTGCTTCCTTCAGTAGCCTGAACAGAAGCTGATCCCTCTGAATTGTCAAAACACAGATTCAGCCTGAACAGGCTGGAAAATTATCCCTCATGAAAGGAGGGAGGGAATAAATAAAACTCCTTGATCCTTCTTTTCAGTGATGTGGGCAATATGCATAAACACAGTGGTGAGGATCATCAGTCAAGGACCTAAAAATCCACTTTATTTCTCCTACTAGGACTGAGTGGAAGTTTTTACCTGGAGGGCTCTGCAGTCCCTCTGTGTGAACATCCTGGTTTTGCTTTGGGGCATTTACAAGGGCAGGAATCCCCTCTGTGTTTACCATGAAACTTAAGAGATCAGCTTTATAAGGAAAAGTGAAATTCTCACTTTTACTAATGCCCCTTCCTGTCACTGTGCAAACACAAGGCTTTGTTGTGTGCAAACAGCAAACAAAAGAATGACCCACAAATGCAGAATTAGGGGTGAACAAAATATTCTGCATTATTTCTCTGGTTAAATCCTTTCAGATTTAACAACCAAGGAGCTGCTGCAGTGTCAGAGTGTGTGGAGCTGCCTTATGCCTCTGTTAGGACCCAGTTTTCCTCCAAATATTTGTGGAAGAAGTTGGGTTGAGTTTGCAGTTAAATTGGCTGTGGCACCACATCTGTGGGTACCATGATAATAGATGGATAATTAAATTTGAAAAGCTTCACCTAAAGAGGAAGAATGTTACAGATTTATTTCAGTGAAGTTGCCTTAATAAATTAAAATGGAAGTTCCTACATTAAAATACAGGGGATTTTGGGGTTTTTCTGCTCAGCTTTGCAGTGCCTTTGAGCATTAAACATGGCTGTGCACACAGAGAGTTGTGTTGAGCTGATCAACCAGCAGCTTGAGTTGTCAGTGGGATCACAATTTCTGCTGGGCCTCTCACACAGAACCACAGAGTAGCTGGTGTTGGAAGGGACCTCTGGCAGGGCCACCTGGAGCAGGAGACACAGGAATGTGTCCAGGTGGCTTTGGAATGTCTGCAGGGAGGGAAACTCACCTCCAAATATGGGCCAAATCCTAAGGATCAGCTGGGCCAGGCTGCTGGCAGGGTGCTGTGGGGATGTGTGAGGCACTGAGCTGCCTGGATATGGGACTTTGTTCCTTTCTCCCTTCTTTGGACAATAAAATCCAGCAGAGCCCTCCCTGCTCTGCAGCCCTGGAGCCTTTGGGTGCAGTTTGAAGCACTCCCAGTGTCTGTGGGAAGCAGATTTGCTGCAGGATTCTCCCTCTTTGCTGCTGGGATGCTTTTCCTGCTGCTTTCTGCTTCCTCAGTGACCCCAGCAGACCTGGCCTTGTCCTGGCTGTCCCTTTGCTCCCTGGCCTTAGGCTGGGCTCACCCCCCTCCTCCTGGTGGGATTATGCACCACAAATTAATGCTGGGCTATTTTTAGTGCTGGGCAGTGTAAGGGCCTTGCTTAGAACATGGAACTTCCATGGAAAGTGGGGGGGTGAAAATGCCAGCTTTGCCTTGGCCCTAAAAAAGTGAGGGTTTGGTTTTTTTAAGGAAACTGAACAGCAGGAGCTCTGTGTCTGCCTGTGCTTGGAATGTTCATGGCAAAAAACCCTCCAGCCAGCCAGAATTCCTGGGGATCAATGAGTGCTTCAGAGCTGTGCCCCCATTGCTGGGATGGAATTGGAAATGTGAGATGTCCTCATGGCTCATTTTGGTTTTCTTCCCTCTTGCAGACGATGGACAGAGAGTTCAGAAAATGGATGAAATGGTATGGGAAGAAACATGCAGAATACACAGTGAGTGACACTCAGCTGCAGATTGGGATCCACACCCTGTGCAGAGTTTGTAAAGTCCCCTCCAGCCTTTGCTCAGGCAGCAGCAGCTGAGGCACAGCTGCTCCCTGGTTCCTGTATTGATCCTGGGGATGGTGTTTTCAATTTATCCTCTCAGACCCTCTCTATGTGGGGTATGGTGTTATTGGGAGCACTTCCAGGTCTTTCTAGAAACTTCTTTGGAAGATTTATTCTTCTAAAATATTGTTCTGACTGGGGCTGCCATGAGTCTTCTGTTTGTGTTAAATCCCCTTTCCCCTCCCTCTCTCCATGGATTGGGGTTTTTGCCAGGTATGGCAGCTCCTTTTTGGGCTTCTGAACTCTCCTGCTGGGAATGAAAGCTGAAGCTTTGGTTCTGCAGGCAGGGGAAGGTGTGGCCACCTGGGCCCAGTTCTGGAGGTTCTGGGTGGGTGGAGATTGGAGCAGAAAGCTCCAGGAGCAGGTAACAGGGTGGATGGCTCTCAGGAGAGGGTGGTGGGTGGTTCTGGCTTGGAAGGGTTTGGAATTGGATGCTCTGAAGGTGGAGCTGGAACAAGAGGAGTGATTGGGTCATTATGGGGGATCTTCCTGCCTGGGGCAAGGCTTGTGTTGAAATTTGATGTTTCTTTATTATCTAAGGATGCTTTGCCCTCCAAGGATGGTGTGAGGAATGTGCAAATCCATGCACTGTCCTGTCCATTCCTTCCTGTTTCCCTTTTTCTCCCTTTGTAATTGTCTATAAGAAAATCTGCTCTGTGCTTAATCCCTTTCCATTCAGAAAATGGATGTACAATAGGAACCCACTGGGAGTTTTGAAAACACATCTATTTCTGCTTCTGCCACTTTTCTGTGGTCAGGGAAGAGCCTGGGTGGATCAGGGATATTCCCAAATATCCCAGGGAAGTCAGGGCAGTACTCAGAGGCTGCAGCTGGCCATGTGTCCTGCATCCAGGTGTGAGCAAGGATTGGGGAACTCCCTTTTCCTCCCTCCCTTTTCCTCCCTCCCTTTTCCTTCCTCCCTTTTCCTTCCTCCCTTTTCCTTCCTCCCTTTTCCTTCCTCCCTTTTCCTTCCTCCCTTTTCCTTCCTCCCTTTTCCTCCCTCCCTTTTCCTCCCTCCCTTTTCCTCCCTCCCTTTTCCTCCCTCCCTTTTCCTCCCTCCCTTTTCCTCCCTCCCTTTTCCTTCCTCCCTTTTCCTCCCTCCCTTTTCCTCCCTCCCTTTTCCTCCCTCCCTTTTCCTCCCTCCCTTCTCCTCCCTCCCTTCTCCTCCCTCCCTTCTCCTCCCTCCCTTTTCCTCCCTCCCTTTTCCTCCCTCCCTTTTCCTCCCTCACTTTTCCTTCCTCACTTTTCCTTCCTCCCTTTTCCTTCTCTTCTCCCTCCCTCTCTTTCTTCCTCTCTTTCCTCCTCTCTTTCTTCCTCTCCTTCTTCCTCCCTTCTTCCTCCCTTCTTCCTCCCTTCTTCCTCCCTTCTTCCTCCCTTCTTCCTCCCTTCTTCCTCCCTTCTTCCTCCCTTCTTCCTCCCTTCTTCCTCCCTTCTTTCTCCTTCCCTTTCTCCTTCCCTTCTCCCCTTCCTGCCCTGTCCCTGGGCTGGTGTGATCCATGTGGATCCCAGCACTGTGGGATCAATTGGAGCTGACCTGGTTTTATTTCCCAATTTTCTGTCTCCTGAGACCCTTGGTGCCCTCATCTTGCAGAGCAGCTGCTCCAACTCTCCTTTGGGAAGCAGGCTGGGAAGGAGATGCTCCCACCTGCCCCTGGCACCTCCCTCCTGCAATTCCTGCTCTGGACACAGGGATTCCCTTCCAGGGATGCTGGGCCTGCTCTGCAGCAGGATTGATAATTCCTTCCTGCTGTGGCAGCACTGGGAGTGCTTTCCTTTTCCTGAAGTGGCCAGATGGCATTTTTCCATTGTGTCACCCAGCTGGCATGACTTGAAAGGAATTGTTCCTGAGGATGCTCTGCTTCTGGGCTGGGTAATTTAAGGAATAGGAGAGGAACTTAGACTAAAATATTGGAAGCATATTGCTTGCCTTAGGCAGCATTTCCATATTGAGCATTCCAAGTGACAGAGTCTGGTGCTATATTGAAACAAAGCTATTTATTTTTGCCAGGTTCTTTGGCTTTTATAACTCTGTTTTCTGCAGTGTTTAGAGTAAAATTTCCCTGAATATGCAATCTGAGGTTTTTTTGGGAAGAGTTAAACACTTGCAGCACTTATTGTCTGAAGGGAAGTTGGTTTCCTGTCACCTTGGAGTGATGCTTGAACACAGATTTTGGGCTTTTACAGGAGACACAGGGCAGATTTTATTTAGGTTTTATTCATCAAACAGACTTTTGCCAGGCAGTTTATTTCCTTTAGGAACTCCTTAGCAGCATCTGCTATAGGTGACTGTTAAACACATCTATAAACACAAACTTGCTCATGATGCAGCTGGAGGACACAGGAAGATATGGAATTGAAAACCTGGTATCTTTGTCTTTCTGGAAAACACTTTTGATCCTGCAAAATGCTTTGTGAGGTCCCAAAATTCCAAATGTTGGAGACAAAATAAGCACAAACTGAAATAATCTGTCATCAGCAGAGCTCAACTCGTGAGTTCCACTCCAGTGTTAGAGGCAGTCATATGAAAAATCAGTGTTTGGGGAAGAATCAAGTGCTGGAGGAGGGGAGGGCTTGGTGGGAGTTCAGTGGGAAGAATTGCAGATCCCACCTGCAGCTCTGGCTGAACTTTGTGGATGGTGTTTCCCTCTTGCTGTAAATTGAAAACTGTGGTGCATAAGGCAGCAACAAATCCTGGACATGCCCTGCAGGGTCATGCTGGGTTTTTAGGGTGTTTTAACAGCCAAGATCCCAGCACAGTTAGGATTTCCAATTCAAATGGATTTTGGGTTCTCCCTGATCTGCTGAAAAGTTGACTTTGCAGAGTGTTCCATGCTTGTTTGGGATTGTGCATCTCAACAGTTCCTTGTTACTTGGGGAATCCTGATCTCTGTAGCTTTTCAGCATCTCCAGCCTTCCCAGCTGGTAGAATCTTGCTTGAGAAATATTTTCTCTGCTTTTTTGCCTGTTGCAGCAGTCCAGGGGACTCAGAACCTCATGATGGTTTTATGGAGGAGGGGAGGGCTTGGTGGGAGTTCAGTGGAGAGAATTGCAGATCCCACCTGCAGCTCTGGCTGAACTTTGTGGATGGTGTTTCCCTCTTGCTGTAAATTGAAAACTGTGGTGCATAAGGCAGCAATAAATCCTGGACATGCCCTGCAGGGTCATGCTGGGTTTTTAGGGTGTTTTAACAGCCAAGATCCCAGCACAGTTAGGGATTTCCAATTCAAATGGATTTTGGGTTCTCCATGTGAAGTGATCTGCTGAAAAGTTGACTTTGCAGAGTGTTCCATGCTTGTTTGGGATTGTGCATCTCAACAGCTCCTTGTTACTTGGGAAATCCTGATCTCTGTAGCTTTTCAGCATCTCCAGCCTTCCCAGCTGGTAGAATCTTGCTTGAGAAATATTTTCTGTCCTTTTTGCCTGTTGCAGCAGTCCAAGGGACTCAGAACCTGATGATGTTTTTGGAACCTGCCCCAATCCTCCCAAGAGGATTTTTTCAGCTTGCCATTGAAGGAAAGTTGCTAGGAATGTAAACAACCAAAACCCCAGGACCCCCAAACTCTGAAGCAATAAAGTTGTGTTTGAGAAGCCTTGGAGAGAAGGGCAGCCACTGTCCCCTCACCAAATTGTTCTGCAGCCTTGAAATTCAGCTTCTGGCCTTCCCCATTGGATTGTTCTTGTTAGTGCTGGAAGTTGTGAGCTTGGACATGAATTCTGGAGAGCAAGGCCCAGTTTATTTAAAATAAACCTCAATTGTCCAGGTGTGTTTGTCCACAAATTATATAAAAAAATATATATATTGTCTACAATTGTAAAATAAAACAAACCAAAACTTCTTGAATGTTTCCACCCAAAATTGCAGCCTCATTTGTTCTGTAGTCACTTGGTGATAAAAGCACATTAAAGTTCCCCAGCTGCAGGTGGCAAAGTGTCCTGGGGGTGTTGGATGCCCAAGGCTGCAGAGCCACAGCTGAGGGGGAGGAAGATCCATGAGGGGCATGAGAGGAGAGGGAGGGATTTGCTCCTCATGCATTGCCCTGGGAGGCTCCTGATCTGCAGCTGTTGTTGGCCACTGAGTCTCATAATCCTCTTAAATGAATATTTACATGCCCTGCTCTTGGGGAATGTGCAATTCCTGCTCATTTAGGGAAAATCAGATTCTGCTGCTCTTCTCTCCTGCATTCCAAGGGGAGGATCCTCCTCCTCTAGTGCTTTTCATCATCATCATCATCTGCTTCAGCTTTTTGCTCTAGAATGTCCCACTTCCACCACCTGTCCTTTTGCTCCAACTCTTTTAACTTCTCCTTTCTCTTCTCATGGAGCTCAGAAGTTTCCAAGATTAACTTTACCCCACTCTTTTCAAGTAAACTTCTCTGAAGGAACAGGAGACTTTGGGAAGGTCATTAGGCCTGGCTAATTAGTGAGTCTTTCTTGGGGAATTCCTGCATATGTGCAGCCATTCAATTAAAACCCTGCATGGCAATTAAGAGGCAGATGGGTTTTCATGGTTTCTAACTGTAAATATCCTCCTGTGGCCTCAGAATCAGAACCATCTCAGGTATCTGGGGCAGGAGGCTGGGATTGCTGAGTAGCACAAAGTTCTTCTCTTCCTGGGCTCCCCTTAGGGAAAGTTTGGGGTATTTTTTGGTTTTTTGTTGAGTTCTCAGTACCTGTGACCTGTTGTTCCCTTTAGAGAATGAAACACAGAGCAGACTTGCTGAGGACACAGGTAGATGTGGAATGGAAAGCCCAGCATCTTTGTCTTCCTGAAAATTTTGTCCCTGCAAAATGCTTTGTGAGATCCCAAAATTCCAAAGGTTTTTGTTGAGTTCTCAGTGCCTGTGCTTCCCTTTTCCTGAGAGAAGAAAGCACAGAGCAGACTTATTCATGCTGTACCTGGAGGACACAGGGAGCTGTGGAATGGAAAGTTTGGCATCTTTGTCTTTCTGGAAACTTTGTCCCTGCAAAATGCTGTGTGAGGCCTCAAAATTATCAATGTTGGAGACAAAATAAGCACAACTTGAAGGATCCCAGGCTGAGCTCAGAGCAGCTGGGAGTTGCTGCAGTCCCATGTTGGACTCTGCTGAGAACCAGGCTTAGTTTTGTGTTTATTTACTCAGGGTTGTTATAACAGAATTCCTCATCTGCTCCAGAAAAGCTTCTTTAGGAGGTGGCAGTGATTATCAAACTCAGGATTCCTAAAGGTGGGATTTGGGCTGGATGGATGCCTCTGTCTGCTCCCAGGAAACCCCAGGAGTTTCTGGTGCCTGCAGGTGGTTCAGCCCTGAGGATCAGGGGTGAGTTTTGAGCATCAGTGCTAAGTTTGGGCTGCTTTTCTGCCTGCTTTATTGAATATTTCTCCTGTTCTGAGCACAAGCAGGGAGCTGTGTGGGAGTTCCAGTGCCCAGGAGCTGCTTTGTGATGGTGACTGACATCTCCTGCACCTGAAAACCTCCTGCTCTAGGAGCTGCTCTCAGGGCAGGATGAGCCAGCTGTTTGCTCCTGATATTTTTGACCTCCCCATTTCAGCAGGAAATTTGCTGTTTTGGCATTTGAAAATCCCTCCAAACGTCTCCTGTGGCTTTGAAATGATGCCACATTTTGGAGGTTTGGATTCGTGCCTCTGGTTATTTTTGAAAAGAACAAGGACCTAAAAATAACCATGTGTACTTTTCCAGGCAGAAATTCTGGGGCTTTGGGAGCCAAGTGTTTGCACTGAGACATCCTGAATTTGTGAATTTATGGCTCCAGCAGCACAGAGCCTCCCTGGCCAGCACTGGGCTGAGAACCCAGCCCTCCTCCCCAGCACATGGGCCTGACCTTCCCAAACTCCTGCTCTGCTCCTTCTGACTTGGGAATCCTGATCTCTGTAGCTTTTCAGCATCTCCAGCCTTCCCAGCTGGTAGAATCTTGCTTGAGAAATATTTTCTCTGCTTTTTTGCCTGTTGCAGCAGTCCAGGGACTCAGAACCTCATGATGGTTTTATGGAGGAGGGCAGGGCTTGGTGGGAGTTCAGTGGGGAGATTTCAGATCCCACCTGCAGCTCTGGCTGAACTTTGTGGATGGTGTTTCTCTCTTGCTGTAAAAGTAAAAACTGTGGTGCATAAGGCAGCAATAAATCCTGGACATGCCCTGCAGGGTCATGCTGGGTTTTTAGGGTGTTTTAACAGCCAAGATCCCAGCACAGTTAGACATTTCCAATTCAAATGGACTTTGGGTTCTCCATGTGAAGTCTCCATGTGAATCTGCTGAAAAGTTGACTTTGCAGAGTGTTCCATGCTTGTTTGGGATTGTGCATCTCAACAGTTCCTTCTTACTTGGGAATTCTGATCTCTGTAGCTTTTCAGCATCTCCAGCCTTCCCAGCTGGTAGAATCTTGCTTGAGAAATATTTTCTGGTCCTTTTTGCCTGTTGCAGCTGTCAAGGGACTCAGAACCTGATGATGTTTTTGCAACCTGCCCCAATCGTCCCAAGAGGATTTTTTCAGCTTGCCATTGAAGGAAAGTTGCTAGGAATGTAAACAACCAAAACCCCAGGACCCCCAAACTCTGCAGCAATAAAGTTGTGTTTGAGAAGCCTTGGAGAGAAGGGCAGCCACTGTCCCCTCACCAAATTGTTCTGCAGTCTTGAAATTCAGCTTCTGGCCTTCCCCATTGGATTGTTCTTGTTAGTGCTGGAAGTTGTGAGCTTGGACATGAATTCTGGACAGCAAGGCCCAGTTTATTTAGAATAAACCTCAATTGTCCAGGCGTGTTTCCACTCTATTTTGTCCACAATTATATATAAAAAACCCCCAACCTCTTCAGCCATGTTTCCATACAGAATTGCAGCCTCATTTGTTCTGTAGTCATTTGAATTCTCACCCTCTGTGTACCTCTGGCTGCCTCCCCCAGGCTGGGCCCTGCTGCTTTCCCTCCAGTTGCAGGAAGAGTTACAGGAATCAGAGGCTGCTGAGTGTATTCCTGCAGTGGCTGTTTGAAAAACCTGAATAAAAACCTGGTCTGCCTTCTAAATTTAGAAGCAATGCAGGCAGCAGCTCTGGAGGCGATTTCTGTGAGCTCATTATCCTGTTAGATAAAGCATCTCCTGCATTGTCTAATCAGATGAAAATATCTGTGTTACAGATGGTCCCTTCCATTCATTATTCACTAAGGAGATTAAGTTTCAGAGAGAGGAGGAGCAGGGTGAGGGAGGGGACAGTGGAGGAAGAGATTGAGTGTGGCCCTGTGGATGTGTCCCCTTCTCCCAGCATGGACCAGTTCTGCTGCTCCAGCAGACTGGACTTCCCTTAATCAGCTGAATTTTCCTTCCCAGTTCTTGTTTCACTCTCAAAATTATTGCAAACCACCGAGCTGAGTGGGATTTGGGGGGATTTTTTTTTGATTCTGTGTGTCAGTTGATGGATAAAGAGCTTCTTTCCTTTTTTTTAGTGATCATTTATTGATCAGTGGCCCAGCACAGGGGGTAAGGAGCTAAATATAAATTACCCCCTGGTTACAGGGTCAGGCAGCTCAGTCCCTGCTGCAGGGCAGCATCCAGGAATCACTGCCTTGCTTCCAGAGGGAAAAAATAACCCATTTTCTCCCAGCCACAGTTGCTCATTTGATTATTTCTGTACTCCAGTGTTTTTCCTGGAGAAGTTTTTCCCTTGGCTCTTGGCTAAGCATGAGCTGGGGAAGCAGTGCCACACAAAAATAGATGTGTTTAAAGTGGGCTGTGCTTCATTTGAATTGTTAAATGGCTCTGGCTTGCAAAGTGCTCATCCTTCATGGGTGATATCAGGTTAAAACCTGGAGATTTTGGTTAGAAGTGCTTTTCTAACCACACAGACAGGGCAAACACACAGTGAAACTGGACCCAAGTGAGGCCTAACAGCCACATAGGTTGGATTTCAAGACCTTTATTATGAAGTTTAGCATTTCAAAATAGT
The DNA here is from genome assembly GCF_012460135.2 of Molothrus ater. Taxonomy (NCBI): domain Eukaryota; kingdom Metazoa; phylum Chordata; class Aves; order Passeriformes; family Icteridae; genus Molothrus; species Molothrus ater. Next base: position 1,783,543 of record NC_050503.2, read on the forward strand.
TTCATGTTACTCTGCTTCTCTGTTCTCTTGCACACTGTGATGTTTGCGGTTCCTGGTTTTCCCAATGCTTTTCTTTCCCTGTTAGTGTAGGAAAACCCTGTGGAGACTTTAGAAACTGGTGGTGTGGAAGATGCCATAGAGGAGCTGACTTGCAAAAATTGTTAGAAAATCAACACAGTTGCCTGTTATGTGGGTTTCTTTGACTTTGTCTTGGTTACTCAACCATGGAGCTGTTCACTACAAGAATAGATAAGGCTGAGACAAAACGATCTCCTAAAATCAATCTAGAGGTGGTGTCCACATATAGACACCCAGAAATATCTTTCCTTATATGAGAAAAAAACTCTTCCTAGAACTTTTTTGGTGTTAAATCTCTGGTTTAGATTCTGACAGTGCCCAGCTAGATGTCCTTGGCTTGGATCTTTCGAGTTCAGCTTCCATCTTATCCTTTGGTTTTATTGCAACAGGGATGTCAAAGGTGCTTCCCCTCCCAGAATTACAGGCAGTAATTCTGCTTTAACTCTGATTCCAGCCCAGCTGGTGGAACAGGTATTATCTGAATAACTTGAGCTACTCTTACCTGCTCTCTTCAGTTTCTGGCACTTCAGGCTCTTGGCAAAGTTCTTGATCTCTTGCCTGAGATGTCCACTTTTCTCAGGACATTTTGGTGCTTTTTCTCTTCCTTTCCTCCTGGAAGCAGCCCCATTCCTGCTGGCACCTGTGGCTTTGTCCTTCACAGTGGCTCAGGCAGGTTTGTCACCCCCTCTGTGTCCCTGCCTGGCACCAGGAGCTCCTTTGGATGTTCCCAGCCCTGAGAGATGGAAGTTGTTCCAGTGTCTGCAACTTTGGAGTTGTCACTAATGAGAATTTGTGCTGCCATGTGAAATCCTCACTCCCTCCCAGAGAGAGAAATCAGTGCAGGAAAAGGATCCTCAGCAGCTGCTTTGATGTTCCTGAGGTTCTGGCACAAACCATCATCTTCAAAGGGTGTCAGCAGCATTAATTAGAGACTTGCACCTTATTTTTTCTCTCTTCCTCTCATCTTCCTCCCCCAAACCTCCTCCTGCCTGCCTTGTGGCACAGCAGAGATGTGGCCCATGGGCTCCTCTCCCATTTCCAGAACACAACTGAGGAAATTTCAGTCTGTGCCAGAGCTCTGTGCTCACCTGGGGCTTGATGTGGTGTCACCAGAAAGGTGCTGCACAACCACTGAAGTCATAACTGTACTTATTTTCAAACAAGGCCTTTATGTTACTTCATTTCCAACTTGAAAGTGTTAGAAGTGCTCAGGGTTTATATTTAGCAGCACAAAAATCAGAATGTTGTTTATGCAGTGCAGCAAGAACCTGAACTGGGAGCCAGGGCTCCCAGCAGGAGCTGTTCCCAATCCAGGCTCAGCTCCCTGTGCTGAGGGGGGGTCCCCAGCCCTGGGGGCCTTCAGGAGGCATTTTCTGGGCAGTTTTAAACTGAGTGCCAGCACTTTTGGCTTCTCCATGGAGCAGAACCCTTCCCATGCAGGAGAGAGGCCGAGGACGGGAGCAGGGAGGGAGAAACCTCAGGGTCAGGTTTTCTGCTCCACCTCTGCCTTTCCAAAAGGTTCCACCTGTCCCTGGCTGTTGTGGGGTCAGGGAGCTGGTGCAGCCTGCTTGTCCCTCTCTGGAGGGTGCCCTGTTAACCCCTCTGTGTTTCTGTTCTTTGTCTTGTTTCAGCTGGAAAGAGGTGACTTCCTCTCAGAAGAATGGAGGGAGAGGATTGCAAACACAAGGTACAGTACAGCACTTGAATGCTGCTTTCTGAGCTGGATATTTGGGAGTTTGTATAATGGAAATTGGGAGGCTGGCCAGCTTTTTATATAGAATTTCCATAGCAAATACCCAAAGTCTATCTGCCAACTCTTACAGTGGCCTCTTTAGATCCTGTTTTCTGACTAGAAGAATGGCTTGGAGTGCATATCCCATGATATTCCATACAAGGGTGTATCCAAGATAAATTCTGCTTATAAAAGGAGCACAAACCTCCATTTGTTTTGCATATTCCTATAGTTCATGTCAGGGATTCTGGCAAAACACTCCTTCTCTTGGCTATTGGGGCACACAGGCTCACTTTCCCTCTAATAAAAAGGAAAAGACCCAAGTGAGTTTCTTTCAACTTAAATTGTAAGAAGGTTCATTTAAACTAATTGTCTTGAAGATTTATTTACGTGGAGAACTAAATGCAGAGGGTTGGGCTCCTTTCTGAGGGAGCAGAAAGGGAGTAAATTTGTTAAAAGCAATAAAAGTCATCTGAATTTTTAAAGCTTTGCATTCTTTCAGCCTTATGGGTAGAAAAAAAAAAACCCTCTTTATTTTTATATGACCTTCTGGGCCACCCTGTTATGTGGGGGAATGGAAGGCAGTTGTCAAAGAGAGCTCTGAAAGCCTTGGAGCTGTGGCAATTCCTGGATGGCTCCCAAAGCTCTGGTTGTGAGAGCCTGGAGGAGGCGTCTGCCAGGCTGGTGACTCCTGCACGATTCTGCCCCTCACTTTCTTCTGGAGGTGCCTTTTAATTTGTGGACAGACTTGTCCCAGCCTTGCAGCACACTTGGGTTTGGCTTTGTTGCTTGTTATTCCAAGTGCACAATCTTCTGCTGCCCGGGCAACTTTCCTCGGAATTAATTGAAATTTTTTAGAGACATTTTTGGCTGCAGGAGCTCTGGCTGCACCCAGAAGTGCTGGGAGGTGTTTGGTTTGTGTGGCATGGCACTCACTGTGTGTCTCAGTGCTGCTCCACCTCGCTCTGGGGCAGGACCTGGGAAGTCTGGAATGGTTTGGGTTGGAAGGGAGCTTAAATTCCATCCAGTGCCACCTCTGGCAGCTTCCTGCACCTCAGGCCCTGTTCAGTCTGGCCTTGGACACTTCCAGGGATGGGGCTGCTACCAGGACATGGTTCCCTGTGTGTTCCAGGGGATCCCTGTGCCTGTGGCTTGGCAAAACCTCCTGGAAGGAGGCTGAGCCCGAGGGGATTCAGGGTTCCTGTGCCAGAGTGAACACTATAAAAACACATCTGCAGGCTCTGGCTTTTCCCCTTCCTGTCCTGGATGTTTTCTAGTCCCATTAATATGTTTGGCTCCTTTGCAAGGCCTTTTTTTTCTTTTGGCACATGGGAAGGAGGAGGAAGAAACCCCTGCTAGCTTTACTTGCCAGGCAGGGTTTCCCAAATTTCCAAGAGCAAGGCGTAGCAAGAATAACTGTTTTTTTCCCTTGGTGCATAAACATTTTTTTCATTCGTGGTTTTTAATAGCTTTGAGTGCTGCTCTTAAACTCCCTGTGTCCTTGTTGAACACGTTTCATGTGTGGAGGCACTGGGAAGGGAATTTTCCTGCAAAGAAATCAGTTCTTCATGTGGGAACAATAGACCAGGATGGATTTTACACTTCATAGAATCCTGGAATATTCTGAGGGGAAGGGACCCTCAGGGATGATCAGTGCAGCCCCTGTCCCTGCACAGCCACCCCAACAACCCCACCCTGAGCAGCCCTGAGGGCTCTGTCAGTGAGGGGCTGGGAACACAAACCCTGTGAGGAACAATTGAGGGAGCTGGGGGTGCTCAGCCTGGAGAAAAGGAGACTCAGGGGTGCCCTCATCACTCTCTGCAGCTCCTGAAAGGTGCCTGTGCTCAGCTGGGGCTGGACTCTTTCTCCAGGAACTGACAGAACCAGGGCACACAGCCTCAACTGTGCCAAGGGAAATACAGGTTGGGTATCAGGAAAAAAATCTAGGTTGGATATTAGGAAGTTGGTGAGATCCTATCCTATAGGTAGGATATTAGGAAAAACCTAATTAGGATATTAGGTTGGGATTAGGAAAAAATATAGGATGGATATTAGGAAAAAATTATCATTCTTTCAGTTTTTCATGGAAAGGGAGATAAAGCTCTGGAATGGCTGCCCAGGGAGGTGGTGGAGTCCCCATCCCTGGGTGTGTTTAACAAAGCCTGGATGTGGCACTGGGTGCCAGGGCTCAGTTGAGGTGCTGGGGCTGGGTTGGACTCGATGATCTTGGAGGTCTCTTCCAACCCAGTGATTCTGTGAATTCTGTGAATTCTGTGAATTCTGTGTCCAAAGGCTCCTGGAGCTCTGGCAGCCTTGGCACCATTCCCTGGGGAGCCTGGGCAGTGCCCAGCAGCCTCGGGGGGAAGAACCTTGCCCTGAGCTCCATGCCAAGGCCTGACATGTTCATTCAGCAGGGAGCTCAACCACTTTCAAGAGGTGTTGAGGACTCCTGCTGCAGCCTGGGCACCATTTACAATTAGGCCAGGCTGATTAGACCTTTAAACTAAAAGGGTGTTTTTCTTTTTTAATCTGTGGCATGTTCTGTTTCTTTCCCAAGCCCTTTTATCATTTGTGGGATTCTACCTCTGTGCAGATTTCTTTGTTTCCATGATTGCTTTTTTCCAGGAACAATCCCTCCCCTCACTGAATTTCTTAACCCAGAAGCAAAGATGTAACTCCTCTGTTGTGGGTAGGGCTGAAGTGCTGGGTTTAGGACTGGGAAAATGTGCTCAGAGGTCACTGTCTTCTGGCATTATGGGGAATTTGGAGCTGGAATTGAAACAGATTGCCCAGAGCAGCTCTGGCTGTCCCAGATCCCTGGAAATGTCCAAGGCCAGGTTGGACAGGGCTTGGAGCACAGTGGAAGGTGTCCCTGCCATGGCAGGGGTGGCACTGGATGAGCTTTAAGGTTCCTTCCAACCAAATAATTTTATTATTCTAAAGTACATTGTGATGTTTTGCTGTAAGATTTTAATCCCCACCAAGAAGTAGCAGGATGAAGAGCTGAGTGTTGCTCTCCATGTTTTTGGTGACAGGAGCTGTAGAGTTTGGGACAAGCAGGTTTGTCCATGGCAGGAGTGGCTGGGAAGGCTCCCAGTGGCTGTGGTGTGGCTGGGGATCCTTGTGGGGTGTTCCTGGCTCCCTGATTTTTAACTGGATCATTGTTTTGCAGTGTTATTTTTGTGAATAATTTTGCCTTCGGGCCTGAGGTGGATCACCAGCTGAAGGAGCGCTTTGCCAACATGAAGGAAGGTAAATCCAACTGGAAATGTTTCCTCCTTGTTTCCTGATTCCTGTGGGAGCTGGGGTGGGAGGGGGGCTCAGTTACACCTGGCAAAGCCAGGCCTTGGGGTTTGTTCTGTGCCTTGGGGCCAAGGGGCTGCAGCACAGTGGGATTTGTTCTTCCCCCCTTGGTGTCTGCCCACACCTCCTGGCTCCTTGGAGCATCCCCTCTGCTGGGAAAACTGCAGCAGGGCTGGGGTGGGAGGAGCTGCTGATCCATCCTTCCCTCTTTTGGGAGCCCACAAAACACCCAACAGCCAAGGCCAAACTTCCTGGATCCCTGGAAGTGTCCAGGGCCAGGCTGGACAGGGCTTGGGGCACCCTGGGACAGTGGAAGGTGTCCCTGCCATGGCAGAGGGTGACACTGGGTGAGCTTTAAACTCCTTCCAACCCAAGCCATTCCATGACTCTTGGCTGCAGAGGCACAGCTTTGGAAGGCCAGTCTGTAATTCCTTCCAGAATTCACTTCTCCTGTTCAGAGCTGGCTCGTTTAGAGCAGGGTGTTAACTCCTGATTTTGGAAATGTTTGAGTCCCCATCCCTGGAAATACTCCAGACCTGTGGGGATGTGGCACCTGGGGACAGGCTTTAGTGGGATGGCCTTTGATGGTTGGACATGATGATCTTAAAGGTATTTTCCAACCTTAATGGTTCCACAATTCCATAAGAACTGGGACAGTGTCACTGGGTGCTCCTGAGAAGCCACACTGCAGCCTGGGGACAGCCCCTAACCCCATCCTGGCCTCTCCATTGCCCTGAGTGTCTTTTCTTTGCTCTTAACCACTGGGAAAAGTAACAATTTTACTGGGTTGTGGCAGAAATGACAGAAATAACAATTTCTGAAAAGAAAAATATGTGGTGTGAACAAAGCAGCTGTGGCTTCCCATGGCACAGCTTTGTGCTGAAATAAATAATGTGACTTTTGGGCTCTGCTGCAAACCATAAAACCTCCAAACTTAAGCTGTTTTCTTTAATTTAACTGGATTGTTTTTCAGTTTTCAAACTTGTTTAATGGTGGCTTGAGAGCAGTGGGAAGGTGGAGATGTTTAAAGAACCCTTTACACTGATGAAACCTGATTTCTCTTCCCAGAGTGTGCTTCAGGGTCTGCTCAATGACCCCAAATATCCATGGAATGAAGATTCGTGGCCTCTAAATTAAAGGGCTTTGGGGGCTTGTGTCTAAAAGATCCCAAGTAGGATGGAGATAATTGAAATTTCTTTAGATTGCCACTGAGAATTAACGTGCTCTTTTTTTTTCCAAGTGCTTCAAATCTGTCATTTTAAACGATCCTTGAGGTGTCACCTGGCAGGAATCATGGATTTGCTTTCCTGGGGCTCTCAGAATGAGAATTAAGGGATTTATTTATTTTTTAATGCTATACAAGGGGCAGTTTTATAGGATTGCTCTTTAGGGCTCTGTACTAGATTATATTTAATAAGTAGTTACTTCTAGAACAAATAATGGAGCTCTTTGTTTTTTGTTTTTTTTTCTTCTTTTTCCAGGTGGGAGAATTGTGTCCTCAAAACCTTTTGCACCTCTAAATTTTAGAATTAACAGTCGAAACTTGAGTGGTATGATTGCCCTTTTTATTGTTCATTACAGTCGTGGATGTTCATTATCTGAAAATGTCTGGGGGGTGTTACTGCATTTTAGAGTTGTTTAAGTAGAAAATGCTGTTGGATTGTTAGGGCACACCAAGTGACAGGTACTTAAAATCAATTTAAAAAGAGGAGAGGACAATTTAAAATCAATTTAGAATCAAGTTAAAGAGAGGAGCAGACACTTTTGATGGGGTTTGTGCTGCTGTGTTTTGATGTTGGTTCCATCAATGTGCAGAGAAATCAGGAGTTCAAGGGTGTGAATCATTCCTGGAGCCACAAAGAGCAGCCCTGACTCACAGGGGAGTTCCCTATACCCTAAATCCAGGCAGGTAAATCCCACCAGGCAGGATTCCTGGATTCCTAAGGCTTAGAGGTCATGGAGCCAGGCTGGAGAGCTGGGGGTGCTCACCTGGACAAGAGAAGGCTCCAGGGACACCTCAGAGCCCCTGGCAGGGCCTGAAGGGGCTCCAGGAGAGCTGCAGAGGGACTGGGGACAAGGCCTGCAGGGACAGGAGCCAGGCAATGGCTCCCACTGGGAAAGTGACATTTAGATGGGAAAAAATTCCATTTAGATGGGATATTGGGCAGGAATTGTTCCCTGGCAGAGCTGGGGGTGCTCACCTGGACAAGAAAAGGCCCTGGGGAGAGCTCAGAGCCCCTGGCAGATCCCAAGCCCTGTGACTTGAAGCCAAGGGATTGGAGCAGTGCCTTGATTTCAGTGAGAGCAGAAATGGGTTCAGATGTGTTCAGTCCTTGGGGAAGCAGGGCTGGAAGCAGGAATTGGGGACTGGAATAATCTGCTTTGCTTCTGTGCTGGGAGAGCTGGGGGTGCTCACCTGGACAAGAGAAGGCTCCAGGGACACCCCAGAGCCCCTGGCAGGGCCTGAAGGGGCTCCAGGAGAGCTGCAGAGGGACTGGGGACAAGGCCTGCAGGGACAGGAGCCAGGCAATGGCTCCCAGTGCCAGAGGGCAGGGCTGGATGGGATCTTGGCAATCAGGAATTGTTCCCTGGCAGGGTGGGCAGGCCCTGGCACAGGGTGCCCAGAGCAGCTGGGGCTGCCCCTGCATCCCTGGCAGTGCCCAAGGCCAGGCTGGACAGGGCTGGGAGCAGCCTGGGATGGTTGAAGTGTCCCTGCCATGGCACTGGATGGGCTTTGAGGTCCCTCCCAACCCAAACCATTCCAGGATTGTGTGAAATGTTGAGCTTTGAACATCTCCTGTGCTGTGCATTGAGCAAACAAACCTCTCCCAGACACACCCAGGCCCTGGGTCTGGTTCATTGGCAGCACAGGGTCGTGGTTTCCTTCTCCTGTGAACAGTCCAGACTCAATGTTTGGCAGCCTTGTCCTCTGTAAGGACATGGGCTGCAGTTTAAGGAGGTTTTGGGACATTCCATGTGCTTGGTTTTGACCTTTTCAGACTTTGACTGTTGAAACTGGGGTGTCTGTGCAGAAGCTGGACTGATGTTCTTTGTGGGTCCCTTTCAGTTCAGGTTTTTAAATTAAATTTCTCAAGCAGAAGAGCAGTCCAAGCTGGGCTTTACATGCATTTATTGTTTCCAGTGCTAAATTTTCCTTAAATCAAACCCCCTCATTCCCTCCCTGTGCAAACGTGGGGAGCAACTCAGTGAGTTCCAAATCTCAAGCTGTGCTGTCTAATTTTGGCCTAAACTGCTTTTGAAGAACAGTAATTTTTGGACTGTCATGAAGTAAATTGAGCCCTTGGGAGTTATTTTTAAGCTTGAATTCTTGTGGCTGTACTACACATCAGGCACCCAAACCTGCACTTTTCTTCCCTGTTTGAAATTCTCGTCTGGGGCCTCTGGTGCTTTGGAACTTGGGTGCTGGACTGCCAATTCTTTGGAGGCATGAACTTGAAAAGAAAAGGGAAAAAGGCTGGAATGATGCTCCTGGAACTCCTCAAGGCCTGGGAGAGCTGGGACCAGGCTGTCAGTTTGCTAATGAGGCAAAGAGACCCTAAGTGAAGCTTGGGCCCTCTTGCAGAGCCCACCAGAGCTTGAGAAAATCCAAAAATGCACTTGGAGATGTTTTAATCAGACCTGCCCAAGAAAATACAGGGCTTTGGACTCTCAAACCTTTTCTTTTCCTGGATTTTTCCCATTCCCTTCTCTCTCTGCTGCATTTGGGAGACTGAGGCCAGCATGTGCTGCTGTTTCACCTCAGAGCAGCCCTGGCTGCCTCTGCCAGCTGAGCCAGACCTTTATTCCATCCCAGCTCTCAGCCCAGCCTGGATTCATTTGGGATGTTTTCTAGAATGCTGAACTCTCAGATCTCAGCTGTTATTTAATGCTGAATGGAAATGCTGATGTTAAAATTATATTGAGATGATTAATTGGACTTTGGATGGGTGAGAGGCTCTAGCAAAAGGAGAGCCAACAGCTTCTGCCAGTAGGAAACTTCCAGGGATTCAGATAAAAGGCCCTGAAAAAAATTACCTTAGTCTGCTACAAACAGGGAGAATTGTGTGAAGAAGTTTTAGGGCTTAATCCCTTTTTGAGACCGTGTTATGTTGGGAAACACCAACATGAAATGAGCTTGTGTGGGGTGTGCTGGGGCTGGGGCTTGTTCCAGTGTCCTGTTCCAAGTGCCACTGCCAGGGAAATGCCGTCCCCAGCATGGCCAGGGTCCTGCTCATGGAGCAGGGAATGTCACTGCTCTGCTGCCTCTGTGCTGCCCCACAGGGTTTCCATAACACTTTTATTCTTCAAGGCTTTTTTTGGTGCCTGAGCGTGCCTTGAGTCACGTCTCACCTGTCTGTCAAATACTCTGATCTGGAGTATGAACATTTAAATAATTTATACAAAACCCTGGGAGAGATCAAGCTTTAAGAAGGAGGCACCAGTTCCCTCAATTCCACTTTTGTCCTTAGTAGTTCCATCTGTGGGAAGAAGTGGAAATGTGGAAGGAGTTGGGGCAAATGAAAACAAGTATTAAAATGTGGTTAAAATAGTGGTTGAGGTTACTGAATCCCAAACCTTACTTTTGGCCTCTTCTGGGTCATTTTTGTTTAATTAGAAACGTGCCATAATTTCTCCTGCAGCCCTGCCACTGGCTCAGTGCTTGTGGGAATGTTTAAGGCACATCCCCAAGCTATTAATTCTGGAGAACAAAACAAATATAGACAAGAAAGCAAACCCAAAACATGTTTGTGCCCAGTCCAAATATAGGGCAGCTGCAGCTGACAGGGGCTGGGCTGGTGACGTGCTGGGGCTCTTTAATTCATCCCTGTCACACACATGTGGTGTTCCTTGGAAAAGAGTCTGGGACACAGTTCTGCTGGCCACAACTAACTCACTCTGGCCTGGCTGGCTCAAAGGTACATGTCCCACATGTTGCTTTCCTGTGGGGTGCACGTAGCAAGAGAGGAAGAAATTCCCTTCAAACTCCCAGCAGTGTTTTATTGGAGGATCTGCAAACCAGATTTCCCTGTGTTGGTTATTGTAAAATCAGGGCACTCCTGACGAAGGAGAATGATTGGCATCTGAGTCCATGGCTCTGGAATGTAAACACTTGCTTTATTAGAACTATATTATACTGTAATGAAAATATTTATATCATATTATATCATACCATATAATACTAGACCATATTATATATTATATTATATTATATTATATTATATTATATTATATTATATTATATTATATTATATTATATTATATTATATTATATTATATTATATTATATTATATTATATTATATTATATTATATTATATTATATTATATTATATTCCAAAATATACTATAATATACTATACTATAATATAATATACTATACTATAATATAATATAATATAATATGACACATTACATGTCATTATATTATATTATATTACATTACATTTTATTATACTATATTTTATCCTATCATATCATAGTATAATATATTAATTATATTATATTTTTTATATCACATCATATAATATATTTTATTAATTATATTTCTTATATAATACTTCTAACTTTTAGCTACTATTGAAAACTTGTGACTGTCACCTGACAGTCCTGACACACAGACATGGATCTAATTGGTTAATGAATTAAAACACTATCACTAGAATCTAATAATTAAATTTTTTTTAGGTAAATAATCTTCTAACACATTCTACATGTTCACAAAACAAGAGGAGCAGTACATGAGATAAGAATTGTTTTCCCTCTGTGCTTCTCCAGGAAAAAAACTTGAGAGAGAGAATGGTGTCTCTTTCTGTTCAGAGGGTGTGTGAATACTGCAGTGGGCGCCTGGCTGGTGTCACCCGTGATGCCCAGGGGTGCCAGGGGCAGTGACACAGGGGAATGGGGCTCTTGGATGCCCTCCAGGCCGTGGGAAATGCCAAAGTCAACTCAGCCACCGACATTCCCAGGCTCCGTGTGCTGACGGACGCCCCAGTGCCCGGGGCCAGGGCAAACAGGGTGCTAGCCACCCCCCCAAATCCTCCTCTTCCTCACACGTGTGCTCCTGCACGTGTTTTTCCTCTGGGACTGTTTTGGGAGCAGCCAGGAGCCTGCAGCATCCCCTTTGCTCAGAGGCTGAGGCTGCGGCGGGGCCAAGGTTGGGTTTGGCTCTGCTTTGGGCACGGAGGCAGCACCTGGAGCTGGAGCCATGGAGATGCTTGGGGCCTGGTTCATCCCCCTGTGGGGATATGTGCAGCACCCACATCATCTGTGCAGGGAAAAATTAGGGTGCTGAGCTGCTCTGGGAGCTGTGGCAAAGGAGGTTCATCCCACTGTGGGCATACTGTGCAGCACCCACATCATCTTGGGTAATGCTGTGAGAAATGCACTGCCTGTTCATGGCCAAAAATATAAAATATTGATTGTGCTCTGAGTTTTGAGTGAAATTTTGAGGGAAAAATTAGGGTGCTGAGCTGCTCTGGGAGCTGTGGCAAAGGAGGGATGGCAGGGTGAGACCTTAGTGCTGAGAGTGCCATTGGTCTCAGCCCAAAATCCTCACTGTGTCCCCTAACCAGCTCCTGTCTCCTCCCACAGATATTGGCACTATCATGAGGGTTGTGGAGCTGTCACCACTGAAGGGCTCTGTGTCCTGGACGGGGAAGCCAGTCTCCTACTACCTGCACACCATTGACAGAACCATAGTGAGTACCAGGGCTGCCTGTGCCCTGCTCCTGGCAGCACTTCCAGCTCCACATCCTTCTGCCTGGGGCTTCTGTTCCTGTCCCTTTGTGGGTTTACACACCTGAGTGTACAAACTGCCTGCTCCAGGCTTGCACACCCGCCCTGGGGTTGAGGGCAGTGCTGGTTTAATGAAGCTGCAGAGATTCCCTGATAAAATTCCTTCTGCAGCTGCTCAGAATTGGACTCTCCTGCTGTCCTTTACTCACAGAGGAAATACTCAGTGGGGCTTTGATTCCTCTGTGATGCACAGACCATTTCATTCAGTCATATTCAACCAGTAAATCTCAATTTTAGTAAAATTCTCAGCTGCTGTAGAAGCAGCCCAAGCTCCATAACAATGATGATGCATTCACTGGGCTTTTTTCAATTAAAGAAAACTAAACCAATAACAAAAAATAACCCATGCAACAACCCCCCCCAACCAAAAAAACACCAACCCCCACCAAAAAGCCTCCAAATCCTTCATAAAACCCAAAAACCCTTTGGAAATTAAAAATTTCATGGACAAATAATTTATCCCACCCTAAGGTTTTTGCAGTGGGATAATAATGCTGCTTTCCTTCCTCTGCTGTAGTCTAATAAAGCTTTTCTTCAGGAATGTGCCAGAGTGCAGATAAATGGTGGAGTACGAGGGTGCAGCAGCTTCAGTGCAAATAATTTCATTGAAAATCAGCCTGTGCTGAGGGGAGATATGTGACACAAAGCTTTAAAACAAGGCCAGGAGTGGTGGGGATGATAAAACCTTGTAGAGGGTGGATTATGTCCTGTTACACAACAGGCTGGGTGCCTGAAAGGAATGAATGTAAATGGCTTCTTGATGGAGCTTATCAGAGCAAAGCAGTCAGAATTGCTGCAGTTCTGCACTTGTTTTAAGCTAATATTTTATTCTTCTGTGCTCATCTGTCATGGTTTTGAGGATGACTCTCTTCTCTTTCTATTTTCAGCTTGAAAACTATTTTTCTAGTCTCAAAAATCCAAAACTCAGGGTAAGTAAGTTTCAATCATTTTCTGTAGAAAACTCAGAGTAAGGGAGCAGGCACTGTGAGGAATTTAATCACAGGTGGACAGAATTGATTGGAAATCAGATTTTCTTGCTAGGCAAAGAACATGGAGCTAACTGAAGGGAAGTCTCAGATGCCATCAAGCACTAATTCAATCATGTCCAAGGGATTTCTAATAGAGAATTAATGGGGCAGCCCCAAGGTGCTTTTACCTTGCACTGGAGGTCTGTAATGAGCTATTTCTTCATTAAAGAACTGGAATTAAAGAAGGGAATGATGGTTTCAATATGTCCCAGTGCTCAGCTCCTGAAATGAAGCTGAGCAATGCTCTGAAATGTTCCTTTTGGGATGTGCCATTGGAGGCACAGAGTGAGTTGTCATTTGCTGCAGTCTGGGCTGTTACACGTGGAATTAAAATGCCAGAGAGTTTTTGGGACTGTGCAGGGCGGGGTTAACCTGAAATAATCAATGGATTCCCAGGAAGAGAATTAAGTGAGGCCACTTAATTTAAAATTTCAGGTGAGTGTTCATCCTCAGGCTGACTGGCTCTGCAAGAACAGACTCATGGGGGCTCTGAAAGGGAATTGTTTCAGATTGCTTGCTCCACTCAAATTTGGGGCAAAAAAGATTTCTTAGAGAAAAAAAAAATAAAATCAGGGTACTTCTGGCCTTTGCTGCTTTTCACACTTAGACCTGCCACTGGTTTGGTTGATAATGTGTTTAAATCAAAGGAGTGTTGGAATTGCCAGAAATCTTAAGCAGATTTTAAACCTCTGGAAGGTGCAGGAAAGGCTTTGACTGCTCTCTTGGAAATTTCCTGTCCTAAAGAAGTTTTGTTTTGTCTGAGAGAAAAAGAGATTTTTCTCTGAACAGAGAAATTTCCTGTCAGCATGGGAGAAAATCAGCCTGAAAAGTTGTTGGGTTTTTTTTTGGCTTTTTTATTAGTCACCTCAATAAACTTGGCTGAAGTTGAATGAGATGATGATTAATGGCTTTGCCATTTCCAGTCATGGAAGATTTCTAAAGTGTCTCCACGAAATGTTGGGGATGTGGGAAGCTATTAAAGTGCACATTATCATCATCATCATCATCATCATCATCATCATCATTATTATTATTATTATTATTATTAGTTTATATATTTATTTATTTCTTATTATTGTTGTTTTTGTTATTATTGTTAGTGTTATTATTATTATTGCTATTATTATTTAATCATGATTATGTATATATGCTATATTTAATATATTTCACCATATTATTTACATATTATATATTAAGTAATAATAATAATAACACTCATTAATAATATTAACAATTTTAATATAATAATAATATAACATTAACAAAAATTTATTATTATTATTATTATTATTATTATTATTATTATTATTATTATTATTATTATTATTATTATTATTATTATTATTATTATTATTATTATTATTATTATTATTATTGATGATGATGATGATGATGAAACAAATTATTTAAAATGAAATCTGATACAGCAGTGTGGGGTTTGGAGGGGAGAATATGGGAAGAGGTTGAGATTTAATCCCCTCTGGAGGTGGAAGAGGATTTGTTCACACCTGAGTGTGTCCTGAGCCAAGGGGAATTTTGTTCCCTTTTCTTGTGGAAAATGAAGCTGAGAAAGAAGGTGATCTGTTTTACAAAGTGATAAAACATGAGCAGATGGTGAGATGTCCCCTCCCTTGTCCCCAGGAGGAACAAGAGGCAGCTAGACGTCGTCAACAAAGAGAAAACAAAAGTAACACAACGACTCCAACGAAGGTCCAAGAAAACAAGGTGAGCATCCTGCATTTGTGGGTGCTGAGTGCTTCCTGTGCCTGAGCTCCTGCTCTGAGTCAGGAGGAGCCTCTGTGGGAAGGTTTTACTCTGGAGCTGTTGCTGTGCCCAAAAATATGATGGAGTGAGTTAATAAAAGCTGCTCTTGGGAGTTGCACCACTAATTCTGGAAGGACAAAAAAAAAGGTGTTGCAAGATGAATAGTTGGTTGTCCACCCTCGCTTGCATCCAGCAGGAGTTTGCAGAGCTGTCCCTGAGTCACAGCCCACTGAATGGAGCTCAGAGTGTGCTGAGTCTTCTGCAGAGACTCATTTCCTTTCTTGGGTAATGCTGTGAGAAATGCACTGCCTGTTCATGGCCAAAAATATAAAGTGTTGATTGTGCTCTGAGATTTGAGTGAAATTCAGTTGAAGAATGTAGTCAGGGAAGGATGAATAATCAGCTTTTGTTAGACAGCAGGTACAGATTTAACAGAATCACAGAACAGTTTGGCTGGAAGGGACCTCAAAGCCCACCCAGTGCCACCCCTGCCATGGCAGGGACACCTCCCACTGTCCCAGGCTGCTCCCAGCCCTGTCCAGCCTGGCCTTGGGCACTGCCAGGGATGCAGGGGCAGCCCCAGCTGCTCTGGGCACCCTGTGCCAGGGCCTGCCCACCCTGCCAGGGAACAATTCCTGATTGCCAAGATCCCATCCAGCCCTGCCTGAAGTTCCCCTCCCTCAGCATTTTCTTTTCTTTAATGATTTCTTGGAATAGTTTTTTTCTGACATAGAGATGGGGCAACTGAGAGGTGCTTTAAAAACTTATTCTATTTTTAGTCTCATGTGAAGGGTGAGACAATACAGATGTTCTAATTGACACCATCACAATCAGAAGTTAACTTTTTCCTAATTTCAATACATTATAAGCATCTCTTGGCCAATCAGCTTTAGCCACACCATGCTGTAAATGCCTTAAAGCCAAACATCCAAAATTACCCCTCATTGGTCCCACTACAATGCATCTTTCATAGTTTAATTACTCAAAAGTATTTAGTCTTTTTTGTAAAGCTACCTTTTAAAACTTGTTTCTAGTTCCATTTCTCTCTGAACAATGTCTGTCCTATTCCATGGCATTTCTAAGTCAGTATTTCTTATGTCAAAATTTACATAGAGATACACACTATGTAAGCCTTTTGTCAAACTTTAAAATTGTCAAAATTTAACTGTCAGAAACTGTAACAAACTGTGAAAATTAAAAAATTTTCTACAAATCCATTTCCCACAATGAATGAGTCCAGAAGAGAATGAGCACAACCCCTTGGGAACAACTCTTATCCCAAGCAAGTTATTGAACTACAGTGCCTCAGTTTCCTTTCAGAAACATTATTTCTGATATGATATATAATATATATATATAAAAATATCAGAATATATTCCATTAATAAAAATGGAGCACCATTATTTCTGATATGATATATCCTTTATATATCATATCATAAATAGACTTCAATAATAATAATGAAACCCCATTGTTTCTGATATGATATATCACATACATATAATATCAGAAATAGATTTCATTGATAAAAATGAAACACCATTATTTCTGATATGATATATCATTTATATGTCATATCAGAAATAGATTTCAATAACAATAATGAAACACCATTTTTTCTGATATGTTATGTATATATCATATCAGAGATAGATTTCAATAATAAATATGATATATCATATATATTTATATATCATATCAGAAATAGACCTTATTAATAATAATGAAACACCATTTTTTCCGATATATCATATTTGCCTTAAAGCCAAACATCTAAAATTACCCCTCATTGGTCCCACTACAATGTATCTTTCATAGTTTAATTACTCAAAAGTATTTAGTCCTTTTTGTAAAGCTACCTTTTAAAACTTATTATATTATATATATATAATATCAGAAATGTATTTCATTGATAGAAATGAAACACCATTATATCTGATATTATATATATATATATATACACATATATATATATATATCAGAAATGTATTTCATTGATAGAAATGAAACACCATTATTAATGTTTGTTGATTAGGAATTCTGCACATGGAGGTAGAAATGACCAAATTTTTTCAAAATCTCTCAGGATTCTGGTGCTGAAGAAGAAAAGGCTGCAGCAAATTCTGTTAAAAAGCCATCTCCCTCCAAGGCCAGGAAGAAGAAGCTGAGTAAGAAGGGCAGGAAAATGGCAGGGAGGAAACGAGGGCGCCCCAAGAAAATGAACACGGCGAGCACTGAGCGCAAGACCAAGAAGAACCAAACTGCACTAGAAATTCTGCATGCTCAGACTGTCTCCCAGACATCTTCATCCTCTCCTCAGGGTGAGTGCAGGGGTGTGCAAGAGCCTGGAGCAGTCTCTGAAGCTCTGGATGTGCTGGTTTGTCCTTTGTTGCCAGGTTGAGTTGGATTTCGTGGCATAATTTCCCTGCTGTCACCAGAGCAGAGCTGCCCTTGAGGTGATGGTGGTGGGGTTGATGGTGATGGATGTGTTAATGGGGATGTGGGGGGATTAATGAATTGATGGTGATTAATGTGTTAATGGTGGTGGCATTCATGTTCTGATGGTTTGGGGGTGGGATTCATGGTGATTGATGGTGATTAATGCATTAATGGGGCTGGGGGTGGGATCTGTCTGTGGGTACTCAGCCAGGAGCTGGGGCTGTTGCCTTCTCTGAGCTGCTGCTCTTAGGATGGATCACAGAGACCCTTCCAAGCACTTTGGAACAATGTGTGGACATCTTTGGAGCTCTGTGGTGATGGACTAAGCTGCTGGATCTCATTACAAATCCCTGTCTGTGCTCCACCTGGCAATGCTGAACTTAGAATCACAGAATCCCACGATGGTTTGGGTTGGAAGAGACCTCAGAGCCCATCCAATGCCACCCCTGCCATGGCAGGGACACCTTCCACCATCCCAGGCTGCTCCCAGCCCTGTCCAAGCCAGCCTTGGGCACTGCCAGGGATGGTCCCTCCCAACCCAAACCAATTCCAGGATTCTGTTCCATATTTTCAGGATTCTGTGCCATATTTTCAGGATTCTGTGCCATATTTTCAGGATTCTGTTCCATATTTTCAGGATTCTGTTCCATATTTTCAGGATTCTGTGCCATGTTTTCAGGATTCTGTGCTATGTTTTCAGTGGCAAAGCTCTTGTCCTTGTCCCAAACACTGAGTGCTGACCTGAGGTTGTGTTTGTGTCTCTCCAGATGCCTACAAGTCACCTCATAGCCCATTTTTCCAACTACCTCCTAAAGTGCAACGGCATTCGTCCAACCAGCTCCTGGTGACACCCACCCCCCCTGCACTACAGAAGCTGCTAGGTAAGGCCTGCCCACCCCCCTTTGGGGTTTTTTTATGGGGCAGGAGGGGGATTCTCTCCTCCCCACCTTCCCCTGCCTGCCCCACATCTGTCAGAACCCAGGACATTGCTCTGGCTGCCCTGGAGGACTCGAGACCCTGGCAGGGAGCTCAGAGACCTTGGCACAGAGTCACAAACACCTGTGCCTTCCACTTTAGCCCATGGAAACAATTCCCAACGTTGTGTGAAGAGTTACAAGCCACAAGAGTTTAAACAGAATGATAGGTAATTTATTACCAAGTGAAAATGTAGAATTTTGGAGTTTTTAGAAAGGGGGTTAAAGAAGCAAGATAAAAGAATCTGGACATGTCCTGTCCTTCTTTCTCCTTCTTCTTCTTCTTGCCCTCCATCTTCTGCTGTGATGGTGGCACTTCTGGGTTGGTTTAGAGTAGAGACAGACTGTCTAACATAGGTGATAGGTATTGGAAATTTATTGTAAATAAAGTACACGTAGTTTGTAGTATAAAATGTTAACACCACCCCAAGGGCAGTGGCTGTGCCACAGCCCAACCTGCTGGACAGATCTCAGCAGGGCAGAGAAAGAATGGAAAAGTTTAAAAAAAAATAAACAGCCTTGAGAACCAGAACTGAAGAATCCCAACTTCTTTTTCGAGCATGAAGCTAAGAAAAAAGACTTTTGATACCTCAAGAACCATTCCAGCAACAACTCAGAACCTGAGGCACATCCTTGGGCAGCACCACAAGTCCCCCCTCCTGCTGAAGCTGGTGTTTCACTCTGCATTTATTCTCTGATATTGTTTCAGTTCTCCTTTGGCACAACAGGCAGTGAGCCAGGATTTAGTCAGAAATAGCTTTATTTGAAATAAAACCATGCTCTTAAACCTGGGGAACACCACTCTGTTGTGGTGTTGTGAGGGTTTTCAAGACAAGGTGAAAAATGAGAATTAATTTCAAGTTTTCAGAAAATTGATTAAAAAATATAATATAATATAATATAATATAATATAATATAATATAATATAATATAATATAATATAATATAATATAATATAATATAATATAATATAATATAATATAATATAATATAATATAATATAATATAATATAATATAATATAATATAATATAATATAATATAACATATCACATTACATCACATTATATCACATTATATCATTACATGATATCATACTACATTATATAAATTATATGTTAGACTATAATATAATGAAATATAATATAATGAAGTATAATATAATATAATATAACATTACATTATATTACATTATATTACATTACATTATATTATATTACATTACATTATATTACATTACATTATATTACATTATATTATGTTATATTATATTATGTTATGTTATATTATGTTATGTTATATTATGTTATGTTATATTATGTTATATTTATTACATTATATGATATCATATGTCATATGATATCATATAATAGCATCATCATCTCATTATATTATGTGATATTATATGATATTTTATGATATAATATATGTTATATTATGTTATATTATGTCATATAATAGTATATCATATATCATAGTATGTAATATAGTATATCATATTACATCATATGATATGACATTATAATATGCAAATGATATATTAAACTATGCTAAAGAAAGAGAAAGAAAATATCAGAAAGCTTGACAAGAGGAATAATAAAAACCTATGACAGACTCAGAGAGTCTGACACAGCTGGCTGTGATTAGCCATCAATTAAAAACTATTTACATGTTTGTATAAACAATTTCCAGGTTTTATTCTAGAGGAATCAAACATGGGGAAGCTGAAGCTGCTCAGGAGCAAAACCCTGGGAAAGGGATTTTTCATAAAATATCCTGGTGCCACCATTCCAATTCCTCTGCTGAGCTCAGGGCCCATAAACGAGGCCCTGTGTGAGAGGCTGAGCTCACAAAGGTGTGGTTGGAAAATGCAGGAGGAGATGAAAGAAAAACCTGGAGCCTTTTTTTGTTTGATCTTCTCCTCCTGTCCCCTCCCAGCTGTTCCTGGCTTTTGGCATTGCCAGGGGCCAGCCCAGGATGCCCTGGGGATGTGGCACAGGGGGACCAAGGGTCCAGAGATGTACTTACCTTGGGCTCTCCTGAGTTTGTGCCAGTCATGGCTGATTCCTGGTGGAAGAGAGAGAAAGAGGCATTTAAATGGATATTTTGTGGCAAAAAAAGTGATTTTGAGAGATATTTTGTGGCCAAAGGGTGATTTTTTTTTGGAAGGGTTATTTTGTGGCAAAAGAGTAATTTTGAGGGATATTTTGTTGCAAAAGGAGTGATATCTTTTTTTGAGGCATATTTTTTTGGGATATTTTGTGGCAAAAAGGTGATTTTGAGGGATGTTTTGTGGCCAAAGAGTGATTTTTTTTGAAGGGTTATGTTGTGAGAAAAGAGTGATTTTTGAGGGATATTTTGTGGCAAAAGAGTAGGTTTGATGAATATTATGTGGCAAAAGTGATTTTTTGAAGGGTTATTTCATGGCAAAAGAGTGATTTTTTTAGGGATATTTTTGTGGGATATTTTGTGGCAAAATAGTGATTTTTTTTTTTGAAGGGTTATTTTGTGGCAAAAGATATTTTTCAGAGATATTTTGTGTCAAAAGTGATTTTGAGGAGTATTTTGTGGCAAATAATAATAATTTTTGAGGCATATTTTGTGGCAAAAGAGTGACTTTGAGGGCTATTTTGGCCAAAGAGTGATTATGAGGGCTATTTTGTGGCCAAAGAGTGATTTTGAGGGATATTTTGTGGCAAAATTGGGAATTTTGAGGGATATTTTGGCAAAGGAATGATTTAGAGGTATATTTTGTGGCCAAAGATTAATTTTTGAGGGATATTTTGTGGCAAAAGTGATTTTTGCAGGATATTTTGTGGCAAAAGTGATTTTTGCAGGATATTTTGTGGCAAAGCAGTGATTTTGTGGAATGTTTTGAGGCAGGGTGGATGGGGTCATGGTTTCCATGGGACCTGATGGATCCAAGAGTTCCTTTTGTGCCAGGAGAGGCATTTTCAGCATGTTCCTAAATCCATTTTCAGCATGTTCCTAAATCCATTTTCAGCATGTTCCTAAATCCATTTTCAGCATGTTCCTAAATCCATCCTCAGTGGCTTTGTCTGACTTAGAGTCCAAATCAAAAACAAGGGAGAGACAAGTGAGGAGACAACTGGCCAGGGGGGAGATAGGGGTGGACAGAGGCATGGCATTTGCCCCCTGCTAAAATCCCTCATCTGATTTATTTTTATTTTATCTGTTTATTTTTATTTATTATTTTATTTCCATCTTCCATTTTCCATCCTCAATGGATTTCAACCCCAAATCAAAAGCAAGGGAGAGACAAGTGAGCAGAGGTGGCCAGGGGGGAACTGGGGACAAACAAGGGCGTGGCATTTACCTTGCTGAAATTCCTCATCTGATTTATTTCTTTTTTTCTATTTATTTTTATTTATTATTTTATTTCCATTTTTAATTGCTTTGTCTGACTTTGAGTCCATTTCAAAAGCAAGGGAGAGACAAATGAGAAGAGGTGGCCAGAGGGGAAATAGGGGCGGACAGGGGCATGGCATTTACCTTGCTGAAATTCCACATCTGATTTATTTTATCTATTTATTTTTATTTATTTTTTTATTTCCATATTTAATGGCTTGGTCTGATTTTAGTCCAAATCAAAAGCAAGGGAGAGACAAATGAGGAGAGGTGGCCAGGGAGGAAATAGGGGTGAACAGGGGCATGGAATTTATCCTGCTGAAATTCCACATCTGATTTATTTTTATCTACTTATTTTATTTCCATTTTTAATGGCTAAGCCTGACTTTGAGTCCAAATTGAAAGCAAGGGACAGACAAGTGAGGAGAGGTGGCCAGGGGGGAACTGGGGACAAACAGGGGACAGCATGGCATTTACCTTGCTGAAATTCCTCATCTGATTTATTTTATCTATTTATTTTTATTTATTATTTTATTTCCATATTTAATGGCTTGGTCTGATTTTAGTCCAAATCAAAAGCAAGGGAGAGACAAATGAGGAGAGGTGGCCAGGGGGGCACTGGGGACAAACAGGGGACAGCATGGCATTTACCTTGCTGAAATTCCTCATCTGATTTATTTCTTTTTTTTTCTATTTATTATTTTATTTCCATTTTTAATTGCTTATTCTGACTTTGAGTCCATTTCAAAAGCAAGGGAAAGCCAAATGAGAAGAGGTGGCCAGAGGGGAAATAGGGGCAAACAGGGGCATAGCATTTACCTTGCTGAAATTTCTCATCTGATTTATTTTATCTATTTATTTTTATTTATTATTTTATTTCCATATTTAATGGCTTGGTCTGATTTCAGTCCAAATCAAAAGCAAGGGAGAGACAAATGAGGAGAGGTGGCCAGGGGGGCACTGGGGACAAACAGGGGACAGCATGGCATTTACCTTGCTGAAATTCCTCATCTGATTTATTTCTTTTTTTTTTTTTTTTCTATTTATTATTTTATTTCCATTTTTAATTGCTTATTCTGACTTTGAGTCCATTTCAAAAGCAAGGGAAAGCCAAATGAGAAGAGGTGGCCAGAGGGGAAATAGGGGCGGACAGGGGCAGGGCATTTACCCCTGCTGAAATTTCTCATCTGATTTATTTTGCAGACTCATTTAAGATCCAGTACATGCAGTTCATGGCATACATGAAAACTCCTCAGTACAAAGCAAGCCTGCAACAGTTACTGGAGCAGGAAAAGGTGGGTCTCACTTGTTCACATTTCTAAACAAAATAACCAGACTCTGAAGTTCCTTGGATGTGGGGAAAGTGCTGGAGATGGGAATTGTGTGCATTTACACCAGTCCTGCTTAGGATGAACAACTGCCAGGGGATTTTTGTTGCTAAACTCATTTTTTTTGTGTTTAAATCACACAAAAATGGGAGAGCTGCACCTCCCCTGTTCCCTGACAGTGCTGACTTAGAATCAGAGGATCCTGTAAGGGTTTGGGTTGGGAGAGACCTCAGAGCCCACCCAGTGCCAGCCCTGCCATGGCAGGGACACCTCCCACTGTCCCAGGCTGCTCCCAGCCCTGTCCAGCCTGGCCTTGGGCACTGCCAGGGATGGTCTCTCCCAACCCAAACCAATTCCAGGGTTTTATGAACCACAGTCTATAGAATTCTGGATTAAAGAACCATTGCAGTTGGATTAAGAAACCCAAAGTGTCATCACTGCTTGTGGGGATTTAGCACAGCATCCTTGGCATTGATATCAGAATGGGTTGGATTGCACTGATGGGCAAAGTGTAAATGTCCCAAATCATGGACTGGGAAAGGTGGGAAGGCAAAGAGGGGCCTGGGGCTGTGCACTGGGGTGTTTGTCTGCCATGGAGCCACCAGCAGAAGGGGGAGATCTCCTGCCTGAACTCCTCCTTGTCTTGCTTTGTCTCAGTGATGAATGATTTGATTGCTTATCAATTAGCCCTGATGAGTCTGTTCTGCTGCTTCTGTGGAGGAGCTTTCCCCATAATGCTCAGAGTTAAGCTTGAACTTCCACTTAAAACCTTCCAAGACCTAAAGGGGCTCCAGGAGAGCTGGACAGGGCCTGGGGACAAGGCATGGAGGGACAGGAGCCAGGCAATGGCTCCCAGTGCCAGAGGGCAGGGCTGGATGGGATATTGGGAATCAGGAATTGTGGAATCCATCCCTGGAATGGGTTTCCAAGAGCAGCTGTGGCTGCCCCTGGATCCCTGGCAGTGCCCAAGGCCAGGCTGGACAGGGCTGGGAGCAGCCTGGGACAGTGGGAGGTGTCCCTGCCATGGTAAAGGTGGCACTGGGTGGGCTCTGAGGTCCCTCCCAACCCAAAGCAGTCTGGAATTCTGTCCAGGTCCAGCTTTTGGCATTCCCTGTGGAAGCTTTCCTTACTCTGTAGTCTTTGTGAGAGTGTCAGAAAAAAGCCACAGGGCTTTTGTATCGTGTTTTCCACATTGGGAACTCTCCAGAGGAGAGAAATTAACTTTTGCCACCCCGTTCCTTCCTGAGAAGTGGTTGGTGCTGCTCTGGTGTTCATGGAAACCTCTTTTTCTGTGGTTATTTCCATTTGCTTTCACAGTCAATCAGCACTTAGAACTTTCATCTTTTTCCTTAAGCAGCAGATTTTTCTGCTTGTTCTGCACTTGTCAGGAAAGTCAGCATGAAGTGCACTTGTCTCGTGCACAAATGAAATGATGGTGTGCAAGGGTTGTGCCCTGCACAGAGAATGAATCAGGGGTGTGGAAAAGTCATCACTTGGTGCTGCTGTCCAACAGCTGCTCCACACTTTTAAACGTTAAAATGAGGAATTCAGTATGAAAATATTTTTTTATGGAGTGTTACATGGCAAATTAAACCTGACAGAGGCAGAACTTGGCTGGGTGAGGGGCTGGTATGGTCTGTTCAGTAACTCCCTCTTACAGGAAGGTTTTCAAGTACAATAAAAATCCCTCTCTAACAATGATTTTGAAATCAGCTGCTGCTTCCCAGAGTGCCCTTAGATGGAGCTGTCAGCCCCTGCAGTGCCTGGGAAGGCTGAAGGAAATGCCTCATGTTGAAAACAAAACTGATTTTCCAGCATCCCCCAGAGCAGCCCCTTTAGCATTGCAGGGACTTTTCCCCAGCCAGGTCTGTGTGTTCCTGCACGTGGGGAATTTCCAGCACTGCTGCTTCCTTGCTTAGAATATCAGCCATGGAATTATTAAGCTTGGAAAGGATTAAGGTGCTTTTTGCCCCTGTTCCCCACTTTTCCTGGAGCAGTGGCTCAGTCTGTGCAATCCCTGCTTGGCCTCAGCAGCACAAGGTGGAGGGCAGGATAATCCCAAAGCTGCACTAATCCTGCACTTGGGGCTGGGTAAATGAGGCTCTTCAGCCTGGCCTGTCCTGCTCTTTGCTGTGCATGGCCATGGATTGAGGGAGCAGGGACCTGGTTAAGGAATGTTCAGGGCAGGGAATTGCTGTGAGTGGCTCAGGTGACCTGCTGAAATAATGGTGGAATAAGTATATAATATAAAAGTATATATATATAAAATATTATATTTTATATATATAATATTATATTCTATATATAATATATTATATATAATACTATATTATATATAATATTATATATAATATTATATATAATATTATATATAATATTATATATTATATAATATTATATTATATATTTATATATAATGAAATATTATATAATTATATATAAATATAAACATAAACATTAATTTTTATATAATTATATAGTTATA
Organism: Molothrus ater; assembly: GCF_012460135.2. NCBI lineage: Eukaryota > Metazoa > Chordata > Aves > Passeriformes > Icteridae > Molothrus > Molothrus ater. The sequence goes on from NC_050503.2 coordinate 1,808,836, forward strand.
TATAATATAATATATATATTTATATAATTTTATTTATATATATATATATATATGTATAATAATGGTGGCACAAGTAGGAAAACTGGCTTGGCTTATTTAGGACTTTGTTCCTGCCTCCCCCCCAGTGTATTTTCATTTACTGCATCTCTTCCATGAGTATTGCACAGGGAAACTCTGAGCTGGGGCTCTGGGGATTTAGAGCCAGTTCTCTGTTTGGGAACAGATTTCATGTAGATAATCTTTTCCAGTTCTATTTCTGCTCTGTGGGATGTGATTATTGCTGCTGCTTCATGATGCACTGGGAAGATAAAAATGAGTTTCTAAGACTGTCTTGATTATATTTTACCATACAGGATGAAAAACCTGCTTAAATTTAGTCAGAAATTTACTGCTTAAAAGCTCTTTACTACCTAAAACCTACCTAAATTTAGTCAGAAATTTACTACTTAAAGACTCTTTACAGCTGACTTAACCCCACCAGTATCACACCCAACAAACCCAGGTTCTCAGGAGGCTGGGGCAGGGCTGGATGAGCTCTCCTGCATCCAGGTTCTCTCCACAAATCTCCTTGAGATGGCCCATGCTGCAGCTGGTGCTCCAAGTGTGTTTTTTCCCTGTTCCAGGAGAAGAATGCTCAGCTGCTGGGGACAGCCCAGCAGTTGTTCACCCACTGCCAGGCCCAGAAGGAGGAAATCAAACGTCTGTTCCAGCAGAAGCTCGATGAGGTACCTCTGTGCTGGGGGAATGTGTCTGAATCAGCTGCTTGCAAACTTTTCTGGTCCAGCTAAGTGAGAGCAGAGCAGTCTCAGCTCTTCAGCCCCTGCTTTGCAGCAGATCAGGCTCAGAAAGGTGCAATGTGTGTCACTCTCTGGTGAAGTTTTGTGTTTGTTGTTGGAATTGTTGTGTGCCCGCTGCCCAAGGAAGGGGATAACTCACAGCCAGGTGGTGTTTGGTGGAGGATTCACCCTCTGCTGCTCAAACAAGACTCTGTGCTGCCAACCCAGCTCAGGAGCACAGGAGGGAAATGTGGGGGCTGTCCACAGACAGTTCTGCTGGCTGGCAAAGCCTAAATGCCAGTTTTACAGGTGAAGGGGTGGAACAGCAGCTCCAAGGTCCTTGAGTCCCTCCTTGTTATCCCCCAGCAGCCACAAAGTGCTTTGGGGAATGCTGGGAGTGGTCCTGAGAGCTGCAGATCTCCTCAGTGTCACTTGGGAATGGGACAGTCACCAGGAATGAGGGTGTCAGGGCCTCAGGGACTGATCTCACCCTTCACCTTTCAGCTGGGAGTTAAAGCTCTGACGTACAACGACCTGATCCAGGCTCAGAAGGAAATCTCTGCTCACAACCAGCAGCTGAAAGAACAGACAAAACAGCTGGAGAAGGACAACAGTGAACTCAGGAACCAGAGCTTGCAGCTGGTGGGTCCAGGGGATGCTGCCCTTGGGCTGAGGACAGGGCACAAGCTGGGGGTGAAACATCACCCAGCTGCTCAGGGATGAAGGGGGAAACCTGCAGGAGTCCTTTTTCACCTTTGATTGACTCCATAGCAGATCCTGAGGTGGCAGCTGGCTCAGCTGTGTCCCCAAACAGCTCTGGATGTCACTGGGTCTGGCTGGGCAGGGAGTTTGTGCAGGGCTTGCTCTGTGGTGCTCATCTTGGTAACTCAAACTTAGAGAATCATGGAACTGGTAATGTGGGAACAGACCTGTAAGATCTTGGGGTCCAACCATCAAGGAGCAGCACCATGGGCACCAAAACACCAGGTCCTCAAGTGTCACAGCCTCTTGTTGTTTGAGCACTGCCAGGGGTGGGTACTGCTCTGGCAACCTGTGCCAATGCCTGACCACCCTTCAGTGAGGAAATTTTACCCACCTAAACCTCCCCTGGCCCAGCCTGAGGCCGTTCCCTCTCCTCCTGTCCCTGTTCCCTGGAGCAGAGCCTGACCCCTGGGCTGTCCCCTCCTGTCAGGAGCTGTGCAGAGCCACAGGGTCCCCCTGAGCCTCCTTTGCTCCAGGCTGAGCCTCCTCAGGAGGTAGATGAGGGGAATATCTGGATGTGGAAGCACTGAGGGTGGGTGATAACACTGTTTTAGAAAGTGCCACACTCCCTAGCATGAAACTGGGAGCAGTTTTCAATGAGGTAAGGGGTTTTTGTGCATTCAGTGCAAAGTTCCTGCTTTAGCTGGGAGCCCAGGTGTGCAGGGTGAGAGCTCTGTTCTGAGCTCTTTGTCCCTGTCCCTGTTCTGATGTCTTTGTCCCTGTCCCTGTGTGTCCCTGCAGCTGAAGGCTCGCTGTGAAGAACTGAAGCTGGATTGGTCAACGCTGTCACTGGAGAACTTGCTGAAAGAGAAGCAGGCCTTGAAGAATCAGATTTCTGAGAAGCAGAAGCACTGTTTGGAACTGCAGGTAGAGAGCAAGAAACAAATGCAGAGTCACCAGCTTGGGGTAGCTCTTGGGCAATAGGCCAGTTATGGGTGTTACACTAAATATGGTGGGAAAGGATGAGCCAGGTGCTGCTTTTTTTATTTATTTTTTTTATTGCCCCAGAGATTGAGCTTTCTATTAGAGGATTTTAGTAAATACGCATGTGGATAACTTGTAAAAGCAGGAGGTACCATGACCTGATTCCTTGGTGATGCTGTGGAAGGAGGACTCATGGTTTATCATTACATAAAATTAAAAATCACAAGCTGATGATTTTCATATGTGCTCTGATGTCTCAACTCAGAAATCACAGAGTCCCAGACTGGTTTGGCTTGGAAGAGACCTTAAAGCTCATCTCATTCCACCCCTGCCATGTGCAGGGACACCTTCCACCATTCCAGGTTCCTCCAAGCCCATCCAACCTGGCCTTGGACACTTCCAGGGACAGGGTGGGAATCATTTCCCCAGAGTGACATTTCTCATAGTGACAAGAAATTGAACTCCTTTGTGTGAGATTGGCTCCAGAGCTATTCCAGCCTTTTGCTGGATGCCTTGGCATGGAGTGACTGTGCAGTACTGAGGTACCCCACAGTCTCTCTGTAAGCTGGAGATATTTTCCTTTTGGTTTTAAGATCTGAAGTGTTCTTTCTCAGGGTCTCTGAACCACTCCCTTCACTTGGGCCTTTTGGTCTTAAGCTCAGAGCAGAAATTTTCTCTCAAATTTCGAGTCCCTTGTTTTGCATTGTTCCCAGAAGCAGAGACACTTTTACTTAGAAGAATTTGGAAGCAAAACTCCATAATGTGGAGTTTTGATAAAATAATAGAATTTATATACTTAATAATAGAATTATTATTATTATTATTAATTATTATTAATAATATAATTACAAATGTATACACTTAATAATAGAATAATAGAATTTATATACTTAATAATAGAATTATTATTATTAATTATTATTAATATAATTACAAATGTATACACTTAATAATAGAATAATAGAATTTATACACTTAATAATAGAATTACTATTATTATTCATTATTATTATTAATAGAATTATTAATTTATTTACTTAATAATAAAATAATAGAATTTATACACTTAATAATAGAATTATTATTATTAATTATTATTAATAATATAATTACAAATGTATACACTTAATAATAGAATAATAGAATTTATACACTTAATAGAATTACTATTATTATTAATTATTATTAATAATAGAATTACAAATGTATACACTTAATAATAGAATAATAGAATTTATACACTTAATAATATAATTACTATTATTATTAATTATTATTAATAATATAATTACAAATGTATACACTTAATAATAGAATAATAGAATTTATACACTTAATAATAGAATTATTAAGTGTAGTCTTTAATTTTTGTTTTCCTCTTCATTTAAAGATCAGCATCGTGGAACTCGAGAAGAGTCAGCGGCAGCAGGAGCTGCTGCAGCTCAAGTCCTACACACCCTCAGAGGAGCCCCTGCCAGTGCAGCTGCACAGCAAAAGCCACCTGAGCCGTGACCCCGAGGTTGAGCAGGGCAGGTTCCAGCTGGAACTGGAGTGCTCCAAGTTCCCCATGCCCCACATCAATGGCATGAGCCCCGAGCTGTCCATGAACGGCCACGCCACCCCCTACGAGCTGCAGCACGCCTTCAGCCGGCCCTCGTCCAAGCAGAACACCCCCCAGTACCCCAACTCCCACCTGGACCAAGACATTGTGCCCTGCACCCCCAACCACAGCAGCAGGCAGAAGGCAGACAAGGTGACCAGCCTGGCCCTCCCTGATTACACCAGGTTCTCCCCTGCTAAAATCGCCCTGCGCCGACACTTGAATCAGGACCATGGAGTCAATGGAAAAGCCACAGCTAGTGAGATCCAGAGGTGAGAGAGAGGTGGGGAGGGAGGGTAGAGAGCAGAATAAATCACATGGATTCCATTTTCTTCATGGTGGAAAAAGCCTCTTATTTGTTGGGAAGGATGAAAGTTTGACAAGAAAGTCTCACAGATGCTTAGCAGAAAGATTTTTGAATGGAGAGTCCAGTGAAGGAATAGAAACAAAAGCGAGTTTTGATATAGAAGAAAAGAATTGCTGAGCCAGTCTTACTGGCTAACCAAGAAGGCAAAGGGTGTGTTAGTTAGAAGGGGTATTTATGGCTTAGAGCAAAGGATAAACCCAACTGAAACAAGAAGATGCTTTTACCAAGCAGAAAGAGAGCACAGGCAAACAAGTCAGCAAAGCTGCAAGTAGAAAAAAGGTCTCAGAATCTTCCACTGCAAGAAAACTGAAAAACAACTTCTAGCTGAAACTGTAATGTACTGACTTTAAATGATTGGAGGACAGTAACATGAATATGGTAATTATAGTAGTTATGATAGGCTACAGATAATAGTTAAGGTATAGATTGGTTCTACTGTATTAAGATGCTCAGCAAAGAAAAGTCTATAATGCATTGTAACCAATAGAAAAGTCTATAATGCATTGTAACCAAAACCAAAGGGTCTCCAGGCCTGCCTGCAGCTGGAGCTCACAGCTGTGGGCACAGCTCTGTCACCCACCACCCTGGACTGCTGTAACATCTTAGACACAATAAACTGCATTTTAGAGAGCTGCCTGGAGTCCCACATCTCTCATTTAGGCTCTTACACTTATTTATTCACATAATTCATTTTTATACAGTTTTATACAGGCCTCATGTGACTCCAGTTGGGTTAGTAGTTTTCTTGCCAATTATTATTAGTTAGTAACAAGTTGTTATCCTGTATTGGTCACTCAAACCCTGGTGTGTACACGCAGGGAAAGTTGTTTGTGAGAGATAGTTTTCTATCTAAAAGAGATAGTTTTTCTATCTAAAAGCAGTTTATACAGGTTCTGGTTGTTTGTCACCCAGGAATAGATTGTTATGTTAACAAAATGCTCACACCAGGATTGCTTTCACATGGGAACTTGCAAAGTGCTAGCTTTGCCACTGATTCCAGGAGAGCAGACCTTTCTTTATAATTTTTCTACCTTACTGCAACAGGTAGTGTTAGTAGCACTGGTAATTTAGTTTGGGAAAAAATATTTTTCAAACTGGAGATTTATCTGTTTTAAAAAGTTTTGTTTCATGAAAACAAGCAGTGAGAGCTAATGGGGTAAATAAGGTGGGACAGGAATTGAGTGTGGTACAGGAATTCCTTGTCACTGGCTTTTGCATCCTGACAATTGTACATCTCTCTTCCAGAGCTGAGCATGTCAAAGAGAATGGCCTTACATATCCAAGCCCTGGAATTGCAAATGGCATAAAGCTGAGTCCTCAGGAAACTCGGCCCTCCTCCCCCGCGGCCTTACCCAGTGCAGGAGAGAAGGTAAAGGATCTGCTGCTGTCTGGGCTGATCCTGGGGCAGCAAAGGGCAGCTGGAAAACAAAGGAATGGCCTGGGAAATGCAGGAATGGGCAGGCTGGAAAACACAGGAATGGCCTGGGAAATGCAGGAATGGGCAGGCTGGAAAATGCAGGAATGGCCTGGGAAATGCAGGAATGGGCAGGCTGGAAAATGCAGGAATGGGCTGGGAAATGCAGGAATGGGCAGGTTGGAAAATGCAGGAATGGCCTGGGAAATGCAGGAATGGGCAGGTTGGAAAATGCAGGAATGGCCTGGGAAATGCAGGAATGGGCAGGTTGGGAAATGCAGGAATGGCCTGGATAATGCAGGAATGGGCAGGCTGGAAATGCAGAAATGGCCTGGAAAATGCAGGGTTGGCCAGGCTGGGAAATGCAGGAATGGTCAGGCTGGAAAATGCAGGAATGGCCTGGATAATGCCGGAATGGGCAGGTTGGAAAATGCAGGAATGGCCTGGGAAATGCAGGAATGGCCTGGATAATGCAGGGTTGGCCAGGCTGGAAAATGCAGGGTTGGCCAGGCTGGAAAATGCAGGGTTGGCCAGGCTGGAAAATGCAGGAATGGCCTGGGAAATGCAGGGTTGGTCAGTCTAGAAAATGCAGGAATGGCCTGGATAATGCAGGAATGGCCTGGGAAATGCAGGAATGGGCAGGTTGGAAAATGCAGGAATGGGCTGGGAAATGCAGGAATGGCCAGGCTGGAAAATGCAGGAATGGCCTGGGAAATGCAGGAATGGCCTGGGAAATGCAGGAATGGGCAGGTTGGAAAATGCAGGAATGGGCTGGGAAATGCAGGAATGGCCAGGCTGGAAAATGCAGGAATGGCCAGGCTAGAAAATGCAGGAATGGCCTGGATAATGCAGGAATGCAGGAATGGCCAGGCTGGAAAATGCAGGAATGCTGCTTTCTGTGGCCAGCTTGGAATGGGAAATAATACAAAATACAGTGGGTGTGATGCAATAAATCTGAGCTGGTCAGAGGCAGAGAAAAATGTGCTTCTTTCTGAGCTCCAGTAATGCAGTGGGAACACTGTTTGATCTGGCACATGTCTGCTTGAACTGGGCAAGGAGGCTCTTTCATAGTTATAAAAATAAAGAGTAAAAAAGATGGTCCATGTAATTGGTGCAGCCATGGAGCATATTGGGGCACACAGAGCAGCAGGTGCCCTGCAGTAGCAGGTTGCCATGGAAATGCATCTGGCTGCTCCAGAGGGCCTCAAGATACAAAATCTGACATCTGAGTGCTTTTCACAGAGCTCTAACCCAAACACAGGGAAATGAGCTTGCCTAAGGATTCCTTTTCCTGGTGCTGGGGGCCAGCAGTGGCCTTAATTTACCCATTCAAATGGGTAAATTGCTGTGCTGTGGATGTTGCTGTCCCAGGAGCCCCAAGCTGCTCCCTGTCTGGTGTAGTCATCCCTTAAAAAATTCTTTAAAAAAAAAAAAAGGGATGGGGGAATGACACACGCATAGAAACAAGCAGATTATCATTACTTTACAAACCTTTTCAATATCCTGTGTGAGAACTTTGCTTTCTCTTTTGATTTTCCAGGTTTTGAGAGAGAGAAGCTCTGTGAGTAATGGAGAAACTATCACCAGCCTCCCTATCAGTATTCCTCTGAGCACAGTGCAGCCCAATAAACTCCCTGTTAGTATCCCTCTGGCCAGCGTAGTCCTACCTAGCCGTGTTGAGAAGGTGGTGAGTAAGGGATTGTCAACACTTTCCATCCCTAAATCAAATTAAAATCCCAGGGGGCAGGAATGGGGTGCTGTGCCCCAGGATCCTCCATGGGCTGCTCCTCAGGGGTGGCTGTTGGGGGATGATCCTCTTGGATGCTGTAGATTTTTCCTCTCCTTTCTCTGTGGGGTGGTGGAGGGAGGTTCAGCCAGGAAGGAGAGTAAAGTGAATGCCTCAGGGGAGCCTAGTCTGGAATGTGTGTCTGGGTGAAAAGCCTGAGGGTTTGTGGCAGTGGAAGAAGAGAAATGCATGTGTCAATTTGTTCTTGGCCCTGCTTTCTGCAGGAACTTTCTGGGGGAGAATTCTTCTGTCTCAGTCACCTCAAAGCTGCTGTGTGCAGGGTGAGCTTGAGCAGCCCCTTGGGGCTGGGATACCTCCCATGGGAGTGGCTGCTCTGTAGCAGAAAGCTGGGGCCATTTCTTTTTGAGATGTGACAAGTCCCTGCCTCTCTGAGAGGAGGAGCAGTTCAAAAAGGCCTGGTCCAGTTTCTCACAGCCTTTGTCACAGAAGTGCTGCAGCAGAGAGCTGAGAAGCATTTGCTGCTTTTGCTGAGAGCTCTGAGTTAGAATCCATCCATGGCTTGTCTTTCACTCCCATTTTGGGAATGCCAGAGCTGGTTCACAGAATTGAAGCCATTGCATTTTTCCAGCTGAAGACTTCTGGCTTTAGCAGAACCAGAGTCTGCTCAGCTCTGGGTGTCCTTAGGGCAGTGCCAGCCCTGGGTGGCACCTCCCTGTTTGTTCAGGCTGCCTTTTGACAGAGAATATCCCAGAGAACATGGCCTGATGCACTTCATGTTCCCTTTGGGGTTGTTTTGGGAGTTTTGTGAGCACAGGCTGGGGACAGGATACAACCATCAGTCTCCTCCCTGCTGCAGCAGTGGGTTGAGCCATTCCTGCTCCTGGCAGAGCTGTCCTGAGTCTGAATATCCTGGGATGAGGAGCCTCCCTGTCTGCATGGTGCCTGCTGTGTGTGAGATACCACTGCAGCATAATTAATCACTAATTTGGGGCCATAACGTGCTGATCCATGTTTTTCTCAAAACAAGCTGAATCTGGGGCACACAGGAAGCAGAGTCACTTCCCAGGCAGATGTACAGATGTACTAATGCATGTGAGTTTGGTTGAAGCTGGAGATTTCTGATGCTGTTTCCTGAAATGCCTTTTTCTCTCCCCAGAGAAGCACACCCAGCCCAGTTCACCAGAGCAGAGACTCATCAACACTTGAAAAGCAGATTGGTGCTAGTTCTCATAATGGCATAAGCAATGCTGCTGGAAACAAGCCTCTGGCTTTGGCTACCTCAGGTAACAGCCTCACCTGTGCTCAGCTGCTCCTGTCTTGGGGCAGCACCCAAATGCACCCAGCTGAGTTTTCCAAGCACTTCTGGCCAGGTGCTGCAGGCCCTGGAGTGCTGGATAACTGTGGGTGGGAGCAGAACTCCTGGAGGATGCTGTGATGTGCATCTAACATAAAGGGTTGGATTGATGTGCCTTTACTTGTAAATAAACAATTGCTTCTGTGAGTTCTGTGGGGATCCAGAGATTCCCACTGATTTATAGTGTGGCAAACCTGCAGAGTGTCTGCAGCTGTGTCCTGAGCTGGTGATCCAGCTCTAAAAGTTTTATTTTACAGGGTCTTTAAATAGCAGAATGAATTTTTGGGGCAGGTTATGCAGGTGTCTCGTGAGCAGCTGTAAAGGCACAACAACCTGGGTGGGAAAAGCTCAACTGGGAGAGGCTGGGGATCCCTTTAGGTGCAGACATTGCTTCTGACTCACTCATCTGTGGAAATCATGGTCTTTAGCTACCCTGGGAATGTTATGGGCCAGGAAAAGTAGGTTCTACAGCTGATCCCTCACCAAAGAGTGCTTTTGTTCTCAGTGGTTACCACCCCGAGGGGCTTGGGTTGTTTCAGTATCTGTTTTGCAAAGGGCTTGGCTGCATTTATCTATAAAGCAAATGAGGTATTTAAAAAAAACTTGTTGTAAACCATTACCATGTTGTTCCCTTCTGCCCTTTTCATTTAGAGAGCCCAGGCCATCCTAGAGCCCTAAACCCATTTCTGATACCCCTGACAAACACTGAATTCCCTTCCCAAGATTCCTCCCTTGTGGAATTTTTCTGCCACTATGTCTTTGAAGGTCCCCTGTCACTCCCTAAGTGCCAGCCTTTTGCTGAATTTGGAGGAGATTGGGCTGTGTGGATGGCAAAGTCCTTCTCTTTTTGGGGAAGGGAAGGACTGAGTCTGGCCATCCATCTCCTTGATGAAAGGAAGGAGTTGAGAGTAGAGGAGCCCTGATTTAAAGAGGGGTAATAGTTCAAACAAAGCTTAAACTCGAATTCCATGTAAAACTGGGAGGAGCACGTGTTCTGTGGGTGCCTCCATATACCAGGTGAATTTTCCTGAACTGGCAAGAGAGCAGTGGAAGTCCCTAACCCCCCGCTGGCACCTCAGCACCCAGAGAGCTACGTGGAAAAGCAGCCCTGTGTTTTCCATGTAATCCAGGGCCACTGGCTGTCATCCAGGCAGAGCTGGAATCCCTCCTGGCCCTCCCAGCCCTGTTCTCAGTGACCTCTCTTGCTCAGCCCCAGCAATGATCTATACTTTCCCTCTCAACAGGTTTTTCTTACTCTTCTGGCTCCGTGGCAGTCAATGGAAATCTTACAAACAGCCCAGCCCATCTTAACCATAGTGTTGATCAGGCAGCTCTGGACGACTCTGGGAGTCTCTTTAACTCTGTAGGGTCTCGGAGTTCCACTCCACAACATCCTTTGCTAATGATGAGGAACTCTGGGCAGAACTCCCCTGCTCAGCAGCACTCGAGCCCCCGCTTAGGTGGCCCGGCCCAGAGCCTGGCAGGGGGACTGCAGAGTGCAGAGGCTCAGAAGATCTTTGCCGAAGCAACAAAGGGGGACCCGCAGTGTGATGCAGCCTTTTCAGATCCCGAGAACGAGGCCAAGAGGAGAATCATCTTTACAATCTCTCCTAATACAGGACATGTAAAACAATCCCCTTGCAGCAAGCACAGCCCCGTGGCCGGCAGCTGCCAGGCCCACGGGCAGGACGGGAAGAAGCGGGGCCGGCGGAAGAGATCGAACCCGGGCAGTGCCAGCGGCAACGGCGCCGTCTCCCCGAAACGCAAAGCCCTGCCCTCGCTGGCCGGGCTCTTCACACAGCCCTCGGGGTCACCCCTCAACATCAACTCCATGGTAAGGCCACCAGCTGGGCTTTGGGAGAGCTCTGGGAGTGAGGAGTGCAGCCTGGGTGGTGGCTGTAACCTGTTCCTTGAAATGTGGGATATCCCTGAAAAATAGCTCAGCTACCTTAGAAGGCATAAAATCAACAGAATGGCTTCTGTGGTAGTGTTGGAAACAAAAAGTGTGGGTTTAGAGGGTGGTGGGTGTTGCCTGTTCCTTGAAATAGGGGTCTCCTTGAGCCAGGTCTCATCAGCTCTTGGAGATTTATTTCACACCCAAGATAGCTCAGCTGCCTTAGAAGGCATAAAATCAGCAGGATGGCTTCTGTGGCAGTGTTGGAAACAAAAAGTGTTTAGAGGGTGGTGGGTGTTACCTGTTCTCTGAAATATTGGATATCCCCTGAAATAGGGGTCTCCTCAAGCCAGGTCTCATAAGCTCTTGCAGATCTATATCACACCCAAGATAGCTCAGCTACCTTAGAAGGCATAAAATCAACAGGATTTGTGGTAGTGTTGGAAACAAAAAGTGTTGGTTTAGAGGGTGGTTGCTGTTCCCTGTTCCCTGAAATGTGGGTCTCCTCGAGTCTCATCAGCTCTTGGAGATCTATTTCAAACCCAAGATAGCTCAGCTACCTTAGAAGGCATAAAATCAGCAGGATTTGTGGTAGTGTTGGAAACAAGAAGTATTTAGAGGGTGGTGGCTGTTACCTGTTCCTTGAAATATGGGATATCCCTGAAAAATAGCTCAGCTACCTTAGAAGGTATAAAATCAGGAGAATGGCTTCTGTGGTAGTGTTGGAAACAAAAAGTGTTGGTTTAGAGGGTGGTTGCTGTTCCCTGTTCCCTGAAATAGGGGTCTCCTCGAGTCTCATCAGCCCTTGGAGATCTATTTCACACCCAAGATAGCTCAGCTACTTTAGAAGGCATAAAATCAGTAGGATGGCTTCTGTGGTAGGGTTGGAAACAAAAAGATTTGAATAAAAGGCAAAATAACAAACCTCTTTACAGAGAAGAACCGAGCCAGGTGCCAGAGGCCCTTTGCCTTTGGTAAAACACCTCACAAAAGCCATTGGTTTCTTTGTTCTCCTCTTTTTCTAAATTGCCCAAGCAGGACTTTTTGGCTCCTGTCCAATTGGCTATCCTTAAGTTTGAGGTGAAGTCCCCCAGGTCCTGTGAGGTGTCTTTTCACCTAATAGAGGAGAGAAACTTCTGGGCTTATTTCCTTTTTAAGGGGAGTTTGGTCACTCTGTCAACAGGGGGCACATTCCTATAGCTCCCCTGTGAGCATCTCCTGTGGCAAAGCTGTTTGGGTGAGCATTCAGGCAAGGCAGGCAAGTCCACACACACCACACTCAGCATGGCAAGCTCAGCAAAGAGAGGCAGAAGGGCCTTTTGTGTGGTGTGAAAAACACCTTCACTCTCCTGTGAAAGTTTCAGAAGTTTAATAAAGGAAGGGTTTTCAGCCTGTGAAAAACACCTTCACTCTCCTGTGAAAATTTCAGAAGTTTAATAAAGGAAGGGTTTTCAGCCTGTGAAAAACACCTTCACTCTCCTGTGAAAGTTTCAGAAGTTTAATCAAGGACAATGAGAGACAAGGCCCATGGAGCAAAGGTTATTACAGGGATATTGGGGGATCCCCCTTAAATACCTTTTTCCTTACATCAGCCTGTTGCATATTCATAGACCCTTATGAATATCCATAAACTAGTCTACATATTCCAGGAACTATTTTATGTGGTCCTTTCTTGGGTCTGCCTTTTTAGAGCATGCATGTTTCTTAGCTGTGGTTTTGGTTCCTTTTCTTTATCACGTCCAGTTTTTGGGCCTTGGTCCACACTTTGTTCAGACAGCAGATGCTGATGGTTGGCAGATCTGTACAGGTGTCCTTACCCTGTGTTCATTGGATGTTGTCCCATCCAAGCAGGCATTTTCACACCAGCACACTTACATCAGCTATTCCACTATTATGTCTAAGCTTAATTAATAACAGAAATAAAAACAATATCTTTATAACAAAGATAACATCACACATATAAAATTCATTTTACTTTAGCATCACACATATAAAATTCATTTTAATATTAGTGAAAAGCCAATATTATAATATGTATCTATAACATATGGTCAGTTCCAGCAAGGTTTATTTCAGCACACTGAAGGGGAACCAGAGACAAAAGACAAACCATGTTATGTGCACAAGGTTAAGTAGGAGAGGGCACAGGGGTGGCACAAAGGGCAGGGCAAAGGCTTTGGCTTTCAGGGAAGATGGGGATGGCCAGCAGGGGTACCACAACCAAGGAGAAACAGGGAAAGGAGAAACCAGGGGAAGTTGGATCAGTGTTGGGCAAGACTCCATGCTGAAGTGTTTTCTGTTCACCCAGGGGGTTAAACTCTATGGGAAGAGTATGGTAAGACTATGGTAAATCTCTGCAAGGCAAGGCTCTGGGGATTTCCCTGAGGGGGAAAGAATCAGAGGATTCCACAAGGGATAAGCTCCAGGCTGGAGCTGGAATTGCCATGAAGGCTCTTTGCAGCAATTCCTGCCTCTCATTTTCACTAAGTTGGTGAACAGTTTGTGTATAAGCAGAATGTCTTCAAAGAGCTCTTTGCTGTCAGAGCATTAAAAAATAAAAATAATCTCTTCCCTCATGACAAAGAGCTTGTTTCTGCAGTGAAGTTGAGTTTTGAGGCTGTAGATTCAATATTTTGAAAATAGTTTAAGCTAAGATTGACTAAACAGCAGAGGAGTGCCAGAAGCATATGGCATTCTTGCTAATGAAGCCAGCTAGAGAGTTGTGTGCATGTGATCCTGCAGTGTAGTTTGAGAAGAAAAGGTTTATTCCAGGTCGTCATTTCTGATGTCAAACATGAAATCAAAGAATGAAAATTAGCTATTTTTCCAAGTTTGTTTAAGCTCTCACCCCAGGTTCTAATGCAGGAGGTGGAAGACAGCAGCAGCAGTGCTAAACCAGCAGCTGTTGGATGTCCCAGAGCAAGTTAAACCTGCATTCAAATCTTTATAAGATGCCTTTCCAAGCATACTCTCATGTGTAACTGCTTTCTTTCCTTTTCACCCAGGTCAATAACATTAACCAGCCCTTAGAAATAACAGCCATTTCCTCTCCTGAAAACTCCCTGAAGAACTCTCCTGTTCCTTACCAGGACAATGACCAGCCCCCAGTGCTGAAAAAAGAGAAGCCCCTCGTTCAGAGCAACGGTGTCCATTACTCCCCCCTGACATCGGATGACGAGCAGGGCTCTGAGGATGAGCACAATAGCAGCAGGTGAATGCACAGGCACAGTTTCAGGATAGGGTTTCTTTCAGGGCTGATAACACTGCTCTCAGCAGGAGGGGTGTGTTTAAAGCCTCTTTGTTCTCCTTGCTTGAAGGCCCAACCCATTATCCCAAACCTCTGATGTGGCTGAAGCTGTGAACAGGGAAGGTATTCAGGCAGTAGAATGTGGGAAGCTGCTGTTGCTGCTGCTGTGTTTGCAAAGCTGGCAGGGTCTGGCCTTGGAGAAATGACTGAGAAATGGGGGAGACTGAGGGGAGGCTCCTGGGGGCTGCAGCTCCTGCCCAGGGCAGGCACAGGGGCAGGGGCTGAGCTCTGCTCTGGGACAGGGACAGGAGCCCAGCAAGGGCTGGAGCTGGGCCAGGCCTTGGCATGGAGCTCAGGGCAAGGTTCTGCCCCCCGAGGCTGCTGGGCACTGCCCAGGCTCCCCAGGGAATGGTGCCAAGGCTGCCACAGCTCCAGGAGCTCCCAGGGCTGCTCAGGGTGGGGTTCTTGGGGTGGCTGTGCAGGGATGGGGCTGCATTGATGATCTCTGTGGGATCCAGCTCAGGATATTCTGGGATTTATTCCCCTTGACCAGTGGGGCCAGCATTGCCCAGCTCATTTTCCCATCCTGGCAGCTGTGGGGTTTCTGTTTGCTCTGCCAGTCCAGGAAGGTGCTGCTGGCAGCCCCCAAACCAGCCTGGTTTGCCTCTCTCCTCCCCTCAATCCAGCAGGAATCAGGAGAGGGCTCAGCCCAGGGATGGCAGAACCCAGGAGGGCCCTGGCACAGGGTGCCCAGAGCAGCTGGGGCTGCCCCTGCATCCCTGGCAGTGCCCAAGGCCAGGCTGGACAGGGCTGGGAGCAGCCTGGGACAGTGGGAGGTGTCCCTGCCATGCTCACTGGATGAGCTTTAAACTCCCTCCCAAGCCAAACCATCCTATGGTTCTGAGAGAAATAACCTCTATAGTAATGTGGTTCTGCTTCTTGTTTTGAAAGAAAACAGCAAAGTTCTCTGAACATGCACTAATCCTGTCAAAGAGCAGTAATTCTGTAATAGCTCCTGTCTAAAGCTTGTGGTGGGGTTTTGGATGCTTATAAATTCCTTTAGTGACACAAAACTGTGGGACTGAGTTGTTTTTTTATACTCTCATCTGATAAGACCTGATCATGAGGAGTATAAATTGTGAGGGGAAATGTGCAGCAGAAGGTTTGTGCTATAGGTGCAATAACCTTTCTATTTTCCCACTAGAATTGAGAGGAAAATTGCAACAATATCATTGGAAAGCAAATCTCCACAGAAGACTGTTGAAAATGGTACGTGTGAGGAATGGGAATTGTTTGTGGCAATGGCTGGGCCTGGGATGGGTGAAGCTGACAGTTTCTTTCTGCTGCTGGATCAAGTGTCATTCTTAATCATCATTAAGCCAGGTGGCTGCTAATTCCAGATTTTGGGTCACTCCTTTCTGTAGTCACAGGTCAGCAAAGATCTGACCAGTTTTTTCACTGACTCAGGGTTTGAGGAGGGATCTGTAGTACAAATATAGGGGGAAAAAACAGATCAGTGTTCTCAGACTTTTCTACAGTGTTAAACTGAATTTTAAGGACTTTCAAGTGACTTCACAAAAATTTCTGCCTTTGGTTCAGAAATGAAATTACAGACTGATAAAAGGTGGGTTTTGAAGGATAAAAAATGTGGGTGCTGCCAAGAGAAGGGTCTGAATCACCAGGATCAGCTGGGGGAGCTCAGCCTGGAGAAAAGGAGGCTCAGGGTATCCTCACGCTCTACAACTCCCTGGAAGGAGGGGACAGCCAGGAGGAATGAGGCTCTGCTCCCAGGAAACAAGGGACAGGACAGGGAAAAATGGTCTCAAGCTGTGCCAGGGGAGGTTTAGATTGGATATTGTGAGAATTTTTTATTATTATATGTTATTTATTTATATCTTATGTTATTTCTAATTTCAATGCCTGACCTCCACTAAAAGCACGGTCAGACATTGGAAGGGGCTGCCCAGGGCAGTGGTGGGGTTCCCATCCCTGGAAGTGTTCAGAAAACCAATGGATGGGGCACTTGAGGACATGGTTTAGTGATAAGCATGGTGGTGGTGCTGGTTGATGGTTGGACTTGATGGTCTTAAAGGACTCTGTGATTCTATAAAACCCCGTTCTCAAGGGGCAGATTGAGTGAATGCTGTCGATTGACATTTCTAAATCTTCCCCCCCAATCAGGTGGCAGCATATCGGGGAGGAAACAAGCACAAAGCAACGAGAACATGAACAGCAGCAAATGGAAATCGACTTTTTCACCGATATCTGACATCAACCTGACCAAAACCACCGACAGCCCCTTGCAGGCCGTGTCAGCTCTGAGCCAGAACTCCCTGTTTGCCTTCAGGCCTCCCTCCGAGGACGGGCTGCCCATGGACACCAAGGTGCCAGGACACCCCAGGAAGAGCCTGGCAGTGCCCTCGGACGGGCTGAGCCCTGGCACAAACCCCCCCAATGGCTTCAGCTACAACGGGGGCCTGTCCTCCGAGCTGGGCCTGCACGGCTTCATGGACGGCGCTGCTCTCCCTCACAAAGCTGGGGATGGCTCCAACTGCTCCCTGGGCTTCCCCTCGCAGCGAGGCAAGGACCTGGGGGTGTCAGACACCAACCTGTTCCTGAACAAGAGGCAGCTGGAAGCTCTGGGCACCAAGGGAGAAGAGCTGAGCCGGCCGGGGGTGAAGGGCAAGGAGCTGGGCGAGCTGAGCGCCCGAGCAGGGGGGGCTGTGGAGAAAAACTCAGTGCAGCACAACGGGAAGGTCGGCAAGGGAAGGGACCGAGACGTGGAGTTTAAAAACGGCCACAACCTTTTCATTTCTGCTGCTGTTTCGTCTGGTGGCCTTCTGAATGGTAAAAGCCTTTCTACTGCTGTTTCCTCAGCAGGGAACCCAGCGCCGTCTGTCCCGACGCACCATCCCTTCCTCAACACTCTGACCACTGGATCACAGTTCCCCCTCGGCCCCATGGCCTTGCAAGCAAACCTCAACTCGGTGACAAATTCCTCAGTATTGCAGTCCTTATTTAATTCAATGCCAGCTGCTGCCAGTCTGGTCCACGTGTCATCAGCTGCAACCAGACTGACTAATTCTCACACTATGGGGAACTTCTCTCCTGGGGTTACAGGTGGAACAGTTGGAGGTAGGCAGAACTCTTTCTCTGGTATAAGACAGGGCCTAAAGGAAAGTCTGACACTGCCTCTCCAGGGGTGAAACCCTTTCATTTCTACAGGATGCCAAGCAGATCTGTCTCACATAACCAGTCTCCTCTCTCTCTTTCTCTCTCTCTCTTGGAATTGCTAGGATGATTTCAGTTCCCTACAGTGAAATCTCATGAGCTTTGTCTGCTAGATGAGCTTGTTGTACCACCTTAATGAAACAATACACCCAGACTTTGTGATTGATAATGTTTGCTTGTTCAGATGTTGCTGTGTTGGAACCAACTTAGGTCTGCCTGCAGGTAACAGATTTGACTTGTCCTGGTACCATGTTAAGGATCTCTAACTTGTCAACTTGAGTAAAGGTTGAGTTTAGGCCTTGAATGGATTTAGCATGATCCAGGAGGAGCAGAACATCACAGGAGCTGGTGTTGGGAGTTCTGTAGCATTCTGGCCCTTGAATGGACATGAAGAGCATTTCTTGGCCAGGAAGGGCAATGCCATATGCACCTTGCACTTCTGGGATTCTGCACAGGCTTGGCTTCTGTGGCCCACACCGGGGACAAGCTGGCAGGACCAGAAGATAGGCTGAACCTGCCATCTCTAAGTGTCTAGGGCAGTTTTTCTGACCTGTCCATAATCATTCAGGCACCATGTCGGGAAATCCTAACTCTCACATCTCTCAGCACGTAGATTTGCTGGAATTACACCTCCCCTCTGCTGCCCTGTAAGTGGGGGAGCAGGAGGGTGGGGAGGGAAGAGCAGCACTTTGAGTCTTCAGATAAGCAACTCTAAAGATCACTTCTAATCTCATCAAAACTCTGCCTGTGTGGTATAGAAGTGACAGTTCTTGGGTCTGACCATTTTTCCTCGTGGCCTTTAGAGGTTGGCAGTAGGAAAGGTAAGTGGAACCTTTTGTACCTCCTGGCCTGCACCATTATCTCCTCATTGCTTGCTGCCTTCTCACGCTGCACATTTTTGTATGGGGCTGTAACTTATTATAATTTTGCTTTTGTTTGTTTGTTTATTTTCTTTTTTTTTCCTTTTTTTGTTTTGTTTCTCTTGTCACTTGAGACTGTACAAAGGCCATCTGTTGAAGCTGAGTTTTTCTCTCCTGTTTGCAGGTATTTTTAACCATGCGGTGCCTTCTGCCTCCTCTCCTCATCAGTTTGGAGCCAGTTTCAGCAGCAGTGCTGTCTCTAGCAGCACCGTGCTAAGCTTAAACCCTCTGCAGGCTGTTGCCAGCACCTCATCCTCATCCTTCCCACCCTCTTCCTCTAATTTAGTAACATCTAGTGAGACTAGACCTGCTCAGCACCTCAACAGAGCTCCAGTGCAATCTGTCTTCCACCCCCCTCCACCCCCTCCTAACGTGTCCTTGCCTCCCCCTCCTCCTTTACTCGCTTCTAACTCCGAGCCTGCTCTCCTGCAGAACCTGCCCTCCATCCCTCCTGGCGAGACGTTCCTGCCTTCCTCCTCCTCCTCCTCCTCCTCCTCCTGTGCTCCTGTCCAGTCTAACTCTTCTTTGTCTCTCAAACTGGCTTCTCTCCAGCACAAACCCTCCCGCCCCTCCTTTACCGTGCACCACCCGCCCCTGCCCCGCGTGCTCCCGCAGCCCAACGCCGCTGGCACGGCCGCTATGTGGGTGACCCTTGGCATGCAGCCTCCTTATGCTTCGCACCTTTCGGGGGTTAAGCCACGATAAAGAGCTTGCTTAGCTAACAGTTCTTGTTTTGTAAGGTAAGGCCAGACTCAAAACCAGAGGAGTTTGCGTGCGAGATGCTCACTTGACGCTTCTTCCTTTGCAGAGAGAGAGGTCGGGGCCGGGCTCCGTGAAACAGGAACCTCTGAAACGGGGAAAACGTGCCCTAAAATGGGGGAGAGAAACCTCTGAAATGGGGGAGAGAAACCTCTGAAATGAGGAGAGGAATCTCTAAAATGTGGGGATTGAAAATCTCTAAAATGTGGGGATTGAAAATCTCTAAAATGTGGGGATTGAAAATCTCTAAAATGTGGGGATTGAAATCTCTAAAATGTGGGGATTGAAAATCTCTAAAATAATGTGGGGATTGAAATCTCTAAAATGTGGGGATTGAAAATCTCTAAAATGTGGGGAGCAATTCAGCTGGTGGCAGAGGATGGGAAGTGTTGGTGCTCTCTGTTCTGGGAGTCAGGATTTCTCGACAAGGAGTGCTCACAGGGGGAACTGCTCTGGCTCAGGGTTATGTTCAGGCTGATGTCTCTTCATAGGTAGAGAAAATGTTCTTTCTGGAGGTAGTAACAGGAGGAAATGTCTATTTTTCATGTGGTTTTATACAGTTTTTGGAAGTGGGTGTTGACCATCTGATCCCCCTCCCCTCTTGCACAGCCTGTTTATCCCAAACCAGTCCTTGTCCGTAGCATTGAGGTGCCCAAAGGTGCCTCTCTGTGATTCTGTGTGACAATGTGGTGGTCAGTAAAAACTGCCAGTCAACAACAGCTGCTCTAAATGATCATGAAGTTAACAATCTCTAGGTTATAACCTTCAGCTTTGCTTGGAGAGCAAATTCCCTGGGCCTGCAGTGCAGTCAGTGTCCCCTGCATCACTGGAAACACAACCACAGGTAGCACAGAAGGGCTGTGACTCCCCTGTCACTTCCCTGTGCTGGACTTGCTGCCAGGGCCAGCAGCAACAGCCCCAGCAGATGTTTTATTTTTGCTCACAAGCCCTGGGAGCACAGGGAATGTGCAGGGGGAAGTGGGCTCCACTCTCCACAAAGGCTGGAGGAGAGGAGGGTTCTGAGGCTGTGTGCATTTCTCCTGCAGCAGGTATTTATTGAACTGTCTAGAATAAACTGTACCACCACAGAGCTGGGTCCTGTGGTTCATGCAAACACTCTGTGGCAATCCTGCTGTACCAACTCGTGCTTGCCAAGTGCATCCAGTGTGTCCAGCCCCAGAGCTGGCTCCCTGCTTTCCTTGTAGGTCTGTGATGTTGTTGCTGTCCACTGGTACCAAAGCTACAAACGTGGCTGAACACACTTTGCTGCTTATAAAACTCGATTACAACACACCTGAGAGAGCCTCTGTGCATTGTGTGTAGTGTTTTCCTCATCAAATTCCTCCTCAGACACCACAAACCCCTGGTTAGGCTTTTGGGAGGCACGTAAGTATTGCCAGGTCCTTCCCTGCAGGAACGGGAGGCTGAGGAAGGGCTTTGTGTGCCAGCAGAGAGGGGGGCATGGAAAACCCCAAACAGAGAGAGGATGGGGATGATGGAAGATGGGGATGATGAGGAGGGTCTGTGTGTGAGGACATGTTGGAATTACCTGGAACTGAGACCATGCTAGACTAGGATCCATCAGCTGTGACAGTCCCTGTCACTGAAAAATACTGAAAATAAGAGGCAAAGCACAAAAGGGACTGGTAGAAAAATACTGGGTGTCAAAGCTGGGCTGTGGAGCACAGGAGCAGAACTGATGGTGCCAGAGGTGGTTCTGATCCCAAGCCCTGTGACTTGAAGCCAAGGGATTGGAGCAGTGCCTTGATTTCAGTGAGAGCAGAAATGGGTTCAGATGTGTTCAGTCCTTGGGGAAGCAGGGCTGGAAGCAGGAATTGGGGACTGGAATAATCTGCTTTGCTTCTGTGCTGGGAGAGCTGGGGGGGCTCACCTGGACAAGAGAAGGCTCCAGGGACACCCCAGAGCCCCTGGCAGGGCCTGAAGGGGCTCCAGGAGAGCTGCAGAGGGACTGGGGACAAGGCCTGCAGGGACAGGAGCCAGGCAATGGCTCCCAGTGCCAGAGGGCAGGGCTGGATGGGATCTTGGCAATCAGGAATTGTTCCCTGGCAGGGTGGGCAGGCCCTGGCACAGGGTGCCCAGAGCAGCTGGGGCTGCCCCTGCATCCCTGGCAGTGCCCAAGGCCAGGCTGGACAGGGCTGGGAGCAGCCTGGGACAGTGGGAGGTGTCCCTGCCATGGCAGGGGTGGCACTGGGTGGGCTCTGAGGACCCTTCCCATCCAAACCTTTCTGGGATTCATAATGTCCCTCCCCCACAATAATAACAAAATCAAAGCAGATTAACTTTTACTATAAAAAGGTGAAATACTGAGGGGAGATTATACCTTTTTTACTCTTTTCCCCTCACTTGATTTCAGTCCTATAGGACAGAGTTCAGCACAGCCACTGCTTGAAAAACTGCAGCATTTGGAGGGGCCCACACGTCCCTTGGAACATCCATCCTTTCCTCTAATTGGGATTGGGTCAAGATTTGCTTCATCTGAGGAGGTCTTGGAGCAATGTAGGAATGATTGACACATCTAACAACACAGCAGATTTTTGCCTTTTATTTAGATGAGTCTCTTCCTCTCCTCCTGTTGTGCAGGTAACTAGGATTTCTACCTCAACCCAATGTGACCTATGCAAGGACAACGTGGACCAACTTCACTCGGCTTCCACTGAAAGGTGCTCACCTGGCCTGTGCAGGGGTTTCTACTCTTACTACTGGACAAAATAAAAACCATATAAAAAAAAAAAAAGACCTAAACAACAGAGCAAACATTTACTGTGAATCTGACTAAAAAAAAAAAAAAAAAGGAAAAAAAGGCAAAAAAAAAAAAAGGCAAAAGAAATGCTTAAAGCTCCAGTTTGTATTGTTGATAGTTTAGATAAAGTATTTATCTTTTTTTTAAAGTGAAAACAATTTTGACTTATTTTATTCCACCTAGATTCATAAATACAAGTTATTATTATTAAATTCTCGGAATACTAAAGGACTGGCACACCAGCAGAGATGTAAAAGAGCCTCCTCGGTGCTATTTTGTCCGTCAGAACTGTGCCTCTGGTTTGAATCCTTGGTGCTGATTTTGGGGGGTTGACCAATGCCAAACCCAGTTTTTAAAGGTCTGCAGATTATTTATTCCCCTGCCTGTGTTCATATCCCCAAATCCTCTTGGTTGGCAGCCAGGGCTGACAGAGGAAGGAATTCTCCCCCAGTGTTTGGTTCAGACTGAGCCAGGCCCTTTTTACCTGGGTGGGTTTTAATTGAGTTTGTGACTAATGAGGGCTCTGTGCTCCCCTCTGGAGCAGCCTGGGCAGGCACAGCTGGAACAGGGGAAATCCAAGTCCTGCCCCATCCAAACTCCTTCCCTGGGCCATCTGCAGGTGCTGGTGGTGCTGGGGTCACTGTGAATTTTGGTAGCTGGTCTGGTAACGCTTCTTGGGGCTGGCCTTGGTCTTTGAGCAGGGTGTGTGCTGGTGCAGCCCTCTCCCAGCTTTGGGAAGGTTGAACTTTGTGTTTCTGTCCTGCTGCAGAGTTTGCTCAGCTCGTTGTTCTTTCCTTCCAAGCACGACATTTTCCTTGGTAGGGTTTGGATGCTTGACTCTGACCCGGCCTGGCCGTGAACATGGATTAACAAGGTGCATTTTGCTTTTGTGTTCCTTTGCTTTTCAGTAGGTTCTTGAATGGTAGTTCACAAAAACACCCTGACCCTACCCTGTGCTGTCACTGTCCCCCTGCGTCGTGACTCGGTGCCGTGTGTGCAGGAGGGGCTGATTTCATAGAGCTGTGATGGAAACTTCTCAGTTCCCTATGCTTTATTTCCTTTGGTTTTACTTTGTACAATGCACAATGAACCTGTAAAAAACTTATTTATTCAAGTGCACAAAGTGAGGAGGAGAAGGAGGATCCATTGAAGTAGAAATCAGGCTGGTCTGAGTTCAGGCCAGGCCAAGCACCAATTAAAAATATTACAGTAGAAAGGGGATTGCAACAGCAAAATGACTGGAAAAAAAATCACATTCAGGCTTTGGAAAACACCTCCCTGGTGCTCAGAGGGGCAGCACTGGCTTTAACCCCTCTAATGCTCCCTGTTGGATCTCCCACTGCAGCAGCCAGGCAGGGGCAGGAGCCCCTTGGAGCCCCCAGGGTCACAGAGCTGCTCTGGCTTTGGGCTCACTGGGGTCCCTGTGCCCTCCTGGGCTCTGGCTTTGGGCTCACTGGGGTCCCTGTGCCCTCCTGGGCTCTGGCTTTGGGCTCACTGGGGTCCCTGTGCCCTCCTGGGCTCTGGCTTTGGGCTCACTGGGGTCCCTGTGCCCTCCTGGGCTCTCCTGCCTGGGTCCAGCAGGGTTGGGAGTGTTGGAGGGGCTCAGGGGCTGCAGCAGCTCCTCCCTCTGCAGGTGCAGCTCTGAGCCTCATCCTGGGCAGTCTTGGGGAGGTTTAGGACCAGGTGCAGTTGTCCTGTGGATTCCTGGCTGTGTCTTCCATGGCAGCCTCTGGGGTCTGGCTTTGCCTCCTTATCCTCTGGGAAGGGACTGAAAGCCCTGGCAGTTGGGGGCATTTTGGCATTTCTGCTTTGTGTGGGACAGGGTGTGTCCTGCTGAGGGTCTGGCAGCACAAGGAGAGCCTGGGGAAGGGCAGGAATGCTCAGAGGGTGAGAGGAACATCCAGTAGCTTCTCGTAGGAGCCAAACTCAGTGTATGTCCTGGAATCCAGGAGCACAGTAACCCAGATGTTTTGCAGCTGGGAGTTGGGCAGCTCCAGCTTCTGCCCCAGCACACAGCAGAGTGCTGGGGCCTCTGGAGACTGTAAATGAGTGATTGCTGGAGGGGCAGCAGCCTTAATTAATTTCCTAATTACCTCTCCCCCATGGTTTATATCTCTGGTGAAAGAGAGAGAGGAGGAAATTCAAGTAGAAGCTTTTCACCCCCCTGCTTTGATCAGATCCTTTCCTGCAGAGGGACCAGGATTTGGTGTCCCTTGGAGCTCTTGTGCCTCCCTTCACCTCCAGCCACAGGAAGAAAACTCAGCTGCCATCCCTGTCCTGGTTTGGGTGGTGCCCAGGGCACTGCCAGGGTTCCTGCTGGAGATCCCATGAACCCTCTGTGCCCTGCTCCAGGCCTGGTCACCTGTGTCACCTGTGTCACCCTCCCTGCAGGCTGAGGAGGGACAGATCCTTTGGGAATGATGTGCTCTGCATCCAGCAGAGCTGTCAGAGGTCAGGGTGGCCTGGCCACTGTCACCTCACAGCTGGACTCGCTGATCTGGAAGATCTTTTCCAACCTGAACAATTCTGTGATTCCAGGACCCTTTGGAGCCTTGGGTGAGGAGTTTGTCCCCTGCTCTTTGCTGGGTGCTGTGGAGAAGCAGAGCCTGTCTGTGCCTCGGTGTCACCTTTGTCACTGCCTTGGTGGCCAGGAGCAGCCTCAGGAATGGCAGCACAACCCCTGGGGCTCAGCACAGCTGGGCCTGAGCCTCTGCCACCTCCCAGGAGTTTTGGCTCTGTGGCTCTCCAGACTCACCCAGGAAGGGGAGCAGACCCAGGAGTGAATTTTGGGGTTCCTGGAAAGGGATCCAGTCTGCCTGAGCCTCATCCTCCCCCTGCCTGCTGCACCCCAGTGCCCTCTGTGCCCCCCTGCCCATCCCAGTGCCCTCTGTGCCCCCCTGCCCACCCCACTCTGGGGCATCTGGAGCTGCTCCAGCCTTGCTGGTGTCCCCCCAGCCCAGGCCCTGCACTGTGTCTGTTCCTGGTTGTGATTCCCAGGTTGTGCTTCCAGCTGGGGCCTGCTCAGCACTGAGGGGAGCCAGGGGGGCAGTTTGGGGCTGGTGCCTCAGCACTGGCTGAGCTGGGAGTTGTTTTTGCTAAGAGATTCCTGGTTTTGTCTTCCCTCTCCCTGCCCTTTTATTGCTTTGCCATGATCTGGGGCAAGCCCAGCTTAAAATCTTGGACTCACAGAACATCCTGAGTTGGAAGGGACCTGGAGGCTCCTGGAGTGCAGCTCCTGGCCAGTCTCTTGCTGCTCTGTCTGCACATTGGGAAGAGCTCTCACCTGCCTGGATCCATATGGCCACAGCTGTGACCCCACTGCTGCAGCACTGAGCCAGGAGCTGAAACCTGTTTGCAATAATTGAAGATCCTCTGGAGCAATCAAAGCCAAACAGTTCCAAAAAAGAGAGAGAATTTCTCCTGCTGGTGCTGGGTCCAGTCCTTCTGGGGCTGTGACACCATTCCCTCCCTCCAGGCCTCTGCTGCCAGCAAAGGACTCGCCAGGAAGCAAAAACACATCTTGGAGCAAGTCTGCTGCCAAAAAATGGAACTTCCTGAGTGCTGTGCTGAGGAAAACCTGTCCCTGCTGCTGAATGTCAGCCTTGAGGAACAAGAATTCCGTGGGCTCTTCCTTTCTTGGGCATTTGCCACCTCTGGCTCGCCAGGCCCAGTCCCCTGGGGAGCCACAGTGCTGGGAGGGCTCCACAGGCACTGCACCTAAATTTGGGATTTGCTGCAGATGAGTAATTCAGCAGCAATTCTTCTTCCATCAGCCAGGGCTGTGGAGACAGCCAGCAGCTGGAATTGCTGAGGGAAAGCACTGCTGAGGATGAGGAGGCTGGATCTGAGCTGGTGCAGGGGATGAAGGGGGTTGGAGGTGTCCCTCCATCCCCTCCAGGCTGTTCCCTGCAGGATCAGCCTGGACAAGCAGGGAGCAGCGTTCTGGGGGAGTGCAGCACATCCTCCCTGAGCTGCCATGCCGGGCTGAGCCCATCCAGCTCCTCCTGACCACCAGCAATTTGTGTCTCCTCAGCCACACAGGTCAGAAACTCTTGTGCTTCCATCTCTTTACCTTCCTTGCTCTTGGCAGCATTTTATCCTCCAGTGCAGGCTCTGTGCTCCCTCTGCTCCTGCCTGGGGCTGGGCTCTGGGCTCAGCCTGGCACAAGAATTGGGATTTCCCCTCATTGCTGGGATCAGCCCTTGGAGGGTCTGTCTGGGCTCACAGCACAGTCCCTGAGGTCCTGCAGGCAGGAAGGTGACAGCCCTCGCTCATGAATGGATTTACTCCTCTCTTCTTGAATCCAGAGATTCCAAATCCCCAGGACTTGACACTCCTTAGTGTGAAACTCGCCCAGCTCTGGGTCCCACTCAGTTCAGCTGAGTCACTTTCTTCTTTCTTCAGTCAAATTTAATCCTTGAGGAGGTCACTTGAGCAATTGCAGCCTGGGAGTGGAGAGGTTTCCAGTCTGATCAGCTCTTCCATCCCACCTGGAAACCTGTCCAGCTGCAGCACTGCTGCAGGGCTGGGTGGGGCTGTGTCCCTGCCCTCACCCTGGGGACAGATTTCCTTCTGAGACGTGTGCTGGGGTCACTTCAGCCTTCTTTGGCTTCTTAAATGACTTTATTGGTGCTTTCCAATCTTCCCAAACTGTTCTGATTGTGTACAGACACATCTGGGAGGAGATGGGTGAGAGCCAGACCTGCCTCACCTGCAGCTCCTGCATCTTCCCCCAGCTCTGTGGGCTTCCACAGCTCAGGTGCTCCCCAGCACAGTGAATTTACTGCCTCTGGTCCCTGTTTCCATCTCATCCCAGCCTTCCCCTGGCAGGACCTGGACCTTCCTGCTCTGCTGGGCTGCTCCTTCCAGGGCCTTTCCTGTGGCCATGGGCAGAGGCAGCCCTGGCTTTGGTTCTTGCTGGGCTTTGGTTCTTGCTGGGGCTTGGTTCCCTCTGGGGTTGTGTGTTCAGGAAGCAGCATCTGCCACCAGTGGATATTTTTCCACTTGGAAGAGAGTCCAGGTGACAGGGGGGGGGTGACAGGGGGGTGGTGACAGGGACAGTCCCAGTCCCAGCAGTGCAGAGCTGCTGGGGACACCCAGGCCTGGCTCAGGGAGGGGACAGCCGGTGCTTCCAACTCCTCTGGGTCCCTTCAGGGCCCACCTTGGACTGGGGACTGTGCCCCCTGTGCCCCCTGTGCCCCCTGTGCCCTCGGGATGCTCTGGTTCCCCTGCCCTGCTCCAGGTCCCGCTGATTGGGACTCCCAGTGCTGGGAGCTGCTCTCAGGCTCTTGATGGGGATTCCCCTCCCTGCTGGGCCCTTCCCTGCAGAGCCTGGCCCAGGTCCTGTCCCCAGGAGCTGCTCCTGGAGCTGCCGTTCCCCGGGCTCTGGGCTTCTCCTGTCACTGCTGCTGAGGTGGCTTTGCTCGGTCACCTCCTGTGGGACCCCTTGGATTTTGGTGCTGGAATTGTCCCTGTGCTCCAGGCCCTGGAAACCTGAGGGGCCTCTGTGTGTTTTGTCCTGGAGATCTCCACCCTGGAATGATCCCAGCTCCCAGGGGGGGCTGTTGTGGAAAATTCTGCTTTTCTTGTTTTGCCTGAGCCAAAAGCACAGAGGGGATTCAGGACTGGGAGCAGGGGAGGGCCTTGGACAGGGCTGTGAACCCAAAATGCTTTTGGGGAGCAGAAACTTCGCAGTGTTTTTGTGAACTATCTTTGCAGCACTGAGGAAAAATCACAGGAATTGGAGTTTTGGGAGTACAGATGTGCAGTCAGTGTATGAATATTTGAATTCTTACTGGTTTTAAAGGGTTTTTTATTTTTTTTTTTTTTTTTTTTCTCCATTTCCATTTTCCGCTCCATTTGCGGGTCAGGTTTTCACTAAAAGCTGTTTCAAAATGTTGTTGTGCCATATTTTATTTATCCTTATACATTATAAATATATAAATATATATTTAGACTGAATATTGCATTGAAAGATGCTGTTATTGGGAACTTCAGGGTTTAAACCCAAGACAAAAAAAAAATTGGGAAATAATTCTCCAGTATTTTACTGTTTAGGATCCTCTTCCTGAAGAGGCTCCTTGAGTTCTTTGTGGTGTAAAAACAAAATCTCATCTGAAAATTCCAAGTTTGACGATGCTAACCCTGAAGTTCTCAGGTTTGTGATCCTTTGGTTTTCTCGAGGTACATCTGGTTGCTTTTCTGGTGCAGTCAAATAATTTTTTTTAAAAGGTTTTGTCTCTGGAGTTATTGAGGAAAAGGTGGAATGGGTTGATCCATCCTGCTTGGCTTTTTTAACCTATTAATCATTGAAGTGATCGATTTCCAATTAAAACCCAACTTTTTAGGTCTCTGTTCTACTTAAACTTTTTAGGAGTGAGAGCCTGCCCTCGCTGAGTGGGACTTGGATGGGGAAAGCAGTAGATGATGAGGTTGCTGTTGCTCAGGAATTGATTAGTAAACTTTTAACTACTAATAAAAATCCATTTTTCAATGGATTTTTAGAAAAACCCATTTTCTTAGGACAGTGATATGGGATGTTTCCTAGTGAATAGGAATTAGTTTATATAGTTTAGCCTATTAAACTGAATTATTTAAAATTCAAACTTCCCCTAATTTATCTTTTTTTTTTGGGTTTTTTTTTTGGTTGGTTTGTTTTTGGATTATTTTTTTTTTTTTTTTATACTGGTAAGTTGTTCTGTCATTCCTTTCATTCCTGCCTAGCAGTAGTGTGAATTCTGGTGTGTATATATGTATGTATAATATATATATTTCCACCCAGCCTTTCTAATTCTCCACAATGTAAGAGTTAGTTTTTGCTCCCTTCCCTCCACTTAATTTCTTGTGTCTCCCTTGATTTGTAATTGAAATGATGCTTTGAAGTTTTGTCTTTATATTAAAGTGTCTGTATTTTAATACACCGAGCTTGTGTGGACTTTCACTGCCTCAGTCAGGAGGGAAATGGGAATTGGGGCTTTGTGGGGGCACAGAGGGACCCCTGAACCAGGCAGCACCTTCAGCTCTGGGGTTTGGGGATCCTGTGCTGGCACTGGGGAGGGACAGCAGGGCCTGGGGACAGCTCTGGACCCATCAAGGGACATTGAGGGGCTGGGGGTGTCCAGAGAAGGGAACAGAGCTGGGAAGGGTCTGGAGCACCAGGAGAGGCTCAGGGAGCTGGGAAGGGGCTCAGCCTGGAGCAAAGGAGGCTCAGGGGGCCCTTGTGGCTCTGCACAGCTCCTGACAGGAGGGGACAGCCCAGGGGTCGGGCTGTGCTCCAGGGAACAGGGACAGGAGCAGAGGGAACGGCCTCAGGCTGGGCCAGGGGAGTTTAGATTGGAAATTGGGAACATTTCTTCACCGAAAGGTTTGGGAAGTGTTGGAAGGGGCTGCCCAGGGTAGGAGTGGAGTCACCAGCCCCAGGAGTTGGAACAAAGTGTGGATGTGGCACTGGGGGACACAGGGCAGTGGTGGCCATGGCAGTGCTGGGTCATGGTTGGACTCGATTTTTTAGAGGTTTTTTCCAACCTAAACTTCCATGATTCCCAACCCATCCGAGCTCTGTTCCCTTTTAGGCAGCAGTGGCACCAGTGCACCAACCCCCAGGCAGCCAGGGCTGTGTTTGAACCTTGGAGCTGGAGGCCACAAACACTTCCTGAGCCAATTCCTGGGAGGATTTCAAATGAGGCACAGCCCCAGCTTCACCCCGAGCCCCCAGCCCTGGCTCTGCTGAGCCTGACCCAGCTCCTCTCCCTCCCCACCTGCCCCTGGCTTGGCTCCAGCACCACTTGGATTAGCTGACCTTTAAAGGTTTCTTCCAACCCAGAATATTCTGATTGTCTGAACAAGCCTCCCCAAAGCCCCTGGTGGAGCCATCCCCAGCTGGGTCCTGAGCAGGAACCACCCCTGGTGCCCCTCTGGCTCCAGCCACCCCTCCCAGGGAGGTGTTGGTGTTGTAGAACAGTTCTGACCACCACAAAGATTAAAACAAGATTTATTGGGAATGTTCACTGTACAACACAGAAATGGCTCTCAGCTGAAACACAACAAGCAAAGACATCAGAGTGTGAAAAATGAACAATTGTCTGTAAATCACCAGCAGTTGATGCAGATTTCAAAGTGTCTACAAAGTACCAACCTCCCTCCCTAAATCCCTAAATCCCACCCCGTGTCCCAGCCCTGCCCTACAATGGATCTGAGTCCCTGGGCCTGGCCTGGCCCTGGAACTCTTCACAGCTTTTGTTGTACATTCAGGTAAGAAATGTCATTGGTGATGAACATTCAAAGTGTTGGGCTTTGCTCTTGCTCACCCAATTGTTCCCTGGAACAGCAAATAAAACCCATTTTCTGCTCAGTGACACTGGAGGGTGGCAGCTGCACCTGGGAAAGGTGTCCTGCAAGGCACAGGTGACACATTTGCTACAGTGGTGGCAGGCCCAGCTGAGAGCTCAGCTCTGCTTTGTAAAAATGCAGGCTGGGCAGGATTGAAATGCCCTTTGGAGTCATGCAAGGATCCTGATCCCCTAAAGCACAGCTCCTGTGTCTTCCTGCTCTTAATCCCTCGCTGCTGCTTCCCCTGGAGCTGCCATCTGTCTACAGCCCCCCCTGGATTCTGCTCCCTCCCTGCTGCCCTCAGCTGATCCTCAGGGCAGCTGCCCCTTGGCTGATTTTGGTAATTTCTGGAGCAAGCACCTGGAATGATTCAAGGGAAAGGGAGTATTTGGGGAGGGAAAAGGGAAAAATCTCAGCTTTGAGATAAAAACTAAAGCATCAGTGACAGGTGTCACTCCTGGTACTCGGCTGCATGAGGTAAAGAGGGAACACCAGGATAGCAAAGGCTGCACTGTGGGCTCTGCTTTGGGCATGAATTCCCAGCCAAGGAGGAAAAGACCCCAAAATTCCTTTCAAGCCCAGCTCAGAGGCTGCTCCACCCCCTCCCTGGGCTGGGCAGCTGGAGGGGAACAACGCCCAGAGCTGCAGCTGCCAAAGGCCAGGCCCAGCCCCAGCCCCGCTCCTGCTGCCAGCAGCCTCTGACAGGGACCCCAGGGACCTTCCCAGAGGCCTCTCCTGGGAGTTGTCCCAGGCTGGGTCCAGGGAAGCTGCTCTGGCAGTCAAGAATCTGGGTCTGCTGCAGCCCTGGGTGTGGGGAGTGTCCTCCACCCCTCATGTCTGGGCAGTTCTCCTTGGTGCAGCCAGAGCCAGGGCTGATCCTATGGGGATGTTGTTCCTAATCCTGATCTCCTCCCTGCAGGAGCTCCAGGACAGGCAGCCCTGGTTCCCTGGCAGCTCACTGGGACCTTGGCACAGTTTTTTGGTCTGTCCCTTTGGACAAAGGGGACACACAGAGGGGTGAAAAGCTGCAGCAGTGGCTCAGGGAATGAAGGGTTAATGCCTGGCTGAGCTGGTGTCCTGCAGCTCCATCCTGCAGCCAAAGGGAGCAGCTCCTGCCCTTGCCAGCTCCTCCATCTGGATCACTGCAGAGCTCTGCAGGCAGGCAGGATCACACAGGGATCTCTCCCTGCCTTTGTTCCCTCGTGCTCTGCAGCTTTGTCCTTTTGGGGGGGCTTATCCAGCCCCCAGGAACTGCAGCTCCTGCCCAGGGGAGGGAAAAGAAGACCCCAAAAGGCCGTGGCTGCACAGGGCTGCAATGCTCCTGTCCATCAGCTGGAGCTGTGGCTGAGCTGGAGGAATTCCCACTCTCCCTGGAGGGCAGGAGAGGGTTAATTTGGAGCCCAGAAATGCATCAGTCACATCCTTTTACAGCCAGGGATGGGCCTGGGAGACTGCAGGAGGATCCTGAGCCAGGGCAGCTGAGCTGAAGGGTGGAGCTGGCCCCAGCATGGCCTGGAGGAGCTGGGGGCTCTGTGAGCCCCAGGCCTGGGGGCTCTGCTCCCACTGCAGCACCCACAGAACAGCTCAGCCCCCCAGCTGGGGCACTGGGAATGTGCAACGAATTTTTTTTAAAAAAAACCTACAAAATGATTGGGGTAATAAATAAAAAAGTCAGGTGGTCAGTGTGGGGAGCTGCAGCAGGGGAGGGTCACTGCCTGTGTGCTCCCAGCTGGAAACGAGCTTCCTCTGAGATTCCATACTGCTCCAGGGGGTCCTGTGGGGAGCACAGGGAGGCACCGGTGAGATGCAGACAAAGGCCAGAGCCCTTGGGCCACACGGGACACAGCAGGGAGCCAAGGTCCAGGGAGCCACAGCCACCTCCCTCCCTGCACCTGGCAGGGGTGGGTGAGCAGCATCCCCAGCCATGGGCCTGCCCAGGGGCTGTGAACTGTTCCAGAGAGCCCCTGGGAGGCCAGGCCAGCTCTGGACCTGTCCAGCTCCAAACCTTGGGCCACTCCAGCACTGGAATTTGTGCAGCCAGGGCGAGGTGCTCAGGTCTGGCTGTGCAGACCACGGCTCCCTATGGGATCTGGGATCTCCTTCCCACACACAGCCTGGGCAGGACTGGCAGCAACAGCCCCTGCTGCCACCCAGAGCCATCAGTGACACCTGAGCAGTGCCCTGCAGGGACTCACTCACCTTCCCTGTCATCTTCTGGATCTCATTCCTGTAGAAAATCAGGCTCCTCCTCAGGAACTCGTAGCTGCAAGACAGGAACAGAGCAGGGGAAGGATGTGGGCAAGTTCCAGATGCTATTTAGAGCTGAGGGAAGCTTGTCTGGGAGGAGACAAGCACTGCCCTCCCAGCTCCTGATGCCAGAACACGGCCCAGAGCCCCCAGCACTGCCCTGGCTCAGGGCTCAGCCCACCTGGCTCTCCTGAGTGCCTCCACCCACTCCTGGCACTGCTCCTCCGTGGCACACTCAAAGCAGTATTTCCTCTCGGGCTCCTCGATGAAACCTGGGACAAGGAAAGGCTCCAGGCAGGTCCTGGCAGAGCTGCTGCTGCTCCCCTGACTCTGCCAGGCCACAATTAGCAGCTCTGTTAACTAAGATGAGCTGGGAATGAGTCTTCCACCCCCACCTCCAGCCCCTCTCCCATTCCCTGGGTGGCTCTGGGTGCCTGGGGCAGCTGCCCACAGCATTTCCCAGCTTACAGCAGCCTGAGTCCTTGGCAAGAGCAACTTCCCAAACTGAGGGTGACCTGAACTGGACCAGCATGGCCAGATCCAGATCCCTGAGGCCCCTTGCAAAGACACCAGGATTTAAATCCAAGTGGGAAACAGCCCTGAGAGAGGAACTGGGATACCTGCAGGGAGCAGCCAACCAAGGAGTTAAACTGCACTGGGAGAAGGCCCTGAGCTGCCTTTGCTGGAGGATTTTGGGGATGTGGCACTCACATGGCACTGCCACCATGGGAAGCAGGTCCTGGTGCCACTCCAGTCCTTGACCAGGACATGTCACCAGTTCCTGTCCCCAGAGCTCTGCTGAGCAGACGCTCAGGGCTGCTGCTGCTGCTGCCAAACACCTCAGGATGTGCTGTGGACACATCCCAGCACCAGGAACTGCTGGGTTTAACCCTGCTCAGGAATCCTCCCCCACCAGAGCTCCCAATACCCCTCAAGCCCAGAATGCAGCACGTGGTGCTGTGGGCTCAGTGTGCTCAGGCTGCCTGAGGGAAGCACAGAGCAGAGCCACAGCTGTGCCTGGCAGCCAGGCCAAAAGATACAGGGATGGCCTTGGAGAAACATCCTGTTATTGTGGCCACATACCTCTGGCACAGGGGATGAAAGGCTGCTCCCAGGGGAGCTGGCCCAGCTGCAGCTGCACAAGGACACACAGAGGGGAGGATGGGGCTGGAGCAGCTTTATCTGAGCCTCTCCAGGGTGTTTTTTTGGATAAAATGCAGCAGCACAGAGCAGATCTGTCAATAACCAAGCTCCCCCTGCCAGGGGTTCCACAGGCACTCAGGGGCCTGGCTGCTCTTAGTGCTGCTGTGCAAAGCCCACAGGCAGGGCCATGGAATAGCCCTGAGATGTCCCTGGGATGGGCCATGGGCACAGTGAGGAACAGCTGGCAGCTGAGGAGTTGCTAAAGTTGGAATGGGCCTTGGAGATCATCAAGTCCAACCATCAGCCCAGCAGCACCAGGTTCACCCCTGTCCCCAAGTGCCCCAGATCTTGTGAACACTGCCAGGGATGGTGACTCCACCACTGCCCCGGGCAGCCTGTGCCAGTGCTTCCAAACCTTTTTGGGGAGTACATTTTCCCCAGTATCCAACCTAAACCTGCCCTGGGCACAACTGGAGCTCATTTCCTCTCCTCCTGTTCCCTGGGAGCAGAGCCTGACCCCACAGAGGGAGAGGAGAAGGGCTGGGGGCAGTGACCCCCAGAGGAGGGGAAGGGCTGAGCTGACCCCAGGGAAACAGGGAGAGCAGGAACTGAGCACTCCAACATTTCCTTCCCCATGTGCCACCAGGGGAAGGCAAAGGGGGCACAGGCAGCACTCACTGATGGAAAAAACATTCTCCTCCTCTTTGGTGATCTTGCAGTGCTCCAGCAGCAGAGCTCCAATGGGCTGGAAAACACAGGGAGAGAGGGTTTAACCCACAGAGCCCCCAACACCACGAGGGTTTAACCCACAGAACCCCAATACCACGAGGGTTTAACCCACAGAGCCCCAATACCATGAGGATTTAACCCACAGAACCCCAGTACCACGAGGGTTTAACCCACAGAACCCCAACACCACGAGGGTTTAACCCACAGAACCCCAATACCACGAGGGTTTAACCCACAGAACCCCAATACCACGAGGGCTGAACCCACAGAGCCCCAATACCACGAGGGCTGAACCCACAGAGCCCCAATACCATGAGGGCTGAACCCACAGTGGAGCCTTTAAAGCAGCTTTCACAAGCTGGGACTGCTTTTAAATAATTCAGTCTGATTGCACCACATTTCACGTTCCTTTAATCAACGTTTTCATGCCAGTCTCACCTGTAGCACTTTGCATTTGTTAATTAAGTGTTAATCACCTCTGGTAGCTCAGATTCAGCCTGGTCTTTACCACTCTGTGATACCAGAGAAGAACTTTTGCTTTTAAAATCAGAGATGAAACATTTACTGTGACACCCAGAATAACCAACACTGAGCTGTGTAAGGGGTGTGCTGGAGCCTTGCAAGGGGTTGAACAGTGTGAGGGGAGCTGGAGCAGCTCAGGATGGACAGAAATCCACCTGGTACTATTCAGGGACATGGGGACAACAGGGGACACTGGCCATGAACAAGAGCAACCACAGGAAATCCTTGTCCAAGTGAACCAAAGTGTCAGAAGCAAATCAGACAGCAGAGAAGGGACTGAAAACCTGATTGATCTTGTATTTCATAGAACTCTGGGTTGGAAGAGACCTCAGAGCCCATCCCATCCCACCCCTGCCATGGCAGGGACACCTCCCACTGTCCCAGGTGCTCCCAGCCCTGTCCAGCCTGGCCTTGGGCACTGCCAGGGATGCAGGGGCAGCCCCAGCTGCTCTGGGCACCCTGTGCCAGGGCCTGCCCACCCTGCCAGGGAACAATTCCTGATTGCCAAGATCCCATCCAGCCCTGCCCTCTGGCACTGGGAGCCATTGCCTGGCTCCTGTCCCTGCAGGCCTTGTCCTTTTCCAGCTCTCCTGGAGCCCTCCTGAGCTGCTGGAAGAGGAAAGGTGGACCCTGCTCCATTTTCCTGCACCCTTTTCCCAGCCCACACAATCCAGGCACAGAAAAAGAAGAAAGGAGGAGGAGAACAAAGCCCAGCCAGGGGCTCAATCCCTACCTCAGCCTCATCAGTGCGGAAATAGAAGAGAAAATTCACCACGAGCTTCACCAGGCGCTTCTTCAGCACTGCAGGGACAGGGGGAGCAGGGCAGGGCTGAGGCAGAGGGCACAGGGGGCACCCCCTGCCAGCTCTGCCAGCCCTGAGCATGGCACTGAGCCCACCAAAGCACCCCCTGCACCCCCCCAAACACTGCCTGGGGGTGACAAAGTGGCCTCAGGGGGACAGAGCCCCTGAGCAGCTCCTCCAACAGCTCAGGAGGAGCTCCCAGCAGCAGCACAGGGCCTCAGGCACTCCAGGAAAAGCTCCAGATCCCAGGAGCCCCACCTGGAGCTGCCAGCACGGGCGTCACCTCCCAGGGACAAAGTCCAGCAGGTCCTCAGAGGAGGAAAGGCTCAGCACAAGGGAGTGAGCACAGCACTCCAGGGCTGGTTTGCAAGGGAATTTGCTGGGAGATTTCAGGGAAGGGTTCCTTCCCCATATCCCCTGGAAATGGGGGATCTCCCTGAGCCCAGCCCAGCCTCAGAACCTCCCTCCACACCCAGACTGGATCCCACCACTCATGCTCCCCATTCCCACAGTGCAGCCTTCCCAGTCTGCCTGTGCCCAGTCCTGCCTCCCAGCACCCCCAGTGCTCTGCCCGCCCAATACAGCCAGTCCTATCCTGCCCCTGTGCCCAGTGCTCCCAGTGCTCTGCCCAGTGCTCCCAGTGCTCTGCCCAGTGCTCCCAGTGCTGCCCACCCAATACAGCCAGTCCTATCCTGCCCCTGTGCCCAGTGCTCCCAGTGCTCTGCCCAGTGCTCCCAGTGCTGCTCACCCAATACAGCCAGTCCCACCCACCCGCTCTGCCCAGTGCTCCCAGTCCTGCCCTGGTTTCCCAGCCTGGATCCTCCAACACCCTCAATTCTCCCACCCAGCTCCCCCAGTCCCTCTTCAGCCTTGCCCCCAGTAACTCCAGTTCTGATTCTGCAGTCGGGGCCCCTCAAGTACCTCCAGTCCCTCCCTGGTCGTACTCCCAGTTTCTCACCCGTGATTCTCCAGTTCCCCCAGCCCCACCATCCAGGGCACTGAGCCTCTCTCTCCCAGTCCCTCCCCAGTATCCCCAGTCTTGATTCTGCAATCGGGGCCCCCCATGCACCCCCAGTCCTGACCCACCTTCACCTTCCTCCCCACACCGCCCTCCAACCCCGCTCCCCCTCCACCCGCCTCCCCCAGTACTCCCAGTTCTCCCAATCCCTCCTTGCCCACTACTCCCCCTTTCCCAGGCCGGATCCTCCAGCACCCCCAGCTCTCCCAGTCCCTCTCCAGTAACCCCAGCCCTGATTCCCCACATAGGGCCCCTCAGATACCCCTGGTCCTGCCCTGCTCCTACCCCAGTAACCCCAGCCCTGATTCCCCACTCGGGGCCCCTCAGGTACCCCCGGTCCTGCCCCCCCCCGATCCTCCCAGTACCCCCGGTCCTGCCCTGGTCCCACTCCAATAACCCCAGCCCTGAGTCCCCCTCACCGTTGCCCTTCTTAGGGACGCTCATGCGGATCTCGGCCGCTTTCTCGGCGGGCTGGCGGGCCAGGGACAGCAGCTCCCGCTCGTTGTAGCGCATGGCGGGCCCGCCCCGGCCCATGGCCCCGCCCGGGCCGCCGCCAGCGCCGCCGGAAGCGCCCTCAGAGCCGCCGGAAGCGCTCGCGGGGCGGCGGGAGCGCGCATGCGCAGGGACGGGAGCGCGCGTGCGCTGGGGACAGAGCGGGGCCGCGCGCAGGTACCGAGCGGGGGTGGGGGCGTGAGGGGAGAGGGGGAACGGGGCAGGACTGGGACAACTGGAGCTGGGATAACCGG
This sequence comes from Molothrus ater, assembly GCF_012460135.2. Classification (NCBI taxonomy): domain Eukaryota; kingdom Metazoa; phylum Chordata; class Aves; order Passeriformes; family Icteridae; genus Molothrus; species Molothrus ater. The sequence goes on from NC_050503.2 coordinate 1,846,127, forward strand.
GAGAGGTGGGTGAGAAACGGCTGGGAGTGCTGGGAAGGGGGGGATTCAGAGAGCTGGGTATGGAGGGACTGGGAGAACTGGGAAGGAGGGACCGGGAGTGCTGGGTAAGGAGAGACCGGGAGAACTGAGTGAGGAGAGACCGGGAGTGCTGGGTAAGGAAAGGCTGGGAGAGCTCGGTGAGGTGGGACTGGGAGAGCTGGGAAGGAGGAACTGGGAGAGCTGGGTGAGGAGAGGCTGGGAGAACTGGGAAGGGGGTACTGGGAGTCTTGGGTATGGAGGGACTGGGAGAGCTGGGTAAAGAAAAGCTGGGTGAGAGCTGGGTGTGGAGGGACTGGGAGTGCTGGGAAGGAGAAACTGGGAGAGCTGGGTATCAGGGACTGGGAGAACTAGGAAGGAGGTGCTGGGAGAGCTGGGTATGAGGGACTGGGAGTCTTGGGTATGGAGGGACTGGGAGAGCTGGGAAGGGGGGACTGGGAGAACTGGTGAGGAGGGACTGGGAAGGAGGGACTGGGTGTGTTGGGTATGGAGGGATTGGGAGTGTTGGGAAGGAGAGACTGGAAGAGCTGGGCAGCCTGTGGTGGTGGGGCAGCAGATCTGGTGGTGGACAGGGGGGAGCTCTGGGGCTGTTGGTGCCTCGGGTGAGGGGGGAAAGCTCCTGTTTGGGGTCTTGGGGAGCCTCTGGTGGGGCTGCTTGGCCTCACTGGGGCCCAGCTGGCCTTGGGAGTGGCTGAGGAGATAGGAAGGGCTCCGGGGGGATTTTCTGGGTCCTTTTACTCCACTTTCCTGAGTTGGTGGTACCAGATGTGCTCCATGTGGGATTGCATCCCGTGCTGTGTACCCAGGGCGCGTCTGGGGTGTCCTCCCCATCCTCACCGCCGGGCTGAACAATGCTGTGACTCAGTGACCGCTTTCTTCTCCCAGCTTGTCCGTTTCTCCAGGAGGAGCTGAAGGCCAGGAATCCCCGCCATGGATTTCCAGCACCGCCCCGGGGGTAAAACCGGCAGCGGGGGCGTGGCCTCGGCCTCCGAGAGCAACCGCGACCGGCGGGAGCGGCTCCGCCAGCTGGCCCTGGAGACCATCGACATCAACAAGGTACAGGGACCCCCACGGCCCGGGGACACGGTGCAGGGTCACATCCATGGCATCATGGCGGGGTTTGGGTTGAAAGGAGCATTAAAGCTCTTCCAGGGACATCTGCAGCTATCGCAGGTGCTCCAAGCCCCCTTCCAGCCTGGCTTTGGATGCTTCCAGGGATGCAGGGGCAGCCACGGATGCTCTGGGAAATCCATGCCAGGGCCTCACCACCCTCACAGCCAAGAATTTCTTCCCAATATCCCAACTAAACCTACTCTTGGTCTATTTGAAGCCATTTCCCCTTGTCCTGTTCCAAAGTTCCCCTCCAGCTCTCTTGCAGCCCCTTTAGGCTCTATGGTCACCCCAGAGCCTTTTTGTGTCCAAGCTGAGCTGTGAGTTGGGTTTAAATATTCCTGTTTGTGGACATGTGGGGGTTGAATAAGGAATATTTGGGACAGAGTCACAAGGAGGTTCCAGCTCTTGTGTATCCATCTATTCCCAGTCTCCCCAGGGCTGGTTTGGGTTGTGGTGTTTCCTGCTGCAGCTGGGGATTCTGTCACCAATGCACACAGCTGCTGTTGGTTCTCTCTGTATCCTCCTCCTAAAGCTCTCTTGTGCTGTTAATTAAAAATGTGAACTCAGCTACAGGATCCTAGGATTTCCTGAGCTGGGAGGGACCCTCAGGGATGATCAGTGCAGCCCCTGTCCCTGCACAGACACCCCAAAAACCCCACCCTGAGCAGCCCTGGGAGCTCCTGGAGCTCTGTCCTTGGACTGGGACCATTCCCTGGGGAGCCTGGGCAGTGCCCAGCAGCCTCAGGAGGAGGAACCCACTTCCTCCAGTGCAGAACTCTGCAGTATTTTGGTTATTCCCTTGCTTTGCCAATGGATTTTGCTCATAACTTGTCCATCATTCTCTTCCCAGGACCCCTATTTTATGAAAAATCATCTGGGCTCCTACGAGTGCAAGCTTTGCCTGACACTGCACAACAATGAGGTGAGGGGAACATGTGCCTGTCCTGATCCCAGCAGCAGCAGCAACTTGGGAATAACAGGAGCTTCAGCACCTGGGCAGTGACTGCTGAGATGTGAGGGGTGGTGTCTTGGTTTGAACAGACAGGTGTTTGTTAAGGAAGGCAGGAGCCTCCCCTGAAATGGAAAATGTAAACACTCTCCCTGGGAATTGTTATAAATTTGAAATTTGGGGTCTCTCAGGCAAAGATATGGGAGCAGGAATAACAGTTCTTTATTAGGGGAAAAAAAATAAAAATAAACAGTGCAGTGATACAAAACAAACCCTGCCAGAGTCAGACCATGCCCTGCCCCCTGTGTGTCAGGGGGTGGCACAGCCCCATCCCATGGGGGCTCAGCCCTCCTGCAGTGCCAGCTGTGGTTCTGCTGGAGCAGGGATCCTGCACAAGGGGGGAGTTTTCCTCTGCAGCTCCAGTGGAAAAGGCAGCTGCTCCTCTGGCAATGCAGAGGAAAGGCTGTTCTGGTGTCCCAAAGCTCACATTGGATCCAGGTAGGAATGCTCGGCTCCTGCCCTGGGCGCAGCATCTCCCCATGGGATGCTGGAATTGGATCAGCCCTGCAGGGACACTCAGTGGCCATGGACAGCAGAGATCTCCTGGAGGGAGGGTTGGTGTGGGAGAGATAAAGAAAAAACTGCCCCAAGAATAGCAGAGAACTGCCCCAGCTCTGACAGGTGGGAACAGAACACACAGCCCCATCTGGGATAGCTGGATAAACCTGACAGTGTGGGCTGTGATCTTGTTGAGGGCTGTAGTTTTCTTCTGAAGGTTCAGCAGTAGTGTAGATGAGCTTGGTCTTCTTCTGAGAATCTAGTAAAAAATAAAGCTGTTCTTCATAGACTCTAACAGAGAAAGACTGCTTCCAGTGTGCTAAATCTCAGATTATATCCAAGTAAGAATGCTCAGCTCCTCCCCCTGAGCAGGCACCTCACAATGAGATGATGTAATTTTATCAGTTATGTAGTGAGATCCAATAGTTCATTAACAAAGATATCTCCCCAGAGGGAAGATTAGCTGTAGAAGAGATAAAGGAAACTGCCCAGTTAACAGAAAATAACTGCCCCACTTCTAACACATAAAAATAAAATACACACATATCTTATAACCCAAGACATCATGGCAGCTCAGCAGCTGAGAGCAATCTGCACTTTTGGAGTGAGATTCCTCTGTGCTGAGGATTAAAACTCCCTTGTCAGGGAGTGCTGCAGCCACCCTGTGACAGGAATGGTTCAGGCATGGCTTCATTTAACTTCCACCTTGGTTTTTATTTCAGGGGAGTTACTTAGCACATACCCAGGGGAAGAAGCATCAGACCAATTTGTAAGTTATCCTCTTCCATAACTTTATTCTCCATTACTGAAGCACTTTAATATTAATGATGTTGAGTGTCTGTAGTTCTTTAACTCCACTGCACTCTGCTTGATTGTTCTTTGACTGTGGTTCCTCAGGCAGCCAGGAGGCACAGCCTGAACCTGCTTGAAAAATGATCCTCAAGATCTCCATTTTAAGCTCAAGTTCAAATCCAGTTGTGAAATTTCTGAAGGAAGAGGGAGAGAGAGTTTTAAAGGCAAATTGTCTGAGTCTAGATAGAAGGATCTCTGCCTGCCAGAGCTCCAGGAACATTTGGACAATGCTCTCAGGATGTTCAGGGTGGGATTGTTGGAGTGTGAGCAGGGCCAGAGACTGGATTTGATTCCTCAACTCAGGAGATTCCAAAATTCTGTGATCTGGATTTATCAATACAGGTTTAGAGAAGTTTGTAAGTTTTGTTTTAAGGAATCCAGTTTGCTTTGCTTGATCTGTGGGTTTGGCTTTCTTTTTGCTTTTTTCTTTCTTTTTCATGTTGATTTCAAGAATTAAAGTCTTTTCAAATCCATCTGTGGAGCCTGGCCTCAAGGTCATGGTGAGGGTGGATCAGATGGTTGAGTGACAACCTTTAGCTAGGGAGGAGGATGGATACAGCTGGGGATAAAATAGGATTTCCTGGCATGATTCCTGTGGAATGCTGTGCTGAGGGATTCAAACTGCTCCTGGGTTTCCTTTAGAAACAATAATTCTTAAATTCTGAATTCATCCCCAGGGCTCGACGAGCTGCCAAGGAAGCCAAGGAAGCCCCAGCCCAGCCTGCCCCAGAGAAGGTCAAAGTGGAAGTGAAGAAATTTGTGAAAATTGGGCGCCCAGGCTACAAAGGTGAGCCAGGGGTGCCCAGGAGGTCCCTGCTGGGCAGTCCCTGCCTGGTGAGATGTGAATTATTCTTTAATTCTTTGGAGCAGTTCTGCCCATGAATAAGATATGGGCTCTTTCCTGGAGTCTTTTTATTGTTTAAATTGCTCATGGAACTTCTCTTTATGGCTGGCAGGCAGGGAGAACCACTTCAATAATAGATGGGTGTGTCTCAGGCTGCCAGGGAGATGATGGCATTTCATCTCCTCCTCCTCTTGTGCTGCAGCACCTTTCATTAATGCTGTAAATCATTAGGAAAAAAAAATAAAATAAACAATGTCATTCTGAAAAACCCCATTCTGTTCCATGCAGAACTCATGGGTTTTTTTCTGGTTTTCATGTTTTTTTGGCCAGCAATGCAAAATTTGGCTTTTTAACCTCACCAGTGCTTTGCCCCACAGCAGCTGAACTTCAGCAGAGGAGAATCATGGAATAATTTAGGTTGGAAAATACTTTAAGGTCGTTGAGTCCAACAGTAAACTTAGCACTGCCAAGGGCACAGCTAAACCATGTCCCCAGGTGCCACATCCACAGGTGTTTTAACAGGGATGCTGATTCCTGGACTGCCCCTTCCAATGCTTTACAGCCTTTCAGGGAAGGAATTTTCCCAATTTCCAACCTAAATCTGGCCCAGCTTTTCCCTGTTCCCTCTGTGGCTGTTCCCTCTGCTCCTGTCCCTGTTCTCTGGAGCAGAGCCTGACACCCCTGGGCTGTCCCCTCCTGTCAGGAGCTGTGCAGAGCCACAAGGGCCCCCCTGAGCCTCCTTTGCTCCAGGCTCAGCCCCTTCCCAGCTCCCTGAGCCTCTCCTGGTGCTCCAGCCCCTTCCCCAGCTCTGTTCCATTCTCTGGGCACCCCCAGCCCCTCAGTGTCATTCTTGGGGTGAGGGACCCAAACCTGCCCATGGCAGTGACACAATCCCAGAATGGTTTGGGTTGGAGGGGACCTTAAACCCATCCCACCCCTGCCATGGCAGGGACACCTCCCACTGCCCCAGGCTGCTCCCAGCCCTGTCCAGCCTGGCCTTGGGCACTGCCAGGGATGCAGGGGCAGCCCCAGCTGCTCTGGGCACCCTGTGCCAGGGCCTGCCCACCTTACAGAAGCAGCTTTGTGACATTTTGTTTGATAAACAGGAGAAAAATCTTGTAATGTTTAATTGTTGGAAACTTTGTGTGTTTCCCAGGGCAGATTAATGCTGCTCTCACTCTGCTGGAGCATTCTCAGCTTTCTTATTTTTGTTTTACAGTGACCAAACAGAGAGACCCAGAAACAGGCCAGCAGAGCCTTCTCTTCCAGGTAAGGGCAGGGTTCAAACTCTCCTTGTCAGGGTTTTCCAGGTTTTCCACTGCTGCTAAATGAGCAGTTCTTTGCAGGACCCATGAAATCAATAATAATAAGGAGGCCTTGTCTTCCTTGTTGCTGCGGCTGATTGTGTTGAGCAAATCCCTGAGCTCAGCTCTCAGGCTGTGTAGTAGGAGAGGGATATTTCTGAGGTGGAATGAGATGAGGATCACAGGATGGTTTGGGCATTAAAATTTATCTGTTTCCATCCCCCTGTGATGGGCAGGGACATCTCCCATGAGACCAGTTTGCTCTAACCTGGCCTTGGACACTTCCAGGGATGGAGCAACCACAGCTGCTCTGGGCACTCTGTGCCAGGCCCTCCCACCCCTCTCAGGGAACAATTCCTTCCCAACATCTCTCCTAAATTTCCCCTAATTCAGTTTGGGGACTTTAATCCCAAAGCATTCTGGGATTCTCAGCCTTTCCTCTGCTCTTTGTTTCCTTTGCCTTGGGGATTGCTCTGGGTGTGCTCCACACTGGGGGATGTGTTTGGTGGCCAAGAAGGCCAATGGCTCCTGGCCTGGATCAGGAATTGTGTGGCCAGGAGGATCAGGGAGGTCATTCTGCCCCTGTGCTTGGCACTGGTGAGGGCACACTTTGATTATTGTGTCCAGTTCTGGCTCCTCAGTTTAGGAAGGACCTTGAGATGCTTGAGGAAGGCAACAAGGCTGGTGAGGAGCTGGGAACACAAAGCCAGTGAGGAATATTTGAAGGAGCTGGGGTTGTTTAGCCTGGAGAAGAGGAGGCTCAGAGGTGACCTTATTGCTCTCTACACCTTCCTGAAGGGAGGTTGGAGACAGGTGGGGTTGGTCTCTTCCACTGGGCAGCACTGACAGAACCAGAGGACACAGCCTCAAGCTGCATCAGAGAAGGTACAGGTTGGATATTAGGAAGAAATTTTTCTGGAATGTTCTTCTCAGGGAGGTGGTGGAATCACCATCTCTGGATGTGTTTAAAAATAAAGTCTGGACATGGCCCTTGGTGCTACATTCTGGTTGGGGTGTTAGGGCATAGGGTGGACTTGATGATCTTAGAGGTCTCTTCCAACCTTGTGATTCTGAAAAACATCCCTGAGGTTTTTGTGCTGACCCAGCCAGCTCCTGGCCACTTCCCCAGCCTGGAAGAGGCCTCAGCAGGGTCAGAAAAAGCTCCTGTGCTGAAGAGCTTCTCATCTCAGAACAGGGAGGCAGCAGCTGGGTTTGGGAGCCTTTGGGGGAGTCTGACAGCAAAAAGGACAGGACACAGACTGTAGGGGATACAGTCTCCAGCTATGTCAGGGAAGGTATAGGTTGGATATTAGGAAGAAATTTTTCACCAAAAGAATAATAAAGCACTGGAATGCTCTTGCCAGGGAGGTGGTGGAATCACCATCTCTGGATGTGTTTAAAAATAAAAACTGGACATGGCCCTTGGTGCTATAGTCTGGTTGAGGTGTTAGGGCATAGGTTGGACTCCATGATCTTAGAGGTCTCTTCCAACCTCATTATTCTGGGATTCTGATTCTCTGTGATTCTGGGATTCTGAGCAGAGCTGGGGGTGCAGAGGGGGGGTTGTTTGTGGTGGTGTTCACAGGGGGTCCCAGGACGAGGGAAGAGATGAGAATCTTGACTCCATGTTTCAGAAAGTTGATTTATTATTTTATGATATATATGATATTAAAAGAAAATGATATATTAAAACCATACTAAAAGAATAGAAGAAAGGATTTCATCAGAAGGCAGGAAAGGGGAAAGGGAAGGAAAGGGGAAAGGGAAGGAAAGGGAAGGGGAAGCAAAGGGAAAAGGGAAGGGAAGGGGGAAGGGAAGGAAAGGGGAAAGGGAAGGAAAGGGGGAAGGAAGGGAAAGGGGGAAGGGAAGGGGAAAGGGGAAAGGAAAGGGGAAAGGGAAAGGGAAGGAAAGGGGAAAGGAAGAAGGAAAGGAAAGGGGAAAGGAAAGGAAAAAGGAAAGGAAAGGAAAAAGGAAAGGAAAGGAGAAAGGAAAGGAAAAAGGAAAGGAAAGGGGAAAGGAAAGGGGAAAGGAAAGGAAAGGGGAAAGGAAAGGAAAGGGGAAAGGAAAGGAAAAAGGAAAGGAAAGAATAACAAAAGCTCATTACCCTCAGAGAGTCTGAGCCAGCTGACTGTGATTGGCCATTAATTAGAAACAACCAACATGGGCCAATCCCAGATGCACCTGTTGCATTCCACAGCAGCAAATAACCATTGCTCACATTTCATTTCTGAGGCCTCTCAGCTCCTCAGGAGAAAAAACCCTAAGGAAAGGCTTTTCCATAAAATACATCTGTGACAGAGGTCTCTCCCAACCTCATTACTCTGTGCTTCTGAGCAGAGCTGGGGGTGCACAGGGGGGTTGTTGATGCTGCCCTGTCCCCCCAGATCGATTACCCAGAGATAGCAGAGAGCATCATGCCCCGGCACCGCTTCATGTCGGCCTACGAGCAGCGCATCGAGCCCCCGGACCGGCGCTGGCAGTACCTGCTGATGGCAGCTGAGCCCTACGAGACCATTGCCTTCAAGGTGAGACTGCAGGGCAAGGCTGGGACACTGCCTGGCTCTGACAGCACAGCTGTGTGCTCAGGAAGGCAGCAGCCTCCCTGAAATGGGAAATGTAAACCCTGACCCTCCAAAATATTGTAATTTTGAAATTATGGTGCTCTCAGGCAAAGATAGAGGAATAAGAGTAATGGTTCTTTACTAGGGAAACTGGAAATACAGATGTAATAGTGCAAACAGAGTCAGAATAGGAGCTGACACCCTGGGTCCTGGTGTCTGGGTTTGAACAGACAGGTGTGTGCTCAGGAAGGCAGCAGCCTCCCTGAAATGAAAAATGCAAACCCTCTCCCTCTGAATTTTTATAATTTTGAAATTAAGGTGCTCTTAGGCGAAGATAGAGGAATAAGAATAATGTTTTTTTACTAGGGAAGCTGGAAATACAGATGTAATAGTGCAAACAGAGTCAGAATAGGAGCTGACACCCTGGGTCCTGGTGTCTGGGTTTGAACAGACAGGTGTGTGCTCAGGAAGGCAGCAGCCTCCCCTGAAATGGGAAATGCAAACCCTCTCCATCCTAATTACTATAATTTTGAAATTAAGGTGCTCTCAGGCAAAGATAGAGGGATAAGAATAATGGTTCTTTACTAGGGAAACTGGAAATATAAATGTAATAGTGCAAACAAGCTACTGCCAGAGTCAGAATAGGAGCTGACACCCTGGAGCCTGGTGTCTGGGTTTGAACAGACAGGTGTGTGCTGAGGAAGGCAGCAGCCTCCCCTGAAATGGAAAATGCAAACCCTCTCCCTCCTAATTGCTATAATTTTGAAATTAAGGGGCTCTCAGGCAAAGATATGGGAATAGGAATAACAGTTCTTTACTAGGAAAACTAAAAATACAAATGCAATAGAACAAACAAACCCTGCCAGAGTCAGCCCATGCCCTGTCCCCTGTGTGTCAGGGGGTGGCACAGCCCCATCCCATGGGGGCTCAGCCCTCCTGCAGTGCCAGCTGTGGCTCTGCTGGAGCAGGGATCCTGCACAAGGGGGGAGTTTTCCTCTGCAGCTCCAGGGCTGCTGGAGATGGGCCTGGGCTCCCTCTGGCCATGAAGGGCAGCAGAAGCTGCTCCTCTGGGAATGCACTGGGCAAAGGCTGCTGGGCTGTGCCAGGCTCACATTGGATCCAGGTAGGAATGCTCGGCTCCTGCCCTGGGCGCAGCATCTCCCCATGGGATGATGGAATTGGATCAGCCCTGCAGGGCCACTCAGTGGCCATGGACAGCAGAGATCTCCTGGAGGGAGGGTTGGTGTGGGAGAGATAAAGAAAAAACTGTCCCAAGAACAGCAGAGAACTGCCCCAGCTCTGACAGATAGGGATAGAATATGTCTATTTCCAGCTTAAGACAGAAAGCAATCCTGGGAAAGCTGGGAGAATTCCCTTCCTGCCTTTGCCAGGTCAAGGGAAGGGATTGTCCTGCTCTGCTCTGCTCTGGGGTGGCCTCACCATCAGTGTTATGTGTGGTCACTGTGATGTGAGGAAGGTACTGAGCCATTAGAGAGTGTCCAGAGGAGGGACACAGAGCTGGGGAAGGGGCTGAGGAAAAAAGGAATTCAGCAGCAAATCCCAAAGCCAAACAGGACCCAGATGTCCTGGAAATCAGCAGACATGCAGAGAACCAGACCAAGGTGCCCAAGCTGAGCTCCTCTAAGGCAGGAGCATCCCTTGGGATGTGCTCAGCAACTGTTCCAGGCATCACAGCAGATCTGGCTCATCTCAGACACTGCAGAAAGGGCCCTGGGGGTCCTGGTCAGGGGCAAGTTGGATCTGAGTCACTGCTGGGCCCTGGCAGCCCCAAGGGCCACCCTGTGCTGGGGGCACCAGGCCCAGGGAGGGATTGTCCCACTCTGCTCTGCCCTGGGGCAGCCTCACCTCCAGTGCTGCGGGCACTTTGGGCACCACGAGATCAGAAGGAGCCAAAGCTGTTGGAGAGTGGCCAAAGGAGGGACACGGAGCTGGGGAAGGGCTGAGGAGCAGCTGAGGGCACTTGGCTGGTTCAGCTGGAGCCCAGGAGACTGAGGGGAGGCTCCTGGGGGCTGCAGCTCCTGCCCAGGGCAGGCACAGGGGCAGGGGCTGAGCTCTGCTCTGGGACAGGGACAGGAGCCCAGCAAGGGCTGGAGCTGGGCCAGGCCTTGGCATGGAGCTCAGGGCAAGGTTCTGCCCCCCGAGGCTGCTGGGCACTGCCCAGGCTCCCCAGGGAATGGTGCCAAGGCTGCCAGAGCTCCAGGAGCTCCCAGGGCTGCTCAGGGTGGGGTTCTTGGGGTGCCTGTGCAGGGATGGGGCTGCACTGATCATCCCTGAGGGTCCCTTCCAGCTCAGGACATTCTGTAATTAATTCCTAATGAAGCCTCTGATGTCTGTGCTAACCCTCATGGAGAGGAAGGGGGGGTCAGGAAGACGTGGCTGGAAGTCTTTAAACCCCACTGAGGTTTGGTGGAGGACTCTGGTATGAAAACCAGACTGTGCTGAGCCCTGGGGAGCTGTGAATTCCCAGAGTCTGGCACAGACAGGAGCCTCCTGGGCTTCACTGCTCAGCCTCTGTGCAGATGTTCAGGGAGGGATTTTTGCTGCTCGTCCTTGACCGATAGGGAAGTAACTTAATTCTTTCCTGCCCCCACTTCTGTCTTAACAACTCTGCAAGGCCTGGAATAACTGTGCTTATCTCTCAGGCTCTGGGGCTAAAAAGGGCCTTTGAGCTAATCTGGTGCTGCTAAGAATAGCTCTGTGTTCTCTTTTGGTGCAGGTGCCAAGCAGAGAAATTGATAAAGCAGAGGGAAAGTTTTGGACTCACTGGAACAGAGAAACCAAACAGGTAACTGAGGTTTTGTGATGTTTGTCCTTAAGGAGAGCAGAGCAACTTGAGAGAGTGGCATCAGTTCTGTCCTTTGCCTCTGCTGTTCCAATCTCCATTCTCTAAATGCACCTGAGCAGTGGGAGCTGACAGAGATCCCCTTGTGGGGAATCTTGGAGAGGATTCAGTTTCTGGCAGCAGCAGCAGGATGGGGCATAAATACCCAGAGAAAAGGAGGCTCAGGGGGAACCTTCTTGCTCTTAGAGCTCCCTGACAGGAGGGTGCAGCCAGAGGGGGGTCAGGCTCTGCTCCCAGGGAACAGAAGAGAGCAGAGGGAGCGGCCTCAAGCTGTGCCAGGGGAAGTTTAGGTTGGATATTGGGAAAATTCCTTCACTTAAAGCATTGTCAGGCATTGGAACAGACTGCCTAGGCCAGTGGTGAAGTCACCACCCCTGGAAGGGTTCAAAAACACGTGGATGTGGCATTTGTGGTCATGGTTTAGTGGTGAATGTGGTGCTGCTGCTGTACTTGTTGGTCTTAGGGTTAGGGTTAGGTTTGGCTTTTCCCAGCCTAAAGATTCCATGAGAATGGACTGTGTCCTCTGCCTGGCTCTGTGCCCTGTGTTCCCTGCACACACCTGCCTGAGGCATCCTGGGGCTGGGGCTGCTCCCCTTTATCCAGGGAACAGTGCCTGGGGGGCTCCCACCCCTCACAGGAACCTCAGTGCTCAGAGTCCAGAGGAGTTAAAATCTGGGGCAAGACCGGTGCCAGTCACAGATGCTGCCAGGGCTGGGACAGGAGGGTGACAGGAGGGGCCTGAGCTGTTCTCTGGGGCAGAGAGCAGCTCCTGGGTGCTGGCAGAGCTGTCACCAGGCTGCTGGGCACTGCCCAGGCTCCCCAGGGAATGGTGCCAAGGCTGCCAGAGCTCCAGGAGCTCCCAGGGCTGCTCAGGGTGGGGATGTTGGGGCGGCTGTGCAGGGACAGGGGTTGGATCAATGATCCCTGAGGGTCCCTCCCAGCTCAGGGCACTCCAGAATTCTGGCAATCTCTGATTTAATCGTTCCCTTTTCTCTCCCATTCCCAGTTCTTCCTTCAATTCCACTTCAAGATGGAGAAGCCCCCAGCGCCCCCAAACCTCCCCCCGGGGCCCCCGACCGTCAAGCGGCCGCCGCCCCCTCCCCTGATGAACGGGCTGCCCCCTCGGCCCCCCCTGCCCGACTCCATGCCCCCCCCTCCCCCCGGGGGCATGGCTCTGCCCCCCATGCCCCCCTCGGGGCCGGTGCCCCCCCCCCCGGTGCCCCCCCAGCTGCCCCCAGCGCCCGGGGTGCCCCCCCCGGCTCCCCTGCCCCCCATGATGCGGCCGCCGCTGCCCACCGAGGGCCCGGGCACCATCCCCCCTCCTCCTCCCTCCAACTGAAGCTCTCCTGGACTCCATCCCTTGGGATTTGTGTCTTTTTAACTGCAGCTCACCCCCCATCCATCCAGGGAACAGATCCTTTTTGTACCTCTGCAAAGCTCAATGAACTCTGTAGGTTCATTAAAAGGTTTTTGATTCTCCTTTCCCTCTGCTTTCCTGTGCTGCTTTTGGGGTTCACTGTCCTCACCCCCATTCCCAGGCTGGTTGTATTTTGGAAATTCTCCAAAGAGGAGGCAAAGGATTGGGAATCTCAAGGCATCTCCTTCCATCAGCTGTCTTGGCCTGAGGAATCCCCCTCAGGCTGTCCCATTAATTACCCCCCATTAATCAGTTTTGATTCAACCAAAGCCCTTCATCCCTGTTCATTCACTGAGGGGGGACATGGAAAGGCTCCTGTTACTGATATTAAATCTTAGTTTATTGTTATAATTCATTAAGTGTCAGTACCATGCTGCAGCACCTGCTGTCACATGATTTTATTGTGTGCCCTCCTCCCACTGACAGCTCTGTTCAGGCAAGTTTTTAATTCTCTGTGGGTTTATTTATCCTGAGTGTTTCCTTCCAGCCATCACTTAAAAAAGCAGCACCAGCAGCAGTTCTGCCATTTCTCTGCCCTTTCCCAGGTTCCTGTCCCTGAACTGTGGGGTCAGTGAGTGAGGGCATGGCCAGGGCTGGGGTTCCTGACCAGTTCTGGTTGTTTGAGAGGCCATAGGAGCCCTGCAGCTGCACCCCCTTGGTGGGGGAACCAAAGCCTTCCTCTTTGCCAGGCTGAGATGGTCCCAGGCAGTTAAAAATCCCAGACTGGTTTGATGGGGAGGGACATTAAATCCCACCCAGTGCCACCCCTGCCATGGCAGGGACACCTCCCACTGTCCCAGGCTGCTCCCAGCCCTGTCCAGCCTGGCCTTGGGCACTGCCAGGGATGCAGGGGCAGCCCCAGCTGCTCTGGGCACCCTGTGCCAGGGCCTGCCCACCCTGCCAGGGAACAATTCCTGATTGCCAAGATCCCATCCAGCCCTGCCCTCTGGCACTGGGAGCCATTGCCTGGCTCCTGTCCCTGCAGGCCTTGTCCCCAGTCCCTCTGCAGCTCTCCTGGAGCCCCTTCAGGCCCTGCCAGGGGCTCTGGGGTGTCCCTGGAGCCTTCTCTTGTCCAGGTGAGCTCCCCCAGCTGTGCCAGGCTGGCTCCAGCCCTGGAGCAGCTCCCTGGCCTTTGCCAGCCCCTGTAGAAGTGACCTCAGACTCTTCCAGGCCTCGTTGGGTCCATGTCCTGCTCCAGTTTGGGTGCTCCATCCTTTTCTGATGATCCTGAGCTCCAGACTGCAAATACTTGGAAACCCAGGGAAGGGTCTGGAAGTTTTTTGTTGGGACATTTCCCCAAAATCAGGAACTCTTTTGGGATGGGTTTCCAGGATGGTTTAGACCACCTGGCAGTGGCAATTCCAGCTGTTCCAGTGGGTCTGGGCATCTCATGGAGGGAAAGGTCTTTACAATTATATTAAGAAATCTGAATGGTGTGTTGGACTTTCTAAGGGAGGTACAGAGTGCTCAAAGTCCTCAGGCTGCTGCTGCCCCTCATGATTCTCATTCCCAGGATGAATCCCTATTTCAGAGCATCCTGTTGAGCTGCAGGGTGAAGGTTTTCCAGCCAGAAGAAGGAATGCTTTCCATACATTTAGTTTTTATTTCAGCCCATTATCCACCCCTGTCCCCCTCCTCCTGCTCTGGCTCTCTCTCCCCTCCCGGTGTTTCAGTGCTGATGGGGTCGTACGTGCCAGTCCCCATGAGGATCCCATTCCAGACACTCATCCTCCTTTAGAAAACATCCCAAGTCAAGGCCGTGCATCCCTACGAGCCAGTGCAACAGCTTCGATCTTTGCACGTTTCCAAAACGAGCTGCAGACCCAAAAATAGAACAAAACAAAGTTTCTTTGCCACCTCCCTCGCTGCTCTGCAGCGCCACAGCCCCGGGGCGGCTCAGGGGAGGTGGTTGTGCCTCGGCCACTCAAGGCCACCCGTGGTTAAAAGGCAGAGCTGTCCTCCCTCTTCCTGCCGAGGATTTGGGATCCTGAGCTGCTCCAGGGAAGAGCTGAGGTGGCACCATGAGCGCTCTCAGGGGGCTCCTGCTGTGCCTGGTGCTGCTGCTCCCCTCTGCAGCTCTGCCCAGGAAAGAGGGAAGGGATTCCCTGCTGGAAGCAGAAGGGAGAAAGGTGGGAAATGGAAGTTCACAGGAGACACCCAGGTCCAGGAGGGCCACTCGCCTCTTCTCCAAGCCTGAGCTAAAGGGAGCCAGATGCCCGCAGGGAGTGGCTGAGGAGGAGGAGGAGGAGGAGGAGGGCCCGGGCTGGCCCCGCTCTCGCCCGCAGCCCTGGCCCCTCGGCGGCCTGGAGGGGCCCGTGTGCAGGGTGAGGATGGAGCAGGACGGGGCCAGCCCGAGGCAGCTGGAGGTGGTGGGAGTGCTCAGCCACTACGAGAGCAGCTTCATCAAACTGCTGAGGCGGCGCCGGAGCTGGGACGGGACCTTCCCCGGCACCTTCGGGCTGTGCCGGCCCGGGGAGGCCGGGGCTGCTCCCCATCCCCTGCAGAGGATCCATGAGCACGTCCTGGAGCCCGGGCTGGAGAGATTCCTGGTCCTGCACCTGGAGGAAGGTTGGTGGGAGAGCCCTGCAGGCTCTGAGGTGGAGCAGGGAGGGGAGGGATGCAGGCTCGGGGTGTTGGTGGTGCTGTTTGCTGGCCCAGAGTCAGGGATTTAAACACAGAATTAAATCTGGGGGTTGGGTTCCCTTTAAAAACAGCAAAGTGATGGAGTGAAATGTTTCTGGGCATGTTTTGAAGGAGGTGAGGATGGCAGCGTGGCTCTGCCATCTGTTCAGCACCCAGTGCCACATTCCAGCAGCGTTTGGGACACGCTCTCAGGGATGCACAGGGTGGGATTGTTGGGGTGTCTGTGCAGGGCCAGGGGTGGGACTGGTGATTCTTGGTGATTCCCTTCCAGCTCAGGACATTCTGTGATTCTTGGTGGCTTCTGCTCTGCTCTCATGAGTGTTTCTCACTTTCTGTGTTTGGGTCCCCTCCCAGGTCTGGGGAGAAAGGAGGGGCTCAGACGCAGCTGCTCCTGCTGTGCCGGGAGCCCAGCACCTGCTGATCTCCACTCTTGGGGCTGTGGAGCTCCTGTAGCTTCAGCCTTATGGGAAATTCTCAACACACATTCGCCTGTCCCATCCCGGGGGTGATCCCGGTCCTGGAGAGGGAGTTACAGCCTCCAATTTAATCCTTAACCCGAGGGCAGTGATTGTTTCCTTCATCCTGAAATTTTCCGCCTCTCCTGGGCTTTGGATTTTCAGCTGCGCTCAGCAGTGCCGGGCAGCGGGGAGGTGCCTCTCCCCCGGGCAGCGGCCACAGCGTTCCCGAGGCACTGGAAAGCGATTTCCATGGGCTCTGGGGGAGGCAGCTCCCTGCCCGCCGGGTGCGGGGTGTGCCCCGCTCTCCATCTCCCTGGAGCCAGGGACGGGATTTGCTGCATCCCTTCACCCCCTCGGCTCCTGTCCCGGTGCTCCGGTCCCTTCACGGGGACGGTGCTGGGCCCGAAGCCCCTTCCCCAGCCTCCGGAGGGGATTCACGGCCGTGTCTCCCCCGTTGCAGTGCAGTGGGAGGCGCAGGTGAAGCTGCGGTTCCAGCTGGTTTTCCAGGCGGAGGTGGGACGGGCAGTGGGAGAGCTGCAGGCGGCCGTGATGCTTTTCTACCTGGGCCGCCGGGAGGGCTCCGGGCACCCGCAGGAGCTGCTGGCCACGGGCCCGGGGCTGCCGCGGGACCAGGTGGGTCCGGGCCTTGCTGGGAGCAGGGGAGGGACGGGGTGTCCCAGGGCCGCTGTCATCCCTCCCAGTCCACTCCACAGCCCCTCCAGCTCCCTTTGCTATCCCCTCCCCATTCATTCATCCTTCCTCCCAGTCCATTCACCATCCCCTCCCAATCCATTCACCATCCCCTCCCAGTCCATTCACCATCCCCTCCCAGCCCCTTTGTCACCCCTCCAGCCCTTGGCCAACCCTTCCCAGTCCCTTTGCGGTCCCCTCCCAGCAGCTCCGCCCCATCTCCCGCTCCCGCCGTGCCTGAAGATGGAGCTCTCGCCCTGCCCGCGGCTGCCGCAGGGCCAGCGGGGCTGTCCCGGTCCCCAGCCCGGTCTGGGGTCCTGAACGCTGTCCCTGGGGTGTTCTCGGGGTTCCCTGCACCCCGCGGCCCCCGGAGCAGCTCTGGGGCTGGGGGCGAAGCTCCCAGCGCTCCCCACCCTCCCTGTGGCTGCTCCCTGGGCTGGGTGACCCGGAGCGCGCAGGGACCGCAGCGGCGGCTCAGGTGCGTGTGTCCCCCGTGATGTCGCACTCACGCCCTCGGGGTTTCTGTGGTTTCTGCCTCGGTGCAGAGGCTCTGCCTCTCCAGGGACACGCAGTACCTGGCCCTGGCAGCCGCCGCAGCCTCGGTCACCCGCAGCGCGGAGCGGCTCCGCTTCTCGGCTTCCCTGGCCATCCACGGCGGCACGGGAGGTAGGGACGGGGGACACCCTGGGGACAGCAGCATCCCCTCCCTCGTGTCCTCGCTTGGGCCTTTGGGGTCCTCTCAGGCCGGTGAGAGGTGATGGGGACATGCAGGAGACCCCAGACCGACGTCCTCCCCTCTCGTGGCCGCTGCAGGTGCCCCCCTGCCCCGCACGGAGGTGCAGCAGCTCCTGTTCGGCTCCGATGACAAATGTTTCACCCGGATGACCCCGGTGCTGCTGCTGCTGGCCAAGTCACGGCAGCAGGAGGAGGAAGAGGAGGCTTTAGCCCCATCCTCCTACCTCTCTGCTGAGGGCGTGGTGGACACGGCTCCGTACCCACAGCTCAGGTCCGTGGCTGGGAGATTGAAGTGGGACAGGGCCAGCCCCAGCTGTGGGACCAGGGCACAGCCTGGTGGGACCCCCGGGCTACACAGGGCCCCCGTGACTCTCCCTGTGCTCTCCTTGCAGCCCGCCCCAGGCCGGTACCGAGGAGCTGCCGACTCCCACTGCCCCGGGCCAAGCCAACACCTCCAACCCAGCGCCCGGGGGCAGCGCCCAGTTCCTGGCAACCCTGACCCGCTTCATCCGGCAGCTCCTGAGCTCCTCCAGCGAGCCGCCCCTCCAGCCCAGCGCCCACCACTGGCTGGACTTCGAGATGATGGAGACCCTCCCTCACCAGCTGCTCAACCTGTCGGAGGAGGCGGCGCTGGAGCGGCTGGTGCAGTCGGAGGAGCCCTCGGTGCTGCTGCTGCCCCAGGACAGCGGGGCCGTGCTGGAGCAGCACCTGGGGGACTGGCAGCCAGAGGGCACCGTGCTGCAGCTGCTGATGGGCAAACTGCAGCTGGTCATCCAGGAGCTCAGGGACATCCCGGCTTTCCAAGCCAACGCGGCGCTTTTCCAGCACCTCCTGTCCTTCTGCTACTACCCCGCCGAGCCCGGGCAGGCCGAGGCGGCCGAGCGGGGCCCGGGCTCTCGGAAGCTGCGCACGCTGCTGCTGCTGAAGGCGCTGCAGTCGGTGCGGGCGCGCTGGCAGGAGCGCAGGAAGGTGCAGCGGCAGAACCGCAGCGCCCGGCAGCAGGGGCACTGCCGGCTGCAGGAGCTCACCATCGACCTGCGCGACCGCCACTTCGTCATCATGCCCACCATGTACGCGGCCAACAACTGCGAGGGGCCCTGCCGGCTGCCGCTGTCCGCACGCATCCCCAGCTACTTCTCGCACACGGTGCTGCTGCTGGGCATGCAGGACCAGGGCTCGCCGCTGCGCAGGGCTCCGTGCTGCGTGCCCGTGCGCTACTCGGACCAGCTCATCATCAGCCTCTCCTCGGACGGGCTGGAGATCCGCAAGTTCCCCAACATGGTGGCAGAGGAGTGCGGCTGCCGGTGAGGCTCCCGCCGGCCTCCCCGCCCGTCCCACCCCGGCCCCTCTCCCGGTTCGCCCTCCTGGCTCGGGGTCTGGTGCTTCTCCCGAGACGGGAGCTCCCGTGTGTCCTTTCCCCGTGGTTTGGCTCGTTAGCGTCGCTCTGGTTCTGGGTTCATCCATGCCTGTCCCTGGGGCTGTTCCGTGTCCCACTGGGAATGTCCCCTCCCGCTGCTGAGGGTGCCCGAGGTGCCTCTGCTGGGTACGTGGGGGAGGACAAGGCTTGGCAGATCCAGGCAGGACCATTCTTATTTATCCCTCACTCTCTGCTCCTGTAGTGGTTTGGAAGGGCAGCTGCTGCTTCCTCCAAGCCTTGCAGCATCCTCTGACCATTCCCCAGCTCACGGGACCCCCCTGGCCACAGGGCTCCACCTATGACGGCAGAGCAAGAGGCCAAATCCCCTGGCAGAGACCAGCGCTGCCCTGGGGACACGGCTCTGTGTGAGCCTGGCCGTGCCCGGGGGCTCTCGGCCAGGTCACGTCTGCTCACCCCGCTCTGACCCCGCCGCCGGGGCGAGGGGAGGAGGGAGGGAGCGATCCCGTTACAGCTCCCGGGCTGCTCACACCATTAATGGGAGCGGGAGCAAATGGCTGCCAGAACACCTGCTCCGTGTCCCCGCCGGCGTCAGCACGGGCTGCCTGCCCCAGATCATCTTCCAGCTGAGCCAAAGCCTTGGGAGCAGCTCCTGGGCTTGTCCTGGCTGCACCTCCTCGGGTTTTGCAGTGGGGAGGCACGGCTGGAGGTTGGTACCCACCAGTCTCACCTCACAGCCCTGCAGGATGAACCCTGAAAACACACACACACATAACCAGGGACAAAACACATAACCAGGGGCAAGGGCTTTTCTCATTTTCCTTTGGTTTTTTTACCCTGTTTTTTAAAAACATCCAGTTGAATACCTTATTAAAAATGAAAATAGTTTATTTTAACCACTGTTGATTTAGCAAATACTGAAACCTGCCATGGGTGGGGGCTGTGAACATCTCTGGCTGTGTGATATTGCTCTTGTGTTTCCTTCTTAAAAGCAACTCGGAGAAGGCGAGGCCTGCAGGGATCCCTGGGTGAGGGCTCCAGCCCTGCTCTGTCACCAGCACCTTCTGGGCCACCCCCAGTGATGGCACTGGGCTGGCTGAGGTCGAGGGTCTGTCCCTGATGTCCCTCTGAGGACGGCTGCAGCCTGGTTCCGTAACCCACAATGTTCTTCTCTCTTGATTTGCTTTCAATAAAACCATTAACCCAAGAGCTGCACAGTCTGGACACAACTCTGTTCACTGGGATCCGTGGAACCACGAGTGGAGGGGAACTGCAGAGGGGTTTTGGGTGGGGATGGAGAAGGCAGGAGGCCCAAAGAAGCTCCTTCCATGAGTCCTTTCAGGTCACCTTTGATGCAGGGGGACCCAAAGTCCCCGGGGAGGCTCATGCCAGGCTCCTGGGCTGCTCTGCTGCTGCTCGGGGGTCCTGGTGCTGCCCGTGCCCGGGGTGTCTCTGGAGGGCAGGCAGGGGTGGGGTTGGATCTCCCTGGATCCAGCCCCGCGCCCACCCCGGCCTCAGTCGCGTCTCTTGCCCTCCCTGGCCCTGCCGTCCCTGCCCGGCTCCCAGGGCTTCCTGCCCTTCTGCTGCTTCCAGTCCCGCCTCGGGCTCTCCCGGCCGCCGTCAGCCCTGCCGGGACGGCCCCTCCACCCCTCCCTCCTGGACTCATCCCGCTCCCGCCGTTTCTCCTTCCTCTCCTTCCTCTCCTTCCTCTCCCGGTCCCGTTTCTTCTGGGGCTGCTGCTCCGGTTCCCGGGGGGCCCGGGGGGCTCGGCCAGCTCTGTCCCCCGCTGTCCTGTCCTTGGCTCGTGCCTCCCTCCGGCCGCTCCGCTCCGCATGGACAGCGCGGCCTTCCCGGGCTTTCTCCTTCTTCTCCTCCTTCTTCTTCTCCTCCTTCTCCTCCTCCTCCTCCTCATCCTCCTCCTCCTCATTCTCCTCTTTGTCTTCCTCCTTCTCCTCCTTTTCTCCTTCCTCCTCCTCCTCCACCTTTTTCTCCTGCTTCTCCTGGCTCTTCTTCCCCTCCGTCACAGCCGTTGGCACCTCGGGGACATCTGCAAGTTCTTCATCTTTGCCCTCATCCTCATCCTTGTCCTCATCCTTGTCTTCATCCTTGTCTTCATCCTTGTCCCCATCCTTGTCCTCATCCTCTGGTGTTGCACGGCCAAACCACTTCTTGAAGATCCAGGGTTCTCCCTGTGGGGACAGAGGGGACCAGGAACTGCTGATGCAGCCCAGGGATTGGGACCCCCCTCCATCCCTCTCCCTGGGGACAAGCTGCTCCCTGCCCCGGCAGGTGCCACCCTGGCCCGTACCAGGTTGCTGTCAGCTTCGCTGTCATCGTCATCGTCACCATCTTCATCATCATCATCCTCCTCCACCGCGCTGCTCTCTGGAGGCGGCGCAGGCTGGGCAGTCACCGCCTCTGGGATCTCCACCTTGGGGCTCACAGCCTCTGGGAGGGGACAGGGACAGGCACGGTCAGCTGAGGCTGCTCGGGTGGGACATCCCAGCCAGGGGCTCGCAGGGCCCTGTCCCAGGCCGGACCCGGGGGATCGAGGAGGGTCGGACCCACCGGGAACGGGAGGGGGCGGAGGCTCCTGGCGGCCGCGGGCGAGTCCCTCCTTGGAGCATGGCGCTGCAAGACAGCAGGGGACAGCAGGGGACAGGAGGTGACAGCACGGCCTGGCCACCCCTTCCCGCTCCGCCCGGCTCCCCACTCACCTTGGAGCACCTGGAAGGTGACGCTGAGCAGGGCCACCACCGAGGCCACCAGGATGCACTTGTTGAGGGTGAGCCCTTCCCAGAGCAGCGGCTCCTCCGCGGGGTCCAGGCTGGGCGGCTCCGCCTTGCTCTGCACGGGGAGGCTCCTGGGGACTGGGACAAGGAAAAATGTTACCGGGGGAACTGGGAGGAGGAAAAGGGCTCGGAGCGGGGGGGTGGGAAGAGCTCTTAACGTCCTCCTGCACAGCCAGCTCAGGGCAGGGACAGGGACAGGGACAGGGACAGGGACAGGGACAGGGACAGAGACAGGGACAGGGCCAGAGACAGGGACAGGGCCAGAGACAGGGACAGGGGCAGGGACAAGGGCAGGGACAGAGACAGGGACAGGGGCAGGGGACAGGGACAGGGACAGGGAAAGGGACAGGGCAGGGACGGGGACAGGGAAAGGGACAGGGCAGGGACGGGGACAGGGAAAGGGACAGGGGCAGGGGCAGGGGACAGGGACAGGGACAGAGACAGGGACAGGGAAAGGGACAGGGACAGGGACAGGGACAGGGACAGGGACAGGGACAGGGAAAGGGACAGGGGCAGGGACAGGGACAGGGACAAGGGCAGGGACAGAGACAGGGACAGGGGCAGGGACAAGGGCAGGGGCAGGCACAGGGACAGAGACAGGGACAGGGAGAGGGACAGGTACTGGGAACAGGGGCAGGGACAGGGGCAGGGGACAGGGACGGGGACGGAGACAGGGACAGGGACAGGGACAGGGACAGGGCAGGGACAGAGACAGGGACAGGGACAGGGACAGGTACTGGGAACAGGGGCAGGGACAGGGGCAGGAGCTGCTCCTGCCACGTGTTTGCAGTGCAGGAGTGGGGACAAGAGTGTCCCGGGGGCTGAGACCGAGGGGTTTGGTGACATGAGACTATCCTGGTGATCAAGCTGGGAAAAGCTCTGCCCGTGCTCCTCCTCCAGCAGCAAATCTGGGCAGGATGGAGAGGAGGAGGTGGAGGTGGATGTGGCAGGTGCTGAGGAGCCCCATCTCCATCCCTGTGGCACTGATTTCCCCTTTCCATGGCCAGACAGAGCCTCCCGGGCTGGCTGGGGACAGGGGACTGTGCCTCTGTGGCCACCTGGGCCAGGGTGGCCGTTCTGGGGCAGGGAAGGCCTTTCCCACTGTTGAAGATTGCAAAGCAAAATGTTTTCCATTACCATCTGTATGGCAGATTACCTTTGTCAAGTGGGCAGTTTGCCTTATCTCTCTCTTTGAGTGACCACATTCACACCTCCCCTGGGAGGGGACATCTGCTGATAACAGCCATTGAATGTCCCTGCATGGCTGATAAGAACTACAGCATCCCATTGGGAGATGGGAGCCCAGAGGGAGGAGCCAAGCACTCCTGCCTGGATATAATCCAGAGGTTTTGAGACACCAGCACGGCTTCTCCACAGGATTCCCCAGAGGAACAGCAGCTGCCTCTTGCCCTGGATCTTCAGAGGAAGAACACATCCTTCTCTACAGGACCCCCTTGCTCCAGCAGAACCACCCCTGACACTGCAGGAGGGCTGAGCCACAATTCCAATGGCCCTGCTGCCAACAGCCTGACCCACAGGGTGTCAGGCTGGGTTCTGACTCTGGCAGTGTTGTTCTCGTGTACTGCATTGTTTATTTTATCCTTTTATTTTTTTCCCTTTCCCTATTAAAGAACTGTTATTTCCTGCTCCCATATTTTTGCCCGAGAGCCCCTTAATTTAACATTCATAGCAATTGGGAGGGGTGTGGAGGGTTCACATTCTCCATTTCAGGGGAGGCTCCTGCCTTCCTTAGCAGACTCCTGTCTCTCCAAACCAAGACACCCACACACCCACCTGGTGGCCCGGCAGCGCTGCCCTTGGCTCCCACCTTCTCCGCTCGCTTCTTCTCCGCCGCTTTCCTGTCCCCGCCGAGCGGGGCTGGCTCTGGCATGTCCGGCTCTGCCTCTGCCTCGGGATGGCCCCGGTCCTGCTCAGAGAGGCTCTGCTCTTCTATTCCCTGCAGGGAGGGCACGGAGCGTGGCTGGGGGGACAGGGATAAGGACAGGGACAGGGACAGGGAAAGGGACAGGGATAAGAACAGGAGCAGGGGACAGGGACAGGGATGGGACTGGAACAGGGGGACAGGGACAGGGATAGGGACAGGGAACAGAGGCAGGGACAGGGACAGGGAACAGAGGCAGGGACAGGGACAGGGGGACAGGGGACAGGGGACAGGGACAGGGGCAAGGACAGGGACAGAGACAGGGGCAGGAATAGGGACAGGGGCAGGGACAGGGACAGAGACAGGGGCAGGAATAGGGACAGGGACAGGGACAGAGACAGGGGCAGGAATAAGGACAGGGGCAGGAATAGGGACAGGGGCAGGAATAAGGACAGGAGCAGGGGACAGGGACAGGGACACGCTGCTGTGGGGGTCCTGGTGCTGCCCCAGCAAGAGGCACCAACCCGGCTCCTGCAGCACCTGGGGCGTGTTCACCTCAACATCCTTAAAGCTGGGGTGGATTTTATGTTATTCCAGCTGGATTTAGCCACGAGTCAGCCCTGGCTAACACATGGGTGGGCTGGTGGGACCCCCTGGCTGTGACTGGGATCCCCCTGGGGCTGGGTTGGGGCAGCAGCAGCCCCCGGGGCAGGTTTGGTGTGTGGGGAGCCCAGGGAGCCGCGCTGTGCCCCGGGCTCCGCTGGCCGGGCTGGGCGTTGGTCGGTGCCACCAGGGAGAGCTGCCCACCGGCACGGATCAGTGACAGCGACAGCTGGGGGACCTGCAGGGACGTGCTGCAACCCTGCCGGGCGGAATGGCACTGCAGGACAGCCCCAGCCCGGCCCCTGACCCTGACCCAGCTCATGGATCCATCCCCAGAACCCCCTGCTGTCCCCTGGCACAGGGATCCATCCCTGGCACCCCCTGCCCTGGCACAGGGATCCATCCCAGACACCCCTCCCCTGGCACAGGGATCCTTCTAGGCCCCCCCACCCTGCACTGGCATAGGGACCCATCCGTGGCACCCCCTGCCCTCCCCTGGCACAGGGATCCCCCCAGGCCCCTCCATCCCTGGCACAGGGATCCATTCCTGGCACAGGGATCCCCCCAGACGCCCTCACTGCTCTGAACAGGGATCCATCCCTGGTACCCCCTGTCCTCCCCAGGCACAGAGATCCATCCCTGGCACAGGGATCCCCCAGGCACCCCCTGCCCTGGCACTGGGATCCATCCCTGGCACAGGGATCCCCCCAGGCCCCCTCCCTGCCCCGGGCACTCACATGGGCTCTGCTGCTCTCCCGTGGCTGTCGCTGCTCACCGGGGCGCTGCCATCTGTCACAGACAGGCACAGCTCAGCTCCTCAGGTGACAAACCTGGGCAGGTGGGAATCACCAGGGGCTGGGGGGTGTGAGCCCCTTGGGGACACCCCCAGCCTGCACAGAGGGGACATCTGGCCGTGATTCCCCCATTGGTGTCACCCATGGATGCACAGAGGGGTCCCAGGTCAGGCAAAAAAACCCCCCAGGAATTGAGGGGGTGCAAGGGGAGCTCTGGGACTCTGAGCCCCAAAAGGTTCCCAGCCTGGATATCCCAGGGGAGTGGCAGCCAAAGGGACAGTGACCTCCCTGCCAAGGCACACGGGGGGACCAACAGTGCTCAGACACCCCAAAAACACTGGAGGGCCAGAGCCTGGCAGCAGGAGAAGGCCCAGCTCCCATGGAGCAACCAGAGCTCCAAAAGGAGCTCAGGGGAGCTCAGGGAGGGCTCTCAGGGCTTTTCCCAGCTGGGAAATGGCAGAGCAAACTGAGGGTCCCCAGGAACACCAGGAAGGGCTGGGGAGGGGTCCTGGGGGTTTCTCTGCCCCAGGAGAGCTGCAGGGGTGGGAAGGCACCACAAGGTCCCAGCACCACTGGCCCCAGCCCTCTTGGCACCTCTGAGTCCAGTGCCTCAGGTGCCACATCCTCCCCAGAAGGAAGAATTTTTGCCCCCTTTGAGCCAGATTGAGTTGATTTTCCCCCTGTGGAACACTGAGAAAAAGAGATCAGTACCCAGGATGGAACCTACCACTCAGTGCTGGAAGCAGAACAGATAAATATGAGGAAACCTTTTGGCCATGATCTGCAAGATCTTTGCTTTCAAGAGGAAATAAAAAGAGTCTTTGGTTTGTTTCAGTGATGTAAGTCTGGACCTCACTCTGCTGGGAAGGGATGGAGCTGCCCGAGGACTCTGGTGGTGCTTGGGGGGGTCCAGACCCAGGGGAAGCACAAAGGTGGAGAACTTTTCCTCAAAGTGTTTTCCCCCATGTGCTTGCCCTGTTTTTGAGCTTCTCAATCATTCACCCGGGTTTGGGGCACAGATGAGCACCAGGAAGGTGGAGGAGGGCCAGAGCCTCTGTTCCTTTCTCCCTGGCCATGATCCATGCTCCCATGGGGCTGGTGGCACACGGGTGTCCCTCAGTGCCCGAGGTCACCCTGTGAAGTGACACCTGAAGTGACACCACCACGAAGAACCATCTCTGCCAGGCTGAGCTGTGTCCTGCAGAGTCTCACACACCTCACCAGCGGCCAGGGAACATCTTCTGTCCTTTCCTGGCCATCTCTGAGCTCTCCCTGCCCACCTGGACAGCCCTTAGGTGGTCTCAGGGCATCCCAAGTCCTTCTCCAACACCACACAGGGACAATGTCACCTGGTGAGACCCTCACCAAACTGAGAGGGGTCAAACTCTGTGCCCACAGCACACCCCTGCTGGGCTCCCCAGTCCTCAGCTGAGCCCAGGGCCCTGTCACAGAGTGCCAGGCTCTCTGTCTCTACCCCTTGTGTTTCACCCTGAAGGAGGAGCCCAAACAGCCTCCAGACCCAGGGCAGGCAGGTGTCCTTCCCTGCCATGTGCCCCAAAGGCATTAACTCAGCCCCAGAGCTGACCAGATCCATGTCCAGCTCTGTCCCCTCTGGCAGGAGATGGGGCTGGCAAGGGGTGGATGCACTCTGGGGCTCCACAGCCCACACAGGATCCTTGTCCCCCGGCAGGATGGGCCGTGTCACCTGCAGGAACAGCCACCCTGGGCTGGTGACCCAGGGACAGCCACTGCCAGGCCAAGCAGGGCAGGGATGGCCACAGTGCCAGGGTGCCCATCAGTGCCATGTGAGGCCATCAGTGCCAGGGACACTTTGCCCATGGCAGGGCTGGTCACCTGCAGCCCCCAAGTCCCTGCTCACAGTGCCCCTGCCCAGGAGCGCTCCCGTCCATCCATCCATCCATCATCCATCCATCCATCCATCCATCCATCCATCCATCCATCCATCCATCCATCCATCCATCCATCCATCCATCCATCCCTCCCTCTCCCCCGCCCATCTCTCGCCCCGCACTCCAGATCCGCCCGTAAAGGCTGAAAATCGCAGGCACTTAACAAATAATCAGCTCGGCTCTGCTGCCGCTGGGATTTCTCCTGCACGGGCTCCCGAGGTCGCCTTCACCGCTGACTCACGGCAAAGAAACTTCCAAAAATATCCCCTCGCCTGCCCAGTGTCCCTGTCACCCCCGTCCGGGGATGAGCCCCGTGGGGTTCATTCCCACACAGGGCCGGGCTGCAGCCAGGGCTGCCCGGGGGCTGCAGGGTTTAAACCCCCCCTCAGCAGGGTTTAAAAAGCCCCAGAAATCCGTACCTGGGGTCGGCGCCGCCTCCTCCTCGGCTGCAGCCCCCGGGCGGCCCCGGCTCTCCCGGGTAAAGAACAGCAACAGCTGCCGGGGGGAGCCGGAGCAAAATAGCGCCCAATCACCGGGGCTGAGAGCCACAAAAGGCAGCTCAGCCCCGGCCAGGAGCACAGCGGCTGCCCCGGACACGGGCTGAGGCTCCCGGGGCACCTGAGAGGGGTTTGTCCCTCTGTGACATTCCCGGGAGCACAGGGAGGGGACAGGACCCCGGCCCCAGGTGTCTGAGCCAGCTGTGGGAGGGATGGATGGATGGATGGATGGATGGATGAGGGATGGAGAGATGGATGGGGGATGGATGGATGGATGGATGGACATGGATGGATGGATGGATGGATGGATGGATGGATGGATGGATGGATGGATGGATGGATGGATGGATGGATGGATGGATGGGGGATGGATGGATGGACATGGATGGATGATGGATGGATGGATGAGGGATGGATGGATGGATGGATGGATGGATGGATGGATGGATGGATGGATGATGGATGGATGGATGGATGATGGATGGATGATGGATGGATGATGGATGGATGATGGATGGATGGATGGATGGATGGATGATGGATGGATGATGGATGGATGGATGGATGGATGGATGGAGGGAGGGATGGATGGGGGATGGATGATGGATGGATGGACATGGATGGATGATGGATGGATGGATGGATGGATGGATGGATGGATGGATGGATGGATGGATGATGGATGGATGATGGATGGATGGATGGATGGAGGGATGAGGGATGGATGGATGGATGGATGGATGGATGGATGGATGGATGGATGGAGGGATGGATGGGGGATGGATGAGGGATGGATGGATGGATGGATGGATGGATGGATGGATGGATGGATGATGGATGGATGGATGGATGGATGGATGGATGGATGGATGGATGGATGGATGGATGGATGGATGTGGGTGCTGGGGGTGCAGAGGTGGAGCCAGGCACAGGTGAGGGGAGAGGACGAGAAATCCCCCTGGGGGCAGCAGTGCTCAGACAACCCCAGTGAAAATCCCATTTTGCAGTGTTTGCAGAGGTCCATTGCCCTCCCACCCTCTGATGTCCCCGTTCCTGTCCCCAGGAGCTCTGTCACAGCCACAGGCACCTCCTGGGCAGGTGGGAATGGGGATGTCCCGTCCCACCCACCCCAGGATACAGGGAGGAGATGAAGAATCCCATCTGGGGAGAAGCAAAAGACCCTGGGGCTCTGGTCCTGCCTCTGGGGGTTATCCCGAGCCCCCAGCTCAGCACGGGCAGGAACAGCCTCAGGCAGGAGCTCCGGTGCCAGGGATGTGGTGCAGCAGTGCCTGGGACCAGTCTGGCACATCCCACTTTGAGGACATTGCTGCTGTGGAGAGGCTTCAGGCCCAAAAACCCCCAAGTCCCTGAAATTGTAGCATTTCCCACCTGCAGTATTGACATTTTTCTTTAGCACCATCTGCAGGAGGAATAAACCAGGCACTGCCTTGCCCAGGTGAGGCTGGATCCTGGTCCTGCTTTAGGGGGCTCAGGAGCAGCCTCTGCTCCCCGTGGCAGGGATTTGGCCTCTCAGGCAGGGACAGGACTGAGCACACGGAGGGAGAACAATGTGCCGTGGAGGGATGGAGGGAGGATGGGGCTGCACACAGCCCCCAGAGCAGCCAGAGTGCCGGGCACACCCTCAGGAGACTTTTCCCGTTTGTATTCCCATTCCAGCAGGGCCAGAGCTGTTCACTGGCGTGGCATTTGCTTTATAGGGAGGTGATGAAAGAAGAAAATCATCAACAGGCCAACTAAAATCCCTTTTCCTCCCAGCTAATCACGTTTCCATGCTGCCCCCAGGTTTGTTCCCTGCTCCTGCCTCCCGTGGCTGAGCTGCTCCTTCCAGGAAAGATGCCAGGGGCTGAACCGGCACCGGCAGAACACCCTCCCACTTCATCCTTACATGGAGCCAGAGGATCGGGAGCTCTCCTCACCCTTCCTAGGACCTTTCAACACCCCCTTCCCGCAGCGGGGAGGGGCCGGCAGCGTTTCTGCCTCCACACGTGTAGCTGGGAGCAGTTCCCCGTGGAGCTGCAAAGCCTCCACCTCCATCGCACAATTTATCCCGGGCAGAGGGAGGAAAGAGACTCCCGGAGGCAAATTCTTTCCTAATCTCTTGAACCCCCCCCCAAATCCCGGCTTCTTCCGTGCCCTGAGCCTGATAAAAGCGTCTCTGGGACGGGGTGAGCTCAGGGAGGGGGAAACCCGATCCGGCTGGGAGAGCAGGAGGAGAGAGCCGGGCAGGGGAGCAGGGAGGGCAGTGGAGAGGCCAAAGAGTGACTTCGGACTGGGCTGGATGGCACAGCCCCTCTTCCCTGGCTTCCCATGGCCTCTGTCCTCAGGAATCGTGGTCCAGGCTGTGCTGCAGCATCCCCTCACTGCCATGGCAACGCTCACTTCTCCTCCCACCAGGACATCATCTCCCTTCTCCCCGTTTTTAATAACTCACAGTTAAAAGGCGATCAGAAAGGCATTAAATTAGTCACTGAGTATTTTTGGCACAGGTTGGTTCTGGGGATGGATCTTCTCTCAATTCTCACAATTTCCTCTCTCCCCTGAGCCCCCAGGCCCTGCCTGACTCTGTCTCCTGCTGCCACAGGTATGAGGGGTGGCAGATGCTCGAGCTGGCTGCTCAGGTGGCTTTCCCACTGCTCACCAGGCTGGCTGCAGGTTTTTTCCCCTTGGATTTCATCCCTGGCTCCATCAGAACCTGCCTGACCATGTTGCCAAGGCTTAGGACTCCAAAACACCTCCCAGCCTTTAGAGCCTTTACCCTCTAACCTGGGCAGGGCTGGGCTCTTGGCCTGATTTTAGAGATGGGAATTTGGATGTTGTCTGCCAAGCCAAGAGCCCTGGGCACAGCACAGCTTTGCAGGCAATGCCCAACTCCAGCTGTGTCACCCCCATGCTGGCATTGTCCCTTGGGGACCACAGGTCTGAGGGTGCACAGGGCAGGTCCCCCTCTGCTGGCACCACAGCCCTGCTGGAGATGCACGTGGAGCTCACCCAGGTACTGCCTGGGCTTGTTGGAGGAGCCTGGTGTCTCCCAGCCCTCCACCCTCCCCTCAGATGTGGTTGGGGATGCATTCAGAGCAGGGCTGGTGGAGGAGAGGATCACAGAAACACCAAAATTCTCCAGGAAATGGGAGAAAGAGCACCTTGATTCCCTGCACGACCCAAACCCCAAAGGCACAGGTGTCCCCATGGCAACCTGGGCACAGCAATATCCCACTGACCCAAATCAGCAATATCCCACTGACCCAAAATTCCTCTTTCAGCTGGATCCATCAGCTCCAGCTGGGGTTGTTGTGCAATGGTTGTGCTGACAGCTGCTGCCTCCTTCCCCTGAGGAACCAAACATCCACCTGGGAGATGATTCCTGCAGGAACCACAGAGCTTCCCGAGCACTGGCGTTATTGAGGTGGCCTTGGGAGGTTTCAGGAAGGGAAGGAATGTCTTCTCCCTGCCAGCTGTGCTGCTCCTGTCAGATCCCATCTGTCAGCATGGAGATTTCAGATCTGCCTAGCTGAGCCATCTCCTTGCAGAGGTGTGGATGCTGGAAAGGCCTGGAGCAGTTTGGATGCTGGGTGTTCCTGTGGCTCCACATCCAGTAGGGCTGGAGGGAGCCAGCAGGAGATGGAGCATCCTGTGCATGAGCTGATTCCCACAGCTGATACCTGGGCAGGCTCCCCGTGCCCAGGAGGGCTGACTGCACATCATGGGCCTGCAAAGGTTCTGAGGCCTGTTCTGATCAAGAACTCAGACCTGGGCCCTTCCTCGTGGCTTCAGGGATTTGGTTAAGCTGGAAAACACAGCCAAGGGGATCTTCTGTCTCCTCTCCTGGGTTTGAGGTGGTGTGGAACTGGTGAGGGAAGATGGGGGCTCTCTGGGCTGGTACCACCTTGGTTTAATGAACCCCACCTTGGAGCATCGATGGGACAAGAGGAAATGGCCTCAAACTGCTCCAGGAGAGGTTCAGGCTGGACATCAGGAGGAATTTCTTCATGGAAAGGGTGGTCAGGCATTGGGAGAGGCTGCCCAGGGAGGTGGTGGAGTCACCAAAGAACAACTGGAGGAGGCATTCAGTGCTCTGGGCTGGTGACAAGGTGGGGATCAGGCACAGGTTGGACCCAATGGTCTTAGAGGTGTTTTCCAACCTAAATGAGTCTGGGATTCTGAGATCTTGGAGGATCTTCTTCCTTTTACCCTTTTAGCCTGGAGGGAATGCCAGCCATAGAAATGATGGCTCTTTGTTTAAAGGGAAGGGGCCCAGAATCCTGCCCTGGGGATGGCTCCAGGAGCTCCTGCACCTTGTGGGTGTCACTGGGACCACACAGGGGTGAGGGACACCCCCAGGCCACCAGCCAGGGCAGAACACACAGTGACAGTGGAGGGAGAGCCTTCCATGGGCTCATCCATCTCCTCCTGGAATGACCCCCAGCTATCTGGAGCAGCTCCACATTAAAGCCACTCTGCCCAGCTGGAATCCACGTGTGCCCTAAAAACTCCAATTCACAAATCTCAGAGGTTTTGCTCTTTTTCCCTGGCAGCAGGAGCTCATTTAGGTCAGGGGGACAGAAGATCCAGATCCTGTTAAATCCTACTTTTAGTCTCAGCTCCTTTCTGTAATTGTTCCATGATCCCTTTTCTCACAGCTCAGCACCACTCAGGGCTGATCGCTGTTCTCCTTAAAGATTTGCAGTTTGTCACTCCCAGGAGAACAGGAGGACGTGGCTCTACTCCAGGGAATTATCCCTGGAAGTGCCATTTGGGATTGGGAAAGTGGCCAAGACATTTGTCCCACCAAGGGCTGGGGCTGTGGCACACTCAGTCTGGAGCAGCCATGCCACGGGAAACTGAGGCAAAGGGAGATTTAGGGCAAGTGAAGCTTTGGGTGGAACAGCCTGGCCATATTTGACATCCCAATGATCACAAATCCTCCCCTTTTTTGGCTTTCCTGATGGATGGAGCATTGGTGCATTCATCCAGACAGGTTCTGGCACTGGGGGCTGCAGATCCCAAACCATTCCCAGTGAAGGAGCTGCTTCCCTCAGCTCTGAATAGACCTGCAAACAAGCCAGGGCACCAGGAACCAGAGGGCTCTGCCTCCTGTGGGAATAACTTCATCATCCCAGCCTCTTTGGGATGATGGCACCCACTGGAGAGCAGGTCCTGATGGATTCAATACCTTTCCCAGGGCTCCAGGTTGGCCCCACAGGACTGAGCAGTTCTGAAGCAACAAATCCACGTCCAGAGAAACAGCTCTGTGCCATGGGGATGTTCCCAGGCTTGGCAGCTGGGCTGTGGGACATGGGGAGATGTTCCAGGCAGATGTTTCAGGTCTTAAAAGGGTCATAAAAGTACAAAGTCCACCACAAAGTCCAGCATAAAGTCCTGCAGGGGCAGCAGAAATAGCAGGAACTTCCCACCCACCTCCAGAGCTCAGCTGGGGTTTCCCAGTTACTCTGTGCCTCCCACCCTGTTCCCCATTTTCTCTCTCTGTAATCAGGTCAGAAATTCCCAAATTAAAACTTAGCAGCCTCCAGACACCAAGGGCAGAGGTTTCACCCTGCCAGGCCCCTCTGCTCTCCCCTCCCTGCCCCACACCATGGATTTCTCAGTTCCTTTGGGACACACTAGGAAGGCCGGAGGGGTTTGGGTTCCTTCCTTATCCCCTTGCCAAGACCAGGGCTGTGCTCTGGGGCTCTTTGTCCCTCTAAGGCACTTGCTGGGGTCCTCATGGAGGGGCTTTGTCATTCAGAGGTCTGGAAACTTTGATGATGACTTTACCTCTCCAAAATTGTAGCAAACTCCTCTGATTTATAGCAGGACAGGAAGGGCTGGGACGTGGGGATGAGGTTTTTGAGTGAAGCCCCTTCTGCTCCAGCTTTCCCTCTTCCTACTTTCACACAGCAATGCCAAATGCAATATATTATGTAATGGGAACAAGCAAGAACCAAACCAGCACGGACTCCAAACTGCAGGAAAGCCCCTTTCCAAAGCCACACTCCTAATGACTCAGTTTTCTCTCATGTTTGCTCACCACCCTTACAGACCAGGCTTTGTCCAGTGCAATGAGGAGACACCAAAGCTCAGGATCTTTAATGTTTTCCAGTTCTTCCCCAATATGTCCTTGCTGGACATGTGTTCCTAAGACACATCCTGCTCAAATAAGAAGATTTGTGTTTAAAATAAAGCTTGAGCCTCCTCCAGGCATCACCAACCTGCAGGAAAGCCAGGGAGTGACTGGAAGGGAAGGAAGAGAGGGACAGAGGCTCACCCTCCTTGCCATGACCCTGGATCCTGGATTGCCATCAGCTCCACCACACCAGGGACAGCCTGGTTTGGGCTGGAGCAGCAGCCAAGCAGTGAAATGTCTCCTCCAGCCTGGAGCACAGCACAAAGCCCTTGGGAGAGCTGGGCAGGGCCCATCTGTGTGGCACTGAGGGCAGGGATGTGGCTGTGTCTGATGTCATGGTCACCCCTCACACCCACAGCTGTCAGGGCTGGGCTCTGGGGGCTGGATTGGTGCTGGATACATCCAGGGCAGCTCCACTGAGTCAGGGAGTCAGGGTTTGGGTTGGGAGGGACCTCAGAGCCCACCCAGAGCCACCCCTGCCATGGCAGGGACACCTCCCACTGTCCCAGGTGCTCCCAGCCCTGTCCAGCCTGGCCTTCGGCACTGCCAGGGATGCAGGGGCAGCCCCAGCTGCTCTGGGAATTCCATCCAGCCCCTCCCCACCCTTCCAGGGAACAATTCCTTCCAAACATCCCACAAAAATCTCCCCTTTCCCAGTGGGAGCCATTGCCTGGCTCCTGTCCCTGCAGGCCTTGTCCCCAGTCCCTCTGCAGCTCTCCTGGAGCCCCTTCAGGCCCTGCCAGGGGCTCTGGGGTGTCCCTGGAGCCTCCTCTTGTCCAGGTGAGCACCCCCAGCTCTCCATGGGGTTACAGGAGATTTAGAAGGCAATCCCAGAGCTCACAGGCTCACAAAGGCTCAGCTTTAGGACTGTTCCTCCTCCTCAGCTCCCTGCCAGCACCAGGAGAAAGCAAATGTCCTACAAAAGCCAGCCTGGATCCACCGACTTGTGCTTAATACAAAATCAGGTGGAATCATTCACTGAGTGACAGAGAGGAGGTTCCAGGAATGAACCTGGAGTGGCTCTGCCCACCTGGCTGGGGGAAGGTGATCCAAGGGATTTGGACCAGCACCTCCACCCTGGCAGCTCCTGAGCTCAGGAATCATCCAGCCTGGAGCACTGCCCTGGATTTTAGGCTGTGTTCTCACCAACACCACATGGAGATGTGAGGACTGAGCCTTCCCTTCTCCCTCCTGCCCAAACACCCTCACTCCCACACAGCCTGTGCTGCACTTTGGGCAGGGCTGTGCTCACACCTTGGCTCACACAGTTCAACACAGACTGAAGTGGTTCCCATGATCAGATACGACACCAGTCTGGTATTTGTTGGCAAAAAGGCACAAAGGAATGAAATGTGCCCCAGGATGGGGCAGGAAGGTGCAGAGACATGCAGGGGAAGGGCAGCCTGCCCAGGAGCTGAGGCAGGAGCCTGCAGGCTCTGCTGGTAACAATCCTGAAAGTGACGATGGAATTATTAAAACATGGCAACAACACGGGTGTAGGAGTGGGCAGAAGAGCAGGAGAGGAGCTGCTGCTGCCCAGGCATTCCCAGCAGAAAGGTGCTCAGTGTCCCTGCAGCCAGGATCTGTCCCTGAGAGTACCCTCACATCCCTGGGGAGCCAGGCTGGAGAGCTGGGGGTGCTCACCTGGACAAGAGAAGCTCCAGGGACACCTCAGAGCCCTTGGCAGGGCCTGAAGGGGCTCCAGGAGAGCTGCAGAGGGACTGGGGACAAGGCCTGCAGGGACAGGAGCCAGGCAATGGCTCCCAGTGCCAGAGGGCAGGGCTGGATGGGATCTTGGCAATCAGGAATTGTTCCCTGGCAGGGTGGGCAGGCCCTGGCACAGGGTGCCCAGAGCAGCTGGGGCTGTCCCTGCATCCCTGGCAGTGCCCAAGGCCAGGCTGGACAGGGCTGGGAGCAGCCTGGGACAGTGGGAGGTGTCCCTGCCATGGCAGGGGTGGGATGGGATGGGATTTAAGGTCCCTTCCAGCCCAAACCATTTTGCTTTCTGTGATCTCCTGTCTGTGGACTCCTCAAGTGACCAGTGAAGACTCCACGACTTTGTGGATCCCAATGAGAGGAGCAAGGACCTGGATCCAGGTATGGGCTCCATCCTGGGAGGGAAATGGAGGCAGAGCAGTGGAAGGGGGCTTGGCAGGGCCATGGCAGGAGCTCTGTGTCCTCTCCCAGCCCCACTTTGGCTCAGCTGCCCTCAAGTGGTGCCTCTGGGCCCTTGTGAAGGGACATTAAGGGACATTAAGTCTCCAACTCAGTTCCAAGACCAGTGTTTAGACACCACTACCCACACTTCCCCCATTCCCTCCTCCTCTCCCCACCTGTGCCCAGCCTGTCTCAGCTGGGGGGAACCAAACCAAAACCAGCAGAATCCTTCTGCTGTTTTCTTTGACTGTTTCACTGAAATATCCACCACAGCCTGAAAGAATTCCCTCCTTGAGTCCCAAGGCAGGCCCCAGATGAGACACTGAAATCCATGAGGAGGTTTTTCCATAGGAAATGCTGCAGGACTCTCAGGCATCAGCATCTCCCAAATCCAAACATCACATCTGCCAGGCTCAGGGAGGAGCCAGGTCCTGCAGGACATATTCCCTGGGCCAGGCTCAGGCCCCTGCAGTGCAGCAGGTGCTTTCCTGGTCTATATATCCAAGGATTTCAACAGCAAAAGAGAGGAGAGGAGAGGAGAGGAGAGGAGAGGAGAGGAGAGGAGAGGAGAGGAGAGGAGAGGAGAGGAGAGGAGAGGAGAGGAGAGGAGAGGAGAGGAGAGGAGAGGAGAGGAGAGGAGAGGAGAGGAGAGGAGAGGAGAGGAGAGGAGAGGAGAGGAGAGGAGAGGAGAGGAGAGGAGAGGAGAGGAGAGGAGAGGAGAGGAGAGGAGAGGAGAGGAGAGGAGAGGAGAGGAGTCCCCTCCCCTCCACCCCCCTCTGCTCTGCAGAGAAGTGGGACATGAGGCCTCTCCATCCCCACCAGCCCCTTGTGGTGTTGGTAGAACCCAAACACCACCCAACCCCAAGAGCCTGCTGGTTATTCCCACCCTCCACAAGGTGCTGCAGGAATTCTGGGGGGAAAGGGGCAATTTGCCCTTTTCATGCTCACAGAAGCCATCCCCAGATGGCTGGGACAAATCCAGCTGGGGGACAAAACCCAGGAGATTGCTGGGATCTGCTCTGCAGATTGTTGGGATCTTCACCATTGGGATCTCCTGTCCCACAGCGACCAGGACCAGAGAATCATGGAATCATAAAGGTGGGAGAAGATTTTTAAGATCAAGTCCAAACATCAAGCCACCACAATGGCCATCACTGAGCCATGTCCCCAAATGCCACATCCATCCAGTTTTGGAACACTCCCAGGCAGACACAGTGCTGGCCCAGGAGGTGATGAGAAGATGTCTTAGGTTGGAAGATGTCAGTGGGAGTGTGTATTGTATTTCCACCTGTCAGAGCTGGGGCAGTTCTCTGCTGTTCTTGTGCAGTTTTTTCTTTATCTCTCCCACACCAACCCTCCCTCCAGGAGATCTCTGCTGTCCATGGCCACTGAGTGTCCCTGCAGGGCTGATCCAATTCCATCATCCCATGGGGAGATGCTGCGCCCAGGGCAGGAGCCAAGCATTCCTACCTGGATCCAATGTGAGCTTTGGGACACCAGAACAGCCTTTCCTCTGCATTGCCAGAGGAGCAGCTGCCTTTTCCACTGGAGCTGCAGAGGAAAACTCCCCCCTTGCGCAGGATCCCTGCTCCAGCAGAGCCACAGCTGGCACTGCAGGAGGGCTGAGCCCCCATGGGATGGGGCTGTGCCACCCCCTGACACACAGGGGGCAGGGCATGGGCTGACTCTGGCAGTGGTTTGTTTGTTCTATTGCATTTGTATTTTTAATTTTCCTAGTAAAGAACTGTTATTCCTATTCCCATATCTTTGCCTGAGAGCCCCTTAATTTCAAAATTATAATAACTCAGAAGGAGGGGGTTTACATTTTCCATTTCAGGGAGTCTGCTGCCTTCCTTAGCACACACCTGTCTGTTCAAACCCAGACACCAGGACCCAGGCTGTCAGCTCCTATTCTGACTCTGGCAGTAGGTTATTTTGTTTGTACTGTTACATTTGTATTTTCAGTTTTCCTAGTAAAGAACTGTTATTCCTATTCCCATATCTTTGCCTGAGAGCTCCTTAATTTTAAAATCACGATAATTCACAGGGAGAGTGTTTGCATTTTCCATTTCAAGGAAGGCTCCTGCCTTCCTTAGCACACACCTGTCTGTTCAAACCAAGACAGAAGAGAATGAGGAAGAAACCTGGAGAATGAGGAAGAAACCTGCAGAAAGCAGCGCCAGAATCCCCCTGGGAGTGTTTTGCTCCTGCTCTGGGAGGTGAATGATCTCACCAGAGAAGCATCAAAGCCTCTCTGCAGGTGAATGAGCAGCAGAGCCAGGCTGGGAACCTGGGACATGCTGGGACAGGCCATGGCACAAGGAAGAACTGGGATTTTGTCTGTGGGGAGCTCGACACCCTGAGCTGCCCCATGGGAATTCCTTTTAAA
Organism: Molothrus ater; assembly: GCF_012460135.2. NCBI lineage: Eukaryota > Metazoa > Chordata > Aves > Passeriformes > Icteridae > Molothrus > Molothrus ater. The sequence goes on from NC_050503.2 coordinate 1,883,691, forward strand.
CTCAGGCTAGGGAGGAGCCTGGGTGAGTAATTGCTCCATGGCAGGTCCAAGAAGTGAATAATATTCCAAGAATAAAGGTTAAAAGCCTGCAGACTCCAATGAAAAGCACTCTATAAATAGGATGAAGTAGGCAGAGCAGTGGGAATAACAGGAGAAAAAACTCGATGTGGAAAAGGGCTGGGAAGGATCTGACACCCACAGTGGGATTGGACAGTGGCTCTGCAGAACAGATCCTATACATGTGTCAGCATTTTGGGGTTTTATCAAAAACGACTTCTGGGCACCCCTCAGAGGGCATCTGGTGCCTGTTGGGAGCTGCCTGGAGCCATCCTGCCCCAGCAATGTGGGATTTGTCCCTGGACACTGTGGCTGGACAAGGCAGCAGCAGGACAGGAGGTGAAATCTGGGGTTTCCATCTCATGGGACAACTTCTGCTGTGCCCAAGGGAACTGGAGGAATTTCCTTTCCCATTTTTGTCCTCCATTTCCATGTCCTTGTGTGGGACAAGGGGGGTGCAGGGACAGCCTACCAATGTGGCACAGGCCCTGCATCTCCCTCTTCCCATGGGAAAATCACCCCTCCCAAGGATGCTTATCCCTCCTCCCAGTTTACCTGTTACAGTTATCAGAAGGAGAGGTGAAATCACAGCACAATTTATAACCAAAACCACTCTGGTTCTTTAAAAAATAATAACTTTTCTGCAGAACTGAGCTGTAAAGGAGCCAAAGCTGCTCAGAGGCCTCAGAGGATGTCACTGTGCAAATGTCAGCTCGGGGCTTAAGGCAGCAAAAAGCCTTGCCAGGGAATTGCTGTGGTAGAGGGATGATGATTGGAAAGATCATGCTGTGTTTGCAGGAAGCTCCTTCCCCCCCCTGTGTCTGCCAGCAGCTCTTGATCACCTTGGAAAGGGACAGAAAAGCAAGAAAAAGAGATGGGTGTGGGAGCAAATGGTGTAAATGGCAAAGCTTCCCCAGGAGGAAAGGCTGAAGAGAGGGAACTGTCAGCTTGGAAGAGAAACAACAACCCCAGGGAGCTCTGGAGAAGGAGCAGTTTCCCTCTAATCCACAAAGCACAGAAATTTGGGTCCAGATGTAATTGGAAAGTCACAGGTTGAAATCCAGCAAAGGTCCCTTCATAGAATCCTGGAGATCCTGAGAGGGAAGGGATCAGGGAGTCATCCCAAGAGCCCCACCCTGAGCACCCCTGAGAGTGCAGGTTTGGGCTGGGAGAGACCTTAGAGACCATCTTGTTGCACCTTCCACCAGACCAGGCTGCTCAGAGCCCTGTCCAGCTCTGTCACCCTGGGCAGCAGCAGCCACTGAGAGTTCAGGTGACACCAGGAGTGACACACACAGCCCCAGTGCCCTGCACTGCCACCACAACCAGCTTCACACAGGCCCAGAGACTGGACAAACCAAGGAATCCTGGAATGTTCTCAGTGGGAAGGGACCCTCAGGGATCATTGATCCCAGCCCCTGTCCCTGCACAGGCACCCAAACAACCCCACCCTGAGCAGCCCTGAGGGCTCTGTCAGTGAGGGGCTGGGAGCACAAACCCTGTGAGGAACAACTGAGGGAGCTGGGGGTGCTCAGCCTGGAGAAAAGGAGACTCAGGGGTGCCCTCATCACTCTCTGCAGCTCCTGAAAGGTGCCTGTGCTCAGCTGGGGCTGGGCTCTTTCTCCAGGCACTGACAGAACCAGAGCACACAGCCTCAACTGTGCCAAGGGAAATTCAGGTTGGATATTAGGAAAAAAATATAGTTTGGATATTAGGAAAAAGTTTTTTACAGAAAGGGTGATAAAGCTCTGGAATGGCTGCCCGGGGAGGTGGTGGAGTCCCCATCCCTGGGTGTGTTTAACAAAGCCTGGATGTGGCACTGGGTGCCAGGGTTCAGTTGAGGTGCTGGGGCTGGGCTGGACTCGATGATCTTGGAGGTCTCTTCCAACCCAGTGATTCCAAAATTCTGTGAATTTTGTGAATTCTGTGAATTCTGTGTCCAAAGGCTCCTGGAGCTCTGGCAGCCTTGGCATCGTTCCCTGGGGAGCCTGGGCAGTGCCCAGCAGCCTCGGGGGGCAGAACCTTGCCCTGAGCTCCATGCCAAGGCCCGGCCCAGCTCCAGCCCTTGCTGGGCTCCTGTCCCTGTCCCAGGGAGTTCAGTACCTGCAGAAGGGACTCCTGGATCTCATTGCAGTGGGATGTGGCTGGAGCCAAGTGTTCCATACTGTGGGAAAGGGTTTAAAACCCAAAGGAGGAAGGATCTGTGAAATCAAACTCTGGGATCTGGTCTGCTGGGATCTTCACCATTGGGATCTTCTGTCCCAGGACCAGAGAACCATGGAATTATTAAGGTGGGAAAGATTTTTAAGATCAAGTCCAACCATCAAGCCACCACCAAATTCATACTTGAGAGCCCAAATTCAGACTCCAGAGCCCAAAGCTGGGCAAGCTGGCGACTCTTCTGCCCAGCCCAGCCTTACCCCCTGACTCCCAGTGCCAGGGCAGATCCAGCAAAGGCAGATGATTTACAGGAGCTCTGGAATTGTGTGCAAGGCTAGAACTGGGGCCCAGATCTGCACATCAAAACAGATTCCCCATAAATTACTCTGTTAAGGCTTTTCAAAAAGTTTCACAGGGGGAGGGTTCATGAGGAACCTGTAATGTTTAATTAAAGGGGAGAAACTGATCCTGCCATGAAAATCTTCTCAATCCCATGCCAAGCTCATCACTGACTTGATTTATGGGACATAAACAGGCCAGAAAATGGCATAAGTGAGAAAGCTGAGGAACTTCTGCCAATTTTGGATACAGAGATGTGCAAAGGGAGAGGGATTTACAAACCAAGTGAGGCAAAGGTGGATGTGCAGCAAGAAAACAGGGAATAAACTCCTGGGCACAGGATGGGAGGATCCAGCCTAGATCCAACCTCCAGCTGCTGTTTTTGCTCCTACCCTGAGTTCTGCCTCTTGGCATGAAGGTCACTGCCATGAAATTCCTTATTGCTTAAATGACCTGTGTCCCTCAGGCTGGAATCCCACATGGAAAAGTGTCAGGGCTGCGATGTCGGTGACACAGACACTGCTCTGACTCTGGTGGGACTGACAGAATGACTCTGGACTGACACACTTCCACCCCACCCACTGCCAGGGGAACCTTCCTCCAGTTTTGCTGAGGTTTCCCTGCCCTGCTCATCCCCCTCAGTGTAACAGTGCCCATGGCAGGAGGCAATGTGTGCCCAGAAAGGGATTCTTGGTGTTATTCACATGGAAAAAATGCTGTGGGATTGCTTCAATCCCAGAACTAACTGGTCCCATGAGCTCAGCTCATGATTCTTGATCCCTGAGTGGAAGAATTTCCAAAAGTGAGGAGGGAGAGGCTGCTGGGTTTGTGCAGAAGGGAGCAGGGAGGCTGCAGTGCTGGGAAAAGAGATTGGCTTGGAGAGAGCTCAGCTGAGCCTGGCTCCCCACACCATCATTCCAGAGCAAAGCAGAGAATTTGGACTCCAAGAGCCACAGAAACCTGCAGCTGGGGCTGCCTCTGATGAGGAATTCACCAGCCACTAAACAGAGCAGCTCCCCACCACCAGGGAAAAGAGGGAAGTGAGGAATTCAAAGGCTGGGAGGGAAGGAGGTCACTGCAGAGCTCCTCCAGCTCAGCAGCAGTTTCACAAATGCTTTAAAGAATTTGAAATAAAACACTTTCAACACCACTCCCTGCTGGCCTGGCCGGGTCTGGGCACTGCAGACAAAGCTCAAAGCTCAAGGTTTTGGGAAAAAAAGGTGAACAAATGCAGAGGAATGTCAGGAGCAGCTCTCTGGTTGTACAAGGAGATGTCTCCAGCTCCTTGGATGATCCTTGTGGGCCTCTCCCAGCTCAGGACATTCCATGATTCTACAATTCCTCCTTCCTTTGGTCACTGTCAGAGTCAGGATTTTGCAACAAAGCTGAAGTTGAGTGAAGGGAATTGCCATGGCAGTCAGGTGCTCCTGTCACATCCCTGGAACATCCCACTGGCAGTCCCAGCTGAGGACCTGGAATGTTCCACCCCCTTGGGAAGAGGCTCTCACCGAGTTTTGGAGGTACCAGGGGCACAAGAGGGATTTCAAAGCAGAAGAAAACAAATCAGAAAGGCAAAAATACAAGGAAAAAGGCCCAACCCCAGTCCCTCAGGTGCAAAAATGTTGCAGGAGCCAGACTGAGCATGATCCACTTTCACGTTCCCACAACCAGGAATCATCCCTGATCTCCCCAGCCTGTAACTCCATTCCTTTCCCTTTCACAACACTCCAGCCAAGCCTCTGCCTTCCTCCTTTGGAAGTGCCTGGCCATGGCAGCAACTGCTCAGTCAAAACTTCAAGATCTGATTTTCCCTGGTTTTTAGGGACAAAACCAGGTCCAGCACAGAGCCAGCTCCTGTTTCTGCCCTGAGCTTTCCCACCTCCATCCCTGCAGAGCAGCTGGGGTTGGGGTGTGTCCCACAGCTCCAGGGATCCAGCTGGGAATGCAGTGGCAAGGGAAGGCATGGTTTAAAAAGAATTTAAGAAAAGGGAGTTAAAAAGTCATCCCAGCCAGCCTCAGGTCCTAAGGGAAGCTTCTCAGCTGTGTAGGCCTGAGATTTTCCTTTTCTTCCATCCCAGAGGGTTGTTGGCAGGACCATCAAGAAAATCCAACAAGAGTGAGAGAGGGAGGTAAAGAGAAAAGCTGGGCAGCACTGGGAGCAGAGGGAGGAGGGAATGCAAAAGGAGGAAGGAAAAGAATCGGGGACGTGGGCGAGTAAACGAGCCAAAAATTTGGGTTAAAAAAGCAGGGTCTGAAAAAGGCAGTGAAAATGGAGCAGCCCAGCAAAAACCCCTGGGGTAGAGGCAGCTGGGACAGCCCTGGAGGATGGGAGTCATGGGAAGAGGGATGGACACACAGACTGCAGGATGGAGACTGGGAACTGGAATGTTCCACCCCCTTGGGAAGAGGCTCTCACCGAGTTTTGGAGGTACCAGGGGCACAAGAGGGATTTCAAAGCAGAAGAAAACAAATCAGAAAGGCAAAAATACAAGGAAAAAAGCCCAACCCCAGTCCCTCAGGTGCAAAAATGTTGCAGGAGCCAGACTGAGCATGATCCACTTTCACATTCCCGTAACGAGGAATCATCCTTGATCCAGTGTCTGCATTCCCACAACCAGGAATCATCCTTGATCCAATGTCTGCATTCCCACAACCAGGAATCATCTCTGATCCACTTTCACATTCCCACAACCAGGAATCATTTCTGATCCATTTTCACATTCCCACAACTAGGAATCATCCCTGATCCAGTGTCTGCATTCCCACAACCAGGAATCATCCCTGATCCAGTGTTTGCATTCCCACAATCAGGATTCATCCCTGATCCACTTTCACATTCCCACAACCAGGAACCCTGTCCCTGTCCCTGTCCCTGTCCCTGTCCCTGTCCCTGTCCCTTCCTGCCCTCCCCTGCCCTGGGAAGTGTCCCCGAAGCTCCAGAGGAGCTCAGGGATGGAGCACAGCCCGCTGGGAGTGGGACCAGCACCCTCCGCCACGGGCACCTCTCCCATCTGCTTTTCCCTGTGCCAGATGGGCAGGGGAGGGAGGGAAGGAGGGAGGGATGGGGGATGGAGCCGCATCGCTGGGATGGCGGGGATTCATTTCTTCCCATTCTTTTCCCAGTGCCATTTAAGCGGCTGGCCCCAAAACGCTTTCTGATTGCTTTGCTTGCCCCAGTGACACCAAGGCAGGAGCCTTTCAGAATTAATCATTTCGAGGCAGAGAGAGAAAAAAGCAGCAGCTCCGACCCCAAAGGCACACACACCTCCCTCCTCCTCCTCCTCCTCCTCCTCCTCCCCCTCCCCGCATGTTTTGGAGCTGCTGGAGCAAAAGGGGAGAGCGAACAGGAGTAATTTTCCACGGATGCAGGGAACAATCGAGCCCCGCATGGTTTTTCTGGTTCAAACGCTTCCCTGCAGCAGTTCGTGCTCATCCCCGGCACACAAAGGCGATGCACATGCAGGGACCGGTCGTGTCTTGCTCCAGCCGCCGGTGCCGAGGTGCGGGGGACGGGAGGAGCGGGGGAGATGCTGCAGCTCCGCTCCCTGGGCAGGGGATGGCTGGAGCCGGCTCTGAGTCAGCCCCGGGCACAGCCCCTGCCCTGCCCAGGGACGGGAGAGGGCACAGGGAGGAGGAACCCCTGGGTTTAGGGGTTGGGGTTCAGGGGCATCTTTGGTTTTGGTGCAGAGAGAGTTTGGGGGAGGAAGGAGGACATTGTGGCTTCACAGCGGTTCCTGCTCCAGCCTTGTGCCCGATTTCTCCTGGGATCAGCCCCTCCACTCACACCGAGACCCCTGCCCCATCCAAGCGCTGCTCCCTGGGGACAGGGTGTGCTGGTGCTGAGGATGGATCCTGGCACCACCTGGGGAGAGGCTTTAGAGGGGAGCAGGGAGCCCTGGGCACCCTCAGCACCATCCCCCTGAAGGGGCTGGGCAGTGCTGGGGCAGGGACAGGACCTGGCTGTGGGGTCAAGCCCTGAAGGACAGAGGGGTCAACTCCAAGTCAAGCAAAGCCTTGCCAGGACCTTTTTTCCCCTTGGTCCCTGATTTCCTTCCCATCCCAACTCCTTTCAAAGAATCCTGGAATGGTCTGTGTTGGAAGGGACCTCAGAGCCCACCCAGTGCCACCCCTGCCATGGCAGGGACACCTCCCACTGTCCCAGGCTGCTCCCAGCCCTGTCCAGCCTGGCCTTGGGCACTGCCAGGGATGCAGGGGCAGCCCCAGCTGCTCTGGGCACCCTGTGCCAGGGCCTGCCCACCCTGCCAGGGAACAATTCCTGATTGCCAAGATCCCATCCAGCCCTGCCCTCTGGCACTGGGAGCCATTGCCTGGCTCCTGTCCCTGCAGGCCTTGTCCCCAGTCTCTCTTTAGAGGGAGGAATTTGATCCCTCACTCCAAGCTTCACCCTCAGTCCCCTCAGGAGGAAGGGTCCTCAGAAATCCCTCCCCACATGTCAAACCTGTGAAAAGATCAACTATTATAGCCCAGACTTGCCCCAAGTAAGAGCTTCAGACTTCTGAACCTAAAAGAGCTTTGAAATGTCCATCTCTGGGGCCTGCAGGACAGCAGGAGGTGTGGTTTGGTCTGGCAGCTTTGCTGCTCTTGCACATCACTTCATGGCACCATTTCTGAGCCCCTTTGGCTCCTCTTCCCTGGGGTGTGCCTGTTAAACCCTCTGGGAGCACTCAGGGCTCAAGGGACAACACCTCTGGTCTTGTGGGAATCCTGTCAAGAGGACCCTTAGCTCTGGCTGGGAAGAAATATGAAAAGCCCCCAGTTTCCACAAAAAAAAACCCACAAGAATTCTTAGTTCCTCATCAAAGATCAGCACACAGGAGCTAAATAGACCCAGACTCCTGCTGGGAGATCTCTAAGCAACATTTTTGTGGTGCAGAGTGAGGTTTTCCTTCCACCAAACTCCTTCCACCTCCATCCTCCCGAGGCAGGGGCTCAGCCAGGGCTGGTTTGGATTCCTTTGCCAGAGCACTGGGGGCAGCTTCCAACAGAACATCACAGCAGAGACCCCCAGGGATCACAGGATCCAGTGTGAGGATCCAACAGCAACTTTGAGATGGGATATTGGCAATCAGGAATTGTTCCCTGGCAGGGTGGGCAGGCCCTGGCACAGGGTGCCCAGAGCAGCTGGGGCTGCCCCTGCATCCCTGCCAGTGCCCAAGGCCAGGCTGGACAGGGCTGGGAGCAGCCTGGGACAGTGGGAGGTGTCCCTGCCATGGCAGGGGTGGCACTGGGTGGGCTTGAACAAACCATAACCCACAAACCATTCTGTGATTGTGTGGAATTCTTTCAGTGCCCAGCTGTGGCTCAGGGTGCTCCCAGGTGTGGCTGTGGCTGCAGGGGCCAGGGAGGAGCTGCCTCTGCCTGGGGAGCTCCTGTGCTGAGCTGAGCTGAGCTGAGCAGGCAGAGGGGGCAGTGCCACTGTGTTTGTGTCCCCAGTGGAAGGACACGACTCCAGTGAGGATGCCAGAGCCTGCATGGAGCTGATGGTGTGGAAGATCAGAGAGGATGGCCCTGCATCCCTGGCAGGACAGGGCCTGGAGCAGCCTGGGACAGTGGGAGGTGTCCCTGCCATGGCAGGGGTGGCACTGGATGGGCTTTGAGGTCCCTCCAACCCAAAGCATTCCATGATTCTGTGATCCTTGTCAAATCCTAACCCTGCCATGTAGATGTGCCAAACTCTTCCCTCCTTGTTCTGCTTGGGTGTTTGTGCTTTTTTAGCTCCGTTTCCAACATCCAGCAAATGAATTTAGAAACACTTGGGTTCTACCTAAGAGGTGATGGCACTGAGGTGGTCGTGCAGAGATGCTTTCTGTAAATAACTTGTGTGGGAATGATTCTGGATGGCTGAGAGGCTTCCTTGACAAGAAGCAGGGAAAGCAGAAAGGAAGATTTACAGAGGAAAGTCTCAGTTTGCTTTGCCTACCAAAACAAAGAGGTTGGATTGCTACACACAAAAGCACCAAGAGAAAGCCAAGATGCCAATTTAAGCATAAAGACAATGCTGGCATGAAACCAACTGGGGGAAAAAAATTGGCTTAAATAAATAAAACTGGAATTATAAAGGAGCTTTGTAACTCTGAGAGCTCCCAGCTTGTGCAAGGGACACATTGGGGGCTGAAGGGGGAGCTCTGTGCCTTTCTGAGTCCTTGGACCACATGTGGACAGCAGGATTGGGCTCAGAAGGTCCCTCCCTGCCCTATCCAACAGCAAACACATTCCACATCCAGGTCTCCAAACTGGGAAGCCAAACCTTGCAGGTGGAGAATGCTCAATGTGCCCATAAAGCTGCACCAAGAGCTCTTGAAAAGCCAATCCAAGGATTGGGAATGCCTTGGGAATGCCTTGGGAGCTTTTCAAAACATTCCAAGAAGCAGGGATCTGGGAGAGCTGCAACAATAGCTGATTTCCAAGGAAAATGAAGTTCAGCTTGTTTTCCCAAATCCCAGTTTCCTCCCAATGCGTCAGAGCTGTTCTACCTGGAGGTCAGGGGGGAAAAAAGTCATGGAAAAAAAGGCCTCATTGGAACTAATAAGTATTTTGGATGAAAGAAAAGACTTTGGATGTGTCCTGTCAGAATCCAGTGAGGACAGACTGGAGAGAAACTGCTCCTGCCTGTGGGAAGTGAGGGATGAACAGCAGCCATGGATTTAAGGGGAAAAGCCCAAATACTTTGTAAATACAGCCAAGTATTGGAAGGGATTGTGTGGGAAAGGTTGGCCTCCCTCTCTCTGAAGGGTTTTCTGAACAGCTTTGTCAGGAAGGGCTCCTGAAAATCCCTTCCTCTTTTAGGGCAGGGATTTGGGTTATTTGTTATTTGTCCTACAATGGTGACTAACACCACCTGTGACCCAAAATGGGCTCCTCTGAACCCCTCTGTCCCAAACTGGACACAGAACTGGCAGGGACCCCAAGGACCCTGCACATCCCACAGTCACCTGGAAACACCTCCTGAAGCAGCTGAACACCCTGGTCCCAGCCTTGGCATCACAGTTTGGACCAGAATGATAAAGGCTTAATCATATTAATTAACTTCATTTGCATGGAAGCCTCAGGAAAGGCTTGTTGTTAAAATTCAGAGTTTTTTAAGTCCCAGGGGCACTGAGAGCAATGATACAAATACTCAGAGTTTTGGTGCCATTGTGTCAGGGGTGGCTCCTGTCCATCACCATCAGCCTGAGAATGATCAAATAAATCCAGTTTTCTGTAAAGTGATATCCTGCAGCCACATCCATAACATGGGAAAAGCATCCAGTTGCCCCTAGCAGCAATATTCCTGATCACAATTAAAACCTTAAAATTGCAGAACATAAACCTGACAATGCCAAAACAGCAGAGAAACCACGGGAAAATAAGCCAAATGGGATAGAAAAGAGAATTAAACATGATTATCAGTGCCAAAGTGATCTTCCATTCTTTTAAAGGTGACAAGGAGATCAAGAAAATAAAATAATAATTAAAAAAAGGGAGCTGAGGTAGGATTAGGAGAGATGATTTAGGTTAAAAGGCACATTTTGCTTTGGAATATTATTTACAAAGGAGACTTTTCAAAAACTCTCCCCAGTCCATTTTCCCCAGAGAAAGGGGAGGGAGCAGCAGAGTGAGATCAGCTCCCACCTCAGCTCTGCCTTCTCCCACCCTCAGCTTCCCAATCCCTGGGGACACGAGGTGGCTCCTGCTGGAATCACAGCTCCAAAGGGGCAGCACGGGGCCACAGGGGGAGCCTAAACACACAAACCTGGGCTCCCTGTCTCAGGATGGACTTGATGATCTTTAAGATCTCTTCCAACCTCGAAAAAACAAACAAAAAAACCCACCCCAAAACAACAACAACAACAAACCCTCAACCAACCAAACAAACAAAAAAAAACCCCAACAACAACCCCTCCCTAAAAAAAAACCCATTTAAAAAACCCCAAAAAACCCCAAAACCCCAACAACAACCCCTCCCCAAAAAAAAAAAAAACCATAAAAGAAAAAGAACCCAAAAAAACCCAAAACCCCAACAACCCCTTCCTAAAAAAAAACTATAAAAAAAAGACTCCAAAAAACCCCCAAAACCCCAACAACAACCCCTCCCTAAAAAAAAACTCATTAAAAAAAAGACCCAAAAAAACCCCAAAACCCCAACAACAACCCCTCCCTAAAAAAAAAAACCCATAAAAAAAAGACCCAAAAAACCCCAAAAAACCCCAAAAAACCAAACAAACTCCCCCCCCAAAAAAAAAATACAAAATAAAACAACAAACAAACAAAAATACCCCCGGCCCTAGGGATGCTGTGGGATCCACCCTGCAGGGATCAGGTTTAAGCTAAGCCCAAGCCTGGGTTTAGCAGAGCTGCAGAGTGGTGGCTCTGTGCACTGTACTAAAGCCTGACCTGGTGGCTCCCATTGCTTCCTGTCACATCCTGTTCCTTCAAGGGTTCCTGGTGATATTTTCCTCCCTAAAGAGCCCAAGAAAGCTGAAGATGGGCTGAGAGTGATGATCCTGGAGCCAGGTGAGGCTGTGTGTGAAGCCAAACGAACACGGGAATGTTGAGGGGAATGAGGAACTGAGAGCTGAGAAATGAAAGTGCTGTAGGACAAAAGAGCAGGGAAGCAGCAGGAAGGCAGAGCACCACCAAAATCGGACAGGATTTACTCACCAGGGAAATTCTGACCCCAAAAGAGACAAACATTGATAAGGGAATCAGAAAAGGGCTAAATACCCCAGGAAACAGATTTCACAATGAAATCTCAGCTCATGTCCAGTTCGTTTCCAGTACTCACAGCCATTCCCAGTCTTCCACACACCTCTGAGGAGGGAGATTTTCAGCTCATCACCTGATGTAGCTGGCAGAAGTCACCATGAGCAGGAAATCAAGCTAAGTAGGTCACAGCTCCAAGCCTGAGCAGTCATTTCAAGGGTCTTTACCTTCCTTATGCCACCTCTTTATCTTCCAGCACTTTAGGAATTTTGCTGCTCTCGTTTAGAGCTCAGCTCTGCTGGAAGTGGGGTTTGCTCAGCCAAAGAGGAGTCAGGGTGTCCGTGTGTGCCACCCAGAGCAGGACACATGGGAATGAAGAGCTCCCTGGAGTCTGGCTCCTCTGGAAACACCAGGACAGGCAGTGAAGCACTGCACTGCTCATCTCCCTCCTGGAGCAATGAACCCTTCAAACCTCAGCTTCTCCCAGAGTGAAGGACCAACAGGAGGCAGGGGAAGCTCATCTGTATCTAGAACAGCTTCATAAATAAAACTGGAACATTCTGGTACTGAATTAAAGCTGTTTTCATTTTAAAACCTCCGCTCCTGAGTGTGGTGGCAGCCTGGGGGCTCCTTTGATGGCAGTGCCAGTCCCTTAGGGAGCACCAATTCTTTGGACTTTGGTTTGTCACTTCCAGAGGAGGTTTGTCACTCCCTGGGGAGATGCCAAGGCCAGCCCAGACCCCCTTCCAGAGAGGATTTTTGCCTGCAGAGGCTCAGGGATGGGCAGGTTGCTGCAGGGAGGGCTGGTGCTCACCAGAGCTGTCACGCTGCCACCTCTCCCAGCCTGGAAATCAGGAGTATTTGTAAAAAAAAAGATGTAAACAAGGGAAGCTGCTCAGCTGGGCAGGCTCCAGCCCTGCTCTCACTGCAGGGATTGCTGACAATCCCAGCACACAGAGCCCTGAGTAAATATTGGTTCAGACACGGATGCAGAGAGCACGAGGCCGCCTGCAGCTCAGCAAACAGCCTGGCCAAAGCAGCTTTCCCCAGGCTGCACCTTCCTCTTCCTCCTGCAGTCGAAAACCAGCCTGGCAAAAGAAACTTTTTACCAAATTGGACCTTCCTGTCCCTCCTGCAGCTGAAAAACCAGCCTGGCAAAAGAAGAAACTTTTTACCAAATTGGACCTTCTTGTCCCTCCTGCAGTCAAAAACCAGCCTGGCAAAAAAACCCTTTTAACCAAAGCTGCACCTTCCTGTCCCTCCTGCAGCTGAAAAACCAGCCTGGCAAAATAAACCTTTTTACCAAATTGGTCCTTCCTGTCCCTCCTGCAGTCAAAAACCAGCCTGGCAAAAGAAACTTTCTACCTAATTGGACCTTCCTGTCCCTCCTGCAGTCAAAAACCAACCTGGCAAAAGAAGAAACTTTTAACCAAATTGGACCTTCCTGTTCCTCCTGCAGCTGAAAAACCAGCCTGGCAAAAGAAAACCCTTTTAACCAAAATTGGACCTTCCTCTTCCTCCTGCAGTCAAAAACCAGCCTGGCAAAAGAAACTTTTTACCAAATTGGACCTTCCTGTTCCTCCTGAAGCACCCCTGTGCCTTGAGCACAAGGATTTCTGGCCAGTGACAGAATCCACGTGGATTATCCCCAAAATAAAGCAGTGTGGAGCACACAGAGCTGGAAGAAATCCACCTTAGCCTGTAGGTCTCTGGCTCTCAGGGTGAACTGGTTCCCTCAGCCCCAATTCTCCAAAGGGGTGAGTGTGGGATAGAACTGATTCCAGGCAAAAGAACCTTCCCTGCCCTCCAGGCCTGCTCATTTTATTTATGGGAAAATATGCTGGTAAATGCTCTTATCACAGGCAGGATCTAATGGTGAGGGGGGCAAAGTCTCCTTTGAGTATCTCCACGTTAATGAGCTGCTGGGTGAGATGTTTCAGCAGGCACAGCTCCCCCTGAGCTGCTTTGTGACAGAGCAGCCTCTGCACAGGCCCTAACGCTCATCCTGCTGGCAGCTGTTTGTTTGGATAACATTTCCAAACGAAATGAGGGGTTACAAAAGCAGAGCTGCACTTCCTCATCCCTGAGGCTGCCTGAGCCAAGCACAAGAGGAATTGGAGGAAAACAAGGCAGGCTGTGCCATTCCCCTTCCCCTTCCCAGCAAGGGATTGTCCTGCAGGAAAAGCTGGGATGGTGGTGGATTCTGAGAGGGGGGCAATGGAAATAAAAAATAAACTCCTAAATCCACCATACAGGCTCCAGCAAGCAAGAGAGGGGAAGGAAAATGTTCATATCCAGGGAGCCTGAAATGCTGCTTATGGTGGGATTGATTATGAGGGGTGGTGGATTCTGAGAGGGGGGCAATGGAAATAAAAAATAAACTCCTAAATCCACCACACAGGCCCCAGCAAATAAGAGAGGGGAAGGAAAATGCTCATGGAGGAATTCCAGGGAGATTGAAATGCTGATTATGATGGGATTGATTATGAGGGTGGATTATGTGGTGGATTCTGATATTATGATTATGTGGTGGATTCTGAGAGGGGGGCAATGGAAATAAAAAATAAACTCCTAAATCCACCACACAGGCTCCAGCAAGCAAGAGAAGGGAAGGAAAATGTTCATGTCCAGGGAGCCTGAAATGCTGATTATGGTGGGATTGATTATGAGGGGTGGTGGATTCTGGGAGGAGGGGGAATAGAAACAAAAAATAAACTCCTAAATCCACCATACAGGCTCCAGCAAGCAAGAGAGGGGAAGGAAAATGCTCATGTCCAGGGAGCCTGAAATGCTGCTGATGGTGGGATTGATTGTGAGGGGTTTGCAAAGGGTTTGCTCAGGACCCCAACACCCTTTCCATGCAAACAGCAGGGACAGGGCTTCACTCCCTCCCCAAATTAACTCCCCTCTGTGACTCCTCTGCAAGACAAAGAGTTCCAATGTGGGAAATGGATTTGCAGAAAATTCTTAAAATGAAGAAATTTATCCTTGAAGAGGTAATTTTAGATGATTGGCATTAAGACATTTATAGCATGGTGTGGCTAAAGCTGATAGGACAAGAAATTCTTAAAATGTATTGTAATAATTGGCTTCTGACTGTGATGGTGTGAACTATAACATCTGTATTGTTTCACCCTTCACAGGACACTGAACATTGAATAAAAGTTTTTAAAAAGCCTCTCAGTTGCCTCATATCTGGGCAACTGAGAAAAGGGCATGAAAAATCTCAGAAAAAAATCTGAAAAATCTCAGAAAAGAGCAAAATCTAACATCCATCAGCTCTGATGTAACTCGGGAGAGGGGTTGGAGCTGAGCTGCCTCTGGCCCAGCAGAAACGAAACAGAAAATGGGGTGGGGAGGGGAGGCTGTTGCAACGTCTTTCACTCCATTGTTTTGCAACCACCTCCAAATTCCTCGGGGCCATTTGTTCACAACTGGCAGCAACAGCCAGAGAAAAATCAATACAGGAATCAGCGTTGTGGAACATCATCCCTAAATTGCAGACCCATAACATCAAAGTGTCCCTGCACACTTCCCAGAAATCATAGGGTGCCACCCTCTGAGTGTTTCTTGTGGCTCTTGCTCTTGGCCAAGCCCCTTTCCAGCTGATTTCCTGTTCCCACATTATTTTTATGTGGGAACTGCTCTGTTTGATCCTGCAGACTCAAAAAGAACAATTCAGCCTTTCCCAGGTGCCCAGGTGATGTTGGATTCCAGCCTTCATTCAGATAAATGAGAATTTACAGCATTTTAAACATCTATTACCTCATCTGTATCCAATCCCTCTCCATGCCAGCTGTTTTGAAGTGGAAAAACAGAGATCCAAAGTTTTCTTTTTTTTTTTTTTTTTTTTTTTGTTGGCCTGATAACTGTTTTCTTCTAGTTCAGTATCTCACAAAGATCTTGGAAAAATAAATTCTTCCCTGTGCTGGTACACACCTAAAAATTCTAGCTTCATTTGGCAGAGTCTCCTTCCAGCACAAGTGGGTCTGCAGAAAGGCTGACCTTCAAATGAAATCATTCTCACAGGGATGACAATGAAAATGAGAGTTTTTCCAGCTAGGAAAGGTGTTCTAATTACTTGTCCCACAAAGATCAGAATAGATTCTGACACACTAAAGAGTGATTTAGTGGGGGAGTATTTAAAATTAGATAACTGCTACTTAACTGTTACCTGTGAGGAGATGAACCAGAAGTACTAAGGAAGGAGAGGGGTAGATTTAAAAGCCATTTTTTTATTAAGACTTATAAAATATAGGTCTGATAAGTGTAGAAAAATTACTCTCCAGTGTTTTGATAATGCCTCACAAGCTTTTGCTGTCCTTTGTCTCCACAGAGAGCTGACCAACAGGAACATTTCAATTATTCCATGACTAAAATCAGAGGGTGAAGTCATCACAGACAATGATTTCTACGAAAACATGTCCTGATGACATCTCTGCCTCAGCCTCTGTCCTGTTTTGGTGCTTGGCTGCATCTACAGACACCTCTCAAAACTGCAAGAATAAGCAGAGTCTTCTTGCACTGGAATGGAGAGAAAAGGCAATCAGACCCACTTGATTTGAAACCTGCTTCAATAAATCAATAAATTACTGTATTTTATTCCCATTTTTGGGGAGGTACTTAATGGGCAATGCTATGCATGGAGTGCACATGCTTTGGGAGGGAGCTCATGTTTTTCTCTCATGTTTTTCTCTCATGTTTTTCTCTCATGTTGTTTTTCCCTTGTCAGCAAATCAGAGCAGGATGGATTCCCCTGCTGCTCTTAAATGCCACAAACATCCATTTCCACCTTCCAGGAGAGCCCTGAGAGCGTGATGCAGCACAGCACAAAACACACAGGGCTTTCTGCTACTCATCAAAAAGGATTTTTGTCCCATTCCCCATCCCTGGAGCTCTGCTGCTCCTCTAGAACACAGATGCAGGAGCAGCCTCAGCTCCAACAGTGGCAGAAAACCAGGCAGAAGCAGCAGTTTTTGCAGCTGTGTGATTTAATCCTGCTTTAATCACCTGAATGACAGAAGGGTTTATCTCTCCTTCTTGGAATAAATGATGTTACAGAGCTGTGGTTTCGACGTGCAGGATTTCAGAACCTTGGGAGATTTATGGGTGTTTCAGCTCCTGAACATCTTTCTAAGCACTGATCTTGTGTTATCTGATCACAAACACTTGCACACCTGAAAACACAGGGAAGAGGGAAGACAGTTACTTATCCCACACCCATTTCTTGCTCTAATACGTTCCCAACAGTTTTTAATCTGGTTTGCTCCTTGTGCTGCAATAAACTCATCCTCCAGACTATTTCAGAAAGTTAAATCCATAAAAGCTTGACAAAGAATCACTGACTGGTGATTTGAACTATTGTTTGAGACTCTTTTTTTGTGAAAAGAGGGTAAAAAGCAGAAGGAAACAAACTAAAAAAGGAAAATCTGGGAAAATCAGCACCTTGGCTTTTCTCAGCCTGAAACAATTTCAACTTGGATCCTTAACAGAGATCAGTTGGTGCTTCTGTCCTTTCCTCATTAACTGCTCTGGTTATTGAGTAACTCAGGCTGTACAAGATTCTTTCCCAGGAGGTTTCAGGCAGCCCAGTTGCTGTGACCTGCTTGGGGTAAGAGCACAGAGCAACTGGGACCTGCTGGGGCTCTCTGGAGAGCTCCCTCAAGAGCTGAGAGCTGACACCAGCTCCTGGCTGTGGGACTGGGAGAGTCCTTGGGAATGCAGTTGTTGGAGAGGGGAAGGCTGGGGTAGCTGGAATGAGGAGGACTTTGTGTGTTTGAGGACACCTGCACAGCATTTGGGATGAACGTGGTGGATGAGATCCTCTGTTTGCAATGGTTGTAAAAATGCAATGTAATAAAGAAACAAAGAAGGATCCAAAGCTGTCCAAAGGAGGGACACAGAGCTGGGGAAGGGCTGAGGAAAAAAGGAATTCAGCAGCAAATCCCAAAGCCAAACAGGACCCAGATGTCCTGGAAATCAGCAGACATGCAGAGAACCAGACCAAGGTGCCCAAGCTGAGCTCCTCTAAGGCAGGAGCATCCCTTGGGATGTGCTCAGCAACTGTTCCAGGCATCACAGCAGATCTGGCTCATCTCAGACACTGCAGAAAGGGCCCTGGGGGTCCTGGTCAGGGGCAAGTTGGATCTGAATCACTGCTGGGCCCTGGCAGCCCCAAGGGCCACCCTGTGCTGGGGGCACCAGGCCCAGGGAGGGATTGTCCCACTCTGCTCTGCCCTGGGGCAGCCTCACCTCCAGTGCTGGGGGCACTTTGGGCACCACGAGATCAGAAGGAGCCAAAGCTGTTGGAGAGTGGCCAAAGGAGGGACACGGAGCTGGGGAAGGGCTGAGGAGCAGCTGAGGGCACTTGGCTGGTTCAGCTGGAGCCCAGGAGACTGAGGGGAGGCTCCTTGGGGGCTGCAGCTCCTGCCCAGGGCAGGCACAGGGGCAGGGGCTGAGCTCTGCTCTGGGACAGGAACAGGAGCCCAGCAAGGGCTGGAGCTGGGCCAGGCCTTGGCATGGAGCTCAGGGCAAGGTTCTGCCCCCCGAGGCTGCTGGGCACTGCCCAGGCTCCCCAGGGAATGGTGCCAAGGCTGCCAGAGCTCCAGGAGCTCCCAGGGCTGCTCAGGGTGGGGTTCTTGGGGTGCCTGTGCAGGGACAGGGGCTGCACTGATCATCCCTGTGGGATCCAGCTCGGGATATTCTGGGATGCTGTGGATCTTCCCTGTGTGTTGAAAGCAGCTGTGCCACAGCAGAGCTGGGCTGCTCAGACTGTCAGGGCTCACTGCCCCCTGAATCAGGTAATTCCAGGGACTGAGATCCCAAACTGGGAATGCAGCTGGAGCAACAACCCTGCTCCAGAGTTACTCTGCCACAGGAAGGGCAGTCATGGCAAAAACCAGCTGGGGATGGCAACATCTCCAACTGCCTCAGCCATAATCCTGAAATTGTGAGTCAGAGGCTTCTGTGTGAGGATTTCTGAATCAGTGTCTCTGCTAAAGTGAAGTTGGGCTCTCTCAGCAAAACTGCAGCTGGAACTAATCCCCCGTGGTGTTTGACACAAACCCAGCACAGGTTGCTTGGGCTTTTGCAGAGCTCTCCAGGCACTCAGCTGTGAAATGGAGTGATGGACCATGGAGGTGACAGGGATTCAGAGGGCAAAGCTGTTCCCAGTTCTCAGGGAAGAGGAAACAGCTGCAGCGCTGATTCTGCTCACACAGAGCCATTATAAGGAATTACAGGAGGATTACTACAGCAATAATAAATGCCATTATTGGAAATAATGAAATCTATCACCGAGTGCTGATGTAGCCCTTCCACCCCCTGACACCTCCAGCCCCCAGCAGGAAAACCTTGCTAGCACAACACACAAACCAGGAATTGCTAAATCTCCTCTGATGTGCTCCGTGTGCTCCGGATATTCCGGAATTGCAGCTCTGCCATTGTTTCAGGCTGGACTCTGGGCAATGCATTAAACAGAAGAGTTTCCCCTCCATAAATCAACACCCTCGAGGCTGAGGTGAGCACAAGCTCCGTTTATGTCGTGTTCTGGGAGCTGAGTGCAGATGCCTGCAGCAGGAAAAGGACTTTCTTCTCATCCCTTTCACTTTCCAAGACTCCCAGAATTTTTTTCCCTGGCTGCTGGCCAGGCCAGGCTTCTCTGAGCTGCAGGAGAGCAAACACTGTTGAATTTTTGTTTTTAATTTTGACTTTTTTTATTGGACACTTTGTTCCATCCTGGGTTATTCCAGCAGCTTCAGGACACAAAAGGTGGGTGGAGATTTAGACAATGATCCCTCTGCAAAGTGGAGCTGATCAATCCATTGTGCTCAGAGCTCCTGGATGGGGATATTTTCAAGCAAATAAAAATAAAGGTAGCAATAAAACCCCCTAAGAAGTGGTCAAATGCAGCTCTGGTAGCTGCAGGCAAGAAAACAGGTGTGTTGTGGCCTGAGTTGATGAAGAAAAAAAGAAATGCAGCCATCTATAAGTTTTTTAATGGAAAACCATGATTTTTAAAACCATTACAATGTCTCTTTAGCAGTTTTATTTGGTTCTATAAACACCTTTCCCCACTTAACTTACAAGGCATCCCTGCCTACAAACACCATCACTTACACCATTATTTTGAGCTCTCTTTCCATACAGGATAAAATCCACTGCTCAGGATGTGCCCTGGATGTGCCTCTGCCTTGGTTTGCAGGCTGAAATGATCAGAAATGGCTCAGCCAAAGATTTGATTCCCAAACCCATGGGAATGATGACCTATTTAGCTTTTTGTGCACATTTCCTGCTTTAAAATGGATTTTGAAGGCTTTTGGATTTTGAGGGCTGACCCTCACCCCCAAGGCATGAAGCTGCTTCCATCAGTCCCATCCAGAAGAGCAGTGGGGGTGTCCTGTTTCCAAATTCCCATCCTTTCCTCGGGACTGTTCTTGTTGTGGGACTGCACAAAGACCCAACCACATCCCCAAGCCATGGATTTCCAAGCCCCTGGCAGGAGATGGAAAGCAGAGGGCATGGCTTGGCTGGTACAGGGATGAGCCCAACTTCTGCTGTGTAAATAACCAGAATTTATCCACTTTGTCATGAAGCAGAGCAAAAAAAGTCTTTTTAGCCTAAAAGATCATCACTGTCAACAATTCCCACTCCTAGTCCCCAACTGATCCATTAACCAACTCTTCCCCATCCCTATTCCCCTATAAATCCACGATCCAATCATTCCCCATCCCTATTCCCCTATAAATCCATAATCAAACCATTCCTCATCCTTATTCCCCTATAAATCCGTGATCCAACCATTCCTCATCCCTATTCCCCTATAAATCCATGATCCAACCATTCCTCATCCCTACTTCCCTATAAATCAACCATTTCCCATCCCTACGCCCTTATAAATCCATAAACCAACCCTTCCTCTTCCCTATTCCACTATAAATCCATAAACCAACTTTTCCTCATCCCTATTTCACTCTAAATCCATGAACCAACCTTTCCCCATCCCTATTTCCCTATTAATCCACAAACCATCCATTCCTTATCCCTTTTCCACTATAAACCCATAAACTCACTGTTACCCATCTCTATTCCCTTATAAAACCTTCACCTAGCTATTCTCCATCCCTATTCCCTTATAAATCCATATACCAACTATTTCCCATCCTTATTCCATCCTAAACCCACAAACCAACTCCTCCCCATCCCTATTCCCCTATAAATCCATAAACTACAGCGAGCCCAAAGGGGAGCAGTCCAAACAAAACCAGCTCACAACTCCAGAACCCGACTTTTCAGGGACCCACCCCACTGCTTGTGGTGGGTTTATTATTAATTTTTAATTAAAACTTTCCCTCAGCATAGAGCTCCGTGCGAAGCCCTGAGGGCGCGATGCCCACGGGGGTCCCACAGGTGATCCTGCGGCCGCCTCTCCGCCGCTTCCAGCCCCAGGGCTGCACCCTACGGACGTGCCCGTGTTTTTCCATGACTCTTCACGTCTCTCCCTCCCGGTGCTCCCTTCACACCCCGCTCCTCCCCCAGCCCCCCCGGTTACCTCAGCCGGGCGGGGCGCGGGAGCGGGACTCGAACCGGCGGCTCCGAGGGCAGTGAGGGGTTGCGGAGCGCCCGCCGGCCGATGCCCCGCCAGGCCCCGCCCCGCCCGCGCCGCGCGCAGCCAATCACGCGCCGCTATCCCCCGCCTCCCGTGCGGCACCCCCAGCCGATGTCCCTCCCACCGCGCTCCTTTTAGCCAATAAACAGCGAGATATTTAAATAGACATCTAAACTGCCCAATAAAAGCTGATTTCTCGTGCGGGGGCGTGGCACGAGCTGAGAGGCGTGGCTTCTTAGGGGGCGTGACAGAGGGAGGGTATATAAGGAGGCAGTGGGGCCGGGGTGCCATTTTGTGTAGCAGCGCCTGGGGAGAGGGGGGCGGAGGCGGCGGAGGGTTTCGGGGTTCGGACCAGAGCGGCCGGATGGTGAAATCCTCCCTGCAACGGATACTCAACAGCCACTGCTTCGCTAGAGAGAAAGAGGGGAATAAAAGCACCATCATGCCCGCTGTGCTGAGCCTCAGTACCGGACAGAGCAGGTGAGGCGCCGCGGCCTCCCTCAGCCTCGCACCGCTGGGCCCTCGCTGTCTCCTTCCTCTTCCTCATCCTCGTTGTCGCCTCCCTGGTGGCCGGAGATGGGCGGGGGACGCTGCGTGGCCAGCGGGGGAGGGGCGGCCTGGCCCTGGCCCCGCGGGGAAAGGCGGCAGGGGAGGGTGGAAAAAGCACAAAAAAAAGGAGATTTTGAGGCCCCAACGCTGCCCCGGCCCTGGGAGGGACCCCTGAGGGCACCCCCGGGCTGGGGGAGGCTCCGGACAGGGCTGGGGGGGGGGGGGGGGGGGGGGGGCGAGGGGAAAACAATAATTAGGCAAAGATATTGAAGGATTGAAGGCTGTTATCCCCTTATGTAACCGTGGATACTCCGCAAAACGAATCGAGGGTAAGAGTGTTACGAGAGCTGGTGGTTAAAAACTCAACCGAAAGATTAAAACACCCCCCACAGGTGCTGGGAAGAAAGAAAATACCTGAATTAAGGTGGCTGGTGTGGAGCGGTGGATGCTCAGGACATCGAGCTGCCCTTTCCACCTCGTGTGTGGACTGTGCAAGGAGTTCTTTAACCGTTTTATATTTAACTGCGAGCTAAAGATTGGTTTTTTTCTCCCTAAGAGCACGTAAACATCAGTAAAATCTATTTATGGATGCAAACCTTCCTTCTGCACCACCTTTTTGGGCAGAAAGGTGAAAATATTGAAGATTGCCACAGCACATCTTTGGAAAAGGGTTTTAAACGTTTATTTATGGGGGAAATTAAAAATGTGTAGTTCACAGTCATTCTCAGATAAAAATAAATAATGCTGATATTAAAGAAAAACGTCTCTTTCTAAGAGCTTAAAATAATGGGTTGGATACTCATTGAATTAAAATAACGCCTTCAGTTAGCACAGATTTTGTATTTTTAATAAAACTTCGCAGTTGTTACCCTTGCTTCATATTAAAAATATAAATATAATTTACCTTCCAGCACATAATATTTAACCTCTCTGCCCGTTTCCAGCCTTTTTAATACGGATTATTCATCACAAGTTTCAAGCTCATTTAAAAAAAAATAAAAAAAACAACGAAAAACGAAAAAAGAAATTAAAAAACCCCCAAACCAATCCAAACCCCGCAACTCGGGTGCAAAATGGTGGATTATTTTGTAGCTGTTTATTCGGATTTGCAAATGGCTGCAGTGGCTGCTGCTGGCACCCGGAGACAGGACGATTGTGAAAATTCCCCCAAGGGCCTCGATTGCTGCATCTGCTGAGATGACGCAACTCAAGAGTGGAGCCTGCGGGTGAAGGATGGTGCAGAGGGAGGGGCCAGCGCTGCTCTGCCACGGGAGGAGTGAAACAGCCTTGAAAAGGATGGGGAGAAACTTAAAAATATTCCTCGCACCTTCAGAAATGCAGTGTTTTTTCTCCTCGAGTGCTGAGCGTTGTGGGATCGCTCTGAGGAGTTCAGTGGGAAGAGGTTTGGAGGTTTTGCAGAGGTTCAGGTGTGGCATCAGCTCAAACTGAAATTCCCTGGAATTTCTTGGGAAGGTCTGGTGGGGAATAACCCAGGGGAAAAAAGTGATCCCTGCCTTGCTGGGCTGGAGGTTTGTGCTGCCTCAGAACAAGGAGAGCAGAAAACAGCAAATTCCTGCAGGAAGGTTCTCCTGAGCTCACATCAGGCCTGCCCTGGCACAGAAACACACCTGGCTCACCCAGCCTGAGCGTTTCTAGTCTCCAAGTGAGTCTTCACTCAAAATACTGCAGTGGCAGCTCCCTGGTGTGGAGCTTCCTTTATCTTCCCACTCGCACTGGGAGGAGTCCTTTGGCCTAGGTTTGGGTTTTTTAACACTGTTTGAATCCTGCAGGTCCCAGGGCTTTGCCCAAGCCTGTGTAACCATGTTCCCTTTGCAGTTCCAGGGTTCCCTTCAATTGCTGTAGTAACCTGGGTCCGGGGCCTCGGTGGTGCTCCTGATGTCCCTCACCCACCCCTGAAGATCCCAGGTGGGCGAGGGAATAGTCAGAGGGATCACAATCTTTCAGCTAATTTATTTTATTCGGTGAGTATGAGGTGCAATCAGCTCGTGGTGAGCTTGCTAACATTCCCTGCTTCAATCCTTCCCCTGAAAACGAGCAGGAAAATCACTCTGCTCTTGTCCCTGCTGCAGGATAATCGGCTGAATGTCACAGAAGAACTAACACCTAACAACAGGACAAGAATTCTCAATGTCCAGTCAAGGCTTACAGATGCCAAACACATCAGTTGGAGAGCAGTGCTGAACAACAACAACCTCTACATTGAAATTCCCAGTGGTGCTCTGCCTGAGGGGAGCAAGGACAGGTGGGGCAGGGAAAACCTGGCTGTGAGTTAGCACGAGGCCTCTCAGGGGGGTGGGACAACACTTTGCTCTTTGTATTTTTAAAGTTTAATTTTGGGTTTTGAAGGCTCTCTTGTGAGCCTGGTTTCAGGGCTGCAGGCAGAACCAAAGTCTGGGGTTTCAGGCTGGTTTAGGCACTGAGATTTCCAGGCTGTTTGAGTCTGTCACTGCAGCTCCATCAGCTTTTTCTGTGCCACTGAGGAGTCCTGCCTGGGCTTCAGGGATCTGGTGGTGTGAGGCTCCAACCTGTGCCTCTTCCCTAGGAATTCCTGTGTGGATTGGCTCTCAGGGCTTTGAAACTCTCTCTGAAGGAGCACTTGCTGCCAGAACTCAAGCGATCAGGGTGGGGTTGTTGGGGTGCCTGTGCAGGGCCGGGGCTTGGCCTGCATGGTCCCTGTGGGTCCCTCCCATCCCAGGACATGCCCTGGGCACTGAACCCCTGCTGTTTCTCTTGCAGTTTTGCAGTTCTTCTCGAGTTTGCTGAAGAACAGCTCCGAGTTGAGCACGTGTTCATCTGTTTCCACAAGAACAGAGATGACAGAGGTGGGTGTTCCCTGCGCCTCCAGAGACACAAAATGCCTTCTGGTGGAAATTTCAGGTGATTTTTTCACTATCCCATGGGTGAAACCTGTCTCCTGCTTTATTTTCTAGCTGCACTGCTCCGTACTTTCAGCTTTTTGGGCTTTGAGATTGTGAGACCAGGGCATCCCCTTGTCCCCAAGAGACCAGATGCTTGCTTCATGGCCTACACGTTTGAGAGAGACTCAGCAGAAGAAGACTAGATTGCAATGTTTGCCTCTTTAGAGCTTTCTTGTTGTCTATAAAAGATGATTCTGTAGAAATTTTGTCAACATCTTATTCCAGTCTATCTTAACTCTTGTACGAAAACCTTGTGTGACCCAGCTGCTTTGGTGGTGAGATGTTGAAAATTTCAGACTCCACATCTTTCTCTGGATTTTGTGCGCATGTCGTGGTTGTGCAAAAATAAATGCTCCCTCCAAATTTAGCAGTATATTTCTTGAAGTTTAATATTGTGTTTGTGATACTGAAGTATTTGCTTTAATTCTAAATAAAAATTTATATTTTACTTTTTATTGCTGGTTTTAAGCTGTTTAAAGACTTGCACTCTTGAAGAGGTGGCTCTGGAACTGCCCCAACCATTAAAGTTGCAGGTGTGGAAAGGCTTTGCTTGTTCTTTGCTTGACTGGAACTCATGGGTTTGCTCTGACAGGGCTTGGAATAATCCAGCAATCCTGGAAAAGTCGAATTTTAGTGAATAATTAGCAGGTGTGCTAATTAGGAGCAGTGCTTGCCTGCTCTGCCAGTATTTTGGAGGATATTCAGGGTGTGATTTGGTTGGGAAGTCTCAAGTGAAACACAATCAGCTCGACCCATGGCTGCTTTAAATACCAAATATGCAACTTAAATACCTGGAATTTTATAGTGTTCCTGTAACAGTGCAGCCTTTCCAGTGTGTGCAGGTGAGTGCAGGAATTCTGGCTGTGAGCTGGGAAGGTTTGTGGCACTGCTGCACCTCAGTGGTGTCACCAAGGATGCTTGGGGGGGTTGAAGGGTGAGGAGGGGGCTGTGCTGGGGCTCCACAGACACCCCTTGGTGTCTGTGTCAGGGGAAAGGGGCTCCTTGAGATGCTGGAATTAACAAACCTGGGACTGAAATGACAACAAATAAGTTTCCAAAGGGGCTGAGCTTTAAACTGTCGTATTTCCATGTTTTTCAGTACTTGCAGGCTTGTTTAGAGCTGATGAATCTTTCCCCTATAAAACCTTGGAGCAGGGGGAATCCTTGGGATGGGTTTATTTCACCAGGTTCTGCTGGGTGTGAGTAGAAGTCTCTGAGTGCTGTGAAATGTGTGAGGCCCTAAAGTTTCTCCCACAGCCATCCCTGGGCTCAGCAGTGCTGGGATCCCATGGAATACACTGAAATGTTCCCTGAAACTCCTCGGAGATGCAGCACAGAGTCACTGGGGTGTGTGAGCAGTGATGGTGCAAAGTGGGGACTCTTGTTGGGCTCTTTAATTTGACTCTTCCCAATTCTCTTGTGGCCCTACAATTGTGCTGATCCTGGAGGGATTTTTAGAAGGCCAGTGACAGTGGGAAACTGCCCAAAGCTGGGCTGGGAGAGATTTGGCATGGAGCTCAGGGCAAGGTTCTCCCCCTGAGGCTGCTGGGCCCTGCCCAGGCTCCCCAGGGAATGGTGCCAAGGCTGCCACAGCTCCAGGAGCTCCCAGGGGCTGCTCAGGGTGGGGATGTTGGGGCCAGGGGCTGCACTGATGATCCCTGAGGGTCCTTTCCCACTCAGGATATTCCTGGATATCATGGTGGTGGCATGACCAGGGGAGGGTGTCCTTGTTTTGCACAACAGGCTGGCACAGGGCTGAACTCCTGCTCTGGTTATCTGGAAAAATCCCTGTTTTCCTCTGCAACGTGGTACCTGTGCCATGTTCTGCTCTCCACGGGTACAGGAGTGTGGAATGTGCCTGGTCCTGCCTCCATGGGACGTTTTGCTGGCTTTGGATGCTCCTGGCAGAAGGGGGAGGGGGTCACCCACGCTGCAAACCAAAACTGGGGGACTGGGCAGGAGCTGGGGGAGCGGGTTTGGCTCTGTCTCCCCGGGATGAGGGGCTGTGCCACGGCCTTTACTGCCCTCTGGTAGCCACGGCAAATACTGCAGGAGACACGGGGACAGCAGGACTGGGCTCTCCCGGGACACCTGGAATGAGATCTGAGCCCCATTTCTGTGCCTGGGTTAATGGGGTCCAGCCTGGGCAGGGAGAGGCTGCTCTGGGGGATTTGGGTGCTGCTCCAGGTGGGAGCAAACCAACCATGGGGCTGGGACTGAGCTGCTCTCTGCAGGGTCCCAGCTCTGGTTTATTTTTGTGTTTTGGAGCTCAGGGACTCCTAGGAGGAATCCTCCTCACTCCAACCATGCCCCAGGCTCTGGGTGTTTGCCTGGGGAGCCACTGTCACATCCATGGGCACAGCAGCTGTGGGGAGGCTCTGTCCCACTGTGTGCACAGCCCTGCTGCTGTCAGGTGATGGAGTCACTGAATCATGGAGTTGTTTAGGTTGGAAAAGCTTCCTGAGACCACTGAGGCTGACCATTACCCCATCACCACTAAGCCATGTCCCCAAGTGCCACATCCACGCTTGGAACACTCCCAGGGATGGTGACTCCAGCACTGCCCTGGGCAGCCTGTGCTGATGCCTGATCACTCTTTCAGTGAAGGAATTTTTCCTGATACCCAGCCTAGATGGCTGTGAGTGGATCAATAATTGCTGAGAAATAATTTAAATGACCTTCACCATGCTGGTCCCTCGACATCTGGATGGATTTGGGGAC
Source organism: Molothrus ater (assembly GCF_012460135.2). Classification (NCBI taxonomy): domain Eukaryota; kingdom Metazoa; phylum Chordata; class Aves; order Passeriformes; family Icteridae; genus Molothrus; species Molothrus ater. The sequence goes on from NC_050503.2 coordinate 1,910,766, forward strand.
TGGGTCCAGGTCCCACGTGCTGCCAGGTGTTTCACAGCAAGGAGCAGATGCCACAGCCCTGCCTTGGTGCCCATGGATTCACCTGAGCTGTTCACAAGGGCCCATTGGAGGCTGTTCTGGGTAATCACCACCGGGCAGGGCAGTTTGGCTTTGTGTTTCCCTCTGGATCCATCCCTGGCGTGTGTAATGCTGGCAGAGAAGCACATAAAGGACCAGTGTTTGAGAGGCTTGGCTCCAGGTTTTATTGAAGCTGTATTTTTCCCTTTAAAAATGTCATTTTTATTAGTGACTGTTCCACAAATTGTCTCTGGGAAGCACAGGCTGAAGGAGCTGTTGTTTCTCCTCTGCTGAGAAGGGTGAGCTGTGATGGGTGGCTTTCAGTGTTGTTTAAAACAGCAAAAACCTGGTGGCTGCAAAAAGGCTCTGAGAGGGTTTTGTTCAAAGTCTGAACCCCATAAACTTTATTTGGTATTATCAGCCACTAAATTGGTGCTTGGGACTCCCATCCAGCTGCCTTTCCTCAGGTGCTCTGATAAACCAGACTTAGAGGATCAAGGAACAATGGTTTGAGGGTATAAACCCTGTGGTTTTACTCACTTCATCATCCATGGGTTTGGGTTTGCAGAGCTTTCCCAGTGAAGACCTGCTGGAATTTCTCAGGAACTGATGGATTTCATAGAATCATAGAATGATTTGGGCTGAAAGGACCCTAAAAATAACTTAGTTTCAATTCCCCTGTCCTGGGCAGGGACAGGTTTGGGCAGAGACAGGTTTGGCCAGGCCCTCACGAGCTTTGAGGAGACCTTTGGGTGGGCTCTCCTGGAGGTTGCTTAGGGAGCATAGAGAACCTGGGTGACCTGGTAAAGGGTGTATTCAGTGACCCCCTGGAAGTACTGGCAGCACAGCCACTCCTCCAGGCCTGGGCTGACCCCAGCCCCAGCTGAGTTCTCTGCAAACCTCAGGAGCAGCAGAGCCCTCTTGACCTGCAGCCAGCTCTGGAGCAGCTCCAGGCTCTTCCTGCTCCTGGCAAAGAGCTCCTGGCGTGGTCCCCAGAGCAGCACCTGCAGGATGGCCCTGGCCTGCAGGATGGACACCCTCTGGTGAGGATCCCTGTGCAGCAGCAGCGAGGCCAAGCGCTTCAGTCCTGCTGAGTAGATGGACAGCGAGGGGATTTCGGGAAGCCTTTTGCTTCTGAAGTCCAAAATGTTCTCCAGGGAGATGTCCACGTGCAAGATCTGATAGATCAGCCTGCCCAAGTTCAGCTCAGCTGCTGTTGGAGGGGAAGGTGCAGCAAGAGCCTGGCTCCAGTCCAGCTCCTGGCTGCTGGAACAAGGTCTCTGCTTCTCCTGCACCTTGAAGAAGCTGCTGATGAGCAGCCGTGGAAGGGACAGTCCCAGCGGCTCCTTCTCCCTCTGGGGGGGACATGGGCACTGCACCAGCAGCAGGTTCTCAGGGCACAGGTCCCCCTGGACCACGTTGTGCCCCCGGAGGTGCTCCAGCCCCATGCAGAGCTGCAGCAGCAGGAGGCAGCCCAGGCGTTCGTAGTGCCCGGGGCTGCTCCTGTGCAAAGCGTGGGAGCCCTTCACAAACTCTGCCAGGGTCTGCTGGGGAACCTCGGCACAAAGGAGCACCTGCAGGACGGGCTGGGGGGCAGGACAGGCTGGCCCCTCTCTGGAAGGGCCCTGGCTCTGTGCTCCAGGGATTCCTGGGAGCACCAGCTCCCGGGGGAGGCGGTCGGTGAAGCGGCCGAGCAGGCGCTGGATGCTGCAGTGCGTGCCCAGGGAGCTCTGCACGGCCAGGCTGGAGCAGCACGGCTTGGGGACCTGCAGGGACACACAGGACAGGGCCAGCTGTGCTAGGACAGCTGGCCTGGGCTGGGCCACCAGCCCTGCTGTGACCCACATGTGGTGCTGCACCCTCTGAACCCAGGAATGGAGCCAGAGCTGGGATATGAGGGTGATGCATGGGCTGGGCTCTCATCCTGCTCTCCTGGGCAGCCAGCTCTGCTCCAGCCTCTCCTCTGCCTGTGCTGGCCCCTCTGGCTGAGTTAGCAGGACCTGTCCCCCAGCAGGGCTGTTTTTGACGTGTCCCTTGCCCCCAGGGGAAGTGTCACCCTCACCAGCCAGCCCCTGCCAGCAGCACTGTGTCATCCAGCAATGCAGAAGTGGCTGCAGAAAGGGGAAGTGGCCCCAGAGTCGTGTTCCGTGGAAAAGCCAACACTCCTGGATCTCCTGGCTCCCTCTGCACCACCCAGACCTCTCACCCTGATTCCCCCCTTACCTTGGCTGCCAACTGCAGCTGGCTGTGCTGGAAGGTGAAGCCCACCCTGAAGTACCAGGCGTCCCCGCTCTGGCAGCAGGGCTGGGGCTCCAGGACACCGAGGGCTGCCCAGCGCTTCCCCACCAGCTCTGCCTCCAGCAGCTGCTGCCTCTCCTCGGGGCCCAGCAGCTCCTCCTGCAGCAGAGCCGAGAGCCGGGCCAGGGAGGCCTCCTGGCACCCCAAAACCACCCCAGAGACCCCGGCTGGGCTCTCCAGGAGCTGCCCCAGCTCCCCGTCCCCTGTCCCAAATGTCAGCTCCTTCAGGCGGCCTGAGGGGGCTTTCTGGGGGCTGCTTGGGGCCAGCGGCTCCCCCAGGCTTTGGGACTTGCTCAGGAGCTTCTTGGAGGGTCTGTCCCGGGGGGGAGCCCCCTGTCCTGCCGGGATGCTGTACAGGCTGCTGCCAGCCCGGGGCTCGGGCTCGTCATGGCAGCGCTGGGATGGTGCCGGCGCCGGGAGGGACTCGGCTCGCTGGAGCTGCTTTTTGGGCAGGGGGGGAGGCAGCGGGTCTGGCTGGGCCCGGGGGAGGGGTCTCACAGCGCCCTCCCCTCGGCTGGCCTTGCGGGGAACGAGGTGGGCACGCAGCTCTCCTGGGGACGGAGGGACAGACGTGACAGGACAGACAGGACAGAGGAGAGGAGTGGGATGGGATGGGATGAGTGGGATGGGGTGAGTGGGGTGGGGTGGGGTAGGGTGGGATGGGATGAGTGGGATGGGGTGAGTGGGGTGGGGTGGGATGGGATGGGGTAGAGTGGGTGGGATAGGATGGGATGGGGTGGGATGGGTAGGATGGGATAGGATGGGGTGGAATAGGGTGGGGGGGTGGGATGGGGTGGGATGGGAGTACAGCACGTTGTTCTTTGCCCCCTGCATATTTCCAACCCCAAAGCCACAGCCAGCACCGGCCAGAGGGGTGACGCGGGCTGGGGGGAAGGACAAGGCCAGCAGTGCCACCGCCCGAGGTGACACTCAGCAGGCAGGGGCACAGCGGGGTCAGGAGGTCACTCACCCACGTTGCTGTAGATGAGGGCTGAGCTGGGGGAGCGAGGGGGGCACCCCCCCGGCGTGTCCGGCATGGGGGTGGCCGCGCTGGGGGCAGCCGGGTCCGGGCTGGCGCTGCGGGGCGCGGAGCTGGCCCTGCAGGGGCCGGGAGCAGCAGCGTCACCCCCGGCTCCCGCTGCCCCCGGGGCCGGCTCAGGGGAGGAACGCTCAGAAAAGGGGAAGCAGCGGCCTGGGGAGCCTTGGTGGGGCGGTTTTGGGGAGAAACACGGGGAGTTTGGTGGCCCAGTGACTTCAGTTGCCGCTCTGGGAAATCCTGGGGCTGGCAGAGGCCCCAGGGGCTCCACACGCACGGGACACACCCAGGTGTGCCCAGGGCCTGATGTGGCACCGGTGGGCCCTGCTGGGTGACCCCAGGGAGGACACAGCGCTGGTAGAGGTGTGGGACAAGAGCAGGAAAGGCCTTTGACAGCCCCAGCCAAGCCTGGGGGACAGGACAGGGGTCTGGGCATGGGGAGAGAGCCCGAAGGAGGAGGGCACGGGGATGGAGCCACTGGTTTCACTTCCCTGTCCTGGCGCTGGGCTCTGCCACCAGCGATACCAAAACCACGGTGGCTTTGTCTAAACCTCCCCGTTCTGCCTGGAATCTCCAAAGTTCAGCTCTGTCTGAGCAACCCCAGATGGTGCCCCCAACTCCCCAGTGCTCCCCAGACCCCTCAAAACACTGGGCTTGGGGCAGCAGCCGCGCTGAGAGCAGCTCCTTCCCCTCTGCAGAGCCCTCGGTACCTGTGAGGTGTCCTTGGGGGCAGGGAGGTCCCACGGGGCTCCAGCTGCACATCCCGGAGCCGCAGCAGCTCCTGCTGCCCATCCCAGCCCCTCCTGGTGCTGCCCATGGCGCTCGGGGCTCGCCTTGTGCTGCCTCCCAGCCCGGCAGGATGTGCTTTCAAAACCTGCTCCGGGCTCGGCTCAAGGAAGCTGGGCTTGGCTCAGCTCAGTTTGGCTCAGCCGGGCTTGGTTCAGCCGGGTTTGGCCTCGCGCCCCCAGAGCCCCCTGGCACTGCCCCGGTGTCGCAGACATCTTTGATGGAAAATCCTTTCCTTAGGATTTTTCCTCCTGAGAAGCTGAGAGGCCTCAGGAACAAAATGCAAAGCAATGGTTATCTGCTGCTGTGGAATGCAACAGGTGGGTCTGTGATTGGTCTCATGTGGTTGTTTCTAATTAATGGCCAATCACAGTCAGCTGGCTCAGACTCTCTGTCTGAGCCACAAACCTTTGTTATTCATTCTTTCTTATTCTATTCTTAGCCAGCCTTCTGATGAAATCCTTTCTCCTATTCTTTCAGTATAGTTTTAATATAATATATATCATAAAATAATAAATCAAGCCTTCTGAAACATGGAGTCAGATCCTTGTCTCCTCAGAGCCCTGTGAACACGGTCACACCCCGGCCCTGGTCACTGTGTCACCATCAGTGCCACCTGTGGGTTTGTGTCCCTCCAGCTGCTCCTCCTTCCTAGATGGCTCCAGGGACGGCTTGAAGGGTGGCAGCTGCTCTGAGGAGGGGATTGACCCCCCCAAACCCCCCTCAAGTTGCATAATTAATTCCCCCTACGTAATTAAAACCCCCTTCCTCTGGGTTATTACTCTGGGAGGGGTTGGCAAGGAGGAATATTTTAATTTTCTTACATGGACCGAGGTTGTGGGTTCAGTTCCTTTAAGAATTGGAGCTGCTGATCCCTGTGCTTCTCTTCCAACTCAGAATATTCTTTGATCTGTGATCTGTCTTTTTTGCTGGGATCTGCTGCAGCCATTGCTTGAGAGGAGCCCAATTCTTGGAAAAAACCTTGGAAAAAAACCTTTTTTTTTTTTAATTTTTAAATTTTGTCTCCCAGAGCTTTACAGATGCTCAAAGTGCGCAAGTGACCCAACTTAGCTGGGAAAAATCCTCCCATTGGTGTCTATCCCCTCTAGGAAGAAGTCACTTTTTAAACACTCTAAAGCCCAAATATTTCAATATTTCCTCCCTCCTATTCACTCTTTGAGTCACCAGTGGTGCCACTGTGGGTGCTGTGGGAAGGCAGCTGCAGGGATTTCTCCTGGGGGCAGTGAGGTTGGGATGAGCAGCCTTTGGGAAATGTGGATTTCCATGAGGAAAACAGAAAATTTCACTTCTGGAGCCCAAGAACAGCAGGACCCTGGGTCCAGGCACCTCTGCAGGGTTTTGGTGGCTGGGGTGGGACTCGGGGGGTGCTGGGAGCCTGCAGCCACCCCCGTGAGGAGCCCACAGCTCCCTCCCTGTATTTATTTCTGTATTTCCCAGGGTTGTGTCTGTTGGCTGGGCTGGGCTGTTTCTGGGTGCTGAGGCCGTGTGTGAGAGCTGATAAAAACTCTGTGGGGCTGAGTCATGCTTGGATCCAGCTCAGGGAGGAGGAGCAGGGCTCTGGGAGGGGACAATCAGCACCATCCACCCCATGTTGCACCAACAACCAGAATGGTTTGGGTGGGAAGGGACCTCAAAGCCCACCCAGTGCCACCCCTGCCATGGCAGGGACACCTCCCACTGTCCCAGGCTGCTCCCAGCCCTGTCCAGCCTGGCCTTGGGCACTGCCAGGGATGCAGGGGCAGCCCCAGCTGCTCTGGGCACCCTGTGCCAGGGCCTGCCCACCCTCACAGTGTTAGAAGCATCACTGTTTTCCCCTAATGAATAAAATTACCTTTAAGAAGTACCGAAAGATGGTAGGAATAAAATGACAGAATTCCTGCCATCCTGGGACCCTGCCAAGCTAGAGAGAGGTGGCCAGGGAAAGAGGGGCAGCCAGGAACAGCCTTTTAGCTGTGAAATCCCTCATTTGTCTTACTCCAACCAAGGAGAAAATGCCAAGTTTAAAAGCCACCCAAGCCCTTAACAAGGACAGTCATTTCCTGTTGCCAACCTCTGCAGGACTGTGCAAAATTCTGATTTAGTGCAGCATCCATGAATCCTTTGGTGGGTTCTGCTGCCTGTTCCAGGTGGATAAATCAGCTGCAGGACACGGCCCTGGTGGCATTGCTGGCCCTGATGGCACTGACAGCATTTGCAGACTCTGGTGCAGGAGCTGCTGAGCCCTTTTCCCCCTGGTCTTGGGGGACTGATGCAGGGAAGCTTTTCTTAGCTCCAGCCTTTTGTGCTTTGTAAGGAAATTGATTTCTCTTCCCAGTGGGAGATAGGATCTTTAATCGCAGCTGCTGGAAAATGGCATTTTTCTAATTGTCTTTATTTCTTTTGCTGTTTTTTTGCCATGACATCATTCAGCAGCCCCAGGGTGCTGTGGGGATGCTCTGTGCTCAGCTCAGGGATGATCCCTGGGGCACTGAACCCACCCGGGGGGCTCTCTCAGCATTTCCATCCTGCACCACCCCCCAAAAGGAGCAGGGGGTTCAGTCCTGGCTCCCACACCCTCGGGCACAGGCAGGAGATGTAACCTCCACCCTTCACCTCCCTTTGCCACGAAACTCATCTTGAAGCAGGAAATGAGAGAAAAACCCCAATTTCCTCCTTCCTCTCACGGCAGCTCTCTCTCATGGGGGCTGCAGCCTCACGGTTAATTTGGCAACCAGGGCCACCCCCCTCGTGTGGTGGGGAGGGAGTGGGAGCCTCCCCGGCCCCCAAGGAATTTTTGGGGTCTGGAATTCCGGGCTGGGGTGGCCCAGGGCTCGTTTCTCCAGCAGATGGAGGCATTGCTTTGTTGCCACATTTCACAGAGAGAAAAGCAAGGCACAATTCTTCCCAAGGATTTCTGAGATTCACATTCTCTGAATCCCAGAGAAAGGGAAAACACAACTCTTATCACTTGCTGTGCCTGTGTTGTGCCCAAGTAGAATACAATATTGTCCTAGGGTGACATTATGATGCTTGTATCTGTTCTGTTTATGCTGGATATCACGTTCTGTGCCTTCAAGACTGGCTCTGAAGAGTGAAAGTTTTGTTTGTTTTGTTATCAGCTGCTCCCCCACAGCTGGCGCGACACAGAGACAGGGCAGTGCATGGTGCTGCTTTTGCTTTTTGCTTTGCTCTTGCTCTTGCTTCTGCTTTGCTCCTGCTTTTTGCTTCTGCTCATTAGTTAGTTTAGCTAAGCAGCCCAAATTTTTCCTGGACTGTTCCTCCTTTCCCTTTTTTGGACCTACTTGAACCTGCTCCGGACTGGGACCTGGGAAACACCGAGAGTTTGCACCTTGTGGCTGCAGCAGCTGCCCCAGCACCAGAGGGACTGATAACAGAGCAACCACCCCCAGGAGAGACTTTCTGAAGTTGTCATCTTTTTCAGAGCAGTGAAAGAGTGGTGTCATCTGGTATTGTTCATTTTGTGTGCTGGGGGGTGCTGTGCCCGTTAAATAAACAGGTTCTTTCCACTTCTCTCAGAGGAATCTTTCCAAACCAGTTGGAGGGGAAGAGCCCTGTGGGTTTGCTTTCTGGAGGGGCCCCTTTTGGAGGTTTTCTCCCAAATTTGCCCTAAACCAGGACAAATATAGAGATTGTTTATCCAAAGTGAAGATGTTTTGTTTCCTTGGCCTATCAGGCCCAACTGTGTGTGTATGTTGGGACTGTGAGCTAACAGCCATGAGATTCAGTGCAGTGTAAACAGTTGTGTGCAGAGTGAGTGTTTAGTGGATTCAGTTTAGATAAAATGTAGAGTTGTTCCAGATTGCAAGGCAAGATGTACTCTATTACCATCTGGATGGCAGCTGTCTTCTGTTCAGTGGGCAGTTTTTCCTTATCTCTTCCACAATCACTCCTCCCTCAGGGCAGACACCTGCTGATAACAGCTATTGAATGTCTCTGCATGGCTGATAAGAACTACAGCATCCCATTGGGAGATGTGAGCCCAGAGGGAGGAGCCAAGCATTCCTGCCTGGATATAATCTGGAGATTCTGGAACACCAGCACAGCTTCTGCACTGGATTTCCCAGAGGAACAGCAGCTGCCTCTCCTTCCACTGGATCTTCAGAGGATGATTCCACCCTTCTGCAGGATCCCTGCTCCAGCAGAGCCACCCCTGACACTGCAGGAGGGCTGAGCCACAATTCCAATGGTTCTGCTGCCGACACCCTGACCCACAGGTGTCAGGCTGGGTTCTGACTCTGGCAGTGTTGGTTTAGTTACTGCATTGTTTATTTTATCCTTTTATTTTATTTCCTATTAAAGAACTGTTATTTCCTGCTCCCATATTTTTGTTGCCTGAGAGCCCCTTAATTTAAAATTTATAGCAATTTGGAGGGGGGAGGTTCATTTTATCCATTTCAGGGGAGGCTCCTGCCTTCCTTAGCAGGCACCTGTCTTTCCAAACCAAGACAATAGTATAATAAAGTAATTAATTAACCTTCTGATATCCATAGAATCCTCCTCATCATTCTCTCCCCTTCGCTGGAGTCACCTTTGATTTACAATATTGCTTTGCTCCCAGTGCCAGCCCAGTCTGTGCTGGGAGAGCCAGGGCTGGCAGGGGACAGGGCACTGAGCCTGGCAAAGGGACATGGGGGGTTTGGGGAGGGGCATTGCCCCCTTGAGGGGGACACAAGGACAGGTGGCCCCCTCAAACATAAAATTGGTGCAAACATAACACTGGGCCATGGAAGGTGCAGCTCACAGGACGTGGCCTCTCCAAAGGGTAACTGGTTAAAATTATGATGTTTTTACCCGAAAATCAGTGAATGGGATGGTTTAAAATGTCTGTGTTTCAGTGTGGATGTGCTCCTGTTTGGAGTTTCCAAGCAAAATGATGTTAATATATAGAGAGACCAAGAAAATCTGCTTTGTTTTTTTTTTTTTTTGGTAGTTCCTGCAGTTGGAATGGATGATCTGGTCCATGGGAACACCCAGTTTGAGTCTGATCTTTCCAGGCAGCACCTGGGACTTTCTCTAACCTCTTGGAACACCCCTGGATGCTCCAAGGCACCATTTCCATAACTTTTTTCCCAGCTTCTCTTTCTCTGTGGCCAGGGGACCCTGGGCTGGCTGAGCCCGTGGTGGGGACAGCAGTGGCAGCTGTGCCAAGGGCAGGGGTGGCCTTGGGAGGGCCAGGCTGTGCCCTGGGGCTGGGGGAATGAGGAGGGCACTGGGAGGGTCACTCTGTGGGGAGGAACCACCTCCTCTTCCCCACTGGCTCCTGCCCCACTGCAGTGCCCCCCTGTGCCTCAGTTTCCCCTGGCACATGCCCGATTTTCTGGCCCCATCCAAGGGATTTGGCTCCCTGTGCGCACTCTGGGGTGGATGTGACTCCTTTTAAACCCCCCAAACCCCAATTTTCCAGCAGGATTCGAGGTGCTGCCTTTGCACCCTCCACTTTTGGCACATCCTCCTAAACACGGCATTAATAATTAATAATTGATTAATAGCAGCAGCAGTCTGTTAGCACATGTGCATTAATCATTTATTAGTTATTAATATGGACTTTGGCACCCTCTGGGAGGTGGTTTCACGTTGTTTATGTGGGGTTTGTGGGATTGATGGTGGGGACGGACTCAGGGGCTGCAAATCCCAGCAGAACCCCAGGAAGGCGGGAAGGCCTGCTGGAATTCCAGGAGCTTCCCAGCTTGCAGCAGGTCTGGAGAGCTCAGAGCTGTGAATTCTGGTGCTCCTGCCCTTTCCAGCTCCTGCTCAGGCTTTGCCCACTGATTTTGCCTTTTCTTATCGAGGCACATAGGGAATAAAAGGGGGAGAAAAACCCAAATGAGCCACAAAAATCCCTTTTTTTCCTTTTTTTTTTTTTTGTTTTGCTCACAAATACATCTCACATGCTTGTTACATAGAAAATTGTGCCAGGTCTGCACTGCCCTTTGCTCCCACTGTGAAGGTCCATGCCCAACCCCCTCCTTGCCCTCCCACCCACCTCCCACCCCCTCCCCAAGGATAAAAAAACCCCAGACACCAAACAGGACCCTGGGAGGACATGGCATGCATGGCTGGGGACGAGGGGCACCGGGCATGAGGGGCCACAGGGACAGACGGACCCACGGCAGGGAGGGATGGAGATGGATGGAGATGGATGGATGGATGGATGATGGATGGATGGATGGATGGATGGATGGATGGATGGATGGATGATGGATGGATGGATGATGGATGGATGGATGGATGGATGGATGGATGGATGATGGATGGATGGATGGATGGATGGATGGATGGATGGATGGATGATGGATGGATGGACGGATGGATGATGGATGGATGGATGATGGATGGATGGGGGATGGATGGACAGATGATGGATGGATGATGGATGGATGGATGGATGGATGATGGATGGATGGATGGATGGATGGATGGATGATGGATGGATGGATGATGGATGGATGGATGGATGGATGGATGGATGATGGATGGATGGATGATGGATGGATGGATGGATGGATGGATGGATGGATGGATGGACAGATGATGGATGGATGGATGGATGGACAGATGATGGATGGATGGATGATGGATGGATGGATGGATGATGGATGGATGGATGGATGGATGGATGGATGGATGGATGGACAGATGATGGATGGATGGATGGATGGATGGATGGATGGATGGATGGATGGACGGATGGATGGATGGATGGATGGATGGATGGACGGATGGATGATGGATGGATGGGGGATGGATGGACAGATGATGGATGGATGGATGGATGGATGGATGGATGGATGGATGGATGATGGATGGAGGGATGGATGGATGATGGATGGATGGATGGAGGGATGGATGGATGGATGGATGGATGGATGGATGGATGGGGGGCACCCTGTGGCAGCAGAACAGGGTTGGGGGGATGTTCTGAGCAGCCACTTGTGCCCCACAAAGCTCCCAACCCCTCGGATGCTCCGGTGCCACTCCAGGATGCCCATCAGGGAATGGGCAGCTGCTCCCTCCAGCTCCCAGCCTGACCATCACTGGCTGGAGAAGGGACATCCAGGTGGGGAATATCCCTGCAGGAATGGGGACAGAGGTGGGACCTGCAGCAACCCCCAGAGTGCACGTGGGAGGAGGAAGAGGAGGAAGCAATGAACTCCCTGGATCCTCCAGATCACATCCAGGCTCTTCCATTCCAGCTTCATTCCTTCTCCCACACACAAAAATCCACACCCTGAGGCAGAGCCAGGGCAAAGCCTGGGAAGGGGTGGGATGGGAAGGCAGGAACCACCCCTGTGGCAGCAGAAGCAGCCCCAGGGACATTGACCTGTGGTCGTCAGCGTTGGAGGGTGCAGGATCTGGGATGGAGGTGCCAGCCAGGATGTTCTCCTGGACTGCTTCTTCCCAGCTTTTCTCTCCTCTTCTTTCCTGGGCTGTAGCACCTCCCTGCACATGATGAGCCAGGTCCTGCTCTTCTGCAGATTTTGACTTTGCAACTCCAAGAAAATTAATCCAAAAGTGCCTTTTGAACCCGTAGGAATCCCAACCCTCCATTGGGTGGATGCAACGATGGGGAGGCCTTGCATCACCCTGGGGTTGCTCTTTCTGATTTTAATGATCTTGGCCTCGTTTTGCCTTTTTTTCCCTTTTTTTTCTTGCTGACACCTCCTCAGAGCCTGGCCCTGGAGGGTTATTATTGCTTGTGCAGAAGTTCCCTGGGCACCCACATTGGCAGATGCTGGATCTTAAATCCATGGATGAAAAGCTCTCAAGGCACATTTGTGCCTGGGAGGAGGGGGGTCTGTCTTTGCCAAGGGGCTGGGGGACCCCCGAGCTTGGCACAACCTCCCCAGTCCTGCATCGCCCCGGAAGACATTTCTCTTGGAAATTTATTAAAAAAAAAAAAAAATTGGACCAAAACCCCCACCAACAACAAGAAAAGAATCACAAACAACTACCAGGAAAGTTTTCTGAAGAGTCCCTTACAAAAAAAGGGAAAGGGTGGGAGGAAAATAGGAAGCATTTTTCTCCCAGGCCCAAACACTGCTGATCTTTTGGTTCAAGAAATGCATAGTTGGTAGCAAAAACCTCGCTACATCAGGAGCCCCTGGGACAGCCCCTGAGCCCTGAGGGCTCTCAACAGGGCCAGGACATTGGGGTCATCCCTCCTCGACCCTGAGGTCCCCACAGTTCTGATCCTGCTGGCTTGTGGCACCTCTGTCTCCAGCCATGTCCCAGCACAGTAAGGTCACTCTGCCAGCTCTGGGACATGGCCGGTCCTCCCACAGCCCTCCCAGCCCTCCCAGCCTGGGGCTGGGCTGCAGAAAATGGTTCTCCTCTGGGAGAGGCTCAGATCATCTTCATGTTGAACTTCCTGGCCCCTCCTTGGCCGGTGGTGGTGGTGGGACCATCCACCTTGCGGAAGGAATATTCCACGGAGAAGTTGTTCTTGTGCTGCCCCCGGCCGCGGCTCCAGACGAAGAGCAGGAGGAAGCAGAAGAGCACCACGCCCAGGAAGGTGATGCAGCCCATGGCCGTGGAGACCAGGATGGTCTTGAGGTCCAAGGTGAACTTCAAGAAGACCTGGGTGTTGTTGTGGAAGGTGTCGTTGAAGTCGCTGAGGTACAAAGTCCGGTTGGCGAGGTGGGCGCTGTCGGCCGGGCGCCCCTTGACTGTCAGCGTGGCGAAGTAGGTGTCGTTGCCACCGGCGTTGCTGGCGATGCAGATGTAGGTGCCACTGTCCTGCACCTGGGCAAAACGGATCTCCAGGGTGCCCCCAGGCAGCACCGTGGCCCGGCCCGTGCTGCGGGTGGTGATCATGCGGTGCTGGGGGGACACCCAGGCGATGGAGGGGTCGGGCTCCCCGTCGGCGCGGCACAGGAAGGACACGGACTGTCCCTCCCGCGCCGTCACGTGCTGCAGCTTCCGATCCCGGATCTTGGGCTTCTGGCAGGTGAAGTACTCGAAGAGCACCGAGTCCGGAAAGTCGCGCAGGGCGTTGCCCTGGATTTCGGGCGGTGAGGAGCACATGGGCTGCTGCCCATCGAAGTTGAGTGTCTTGCGCCGCTGCAGGATCCAGAGGAGGCGGCAGTCGCAGGCCAGGGGGTTCCTGTCCACCCGCAGCGTCTCCAGCGTGTTGACCGAGTGGAAGGTGCTCTCCTCAAGCGTGGACAGGAAGTTGCTGGAGAGGTTGAGCAGCCGGATCTGTCTCAGGCCGGAGAAAGCCTGCGGCTCCACGGACACCAGGAGAGCGCCCACGATGTGGAGCTCCTGGAGCCGGATGAGGTCTTTGAAGGAGCCCTTCAGCACAGTGCTAATGGGGTTGTAGGACAGGTTGAGGTACCGCAGGTACACCAAGTTCCTCAAGGCAGCGGCGGGCACGGCTGTGATGTTGGTGTAGGTGATGGAGAGCGAGGTGAGGTTCAGGCCCTGGAAGCTGGTGGGGGACACCTCCTCCAGCAGTGGCCAGTTGTCGATCTCCAGCTGCAGGAGGTTGTAGAGCTTCTTGAAGTTCTGGTCCTCCAGCGCGGAGATGCTGAGGTGCCGGAGCCGCAGCACCTCCAGGTTCTGGAGGTAGGACAGCGACTCGGCCGAGATGGAGGTCAGGTTGCACTTCTCAATGGTCAGCTGCTCCAGGCCCAGCAGCCCTGAGAAGGCGCGCTGGGAGATGTACACCAGGTCGTTGTCGCCCACCTCCAGGCTCTTCAGGTTGCGCAGGTCCTGGAACATGTAGTCCAGCAGGATGACCAGCTTGTTCTCGCTGATGTCCAGCAGGGTCAGGTTGCTCAGCTTGGTGAAGACCCCCGGGGGGATGAGCTTGAGCTGGTTCCCCCGCAGCCGCAGGGTCTGCAGGTTGAACAGGTTGCTGAAGGCGCCTGGCTCCACATTGGAGATGATGTTCTCGCTGAAATCCAGCTCCTCCAGCAGCGGGTAGGGCGCCAGGTCGCCGGGGTTGAGGCAGCGGATGCGGTTCTTGTTGAGCTCCAGCACGCGGGTCTCGCTGGGGATGCCCTCGGGGATGGCGGTGAGGCGGCGGCGGTGGCACAGCACCGAGCGCAGCTGCGGCGCGCACTCGCAGCGTGCGGGGCACGCGCCCGCCCGCGGGGACAGCAGCAGGGCCAGCAGCGGGAGCCACCATCTCATGGTGTGGGGCATGGTCTAGGGGCTCACTGCCGCTCTGCCATGTGCCTGTGACAAGAGAGAGAGCAGAGTCAGCAGGGACAAGGTCGTACCCTGTGACCGTGTTCACAGGGGTTCTTGGATGAGGGAAGAGACGAGGATCTGACTCCATGTTTCAGAAGGCTTGATTTGTTATTTTATGATATATATTACATTAAAACTATGCTAAAAGAATAGAAGAAAAGGTTTCATCAGAAGGCTGGCTAAGAATAGAATAGGAAAGAATGATAACAAAGGTTTGTGGCTCTGCTCTCTGTCCGAGCCATCCGGGCTGTGATTGGCTGTTAATTACAAACAACCAACATGGGCCAATCCCAGATGCACCTGTTGCATTCCACAGCAGCAGATAACCATTGTTTACATTTTGTTCCTGAGGCCTCTCAGCTTCTCAGGAGGAAAAATCCTAAGGAAAGGATTTTTCATTAAAGATGTCTGTGACAGTACCCTATTGGAATAATTACCAATATTGCAGACAGGACGTGCCTGAGCTTGTCTGGCCCTTGGTGCTTGTCAAAGCTCAGTGCATCCCTCCAGGTGTCCAGAGTTGCCAAGAACCCTGATGGGGGGCTCGGAGACCCTGGCACAAAGCCCAGAGCACCTCCGGGTTTGATTGTGACCCCTGGAGCAAGTTACCAGCTTTGTATGAGGACCTGAAAGTCACAGAAGTTTGAATAGTATAATAATAAAATGATCACAGGGTGAAAATGTAGATTTTAGCATTTTTGGTATGGGGGTTATGAGGACAAAATGGAGGAACTTGAGCGTGTCCAGCCTTTCTTCTTCTGCTTCTTGTTCTCCATTTTCTGCAGCGATGTTGGCACTTTGGGATTGGTTTAGAATAGAAATGCACTGTCTAACGTAGGTGATAGGTATTGGGAATTAAGTGTAAATATGTTATACGTAGTTTGTGGTATAAAAAGACAACACCCCCTCAGGGGTGGTCAGAGTGCCTGTGGCTGCCCTGCTGAGCAGACCTCGGCTGGGCAGAAAGAAAATTTTATAGATAAGAATTAATAAACAACTTCAAGACCGAAAACTGAAGAGCTCTGACTCATTCTTCAGACGTGCGGGCTGAAACAGAGACATCCTGCACATCTGGGACAGCAATTAACAACCAAAAACCCGAGAGGTGCTGAACCAAATAGTGGCAACTGTGGTGTTTCACCCCAGGGACACTTTTGGCTGGCTGGGTGTGTGGTGTTTCACCCCACAGACACTTTTGGCTGGCTGGGTGTGTGGTGTTTCACCCCACAGACACTTTGGGCTGGCTGGGTGTGTGGTGTTTCACCCCACAGACCCTTTTGGCTGCCTGGGTGTGTGGTGTTTCACCCCACAGACACTTTTGGCTGGCTGGGTGCTGCAGCTGGGCACTGCAGACAAGTCCAGGCCTACAGGAGCTCTGGTGGTGCTGGGATGGAGCTTCCCCCCATAACAGGGGCTGCTCCTCAGGTTTCCCTCTGCTGGAGAAGCTTTAAGGGGATGGTGAAGGAAAGGAGTCGCTTCTGCTGGAGGGTTTGGATCCAGAGCTTTATTCTGGCCTCTGAATGCAGCACCAGCTCCAACAGAACTCCCTGAGCCCGTGGCTGCTGCTCCTTTAACCCCGGGGAGAGGTGCAGGGAAGGGGCAGGGAGCCACCAAGCAGGGACAGGAGGGGAGGGACAAAGGGACAAAGGACACCTGGATGGCCCAATGCCCCCCAGGGGTAGAGGGCATCCTTTGGATCTGCCAATCCCTTCTGGAATTCCAGGACTGACAGACAGTGCTGGGAGGGGAAAGGAGAGGTGACTGACACACCTGGGAGGGAATTATCAGGGGAGGGAGCCGAGGTTCTGAGGTAAACCCTGAAATCACACTGCAACAGTACCAGGCCCCACAGATCGCCTGTCTGTGAGCTGGGACTGGACACTGCTCCCCAAGGCCCTGGGGTTGATGAGGCCCCATTCCCTCCAGGAAAACCCCTGGATCCCTTTCACCAACTGTGCAACCCAGGGATCCTGCCCTGTGCAAAGCTGGGATAAATGAACCTCACTCTCTATTGGAACAGGGAAATTGAGGCAAGGGGTGAGGTCTCTGAGAGGAGACAGAGCTGCAGACCCACACCTGAGCCTCTGCTCCCACTGGCTCAGCCTCCCTGTGCCCCTGATGGTGCAGGCACAGGCAGAGGGGGTGGTGAGCACCCTGGGATAATGCACAGACACCCCAAGGGCAGGGCAGGAGCAAAGAGATGCTGGCAGAGACATTGCCAACTTGTGACACAGCTGGGATGTCCCATTCCCTCTGGTGACACAGCTGAGATGCCCCATTCTCTCTGGTGACACAGCTGAGATGCCCCATTCTCTCTGGTCACACAACTGGGATGTCCCATTCCCTCTGGTGACACAGCTGAGATGCCCCATTCTCTCTGGTGACACAGTTGGGATGTCCCATTCCCTCTGTTGACACAGCTGAGATGCCCCATTCTCTCTGGTGACACAGCTGGGATGTCCCATTCCCTCTGGTGACACAGCTGAGATGCCCCATTCCCTCTGGTGACAGAGATGGGATGCCCCATTCCCTCTGGTGACACAGCTGGGATGTCCCATTCTCTCTGGTGACAGAGCTGGCATGCCCCATTCCCTCTGGTGACACAGCTGAGATGCCGCATTCCCTCTGGTGACACAGCTGAGATGCCCCATTCCCTCTGGTGACACAGGAGGGATGTCCCATTCTCTCTGGTGACACAGCTGGGATGTCCCATTCCCTCTGGTGACACAGCTGGGATGCCTCATTCCCTCTGCTCCTGGTCTGAGGTCTCATCCAGTGGCAGAAATTATCCGAGGGCCCCTGTCTTGGAGGGGTCCCGTAGGACAGGGGATGCTCGATGCCACATGTAGGGCCCAGTCCCCTGTCCCCATCCCCGTCCCCATCCCCGTCCCCGTCCCCATCCCGGTCCCGCCCTCCCAGATCCCAGATTAAGGCGGCCCCGGGCTCCATCTTTGCCGAGCAGGGATTAACTCCGACCCCGCGGCGCCGTTCCCCGCCTGCTCTCCTTTCCTTTCCAGGGATTAGCACTTGGCTGCCGCTTTCCCTTTTCTTTGCCTCCCCTTTCCCTCTCCCTGTCCCCATCCGTGCCCCAAATCTGCCTGGAAACGCCACCGCAGACTCCTTTCCTTAATGAAGCACGGTCATTAACCTAATTAAGTGGCAGAGTTGCTCGGTTGGGTGTTGTTGAGCCTGGCATGAGAATATTGGGGGTGCCAAGAGCAGAACCAGCCCCTGGGGAGGTGCAGGGAATGGGGCACTGTCATCTCCAGCGTGGGGGGCTTTGTGCCATCGCTCCCACAGCACTGGGACAAACTGGGGTGCAGTCCCTGAGGGTTGGTTCCAGCCCCTCTCACACTCCCTTCTGTCCCTCTGGGCTGACCCCAAACCTGTCTGTGGGAGCCCAGCAGGATGTGGGGCGAGGGAAGAGGACAATGTGACATCTGTGGCTGCTCAAGGCCATTGAGGTGTGGCTGCAGTGCCCACCTTGGTGCCACTGCAGGTGCTCAGTGTCTAAAAGGTCCCCAAAGGGCCCATTTTGAGGTGGCTGCTGCTTGGCTTAGGGGGGCACAGAAGGAGAGTGATGGGGACCCAGATCCCCCAGAGAGGTGACAGTGGTGGAGCAGGGACAGCAGGAGCTGGCCCAGCCCAGCATCTCCTGCTCCTCACACCCTCAGTGCTGGTAAAGGACACCCAAGGCTGGTGTCACCCTCCCTCCTGTCCCCACGGGCTGGTGGCACATGGGACAGCCCCAGGGGGCTGTTACTGCCTCCCTGTGCTCAGGACCCAGGGAAGGATGACACCTCCATGGGTAATTTCCTGATCCCATTATCCCAGAGCAGCAATCTCTGGGATTAAACCCATTGCTCAGTGCAATTTTGGAAGGATGGGAGAGGATCTTCAAGGATCTTCAAGGACACCGCTCTGAGGGATGCTAAGGGTGGGGTTGTTGGGGTGTCTGTGCAGGGACAGGGGTTGGACTGATGATCCCTGAGGGTTCCTTCCCCTCAGGATATTCCAGGGTTCTGTGATCTTTTACAGATGTGGGGATGTGGCACTGAGGGACAATGGTGTCCTTGGCAGTGCTGGGCTTGCACTTGATCTTAGAGGGATTTCCAGCCTCACCAATTCTATTCTGATTCTGTGGCACCTTTTTCTTTTATTTTGTGTGTCTTCATTTTGCCACATTTCCCTTTTTCTTCCAACAAATCAAACCAAGAGGGAGGTGTCACCATTTCACACAACCACAGGATTGTGGATGCAGCTGGGGGTCAGGGAGTGGGACCACTGACCCCACTGCTGCCCCTGCCCCTTTCTCCCCTCTCTCCAGCACTGCTCAGCTTCACTCCTTGCCCCAAACTCCTTTTGGGGACTGGAGGTCCCCAAATGCCACCTGGACACTGGAGCTGCCTGGCAGCCACTTTGTGAAGGCTCTGCCTGGCTGGTGGCCCGGGAACCTGAGCTGGCTCTGGGGTGAGGAGGGGGCAGCTCCCCTTGGTCCCCCTGGTTCAGGAGGCCCCACTCTTGCTCTGCCCTGGGGCTCCATGGGAAGGATGCCCCAAGCACAACATGCAAACCCACAGGAAAAACCCCTGCCCATTTATTGTGACACTTTTTCATCCTATTCAGAGTCTCTACACTAAATAAATGTGCCCTGGAGCCCCTTTAACGGTGTCTCCCTGCCAGCCCCGGGGGGATCCAGCCCTTCCCCTCCCTGCCTGAGGCTCTGCCCTGTGTTCATTATGGATGAGCCTGGAGTAACCCAACTCCACTTTTGGTTCCTACTCCGGCCACCTGATCCTCTAAGCAAAGCTCCAGCCCCACTGGAGTTGTTTTCCCTGGCAGATGGAGAGCGGGAGCCACAGCCCTGGGCTCAGCTTCCCTGTCCAGAGCCAGAGCATCAGCCAGCCCTGCTGTGGGCTCACCTTCCCTGTCCATTCCTGATTCCTGCTGCCCCCCAACCTTGGGCTCACCTTCCTTCTCCTGAGCCAGAGCATCAGCCATCCCTGCTTCCCCACAGCCCTGGGCTCACTTTCCCTGTCCAGACCCAGCCCTGCTGCCCCCAGCCCCAGCCATGGATGCTCCACTGCCCCCACAGCAAACCCCACATTAGGATCAGCCAATTCCCTGCAAACGCAGGCAGAGCCGGGCTCTGGAGCAAGGCTGGCTCTGCCAGGGTCTCTGGCGGCCCCAGGACACCCAGCAGAGGAGCTGCAGAGCCGCAGTGTCCCCCAGGGCCAGCGGGACCCTCTCGGTGCCGGGCAGAGCCGGGCTGGTTTATTAATAGCTCATTACGGTGATTGTGCGGCGCTTTCCGGGCTCGCCCGGCCCCTGGGGAGCCCGGGCAATAAAGATCCAGAGCAAGGCCTAGATAGAGGCTCTTCTCCTCATTTAATTTGTTTTTAAAAATAACAAGCTTGCTGCATGCAGCGCTGGGGACGGAGCCAGCAAAGCCTGGGGCTGAGGGGCTGCGATGGGGGAAGCGGAGCAGAGCAATTTTGGACAATTTGACAATTTTGTGAGCCCCTGGAGCCTTCCCTGCCTCGTTCCCTACTTCCCCACCAGGATTTGTGACCACTGAGCTTGTTTTGTCCCAGGCACCAGCAGCACAGAGGAACTGCTGCTCTCCAGCCACCCTGGCTTGGGGCTCCCCTGGATCCCTGAAGTGTCCAAGGCCAGGCTGGACAGGGCTTGGAGCACCCTGGGATAGTGGAAGCAGCCCCTAGCCATAGCAGGGGGTGGGATGAGATGGTTTTTAAGGTCCCTTCCATCCCAAACCATTCTGGGATTCCATGCAGGTGGGATTTTGTTCCCTCTCCACCCTTCAAACAGCTCCTGCTCCTCTGACACAAGCTTGGCCCTGCCAGCTCCTCCAAGAGCAACTGCTCCTCAGCTGCCATTATTTATCCCTTTTTGTGAATAAAGACCAAAAAATCAGCCCAGGCTGCCATTTCCAGGTTCCCCTGCTCAGACATCACATCAGCACAAACCCCTCAGTCAGAGCAAGGTCTTGTTTTATCCTTCCCTTGACGTGCAGGATGTAAAATGCTCCCGCTGAGCTCCTCTCCTTCCAGCACCCCACTGCTGCTGCTCCAGCCTCATGGTGGGGGCCAGGGGATGCTGCTGCATCTTTCCAGGGATGCAGGGAACCCCAGGAGAGGATGGAGACTCCAAAGTAAGGAGGGAGCAAATGGAGCAGAATGTGATTGTGGGATGCTGTGAGAGTCTGTCCGAAACATCCCTCATCTGCCTCACGATTGTTATTTGGGGACCACTAAAGAAAAGACCCCCCCTGTCTAGAATCTCTGGCTCTGAAGGAGAAATTCACATGCCAACAAGGCCCAGAGATCTGAGAGCATTGCTAAGTTACTGTTTTCACAGGTGTTTGCTGTATGCTACACTGAGCCCAATGAGAAGAAGAAGGGGGCACTGTGGCCATTTTGCAACAGCAGCCTTGGGAGCTGTCCCACCTCTTGGCCTGGCTGGACTTCTCCTGAGTTCAGGTGGTCTCCCACAGCAGACCCTCACCTGCTTTACAACCACCGTGATAGACAGACTGAGATGTAAGGAGCCTCTCCATCAAGGACTGAGACATGGAACCCCCGTGTGAAAAGGCCCCTCTGCTCCTCCCAAGGACTGAGACATGAAACCCCCATGTGGAAAGGCCCCTCTGCTCCTTCCAAGGACTGGGACTGAACCCCCCAGCCCGGGGCAGGTGTGTGGGGGAGGCAAGCTGACCAGAGCGAGATGTTTGCCTGCAGGTTGTGACCACTGGACCAAGAACACAATGGCTCTCGTTTACTGCTGAGAACATGGACTACCTGTTACATCTATTCCTTATTGTATCTGTTTCCCACCCCCCCTCCACAATTTTCAATAGAATTATCATAATAAAAACCTCTGAGTTAGCGAGAGATTTTGAGATCTCCCCAATGTAACAGGGGATCCTCAACTGGAGTGGACCAAAGGACTTCATCTCTACGTTTGGTAGCTCTATCCCTCTCTTTCTCTCTTTTCTCTCTCTTTCTCTACCTTTTTCTCTCCCTTAATCCCTCTATCGCATTTTGCTGTGGTCATTCAATAAAGGTGCATTTGTTTTGATTATTACTGCAAATCCCCTGTGCTGTGCTGGTTTTTTGCACCCTGAGATCAATCCAGGAACCATCACGAACCCCATTCCTAAGGATGGACCGTGACAGATGCCCACCCTGAAAACACCAACGTGGGGA
The DNA here is from genome assembly GCF_012460135.2 of Molothrus ater. NCBI lineage: Eukaryota > Metazoa > Chordata > Aves > Passeriformes > Icteridae > Molothrus > Molothrus ater. The sequence continues at coordinate 1,932,387 of NC_050503.2, forward strand.
TAACCCAGTGCTCTGTCACGCGGCTATCAGGGAGCTGCCAGCGCCTTGTGCCAGTGCCAGTGTGTCCCAAACTTGGCCTGAGACAGGAGAGGGCTCCTCAAAACACCAGCAGCAGCCAAGTGCTGTCGGGAACACCCCGAGCGCTGCCCTGCCTGGCAGCTGAGTGTCCCCGCGCCATCCCCGCTCCCTGGCTGCTGTCCCCAGCCCAGCTCCGCGCCAGGTTGGCAATGCCAACCCTGCTGGGCTGTGCCAGCACCCTCACAGACTCTGTCACCCTGCTCAGCCCCTGCATGGGGCTGCATGGAGTGTCCAGGCACCCCTGTGGTGCTCCCCAGCCCACTGAGAGCTGTCCAGGATTGCTGCTGGGGTCTCCATCAGGACAAGCTCCCTGCGCTTCCCTGCAGGAATGCGCTCTGTGTTGACAGAGTGACAAAACCATCTTTTGTCTTTTCAAAAAGGAAAGAAGCCCAGAAGTTTTTTCTCTTCAATTAGGTGAAAAAACTACTTCATAGGCCTAAGGGACTTTACCTTAAACTTAAGGATAGCTAATTGGACAGAAGCTAAAAAGTCTTGCTTAGGTAATTTACTAGAAAAAGAAGTGAACAAAGAAACAAATTGCTTTTGTAAGGTGTTTTATCAGGAGCAAAGACTTTTTGCACTTGGCTTGGTTTTTCTTTGTTTGTTATTTTGCTTTTTATTAAACTTTTTTTGTTTCTAACACTGCAACAGAAACTATTTTGTTAATTTTCATGCTTCCAAGCATACCTGAGCTATCTTGGGTGTGTTATAGACCTCTAAGAGCTTATGAGACTTGGCTTAAAGAGAATATTATAACACTTTCCTGTCCTGGGGTGTGAGCAGGATGAGATCTCCACTGCCAGGAACAGGACTGTGCTGGACCAAGATATTTTATGAAAAATCCTTTTGCTAGGATTTTTTTCTCCTGAGAAAATGAGAAGCCTCCAAGGAAAAGAAAAACAATAATTATCTGCTGCTGTGGAATGCAACAAGTGCATCTTTGATTGGTCCATGTTGGTTGTTTCTAATTAATGGCCAATCAAAGTCCAGCTGGCTCAGACTCTCTGAGAGTCACCAGCTTTTGTTATCATTCCATTCTTTTCTTTTCAAGCCTTCTGATGAAATTCTTTCTTCTATTGTTTTAGTATAGAATATATAATATATAATATATAATATATAATATATAATATATAAAATATATATTATATATTATATATTATATATTATATATTATATATTATATATTATATATTATATATTATATATTATATATTATATTTTAATAGAATAAAATTACAATATAATTAGATAATATAATATAATATATTATAAATTATATATATTATATATAATTATAATAATGTTATATACTATATTATATCATATAATATTATATATATTATATAAATTATATTATATATTATATAATATTATGATATATTATGTTTTACCATATAATTATTATATAAATGATATTATATATTATATAATTATGTTATATTATATATTATATGTTATATATTATATATATTACATTATATTATATTATATATTATATGTTATATATATTATATAATTATAATAATATAATTATATAATCATAATATAATATATATAATATATTTATTATTATTATTATTTTATATATATATATATATATATATATATACATATATGTATATATATATATGTATATATATATATATATATATATATATATATATATATATATAATAAAATAATAAATCAGCCTTCTGCAACATGGGAGTCAAGATTCTCTTCTCTTCCCATGCTGGGGCTGCCTGCAGCTTCCACACCAAGCAGGGTCCCTGGGCTGGAGCCTCCCTGAGCTGCTGGCAGGGGCTCAGAGCAGAGGATGGGGCACTCTGGGTGCTGATGCCAACAATTCCCTGGCTCCAAGCCCATGGGGAAGGGAAAACTGCAGCCAGAGCTGCCCCAGGACAGAGCTCCTCCAGACCCCAATCCTGTGCCAAAGCCAGTCCAGACCTCTGCTCCTTCTTCCCTGCTGGAAAACCCCAAGCCCTCAGTCACACCTTCCAAAAACACCCTTCCCTTTGTATGATTTTAGGCTGAAATGGCAAAAAATGAGAATCCCTGGGGTCTGCTCCATGCTCAGCTTCACTGGTGACACCACCCACACTGATGGTGGCTCCAGGGGCTGCTGGGGATCCCCTGGGGGTGTCCTGGCATCGTTCAGAGCTGCCAGGGCCCAGTTTGATGCCCAAAGGTGAACTCAGGGAATCCAACTGTGTTTTTCCAGCTGTTGCTGCAGCTCAGAGCAGAGCACAGGGCACTGAAATGAGGACCAAAGGTGACCCGTGCCACCCTCCAAAAACCAACCAAAAGCTCCTGCAGCTTCAGTTTAGCCCTTGCCTCGAGTCTGAAAAGTCAGTGGGTTTGGAGCCACACTGAGCTTGGAAAAACCCCAGAAAAGACAGGGGGGCATGGGGGGGGGATAGGGGTGATGGGGAGGAGATTCAGGAGCATCCCCTGGACCTTCCCTGGCTCCTGGGGTGACACCAGCAGGTTTCTCCCTCTGCACAGGGCAGCAGAAAGATCCTGGCTTATGCTGGGGCGTGGAGGGGATTAAATCAGAGCTGAGACAGAAACAAAGAGGCAGAAACTGGAGGGTCAAAGGAGGCCAGGGATGTGCCCAAGCCTCAGCTCTGGTGATCAGGCAATTAGCAAGCCAAGCATGAGAATAAATAATCCAGCTGAAACAGGGAGAGCAGGACAGAGCTGGGGGTAAGAAGGAAGGAAATCAATCACCAGACCTAATGGAGAATTATCCAAGAGAGAGTTATTCCTAATCCTATCAGGGGCTGGCTGGGAAACAAATTCTCCTGGCTCTGTGGCCCTCAGCACGTTTTTCTGGGTCAGGGCTGGGCTGGGCAGGGCTGGAGGAGCAGAGGGAGAACCAATGCTGGGAGGGCACTGAGGGCACCCAGCAGGGGCCCTACAGAGCATCTCCCACCCCACAGGACCTGGTGAACTGTGGGAGTGTCGGGGTAGGACAGTGGGGATGGATGGAGACGAGAGATCTCTGCAGCCAGGTCATGGAAATTGCATTTATTGCAAAGGGCCTGGGTGCAGGGCCCTGCTGGGAGCTGCCAGGCACAGCTGGAGCAGGACTGAGAGAAGAGAGGGGCAGAGAGGATGAGAGGGTGAGAGAGTATGAAGGGTAAAAGGGTAAGAGCATAGAAGGATAAGAGAATAAAAGGCAAGAGGGCAAAGTTCCCATTCCAATACAATAAATCATCTTCTGTGTTGAATATTCTAATTCTCACTAACCAGTCTAGTACAAGATACAAATCCTATAGCATTTCCAAACAGCCTATAAGAATCATTACATTACCATCCTGTGTTACATTTTAAACCCTAAAAACTCCTCTTTGGGCCCCTCTGCCAGGCTGGCAGGGTCTGCTCTGACCCTTGGAGCTGTCTGCAAGCAGAGGGTGTTGTTCCATCAAAAGGAGATCACCTTCAGCTGGCTATGCCATTGTTTTCCAGTTGTTCAGTAACTGAGGGATCTCAAAGCTTGCTTTCATTTCAATCTTGCTTATAGTTTCCATATTCTCAAAATCTTTTGCCAGACAATCATATTTATGAGGCTTTCCTGTTTCATCTTCCCCAACAGTGAACACCTTGAGAGTCCTCAGGCCACCAGGTGGCCAAGTGGCCATCCCCAACAGCCCTGTGCTGGCTGTGCTGGTCGTGTCACCCTGGTGTCCCTCTCAAGGCTGCTCAGGCAGAGCAGATGTTGCTGGCAAGGCAGGGGAATGGGGAGGGGAGCATGGAAGGAGCTGCCTGGGCAGGAGCCAGGTGGTGGCTGGGTCACCACTGAACGTCCCCAAGGGTGACTTCAGGGACAGCTGGAGAACATGAAAAGCTTCCACAGAAGGGAGCTAATTTGGTGAGTGGCAGCTGCTGCCTCTCACAAGGCTCCTCCTGCTCAGCAGCCCCAGGTCTCGGGGCGGCCGAGCAGCGCCGGAGCAGCTCCCAGGGAGGATCTGCCCTTCCTTTCCTGGTGTCTCCACGGTGTCTTCCCACCCCAGGATCCCATCCTGAGTCCCCAGCAGCCACAGGACTCTCCACTCCTCTCCCACGTGGGAACTCCCAGCACTGAGGATTCCCTGATGAGCCACGGCACCAAGGAGACGACCCGAAAGGAGCCACCGCTTATTTTTAGAGCCAACCTTATGATTCCTGAGCACGTGGCCCAGGCAACACTGCACAGGCAGCCCCAGATTGGCCACAATCTGCTCTTCTTCTTGACAGACATCATGTCTGAATCTCTATCTCCACAAGATGCTCCCAGGAGAGGAGACATTTAGAGAACGACCACGACGTACAACATTTCTGAAAGGTCACTGCCTGCACCAGGCAATGAGGAGCAGGAGCCACTCATCAGCAACAGGGGCTTTAGGGAGGTGTTTAATATTCCATGAGCATCTCTATTTCTCTACCAAAGTGGATAACTCTTCTAAAAGTGGGGTGGGGGGGGGCAGGGCAGGTGGGTGCTGGGCTCGTTTCCACCCAAGGGGGGCTGACTGAACCACAGGCAGAGCTGAATCTCGACTGCTGCTGGGAAATGGTGGCTGAGAGTGAACCTGACCTGGATCTCAACAATCTCAGAACCTGCAGGAGCAGAGGTTGAGCTTGACTCCCCCTCTTCAGCTGCATCCCAGACCACCCAGCTGCCACTGATGCCCCCAGGAACCCTGGAGCTGAACTCAGTGGCTCTGGTCCCTGCATGGAGAGCAGGGCTCATTTTTGGAGGGTTCAAGTGAGAACTTTTAATTTGCAGAAGCCCATTAACATCAGGGGCAGGATGAGGAGGGGCTGGGAGGCAACTGCAGGGTGACAGCCCACGGCCCACAGTGCCAGGACTTTCTGGTGTTGTCCCAGCCCAGTCTGTCACCAGGACTGGGTGCTGGCCACAGCCCCATGGTGGCCTTCTCCCTGAGCACTGACCCAGCCAGCAGCAAGGTGACAGCCCAGGTCTAGGAGACTCCCACTGCAAACCAGCTTTGTCCTCTCCCACTGCAAACCCAGCTTTGCCAAGGTCCCCATCCAAGCCCAAAGGTGCCCATCCAAACCAACCTTAGCCAAGGCTGGCCTGGTCTCAGGTTTCTCCCCAGCCTGGGAGTGGGGTCAAAGAACACAAACCCCTGGCAACTGTCCTGGCACCTCAGCTGTAGGGTCCACATGGCATTTGTTGCTGCTGGATGTACAAAGCACAGATGTGACAGCCAGGCACAGCCACGGGCACAGAAAAGCTCCTGGCAAGGGCTCCTGCCCCCACAGAGACACAAATACAGAGCATTCAATGAGAGAGGGGAATTTGCTCCTTCCTCTGCAGCTGCCTCCCCCTCCGGCCTCCCTCCTGAGCTCATCCCTCACCTTCTACACCAAAACACGGCCTGGGAGCGAACTGAGAGCACCACAGCATGGCTGAGTCCATGTGGGAGGGCACAGAGGGAATGGCCAGGCAGGACATCCCCAGGGTGTGGGGGGGACACCTCTGGGGGTGTCCCCTCCTGCTGGGGGGGACAAATCACCCACAGGGGCTCTGAGCAGCAGGGAGGATGTGAGACCTTCTCACAGGAAGGGTCCCTGTGCCTTCACTGCTCCAGCCCTGCAGTTCCAGCCCTGCAGCTGGGTGACAAAGGAGGTGCTGGGGCAGGAGGATGAATAAGGGAACAGGAAAGCAGAGGCTGTAATTAGGCACCTTTCAGAGCGCTGATGGATGACGATGATGATGATGATGCTGCTCGGGGGCGTGCAGAGCTGGGATGCTGACGTGCAGCCACCCCCCAGTGCCAGCACTGGTCCCAGGCTGCCCTGAGGTGCCCAGCAGAGCCCTGCCCTGCTGCTGGACAGTGATTTCAGTAACAGGAGAGCCCTGCCCTGCTGCTGGACAGTGATTTCAGTGCCCAGAGAGCTCTGCCCTGCTGCTGGACAGTGATTTCAGTGCCCAGAGAGCTCTGCCCTGCTGCTGGACATTGATTTCCTGGTGATTTCAGTGCCAGGAGAGCCCTGCCCTGCTGCTGGACAGTGATTTCAGTGCCAGGAGAGCCCTGCCCTGCTGCTGGACAGCGATTTCAGTGCCAGGAGAGCTCTGCCCTGCTGCTGGACATTGATTTCCTGGTGATTTCAGTGCCAGGAGAGCCCTGCCCTGCTGCTGGACAGTGATTTCAGTGCCCAGAGAGCTCTGCCCTGCTGCTGGACAGTGATTTCAGTAACAGGAGAGCCCTGCCCTGCTGCTGGACAGTGATTTCAGTGCCCAGGAGAGCTCTGCCCTGCTGCTGGACAGTGATTTCCTGGTGATTTCAGTGCCCAGCAGAGCCCTGCCCTGCTGCTGGACAGTTATTTCAGTGCCCAGAGAGCTCTGCCCTGCTGCTGGACAGTGATTTCAGTGCCCAGAGAGCCCTGCCCTGCTGCTGGACAGTGATTTCAGTGCCCGGAGAGCCCTGCCCTGCTGCTGGACATTGATTTCCTGGTGATTTCAGTGCCCAGAGAGCTCTGCCCTGCTGCTGGACATTGATTTCCTGGTGATTTCAGTGCCCAGAGAGCTCTGCCCTGCTGCTGGACAGTGATTTCCTGGTGATTTCAGTGCCCAGAGAGCTCTGCCCTGCTGCTGGACAGTGATTTCCTGGTGATTTCAGTCACAGCTGCCTCCCAGGGGCTTTGCCCCAGCACACGACCTCATTTGTCCAGCCCAGCCGTGCCAGCCCTCGTTAGATCAGCTCCTTCATTAAGCTCAGCACTTCAGTAAGGCTGGTCTGAGCCCCTCGGGGGGCTGGCACATAAATCACACCCTGATTGCTGTCACTGGCTGCCAGTGCTGCACCTCTGATGGCAAAATCTCCTCCTAATCCCTCACCTGAGCTGTGGTGGCACAGATCAGGGCAGTCCCAGCCTCTCCTCCAAGCTCCTGGATAAAACAAAGGCTCTTTGCAGCCTTGAGCCACAGGGAGGGCCCTTCTCCTGAGGGCTCAGCCCCATGGGAGCCTTCATCCATGGCAGGGGTGCCCAGCAAGGCCAGCTGCCCTCTGGAGAAGGAGCCCTGGCTGCTCCCAGCCGATCTCTGCACCTCAGCAGGGGGATCCATCATTCCAGAGGCTTTAATCCCACTGGACTGCTGGACATGTGGGCAGGGGAGCAGACTGACAGGCCAGACTGACAGACAGCTGCAGGGACAGGCAGCTGTGGCTGGAGAGCAGCCTGGTCCCAGCAGGACTGCTCAGCTCTGCAGAACCCAGCTCGGAGCTCTGCGGGGACAGGGGGGAAAGGGGGCAGAGGTGGAGCCCCCAATTTGCTGGAAACCCTGAAACCCTGCTGGGAGTGGGAATTCCAGGCAGGAGCAGCACGGAGTGACAGCTTTCCCTCCCCCTCCCAGCTCTGCTCAGCAGCACTCCTGGGCTGAGAGCATTTTTTAAGATCTGTCTGCAGCTGCTGCTTCACTGGAGATTTATTTTATTGCCATCCCAATTATGATCATGGGAGCAGCGAGAGCAAAATACCACAACAGGGTTGAAACAACTCCTGACATCCCAAACCCACAACAGGGGTGAAATAACCCCTGAAATCCCAACCATGACAGGGGTGAAACAACCCCTGAAATCCCAACCCACAACAGGGGTGAAATAACCCCTGAAATCCCAACCATGACAGGGGTGAAACAACCCCTGAAATCCCAACCCACAACAGGGGTGAAACAGCTCCTGACATCCCAACCATGACAGGGGTGAAACAACCCCTGAAATCCCAACCCACAACAGGGGTGAAACAACCCCTGAAATCCCAACCATGACAGGGGTGAAACAACCCCTGACATCCCAACCCAGCCCTGTCACACGAGTGGGAGCAGGACCAACCCCTGGGATCATCCCGGAGAGGGGAGGGGACAGGGGGATCCACCCCAGATCTGTCCTGGCCTCGCTGGAGATCCCAGAGGGGCCCAGCAGAGCCCAGGGGGGTTCAGCTGTGCCACCCCCAGACCCCCCTTGGCTGGAGGGTGACACTGATGAGGCAGTGGTGACATTTGGAGCAAGACACGCTGGCGTCAGTCCCAGATCTGTGGCTGCAGGGCATCAGCTGGGGCACCAGGAGAGCAGCTCAGCTCCTTCTCATGTGCAGCCCCAAGAGGATCCCAAAAGCCAGAAATCTCCATGGGGGAAGGGAAAGGGGCCGTGTGGCTTCACTCCCTGTCTGGCATCTGGACAGCAGAGCAGAGGCAAAGCCTCCAGAGCTCCTCTCTGAGCTGATGAACTCCCAAATCCCAGGAAATCCATACAAACTCCAAACCACGGCTGCACATGGATCCGGGCATGGCCAAGGCTGAGGGTCCAACAGTGACCAAGGGTGGGGTCCCACTGCTGCCTGCCACCAACCCTGAGCAAAAACTGAGCTCAGCATCCCACAGCTTCACACCACAGCTTGCCTGAGCCTCTTCTGGCTTATTTTGGGGTGGTGACAACAGGCTGGACATGTCCCAGCTGCTCCACGGGATTCCTGCTGCACGAGGAGCTGGGGACAAGGAGAGGCCTAATGCCACCAAGCAGGGGTGGCCACGAGGTCAAAATGAGCTGGATTTTGAGTGTCCCAGTGCACAACCCCCAATCCCACTGGAGCCCAGGGAGTTCTCACCGTTCTGCAGGTGCAGGGCTGCTCTGACATGGGGCTCTGCTGAGGCATTGGAGCCTGGGGACGGTCACATGGTGAAGGCTCCAGCACAGCCAGCCTCGGCTCCTCTGCACAGAAAGCACAGGGAGAGCACTGTCAGTCACCTTCCCCCAGTGTCTGCCACAGAAATCCCAAATAAACCCCTCCAAAGGCCAGGGATGTGGCACCCAGGCACTTCCCAGAGAGAGGGAGCATCCTCAGAGCTGCTCCAGGTGCATGTGTGACCTGACCATTGCAGCTTGGCTGGTTTTATCTGTAAATATATAAATATTATATAGCATATTTTTAATATAAAATATCATATATTTATAATAATCTATAATATATACCCTCGATATTCTATTCTATTCTATTCTATTCTATTCTATTCTATTCTATTCTATTCTATTCTATTACATTATATCATATTACATTACATTATATTACATTATATTATATTAATTTATATTGTAATTTATATTAAATATATAGTACAATATAAAATATATATTCATATGTAATGTAAAACATAATAATATTAATTGTTATCATTAAATATATAATATGTATATTTTATAATAAGTATATTTTATATGTATATTTTATAATATATAAATATAGTATATGCCTAATTTATATAATTAGAAATATACAATATTTATATATTATAAAATATCATAAATAAATATAAATATAAAAGATATAATATATTATAAAGTATATTTATAATTTTAGAAATATAAAATTATATCACACTTTGTGCCCTGAAGGATCCTCTCCCCACCAGGAGAGTGTCCCAGCCCATCCCTGCCTGGGTAGCTCCGGGTGGAGCAGGGAGCACCCAGCCCTGCCCTTGGGGAATCGTGCAGGGACTCCAGGAGGGCACTGAACCCACACAGGGGATGCCCACTGCCCAGGAGGCCTCGAATCTGGGGAGATTTCACCCAAACGTGGCAGCAGAAGTGCCACTGGCCGGACCCCCAGCCCAGTGTCCCCCCCTGGGCATTTTTGGGGACCTGGGGGGGATCGGGAGATGCTCCCAGCACTGATGCAGCAGATGCTGAACAAATGATTCGCTGTGGTTTTACCGAATTGCTTTGAGTTCTCTGGATGAAGTTTAATTTGCCTGTTGCAAAGGAAGAGGGAATTTAAATAGCTCCTTTTGTGTGGAAATCCTGCTTAACAGCCCTCAAATGTCCCCGGCTCGGGTCTCTCAGCACACCCACGCTGCTGCTGCAGCTCAGCAGCTGCTCTGAGCCTGCTGCAGACCTCACTCAGCTCGGGGAGGTGGCGTTTGGGTGGGCAGCAGCAACCAGGGGGTTAATTCCTGCTGGGAGAGGCTTGGGGAGCCTTTGGCAAAGGAGCTTTCCAGGGCAGGGGAATGAGGAGCATCAGCAGCCGGACCTGGGCACAGGGATCACAGCCATGGGGACACAGGGATCACACCCCTGGCACAGGGATGACACCTTTGGGGACACAGGGATCACACCCCTGGCACAGGGATCACACCCATGGGGACACAGGAATCACACCCAAGGGGACACAGGGATCACACCCCTGGCACAGGGATCACACCCAAGGGGACACAGGGATCACACCCAAGGGGACACAGGGATCACACCCCTGGCACAGGGATGACACCTTTGGGGACACAGGGATCACACCCATGGGGCACAGGGATCACACCTTTGGGACACAGGGATCACAGCCAAGGGGACACAGGGATCACACCTTTGGGGCACAGGGATCACACCCAAGGGGACACAGGGATCACACCTTTGGGGCACAGGGATCACACCCATGGGGCACAGGGATCACACCTTTGGGACACAGGGATCACACCCATGGGGCACAGGGATCACACCTTTGGGGCACAGGGATCACAGCCATGGGGCACAGGGATCACACCTTTGGGGCACAGGGATCACAGCCATGGGGCACAGGGATCACATCCCTGGCACAGGGATCACAGCCATGGGGACACAGGGATCACACCCGTGGGGCACAGGGATCACACCCATGGGGACACAGGGATCACACCCCTGGCACAGGGATCACATCCCTGGCACAGGGATCACAGCCATGGGGCACAGGGATCACACCTTTGGGGACACAGGGATCACACCCATGGGGACACAGGGATCACACCCCTGGCACAGGGATCACAGCCATGGGGACACAGGGATCACACCTTTGGGGCACAGGGATCACACCCATGGGGACACAGGGATCACACCCCTGGCACAGGGATCACACCCGTGGGGACACAGGGATCACACCTTTGGGGCACAGGGATCACACCCATGGGGACACAGGGATCACACCCATGGGGACACAGGGATCACACCCCTGGCACAGGGATCACATCTTTGGGACACAAGGATCACACCCATGGGACACAGGGATCACACCCCTGGCACAGGGATCACACCCATGGGGACACAGGAATCACACCCCTGGCACAGGGATCACACCTTTGGGGACACAGGGATCACACCCATGGGGACACAGGGATCACACCCCTGGCACAGGGATGACAGCCATGGGGACACAGGGATCACAGCCATGGGGACACAGGGATCACACCCATGGGGCACAGGGATCACACCTTTGGGGCACAGGGATCACACCCATGGGGCACAGGGATCACACCTTTCGGGACACAGGGATCACACCCATGGGGACACAGGGATCACACCTTTGGGACACAGGGATCACACCCAAGGGGACACAGGGATCACAGCCATGGGCACAGGGATCACACCCGTGGGGCACAGGGATCACACCCATGGGGCACAGGGATCACACCTTTGGGGTGGGATCCCCTTTATTGAGGAGTGTCCCTGACTGAGTTCCATGCAGTTCCAAATGAAAGCATTTGTTCCAGAACATGAGTTTCAAATCCCACATGGGATTTGCATCCCTGCCACCCAGGGAGGGACTGGCTGGGGTGAAGGGCTCAGCGGATCCCACTGACACTGGGACCTTCTGGGAGCTGGGAATGTGAGTTCCTGCCATTCCAGGGGGAATTCTGGGTGCCTCAGGACAAAAGGGACAATCAGGGCTGGCAGCAGGATGGAGAAACCCAGGATCTCAGCAGGATGTGAAAGCTCAGGATCTCAGCAGGATGGAAAAGCCCAGGATCCCAGCAGGATGGAAAAGCCCAGGATCTCAGCAGGATCCCATCTCCTCAGGAACGTGCCCTGCAGCACAGGGAGCTGGAGCACACAGTGTGGGAGTAACTCTGACCCACCACCCTGAAATAACAGCAAGAATGACCCAAACCAAGCCCTGAGATGCAGAAATGACCCAAAAACACCTGAACCCACCCTCAGCACCTGCAGGGGGGAGCTTGTGACACCTCCATCAACTACAGCTGGTGCAATTCGAGAAGGAATTTGCCTCCAGGGGATGCAGTGTGTGTGCTTTGAGGGACTGATGCCCACGGATCTGCTGTGGATCCCTGGGGCTGCTCCACTCCTGGGAGATGGGATAACTGGGAGGGAAGTGGGTTTGGATCTCTTGCAGCACCGTGTGTGGGACTCACACACTCAGATATTCCAGCAGGGATGGAGGAGGCTCCCCAGAACCAGCACCACCTGAGGGTAAATCCCAACCACAGCAGCCCAGCTGCTGCTCCCCATGGCCAGGCTCCAGCTCTGGGGATTGAAAAGGTAAAATTTCAATCCAATTCCAGCAGGCTGGACACAGCCAGGTATTTACTGCAGACCTGCAGAGAGCAAACTGCAGTCAGGCCAAACGTGCTCAGCTCCTGGCCCTGAGCAGCCTCTCCTGCCCTCCCTGAGAGGTTTCTTCACTCCCATCCTGCCTGAGCATGGGGAATGTGGAATTTAAGCTCACTTAGAGACCACCTGAGCTTGGCTTGTCAGGTGAGTCCCTCATTCCCAGCCCTGGGAATGAGCTGATGGTCTTGGCATTTGTTTTTGGCAGCTCCTGGGTCACGTAGCAACCTCTGTCTCAGGTTACCTCCGGGGTTTTGTCTGCAAATACATTTTAATCCTTGTGAAATGGGACCCACCAGCACGTGGGTGAAGTGCCTAAACCTCCCTCAGTGCCACGTGGTGACATCAGCACAGCTCCCTGGCCCTCTGTATGTTTGTGCCACCAGGGTTGTTGTCACCTTCTGCTCCTGTGATTTTTGGTTTTTTACTCAAAACTTGGATTTTTCAAACTCTTTTCTGGGCTACTCAGTGCAGGAGCCAGGAGAGGATTCCCCTCTCCCTGGGTGCCACACAGGACCTGCTTCTCCATCAAGGAGCTTCCAGTTCTGCATAGTGGATCTCCTTGAAAAAAGAAATTCAGCAGCAAATCCCAAAGCCAGACAGGACCCAGATGTCCTGGAAATCAGCAGACATGCAGAGAACCAGACCAAGGTGCCCAAGTTGAGCTCTTCTAAGGCAGATCCAACTTGCCACTGACCAGGACCCCCAGGGCCCTTTCTGCAGTGTCTGAGATGAGCCAGATCTGCTGTGATGCCCTGGAACAGTTGCTGAGCACATCCCAAGGGCCCTGGGGGTCCTGGTCAGGGGCAAGTTGGATCTGAGTCACTGCTGGGCCCTGGCAGCCCCAAGGGCCACCCTGTGCTGGGGGCACCAGGCCCAGGGAGGGATTGTCCCACTCTGCTCTGCCCTGGGGCAGCCTCACCTCCAGTGCTGGGGGCACTTTGGGCACCACGAGATCAGAAGGAGCCAAAGCTGTTGGAGAGTGGCCAAAGGAGGGACACGGAGCTGGGGAAGGGCTGAGGAGCAGCTGAGGGCACTTGGCTGGTTCAGCTGGAGCCCAGGAGACTGAGGGGAGGCTCCTGGGGGCTGCAGCTCCTGCCCAGGGCAGGCACAGGGGCAGGGGCTGAGCTCTGCTCTGGGACAGGGACAGGAGCCCAGCAAGGGCTGGAGCTGGGCCAGGCCTTGGCATGGAGCTCAGGGCAAGGTTCTGCCCCCCGAGGCTGCTGGGCACTGCCCAGGCTCCCCAGGGAATGGTGCCAAGGCTGCCAGAGCTCCAGGAGCATTTGGACACAGAATTCACAGAATCACTGGGTTGGAAGAGACCTCCAAGATCATCGAGTCCAACCCAGCCCCGGCACCTCAACTGAACCCTGGCACCCAGTGCCACATCCAGGCTCTCAGGGGTGCTCAGGGTGGGGTTGTTGGGATGGCTGTGCAGGGATGGGGCTGCACTGAGGATCCCTGTGGGATCCAGCTCGGGATCTTTTGGGATTTGATCATTCCATGGATCCCAGGACACCTGAGAGTGCCCCAGTGTCACACAGCCCTGGTATCCAGGAGCATTAAGCCAGAGACTTTTGCTCATTAGTGTAATGAATGTCAGATTGCCCAGCCAGCTGAGCTTCCAGCTGACCTTTAGTTACTGAAATATCAACAACAAAAATGACACATTACCATGGGGAGGTGTCACAGGCTGCTCATTTGAAATCCTCTCTCAGTGACAGCCCCCCAAAGAGTTTCTATCTGCAAAAGTAAATGGGAAAATTTGGAAAATGCTCAAGGAAGGAGGAAGAATTCATCTCCACTGCAGCACAACAGGGACACAGCATCTCCCAGCTCTGGGGGGACAGCCAGAAATGATCCCAGGGAGAGAAATGGAGGGAGAAATGAGGCAGAGCTGTTAAAAATGAAACAGAGGGAAAAAAAGATCTGTTTCTTAGGAGTCTTGGGAAAGTCACTGAGGTGGAAAGAGCTGAGCCAGGACTGAGGCAGCAGGGACAGGTCCCCAGGCCATGGAGTGATCCCGGGACACGGACAGGGACATGAACTCAGGGGCAGCAAAAGCCTGAGCCAGAGAGACCCTCAGGGCATGGAAAGAAACCCCAAAAACCCAGCAGCATTGTCTGATGCTGGATGAGCCTGACCCAACAGATCACAGCCCCACTTGTCACTGCAACAGCAACAACCTGCACCTGGATTTCCAGAGGTTTCCAGATGTTGGTGCAGGCTGAGCAAGGCAGGGGAAGGCAGTGGTGCCAAATTACTTTGCCACAAGGCTGGTGCTTGATGTAAAAGTGACTCTGAAGGGAAGAGGTAAGACCCTGGAATTTGTTTTCCCTCAGGAAATGATGTCTCAGGTTTGAGCTTTACTATTTTTCAGATTCTGTGCTGCTTTAGTGAGTGGGTCTGGGTTTCACATTATGGCATGGTGAGCTCTGTGCACAGAGCAGGGAGACAAAACAATTCCTGCTCCAGCTGGGGACCAAGGACAAATGATCCAAATCTCAGCCCCAAGAGCACAAACAACACGGGCTGAAGAGAGAAAAACAAGAAAGATGGGACTTAATAAGCTAAAGCTGTAATTAGACAATTAACTCCAATATGCAAATGGAGCAGAACTGATAAAAGTGAGAGACCCCACGACCAGGTGTTCATTTTGGGACCATTTTGGTTCATCTTGGGTGCAGGCCTGGCTGGGCTGGAGGGTCCAACCTCCACAATAACTCCTGGAATGACTTTCCAGAGCACTGGGCAGGGCTGGCAGGGATGCTGGCATCAACCACTTCCCTTCCCTGGGAGCAGCAGCCCAAGGCTCCCACTCCTCATCAGGCCCTGCAATAAGGACTAACGAAGGCAGGATTATTTCCTCCCCACTCCATTAGTCACACTTGGTTAATATTCCTGCTTATGGAAAAAGGTCACAGTTTCTCTCTCATTTATGTCACTCCACCTTCCATTTGCAGTCGCAGGGTTCTGCTCCTTTTCCATCCCTAATTAGTGTTCAATTACAGGGGCCCTGCCCCAGCCTCCCACCAGGCACAAGTCCTGGGCCACACTGCCTCTCCTGGGTCTCCCTGTGGAAAACTGACCCAAGAAAAGCCCTTTTTTCCTCTGGCAGCACAGAGGGAACCAGATGGACTTTCCTTCAAATGAGATTTAAATGGAAAAACACAAAATAGCTCCTTGTGCCAATATTGAAGGGTTGGTGTCCAGCTGTCCTGAGCATGGGGAAGGTCAGCCCGGGTGACCCTCTGGAAAAAGAGGCCAAAAGCATCAAACACCCTCATGGTTTGCTCCTCTGGCTGCACCACTGAGAAGGGGTTGGAAATGATTCCTTCAACTCTTCTGATGCCTTGTGAAGGCTGACCTAGAACAGAGACTGGACAGAGCTAAAGAATAAAGCAGGGATTTATTAGGAGGCCTCAATGGATCCACCTTGGGCAGCACAAAAGCCCAGCCAGGGCTGCACCCAAGATGAACCAAAATGGTCCCAAAATGCACAACTGGTCATGGGATCTCTCACTTTTATAAGATCTGCTCCATTTGCATATTGGAGTTCATTGTCCAATTCCAGCCCCAGCCCATCCAGTCCCATCCTTGTTTTTCTCTCTCCAGCCCATGTTGTTTGTCCTCTTGGGGCTGAGATTTGGATCATTTGTCCTTGGTCCCCAGCTGGAGCAGGAATTGTTTTGTCTCCCTGCTCTGTGCACAGAGCTCACCATGCCCTCATGTGAACCCAGACCCACCCACTAAAGCAGCACAGAACCTGAAAAATAGAAAAGCTCAAACCTGAGACATCATTTCCTGAGTGAAAACAAATCCTCTCACCTCAGGTGAGGTGTTCCAGCATGGAGTGTGGCTGAGGGAGTTTGGATGCTCAGGGAGAGCCCCTTTAGCTCCCCTGCCCTGCAAACCCCTGCTGCTGCTGCCCTGTGAGGAGCACTGTGAGGACTGTGCTCAGGAGGCTTCAGAAGATGGAAAACACCTTTCCAAGGCTGCCTGAATCCCCTCAGTCCATGCTCCATCCCTGCTGGTGCACCTGGCCCAGCAGCTCTGTCACAGCCTGATCCCACAGAGCAGCCACCAGCACCCTCCTGGCCACTTCAGTCTAGAGATGAACCCCTCATCCTCCTGCACTGAAACAGTGGCCAAATTGAGAGGAAAAGCAGTCAAGGCCTGGGGAAGCTTTCTGGAGATGCTGAGGATGGGAACTGAGTCAGAGATCAGGCACAGCCTCCCTCACTGCAGGTCCTGTTCCTGCTCCTCCTTCCCTCCTGTGCCTGCTGGGATCTGCTGGGTGAAACAGCCACCACGTCCCACACTCCCAGCTCTGAACCCAGCAGGGCTTCACTGCAGGGACACAGTTTGGGGTGACTGGGAGTGGGTGCAGCTGTGAGAAGCAGGTGAGCAGCACTGACAGCAATGAGAGTGCCCAGGTGTGCTGAGCAAGCACTCCAGGGACACACAGCTGCAATGCACGGACATGAGGGGTATAAAAAGGTGGGCTAAAGAACAAGAAGGGCAGATGTAGGAGAAGATGAAACAGGAAAGGCTCATAAATATGATTGTCTGGCAAAAGATTTTGAGAATATAGAAACTATAAGCAAGATTGAAATGAAAGCAAGCTTTGAGATCCCTCAGTTACTGAACAACTGGAAAACAATGGCATGGCCAGCTGAAGGTGATCCCCTTTTGATGGAACAACACCCTCTGCTTGCAGGCAGCTCCAAGGGTCAGAGCAGACCCTGCCAGCCTGGCAGAAGGGGCCCAAAGAGGAGTTTTTAGGGTTTAAAATGTAACACAGTATGGTAATGTAATGATTTCTTATAGGCTGTATGGAAATGCTACAGGATTTGTATCTTGTACCAGATTGGTTAGTGAGAATCAGAATATTCAACACAGAAGATGATTTATTGTATTGTAACGGGAACTTTGCCCTCTTACTTTTCTATGCTCTTACCCTTTTATTCTCTTATGCTTTTACTCCCTTACTCTCTCACCCTCTCATCCTCTCTGCCCCTCTCTTCTCTGGGGCCTGCTCTGAGCTGTGCCTGGCAGCTCCCAGCAGGGCCCTGCACCCAGGCCCTTTGCAATAAACCCCAAGTTCCACAACCAGAAGAAGATTTAATGTATTGTAACAGGAATCTCGTCCTCTTTTACTCTCTCTTTACCCTCTTTACTCTTCCTCACTCTCTCATCTCTTTACCACGCTCTTGCCTTCTCTCTATCTCTCTCTTCTCTTGGGCCTGCTCCAGCTGTGCCTGGCAGCTCCCAGCAGGGCCCTGCACCCAGGCCCTTTGCAATAAATGCAATTTCCATGACCTGGCTGCAGAGATCTCTCATCTCCATCTGTCCCGACCGTGCTACCCCTGACGCTCCTACAGGCAGATGCTTGCAGCCCTCGGAAATGATGTGATGTTATTCTGTATGAGTTGAGCCCTTCTGAAACTGATGATACCCTGTGTATCGTGGCTGTCCCAACTGTGACACTTCAGCACCTCCCTGGCAGGAGCAGGACTGTCCCCAGCACCCAAAGTCCCCCCAGTCCCCACTCAACTCTCTGGGAACATCAGGGTTCTGTGCTGTGACAGGGAGAGGTTGTTTGAGCTCAGGCTCAAACACACCCAGGGAGGGACAATATTTGGTTTAAATTTTTCCTCAATTCCCCTCCCACTGAATATTTTCTTTTCTCCATTCCAAGAACTTCCTTTATTTCTCCCTGTCTCCCTCTAGCAACAGTATCTGGGAGAAACAATGAATTTTTAATAGGAGGGGGCGGTGGGAAGAGGCAAACCCTGAGGCAAGAAGAGAAAACATTGATCTGTTCAATCACCTCCATCAGCAGGAAACCACATTTAAGGGAGAGGGAGCCACGTGAGGACCACACAGCAGGGTCCTGGTCCCCCTTTTCTCTGAACCAGTGGATGTTGTACAAGTCCCAGCCAGGGTGAATCCTGCTCAGAGGAGCTCTCCACACCCCCCTGATGTGGAGCTGGGGATGCAGCCCCTTGGAGAGGAGGAGAACCAGGGTTGTTCCTCTGCTGCACCATCCCTGTGAGGGTGGGCAGGCCCTGGCACAGGTGCCCAGAGCAGCTGGGGCTGCCCCTGGATCCCTGGCAGTGCCCAAGGCCAGGCTGGGTGGGATTGAAGCAGCCTGGGGTGGTGGAAGGTTTCCCTGACCATGGCTGGATGGGCTTTAAGGTCCCTCCCAACCCAAACCTTGGGGATCCCACGATCCCAAAGCCGAGGTGTGCCCACCTCCTGCTCCCCACTCTGCTCTACAGGGCCAGGGCTCATCCCCATGGAGCTGAGGATGCCCAGCTCCCCTCCCTTGGTGCCTGGCCTGGCTCCCCACCACAGCCTGAGCCTAAATATAGACCCTGGTTCTCTTTTCTTGTAGACACAACCGGTGCTCTGAGTCAAAGTCCTTTCCCATGAACTCAGTGTTGCTTAATAAAGCACAAACCCTCGGAGACCTTGATGCTGAGATCTGTCATTTTAATTCCCAGTAACACTTGTTCCTCTCCACTCCAGTGTGTGGCCGCTGCTATTTTGGTTGGCACATCGGGAGCTGAACAAGGAGCCCCGGCGCTCCAGATCTGAGCTGGGCAGAGCTGGGACAGCTTTGAAAACCAAACCCTCCTGATGGATGGGGCTGCAAGCCACAGCTGAGCTCGTGGTGGCATGAAAAATTCAGGGGGAGGAAGGCAGGGAAGCAAGGGAAGAGGCAGAGGAGGGAGGAGGGCACACTCATGTCGCAGACATCTTTTCATGAAAAATCCTTTCCTTAGGATTTTTCCTCCTGAGAAGCCTCAAGAGCAAAATGTAAACAATGATTATCTGCTGCTGTGGAATGCAACAGGTGGATCTGTGATTAGTCCATGTTAAATGTTTCTAATTAATGGCCAATCACAGCCCAACTGGCTCAGACACAGAGCCCAAGCCACAAGCCTTTGTTATCATTCTTTCCTATTCTATTCTTAGCCAGCCTTCTGATGAAACCTTTTCTTCTATTCTTTTAGCCTAGTTTTAATGTAATATATATAATAAAATAATAAATCAAGCCTTCTGAAACATGGAGTCAGATCCTCGTCTCTTCTCCTCTCCGAAAACCCCTGTGAACATGGTCACACACTCAGAGAGGTGGATCCTGCCTCTGCTCCTGGGCTGCCCCAGCTTGGGGTGCCCCTGTGGATGCCAAGGCACCACAGCAGCCTAGGGAGCACAGCCCAGGCCCTCTGTGCTTTGTTTTTAACCCATCCCTGACAAAGCTGTTTCTATTCGCCCAAATTTTCCATCCCAGTCTCTCCTGTTTGGTTGCTCTGGGGTGAATTTGGTGCTGTCCTCAGCTTTCTCATTTTATATGGGAAAGAGGGAATGGCAGCCCCTGCCTGGGCCTGGGGAGGGCTCTTGCCCATGTGAAATGAGCAAGCTGAGGACAGCACCAAATTCAAATTGCCATTTCCCTGCTCTCCCACCACCAGGGCCATTTCCCCACTTTGCCCCTCCTGAACAGGGACACCTCTGACACCCCACAGAGCTGGGGCACTCGTGGGGTTCCAGCTCCAGCCCCAAACACCACGGCTCAAATGGGATCCAAAGGAGAATCCTGCACATTCCATTGCCAGTGGCTGAGCAAAGCTCTGGCCCAGCCTGTCCCACTCCTGCCCCCCTGCTCCCACAACCCCTGAGCAAAACCTCGTGGAAGCAGCTGCTTTGTCTTTCAAGGTAAACCCTACAAAAACTTCACAAACAGAAGGTTTGTCAGCTGAGGGTGCCCAAATCCATTTCCCTTCCACAGCCACTGAGGCTCTCAGCAGCATTTCCAAGCGTTCTCGTGGGATTTATTGCTTTTCATCTCCTCTCACATCTCTGTTCTGATCATTTCTGCCCTCACCGTTTGTTCTGGGGCTTTTCCAGCATTCCAGAGTGGCCCTTTGGGCTCAGGCAGCACCTCCCACCCTCCCTGCAGCCCCATGGACTCTGCAGGATGCTCCCTGATGCTCCCTCTGCCTGCTCAGACAACCCCACCGCCGCTCCACAGCCCCCACAGGCAGCAGGAGTTTGGCTGCTGAGGGTCTGTGCCACCCTCCAAAGCCAGGCTCCACACCCCAACCCCTGCAGCCAGGGAAACTGAGGCACAGCACGCACACAGAAGGGTTTCGGAGCCTCATGGTGAATCAGAGCCACTGGGGACAAGCCCAGGGATGGCCTCACTTGGCTCCCATCTCTCTTCCCTCTTGCTGTGCCTCTGGGGACGTGGGGAGATGTTGCTGGTGCCAGGATCCCACCCGGGCTGCCCACACGCACCGGCGGCACGGGAATCGCCGCTGCCCACACCCAGCACACCCAGCCACGTGTGCTTCACATTCCCAGCAGCATTCCCAGGGCTTCCAACACCCCTCTGCCTCTTCCACATCTCCATCCCGGGGATGGGAATGCAGCAGCTCCGAGCTGCCGGAGCAGCCCAACTCCTCCTGCCTTATGGCAGCTCCTGCTCCTCACGGAGAGAACAGGAGCCACCTGCTCCCTGGTGGGATGCTGAGGGGGGGGAACAGGAGTGATCTGACAGCCAGGAGTTGGGAAAAATCCATCCCAAACACGTGGATTGAAAACCTTTAAATGCTGGATTGAAAACCTTTAAATGCTGAGTGCAGCCGGCGCCGAGTCCGTCTGTGCTGCTGGGCTGTGAGTCCAGGGTTTAATTCAGGCCCAGGAGGGAAAAGCAGGGATTAGGTTTGGGCCTTGGAGCCAGGGATGAGTCCTCTGGTGAGGCAGGATTAGCACAGCTAATAAAAGCAGACATTCCTGAGCTCTAAACACTACAAAATAGGAAAAAAGCCCCCGGCCCTGCTATCTTCAGCCAGGGATCAGCAAAAGCTCAACACCCAGAAAGGCTGAGCCTGGCAGGAAAGGCTGAGCCTGGGAGGAAAGGCTGAGCCTGGGATATATCCCAGCTCTGCCCAGCACAGCCTCAGCATCGATGCCCTGGATGGATGAAACACAACCCAGCCTCTGTTCCTCCTGTCCTCCCGCTCCCTTCTCCAACAGGGCAGGATAAAAGGAAAATCTGATTTTGCTGATTTTTAAGCAAACTCTTTCCTGAAGCTGCTTTGCCCCCTGCTCCCTCCTCTCGGGATGCTCCCCCAGCTGTTTTGCAGGATGGGCATTGGAGAGCATCTTCCCCCAAGATCAGCCCACAAGCCAAGAGCTTTGGGAAAGGCTGCAGACACCCAAGTGGGGTTTTTGCAATGTGAAAACCGTAAGAAATTTTGAGTGGACCAAAAATCACCTCTCCAAGCTGCTCTGGCCAAAACCCATCCAGCTCCACCTGTCCTCCAGCAGCCAGAGGCAGCAGCTCCACTGCTTCCCCTCTGTGAGTGCCACAGAACCATTGGTGATAAAAACATCAGCACAAAATTAAACCAGATCATCCCCAGGCTGCCCAGCTGGCAGCTCTCCTACTCATCTTCAATTATTCTCCCATTTAAAGGACGTGCACCACGTTCTCTGCCATGCCCCAGGGTGCTGGGATTTTATCCCATCTCCATCCTGCCAGGGGTGATGGAGCTTTGGGGTGCAGAGCAACCCCAAGGGCCTCACAATTCCCAAAGGGTTATTGCAGGGTTCAACACCTGCATTTGGGATTTTAACCCACACACGACCACATCACTGCTGGGCAGCTCTGCTCTTGGAAGGATTTTTGGTTTAAATGCCTCATGTTTTGATGGAGAGGATTGTAGGAACTTTCCCTGCCTGGATGAGGCTTTTCCCATGGTGACACCCCTGCTTTGGGGCTGGCGCTGGGTTTTGGGGTCTCCATCCTGCAGGCTGGGTGAGAGTGCATGAGAGACCATCCACAAAACCAAGCAGCAGCCAGGAGCTCTGCTAGGCCCAGGTTGGTGTCCCCAAGCCACCAAACACCCCCAGTCCTGGTCAGTTCCCTCTCCAGCTGCTCTGGCTCCAGTGCTCCTCACTCCCCTAGGCTGGGTTTGTGCTCTGGGTGCTGCCAGGCTGCAGAGCCCGGCACGGCTCCACTCTCCATCTATTTCACAGGCACTCTGCCTTCTCCTGCCATCCTCTCTCCCTTCCTGGTTGCTCTTTTCTCCTTCCCAAAAACCTCATCTCAGGGTAGGAACAGAAAAAGCAGCTGCTCCTCTGCAACCGCTGCCTGCGCGACTGCCGCGGGAATTGGAGCACCTTTTGTCAGCTTTTAGCTCAAATCCACTTTGCAAGTGGATTAAGGAACTGGCACAAAAGTACTCTGGATGGAGAGTGGGAAGAGGCAAAGGCTGCTATTCCAGCACGGCAATAGGAGCCAGGAATGCTGCGCTTGCTGCCTGCTCCATTTCCCCGAGAAACACAAGCCGGTAACATCCGCGGCTAAACCAACCCTCGGAATTTTCGACAGGAGAATCCGCCTAAAAATCCGCGATGCTCGGGGAAGAAGAGGCAGGAAGGGCCCTGGGGTGCCGAGGAGTGAGGACCTGCAGCGCCCGGGGGGGAAACACGAGCGAGAGGAGACGGGAAAAGCTTTCCCGACGCCCGGCGATGCCCGGACCCGCTCGGCTGTGCCGGGGAAGGGGCTGCGAGCGGCGGCCCCAGCCCAAACCGGGCTGGGGGGGACTGCGGGTACCGGACCCCCGGGGGATGGAGCGGGACAGGGGCGGGCGAGGCGGCACCACCGCCACCCCCGGTGCGACCCCGGGCACGGCGGGGGCTGCGGAGGGGCCTGCGGGCGGTGGGCACAGCCGGGCAGCCCCCGGCGGGCAGGGATGGAGGGAGGCATGGAGGGAGGGATGGAGGGAGGCTGCGAGTCCCCAGGGGCGGCGGGGGCTCGGCGGCCGCCCCCCGGCGCCACGTGTGCGGCTCGGCACGACCCTCCCCGGCCCCGGGACCCCGCACTCACCGCTCGGCGGCCGCTGCGGGGCTGCCCATGGTGCGGCGGCGGCGGCGGCGCGGGCAGAGCCGCAGCCCCGGGGGCGGCGCGGCGGCGGCTCCGGACGGACCCCGGCCCGGCCCCGGCCCGTCCCCGGGGGCGGCGCGGCGGCGGCAGCGCCTCTCCAGCCGCGTTGGGCCGTGCGCGGAGCCGCCCCCCGCGCCCCCCGCCCGGCCGGGGGAGGGACGGGGCCGGGGGCGATGCGCGGCCCCGGGCGGAGAACGGGCACGGCCCCGGAGGAGCGCAGGGAAGGGCACGGGGGTCTCCTCTCCGCGCAGCCGTGAGCAAAGGGGAGGGGTTCACCCGGGCAGCTTGGGGTGTACAAGCCTCGGAGTGCTCTTGCTGAGGTCCCCGACCCCATGGCAGCACTGTGGGGTACCCCCGAGCACCGTGCCTGGGGTACACAACCCCATGGCAGCACCGTGGGGTACCCCCGAGCACCGTGCCTGGGGTACACAACCCCATGGCAGCACTGTGGGGTACCCCTGACCACCGTCTGGGCTCCCCCAGCCCCACTCTGCGCACCTGGGTACCCCCGAGCACCGTGCCTGGGGTACACAACCCCATGGCAGCACCGTGGGGTACCCCCGAGCACCGTGCCTGGCTTCCCCCAGCCCCATTCTGCACACCTGGGTACCCCCACACCGCCCTGCCTGGGCTTCTTCCATGGCAGCACCCACAGGTACCCACCTGCCACCCTGCCTGGGGTCCCTCAGCCCCATAGCAGCCCCCCCAGATCCCTCCCACCCCATCCCCATGACAGCCTGTTTGCATCCCCCTGCCTGCCCCAGGACAGGGTCTGGGGGCCACCTCACCCTGAGCTGCCCTCTGCACTGGAGGTGGAGGTGGTTGTGGATGGACACAGCCATTCCCCCTCCATCCCATGGGAAGTTGGGGCAATCAGGGCACAAACAGAGCCGTGACCCCAGGAATGAGAGCAGCCCCCAGCCCAAGCAGGGCTCCTGCATTTGTGCCCCCACACTGGGTTCCACTGTCCCTTGCAGCAGTGCCAGGAGATGCCAGGCACACGGGACAATGACCTGGAGCCCCCCAGCAGCATCCCCATCCCCCATGGGGACAGCACTCACCATTGCAATTCCTCCTTGGAGTTCTCCTCTTGCTCCTGCCGAAGCCTCCTGAGCTGTGGTGATTTGGTTAATTGGGCTTTGAGGATGGCAGAGGCCGATTCCCTCCTTGGCTCTGGCTTGCAGGGTGGAATTGTTGCTCCTCTCCACTCATCACTGGTCAGTCCAGGCTGGCCTTAGCCTTGCTGGTCCCTGGCTTCAGTGGGCAGCTGATGCAGAGTGCCCTGTGCCCTTGATGTGCTGTGTGCCAGCTGACCAAGCACCACCTGAGCCATTGGGTGACATTTGCTGCGTCTGACAGCGCTTTTCAAGCAGGGCTTGGCAGCATCTTCTTCACTTTACAGCTGAGGAAACTGAGGGCAGAGCTCAGGGGGAAGGAACGGGGCTCAGCACCGAACACCAGGTGGGTCCAACGCCGTGGTTTCACCTGGGCTGGCTCCGTTTGTGCAGGATTTTGTCAGGAGAAATGCCAACAGCTCTCCCAGCCTTGTCGGTTCCACTCCCAATCCCATCCCTTGCTGCAGCCCAGCGCTTCTGCTGCTGGAGGTTCCTGGTGCCTCCTGCTGCTCGCTTGCTCCGGGATGTGGATTTATAATTTCATTGCAGGCACACGCAGCTCGGGCTTTCCCATTTGAGCTTCATCCCCAGCCTCAGCCCTGGATCTGCAGTTAAAACCAGGAGATTTATGTGGCTGGGAAGGAATTTTGTTGCTGTTTTAAACAATATCAACTCATCTCCTTAGGAAAAGATGAAAAATCCAGGCATGAAAATTGAAAATTGCGGCCGGTTTAGTTTGGGGATGGATTTTTGAGAGGCTGGCGTGGGGGGGAGGGTGTGCCAGAGCAATCCACGTCTCATTTCCATCCCCCAGGATGGAAAGGTGATTCTGGCTAATTTGAACACAGTCATTAAGCTGCTGTATCAAAAGCACAGAGCCAATTAAGCAGCGTCCCCCCCACCCTGGCCCCTCAGGCTGTGCTGTTTTAATCAAGGATGGGGGGAATTGCTGCTGCTCCCACCCAGCTCCCCATCCTGGTGCTGGGAGCTGATTTTGCCTGGTGGAAGATGCTCTCCTGCCTGCTGGCCTGGGTTAGAGGCGATTTTGGGGGAGCAGACTGCTGATAAATGCACTGGGGGTGCTGGGGGAGCCCCAGGTTGGAGCAGGCTGCTCTGTCCTTGTCCTCTCCCCAAGCACCTCACCAGAAAATCAGGTTATTTCTGTCTTACTGTGTCCCCTCCATGCTGTTATTTAATTCTGGGGGAAACCAAGGCACAAACTTGGATAAGGGAACAGGCAGGTTGTGGTTCAAGCCTGGGCTGTGGGTTTTGGCTCAGCCCTGCTCCCCCCTCTGGGCTCTCTGTCCCACCCATTAACTCCAATGCCCTTCTGGCATCATTCTGAGCTTTGAGGAAGGAGCAGGACAAAGCTGTGGAGCAAAAGCACCAGGCTGAGGTGACCAGTTCTGCTTCCCCAAGCCAGAGTCTGGCACTGGACATTGGATGATCCCATGGGGCCCTTGGTCTCGTGCTCCAATTAATTCAAATTGGCTTCAATAGGAGCAGAAATCCAAAGGGATCTTAGGCCAGGAGGCAGGGACAGATTGGGGAGGAGGTCCCTGCCAGGGGCTGTGGCATTTGGGGTGCTGAGATGGGACCCAGACCCCTCCTTAGGGAGCTTTACCCCCACATGTCACCTCTGTCCCATGAGCCTGGCCCTAAACAAAACCAGCACCCCCACAAGTGAGGATGGGGACCCATAAACCACCAAAACCCTCCAAAATCTTGCTGAGCATCAGAATTGGGATGAAATGGGGCCACCTGGGAACACAAATACCATGGAATCATATAATCATCACGGTGGGAAGAGACCTCCAAGACCACCCAGTCCAACTGTGCCCCAGTTTGGGGGGGACACACAGAAGTAGCAGCACCCTGAGGTTGCTCCAGGGAGGGTCCCTGCCTTTGGAGATGCTGTTCCAAGTGAGCCAGCTCTTGGGAGTGTCTTGACAAGTTTTGCTGCTTTCTGGGGCATTTTCACACAGACTCAGCAAAATGATTTAGGGAAAAAAAAAAAAAAAAGAAGTGTGAGAGAAATAAAAAAAAAAATCACAGCTGCTCTGGCACATGCTCAAAATCTCAAAGAGTTTTTGACTGAAACGTGCCAAGGGGAAAAAAAAATTAATTCCAACAAAGTGAGAAGCAAAATCCCTTTTGCCCCCAGTTTGCCCTCTGTGGTGGAGTGAGGGATCTGAGGGATCTCTCCCTGCCTGCAGGGTCCCTGCCAGCCCCTCCTGCCACGGCCAGGCTGGTTCCCTGCCAGCCTGAATGCAGCATTCCAGCGCTGCCAGCTCCAGTGACAGCCTGGGATGGTTTTTGTCCCCCTTCAGGATGCAGCAGTGGGTGCCACGTGATGAGAGCAGGCTCCTGGTGCCCATTAATTCTTCCTAATGGGAACCTCGATGGGCTCCTCGAAGGAGCCAGCTGGATGCTCCCACTCTATGTGGTCCTACAGAATTTGGGTTTTGGGGAGCTGGGATGATGCCATGAGGGTGCCAGGGTGTGGGAATCCACAAAATTAGAGGGGTTTGGGAAAGCTCCTAAGCTACAGCATGAGAAATCATTTATCTAAAACAAAATAGGACGTTTTTTGCCAGCTTGAGAAAATTTTACAAGATAAAAGACGTTCCTACATCTCGAAACATGAACTGAAAGACTTATTAATCTAAGTAAAAGCAAATACTCAAAATATAGACTTGCAGTCTGCTTTTACCTTTGATTTTTGAGACCAGATAAACGGTGATACCAGGGAGCCACTCCTGGCTTGGCAGCCCAGAGCCCCCAGCCCCAAATGCTCCTGAGCAGAGCCAGCCACACCACAGGGACTGGGGACAGCACCATCCCCAGGATTTGGGCCCCAGGGCTCATCTGGGGGTTTATTTTGTGCTGACCAGAGCTTTGCAGTGCCCCAAACATCCCTGGAGGGCACCGTGCCCCTGTGCTGTCCCCTCCATCCAGCCTGGAGCCACCCTGTCCCAGAGCCCTGCTGAGGTGGCACCAGGAGGTCCCATGGGTTCACTCTGACCTGGTCACCCATCACACCCAAAACCGCAGCTTCTCCTCAGGTGTGCAATCTGGAAGGACTCAGGAATGGAAAGTTGGGGGCACAGCCCTGCTGTGGGGTTTGGGCGGCACAGGGAAGAGTGGCTGCCACACCACGAGTGACATCTGTGACCTGCTGTGCACAGAGCTGGGGTGGTTCCCCTGCAAACCCTCCTGTTCCTACTCCAAACCCTCCTGTTCCCACTCCAAACCCTCTTGTTCCCCTCCAATCCTTCTTATTTCCCCTCCAAACCCCTGTATTCCCCCTCCAAATCCTCTTGTGTCCCCTCCAAACCTCTTGTTCCCTTCTCCAAACCCTGTTGTTCCCTCTCCAAACCCTCTTTTACCCCTCCAAAGCCCTGGGTTCTCCATCCAAACCCTCTTGTCCCTCTCCAAACCCTCTTTTACTGCCTCCAAACCCTCTTTCTCCCCCTCCATCCCTCTTGTTCCACCTCCAAACCCTCTTGTTTCCCTTCCAAACCCTCTTGTTCCTCCTCCAAAGCCCTGGGTTCCCCTTCCAAACCCTCTTTTTACCCCTCCAAACCTCTTGTTCCCCCTCCAAACCCTCTTTTACCCCTCCAAACCTTGTTTCCACTCCAAAGCCCTGGGTTCCCCCTCCAAAACCCTCTTTTACCCCTCCAAACCCTCTTTTACCTCTCCAAAACCTCTTGTTTCCCCATCAAATCCTCTTTTTCCCCCTCTTGTTCCCCCTCCAAAACCCATTTCCTCCAGCCCCCTCTGCCCTGACCCCAATATCTCCATGTTTACCCTTCAGATCTGTTCATTTTGAGCCCCTGAGGGGGGACAGTCCCAGCTCCTGTTCCCTGCCAGAGCCCTGGGTGGGTGGCCCCGCTCTGCACACACAGCCTGAGCCCGTGGCTGAGCCCAGTTACTTTTAATAAATATTTGGTAATAACAATGGAAGTTTCTTTGGCCAGGAACCTGCTGTTCTGAGCTGTGCCAGGCAGGAGCACCATCAGGTGGAGGGTTTTCATCCAAGCAGGAGGGAAAGGGACCTTTCCCCTCTCTCAGTGCCTGGGAGCCTCACCTGCCCTTCCTCCCACTGCAGCCCCTAAGTGCGCCCTCATCTCTGGGTCCAGGTGTCCCTTCTGGCACTGATGTCACCCCAAGGTGACAAATTCCACCAAAGGAAGATTTCCTTCCTCTTTTAAGGGTCAGTTTTGCAGAACTATCCAGCCCCAGCCAGCTTCAGCAGGAGCTTTGCAGACCTTAAATCCGGCCTAACATTTCCCTGATCAGAGAAGGATCAAGCAAATTATCTCTGGTTTCCCAGCACAGATTGCATTTCTCCTGCTGCACAAATTAGGCCACCCCAGGTCCCATTTGCTGTTGGGACCTTTAGCTTGTCACAGTGACCCCAAGAAGAGTTGGAAAGTCTCTTTTCCCAGCAGGGTTTGCTGCTGCTGCTGCCCAGCCAGGCAGGATGGCAGAGCCACCTGGGTCCCCAAGGGCTCCCTGACAGGCTGGGAGCAGCCCTGGGACAGTGCAGTGACAGGGCTGGGGCTGGGGGAGTCCCTGGGATGGGAAAGCCTCATGTTGGGACCCCTGCTCGACCCAAAAGCAGTGGGGAGCAGAACATTTCAGGCTCCAAATGCAGCTGCCCCAGGCTGCCTGAGCTCAGGGGCTTTGGGGAGCAGTGGCTGGGCTGTGGGGTGCACTCTACAGATGATCAGCTCAGATTTTACCCCCAACACTTTCCTTTATTGTTCACTTACTATCTTATTTTTATCAGGGCTGGGGTGTGCTTGGCAGGGTTGTGGGGCCGTCCTGGTGTGGAGGGGCAGGACAATCCCAGAATTACAGAATCATGGAATCACAGAATAAGAGGAGCTGGAAGGGACCCTCAGGGATCATTGATCCCAGCCCCTGTCCCTGCACAGGCACCCCAAGAACCCCACCCTGAGCAGCCCTGGCAGCTCCTGGAGCTCTGGCAGCCTTGGCACCATTCCCTGGGGCCCTGGGCAGGGCCCAGCAGCCTCGGGGGGAAGAACCTTGCCCTGAGCTCCATGCCAAGGCCTGGCCCAGCTCCAGCCCTTGCTGGGCTCCTGTCCCTGTCCCAGAGCAGAGCTCAGCCCCTGCCCCTGTGCCTGCCCTGGGCAGGAGCTGCAGCCCCCAGGAGCCTCCCCTCGGTCTCTCCAGCCTCACAGATGAGAACCAGGGGTGTTTTTTTGCCATGTAATTCCTGTCTCAGCAGCTCCCAGGTTCCCTCCCCATCCCTGAACCAGCTCAGGGATGGATCCATTGCTGCCGTTCCCGGTGGGCTCCCATCACTCGCCCACCCTCGGGGGTCTGGGGGCGGCCTCTCCTCTCCCTCCCCGTGAGGAAATCGCTCCTGATGGGATCCAGCCCACGCTCCCCGAGCCGCAGAGAGCGCACGGAACCCGCGCTGCCACCCCCGCCCTCCCTCCTGCCTTTATCTGCCAGCGGCATCGCATCCCTCCAGCAGCTCCCAGCTCCTTTTCAAACACCATTAGAGCGATTAGAATTCCGGGCGCTGCGGTGCCACGGACAGGCAAACACGGCATTTGCACCTTCCAGATGGAAAATATCCCCGTGTCCCCGTGTCCCTGTGTCACCGCGACCCGCAGACAGGGCACGTTCTAATCCCCTTCATTCATCGGCTCGGCCTCATCAGCTCCCAGCTCTGGGAGCTGCTCAGGGATGGGGACAATGTGGAATGGTGGGGACTCCTTGTTCCCAGGGAATCTGAACAGGATTGCACCTGAAAACCCCCAAATCCGGGGCTCCTTGTTCCCAGGGAATCTGAGCAGAATTGCACCTGAAAACCCCCAAATCAAACCCCAAATCCGGGGCTCCTTGTCCCTGAAGAATCTGAACAGGATTGCACCTGAAAACCCCCAAATCCGGGGCTCCTTGTCCCCAGGGAATCTGAGCAGGATTGCACGTGAAAACCCCCAAATCCGGGGCTCCTTGTCCCCAGGGAATCTGAGCAGGATTGCCCCTGAAAACCCCCAAATCAAACCCCCAAATCCAGGGCTCCTTGTCCCCAGGGAATCTGAGCAGAATTGCACCTGAAAACCCCCAAATCAAACCCCAAATCCGGGGCTCCTTGTCCCTGAAGAATCTGGACAGGATTGCACCTGAAAACCCCAAATTCGAGCCTGTTTCTGGCCAAGTTCTCACCCAGGGGTGGCTCAGGAATGGCTGGACTCAGGGCAGGAGGGATCTCACTGGGGCCACCAGGCAGGGACATCCCCCTCAGCCTCTCCTCCCAGCTGGCAGCGTGTCTGACCCACCAGTCACCCCTCAGGGTGTTGTTTTGGGAGAAAAAAAAGCTGCCAGTGCATGGCTCAGTGCAATCCCAGTCACCACCTGGATTGTCCCCTTGTTGGGAAGAAAGGGACCCACAACACCAAACTGGAAAAGAGCACATGCACCCCAGCCAGAGCTGCCCAGCCCCTCACCTGTGCCCAGGTGTAGCTGGCAGGTGACAGCGGTGACAACACACTGTCCCTTTGCCTGCTGGAGGCTCTCAAGGTTTTCCCTTCCTCTGTTTGTGCCCTTCCCAGTCCCTTTCCTGCTTCAGGGCCATGCTGAGGCAAGGAGGTGCCAATCCCCAAAATTCTGCTTCTTCCATGTCCTCATGTGGATCATGTCCAGAATATGGACTCAAACAGCAAAGGAAGAAACTCCCCTGTCCCCATCTGTCCCCCTATCCCCTCCCCAGTCCAGCACAGGGGTCCTGGGGTTTTGTTTTGCTGCCTACTCTTGCTCCACGTCCTTGGAGTGGGATGGGAGCTGTTAGGTTGAAAGACAAATTATGCTGGGATGCAGTGATGGCAGAGCTGATTCATCAGCTGGGGGGGTCTACAAGGTCTAATTTGGGAGGGAGGATCACTGACGAATCCTTCAGTAACCAGGAGGACTTGGGAAACTTTTCCTGGCTGAACACATCATTAATTTCCCTGCCCATCCAACAGCTCGGATGGGGACGCTGCCATGGGTAGGGAAAAGGTTTCAAACAGGAGATGTGTTTGCAGGAAACAGCTTCAGATTTGCTGGATCATCATTAATTGTTGGACTCGGTGATCTCACAGATCTTTTCCAGCCTCAGTGGCTCCATGGATCCAAAGCCTCCAGGCCAACACCAGGATGAAGATGATGGTTTCTCCCCTAGGGAATCCAGATTCTGAGAGTCTCTTCTGAAGCTCCACAGTGCTGGATGTGTTTTGCCTGCCAGAAGAACCTGTTACAGACATCTTTTATGGAAAAGCCTTTCCTTAGGATTTTTCCTCCTGAGAAGCTGAGAGGCCTCAGGAACACAATGTAACCAATGGTTATCTGCTGCTGTGGAATGCAACAGGTGCATCTGTGATTGGTCTCATGTGGTTGTTTCTAATTAATGGCCAATCACAGTCAGCTGGCTCAGACTTTGTCCGAGCCACAAGCCTTTGTTATTATTTCTTTTTCTATTCTTAGCTGGCCTTCTGATGAAATCCTTTCTCCTATTCTTTTAGTATAGTTTTAATGTAATATATATCATAAAATAATAAATCAAACCTTCTGAAACATGGAGTCAGATCCTCATCTCTTCCCTCAGCCTGAGACCACTGTGAACACCATCACAAGAACCCTCATTCCTTGTGCCCTCTGTGGGGACCAGGAGCAGGTTCTGGAATGCTCTGGCTGCCCTGATGCTTAACGGGGTTGGATGTGGCTGGACATGGCTCTGGAGCATGAAGGAATTCCTCCAGCTTGATGCTGTGGGAATTGGCTCAGGCTGGCAATTCCAGCCCCTCTGGCAGCCTTAGGGGCTGCAGGAGACACTCAGGGCTGGGCTCTGGGCATCCCTGGCTGTTCCCACATCCCCATCTGGGGCTCAGGGGTGGGGGGACTGTCATGGAATGGAGCTGGCAGGAGGATTTTGGGGAGCTGTCAGTGCTGGAGGTGAGAACAGGCCTGGCACCCAGCCAGCATTATTAGTGTCTCACTTCCACAGGCAACAAATCCGCCCACGTCCTCCATGGAAGGAAAAGCTGTTTGGAAACAAGAGCTGTACCTGGCACAAGGATGCAGAGATGCTCTCCTGGTGCATCTCCCTGCACCCCATGGCCCTGGCAGGATGGGCAGCAGTGCCCAAGGGTCCCTGTGACCGTGTTCACAGGGGTCTCAGGCTGAGGGAAGAGACGAGGATCTGACTCCATGTTTCAGAAGGCTTGATTTATTATTTTATGGTATATATTACATTAAAACTATACTAAAAGAATAGGAGAAAGGATTTCACCAGAAAGCTAGCTAAGAATAGAATAAGAAAAAATGATAACAAAAGCTCTGTCTTGGACTCTCTGTCTGAGCAAGCTGAGCTGTGATTAACCATTAATTAGAAACATCTAACATGAGCTAATCAAAGACCTACCTATTGCATTCCACAGCAGCAGATAATCAATGTTTACATTTTGTTCTTGAAGCCTCTTGGCTTCTCAAGAGGAAAAATCCTAAAGAAAAGATTTTTCATAAAAGATGTCTGTGACAGGTCCCCATGATCCTGTCCCTGCTCCTCATTCCAGCAGCAGCTCCTTGGATATGTGAGAGGGGTAGGGGTCGCTGCCCTGCCTTGCTCTGTGAATTATTAATCCAGCAGGAGACAGCTTGGACTGGGAAACCTTCCCCAGCAGCCACCCCCCAGCAGGCAGGAACACTGGGAATGGCTTTTCCAGCCTGTGCTGGGTGAACTGGCCAGGATTGAGGCTCCTGGGCCAAGCGTGGTCCAGCCTGTCTGGTGTCCTGTCCCTGCTGCACCCCCGAGCCATGGGGAATTCAGGGTTGCCCTTGCTCTGCTCCAGTTTCTCTGCTCCGCCCTGGGGTAAATCCTGCCCCAAACCTTGGGGTCCTCCTGGGAAAGGCCTGGGCACAGGGTGGGGGTGCAGCAGAGCAGAGGGCGCTCCCAGGGGCCCCGAGCCCAGCTCCCAGCACAGGGTCCTGGTGTGGGGCAGGTACCAGGGGCATTCAGCAGGGGAGAGAGACTCAGGTCCCTTGGTGCCTCAGGTTTGAGCTTTTCTATTTTTCAGGTTCTGTGCTGCTTTAGTGGGTGGGTCTGGGCTCACATGAGGGCATGGTGAGCTCTGTGCACAGAGCAGGGAGACAAAACAATTCCTGCTCCAGCTGGGGACCAAGGACAAATGATCCAAATCTCAGCCCCAAGAGCACAAACAACATGGGCTGGAGAGAGAAAAACAAGGATGGGACTGCATGGGCTGGGGTTGGAATTGGACAATGAACTCCAAGATGCAAATGGAGCAGAACTGATCAGAGTGGGAGACCCCATGACCTGTTGTCCATTTGGTTTATCTTGGGTGCAGCCCTGGCTGGGCTCTTGTGCTGCCCAAAGTGGATCCATTGAGGCCTTTTAATAAATCCCTGCTTTATTCTTTAGCTCTAACCTCTGTCCTAGCTCAGACTTCCCAAGGCATCACCCTCAGGCCAAAGCTCTCCCTTCCCAGCAGCCAAACCCTTGGAGCAGCCCCTGCCAGCCCGAAGCCTCACCTGCACTACCCAAGCATCCCCCTGGGTATCCCACCCCAGATTCCTGCAGAGAGGGAGGAGGAAGGGCAGCTGGATGCTCCAGGCTGTGGCTTGTGCCACCTCACCTCTGCTGACAGCTCCGGCCACCCCAGTGACCCCAAGGTGTCTGCTGTCCTCCTGTCACTCTGTGTTTGTGTCCCTGCTCCCTGTGGGCTGTTCCCAGCCTCCTCTGTGGGGAACAGCCAGGGCTGCAGGCAAAGGGAAGCTACTGCTGACTTTTGTGTTTTCCCAAGCCATCGGCTCTGGTGGTGTCTTCTGAACAGATTAAACTTTGATCCCAGCCCCAAGATCCGCTGATGGAGCTGCTGGGAGCCAGAAAAGGGGTTTGGGGGAGCTTGTATGAGTCTGGGAAGCAGGTGGGAATTTTGTGTGCTGGGGGTGGGGAGGCACAGGTTGTCCAGAGAAGCTGTGTCTACCCCTGGACTCTGGAAGTGCCCAAGGCCAGGCTGGACAGGGCTTGGAGCACCCTGGGGGAGCAGAAGGTGTCCCTGGCCATGGCAGGGGTGGAACGGGATGATCTCTAATGTCCTTCCAACCCAGACTCATGCCATGGTTAGTGGGGATCAGATCCTTTGTGCCAGGACCCAGAACATCCCTCTGGCTGTCCTGCCCTGCCAGGACCCCGCCAGGGGGCTCAGAGACCCTGGCACAGAGCCCAAAACACCTGGGGGTTTGATTATGACCCATGGAGCAAATCACCAACCTTGTATGAAGATCAGCAAGCCACAACAGTTTAAGTAGAATATCAGTGAAGTTATCATGGGGTGAAAAAGTAGATTTTAGGGTTTTTGGAATGGGGGTTCAGGAGGCAAGATGGAGGGAACTGGGTGTGTCCAGCCTTTCTCCTTCTTCTTCTTGGCCTCCATCTTCTGCTGTGATGCTGGCACTGACAGATTGGTTTAGAGAAGAAGCTCAGTGTCTAACATAGGTGATAGGTATTGGAAAGTAATTGCAAACATTGTACAGGTAGTTTTTAGTATAAACACATAACCCTGCCCTGGGGGCAGGCAGAGTGCCTGGACTGTCTTGCTGAGCGGATCTCAACAGGGCAGGAGAAAATTTTTATAGATAAGAAACAATAAACAACCTTGAGACTGAGAAATGAAGAGCCCTGACTCCTTCTTCGAGCGCCAGGCTGGGAAAAGAGACTTTCTAACTTATCTCGGGGTCACTCTGACAAGGTAAAGATCCTGACACCTTGGCTCTGAAAGGTGCAGAGATGCTGGTGCTGGAGCTGTACTGGGCCCACCCTGGGTGTTGAAGGTGCTTGTGGGGAGCAGCACCTCTGCTGGGACCACAGGAGCCTGGGGGACACATCCACATTGGCCATGGGCTGGTGACACTGAGCTGAGCAGTCCCTGCTCCCCTTCACGGGGCCTGGGCCACCTCCAGGCTCTGCTCCACCTTGGTGTCCCCCATGAGCAGCATCCCCTCACTCAGCCTGGTCCCTTCCCAAAAACCTCCCCAAGGCTTCACCCACGGAAGCCCCTGGACCTCCTGGAAGGCCCCAAATGTCTCTCACTGAGAGGAGGAGAGGCGGGTGCTGAGGTGCATCCAACACCCAAGGCAGCATCTCAGTGCTCCCCACATCTGACAAAAACTGTTTAACTTCATTAAACTTTGGGAGTAACAACACCATCACACCACTGCTGTCATTAATCCTTGCTAATTGTTTCTATAATTAAAAGCCCCATTGTGTCTTGTCTCTCCCAACATGATTTATCAGACAGGGAGCACTCTTGCATGAATGATGCACGGCTGGTGGGAGGACATCTGCTCTGGGCTGCCTGCATGGAGGGGAAATGCCTGGGGGCTGCTCCCTCCCCCAGCCCTCAGCCTCTTCAAGCCCAGGATGAAATCCCCATGCCCTGGACACCCCTTTGTTGGGAAGGATGAAAGTTTGACAAGAAAGTCTCACAGATATGTCTGCTTAGCAGAAAGATTTTTGAATGTGAAGTCTGATGAAGGAATAGAGTTGGAAGCAAGTTTTGATATAGAAGAAAAGAATTGCTGAGCCAGTCTTACTGGATAACCAAGGAGGCAAAGGGTGTGTTAGTTAGAAGGGGTATTTATTGGCTTAGAGCAAAGGATAAACCCACCTCAAACAAGAAGATGCTTTTACCAAGCAGAAAGAGAGCACAGGCAAACAAGTCAGCAAAGCTGCAAGTAGAAAAAAGGTCTCAGAATTTTCCACTGCAAGAAAACTGAAAAACAACTTCTAGATTAAACTGTAATGTACTGACTTTAAATGATTGGAGAACAGTAACATGAATATGGTAATGATAGTAGTTATGATAGGCTATAGATAATAGTTAAGGTATAGATTGGTTCTACTGTATTAAGATGCTTAGCAAAGTCTATAATGCATTGTAACCAAAACCAAAGGGTCTCCAGGCCTGCCTGCAGCTGGAGCTCACAGCTGTGGGCACAGGCTCTGTCACTGTGGACTGCTGGAATGTCTTAGATACAATAAACTGCATTTTGGAGAGCTGCCTGG
The DNA here is from genome assembly GCF_012460135.2 of Molothrus ater. Lineage (NCBI taxonomy): Eukaryota > Metazoa > Chordata > Aves > Passeriformes > Icteridae > Molothrus > Molothrus ater. The sequence continues at coordinate 1,969,020 of NC_050503.2, forward strand.
AGTCCCACACCCCTCATTTAGGCTCTTACACCCCTTGGCTTCCTGGACACCAGGGCAAGGTTCTGCCCCCCGAGGCTGCTGGGCACTGCCCAGGCTCCCCAGGGAATGGTGCCAAGGCTGCCACAGCTCCAGGAGCTCCCAGGGCTGCTCAGGGTGGGGTTCTTGGGGTGGCTGTGCAGGGATGGGGCTGCACTGATCATCCCTGAGGGTCCCTTCTCATGTAGGAGCTTCCATGACCGATGAACATCAGGAATGGGATTGTTCCAATCCTTTGTGCAAAGCTCCTGGCCTTTGATTCCCCCAGTGAGATACAGGCAAGGACAGAACTCACTCCTGAGTGAAAGCAGCAAAAGAGGAGCCCCCTCCTTCCCTGGGGACATGGAGGACTGGGGTGGTGTCAGCAGATCCTGCTGTGCCTCAGCTTGCTTTACAAACCTGAAACCAGCTGGGAGGAGCTGCTCTTTGCTGCTGATGAACGAGGTGGGCCTTGGGCTCCTTCCCTCCCTTGGAGACCCTGGAGCCTGGGGGGGAAGGAACCCAAGGAAAGTGCAGCAGAAGATTCAAACCAGGACAATTCCATGGCTGGTGTGGGCATGAAGCCTCCTTAGCTGGGGGCTGCTCCTGGTGAGGCATTTTTGGTGCTAAAGCTGGGAGCTGGAAGTCAGAGGATCTGAAAGGTTGGAAAACCCCTTTGAGATCATGGAGCCCAACCAGTGCCATGTCCACCTGTGTCACCAAATGCCACATCTCTGGTCATTTGCTGAGGTGCCAGCAGTGCCCCCTGAGCTCTGCAGGGATGGGGCAGGTGCTGGGAGCTCCTGGAAGCAGCAGTGGCATTGAGGGGGTGATACTGAGCCAGCCAAGGGTCCCTTGGGGACAGAGCAGTGACCTGCAGCCTCTCCAGCCTGCCTGGCTCTCCCCTTCCCAGGGCTGGCATGTGGGGACACAGCAGGAGCACGAGTCACCTGCTGTGGGCAGAGAAGCATCCACAGCTCTCAGGGAGGTCCCTGGGGAGAAGGGGGTGTCACAGCAAGGAGGGGACAGGTGACAATCTACACTCCCACCCTTTTTGGTGCCCTGAACCAGCCACAGGAGCCTCTTCCTCTGCAGGCAGAAGAAACAAGAATAAGACCCAAGAAACAGAGCCAAGAAACTCAGTACAATCATGGAATGGTTTGGGTGAGAGGGGACTTTTAAACCCATCTTGTTCCACCCCATGACATGGGCAGGGACACCTCCCACTGTCCCAGGCTGCTCCCAGCCCTGTCCAGCCTGGCCTTGGGCACTGCCAGGGATGCAGGGGCAGCCCCAGCTGCTCTGGGCACCCTGTGCCAGGGCCTGCCCACCCTGCCAGGGAACAATTCCTGATTGCCAAGATCCCATCTAAACTTCTTCTCTTTCAGTTTAAAACCATTCCCCTGTCACTACATACTCTCATAAATAATTTTTCTCCAGACTGGCTCATCCTTGACCCCTGGGGGCTCCTCTGTACCCTCCACCTGAAGGCCCCTGGAGGGCACAGGAGGTCACAAATTGGCACCAGCAGCTCCAGGGCCACAAACTGGCTCTGACCTCATCCCTCCTTCCCTCTGTGGGGTGGGGATGGGAACCATCCATAGCTCCCAGGCTCCCCTGTCACCTCCCATTTTTCAGACCTAATATCTTGCAGCATCTTTAAATGAAATATGAACAAAACCAGCGAGTTTTGGGGAGCACAGGGCTGAGGATAATCAGACCTGAAAATGACTCTGCTTTGTGAGTCACACCAAATGCATGTGCATATCAATGCTGCCCTTCCCAGCTGTGCTTCCCAGAGCTTTCACTGGAAAAGCTCAAGCTGGAAAGACACTGGGAGAGAGGCACAGCTCAGCTCCCAGCTCTGCTCAACAGCACGATTGGCAGGGAGGGGGTGTCACAGGCATCTTTTATGAAAAATCCTTTCCTTAGGATTTTTCCTCCTGAGAAGCTGAGAGGCCTCAGGAACAAAATGTAAACAATGATTATCTGCTGCTGTGGAATGCAACAGGTGCATCTGGGATTGGCCCATGTGGATGTTTAGAATTAATGGCAAATCACAGCCCAGCTGGCTCAGACAGAGAGCCGAGCCACAAACCTTTGTTATCATTCTTTCCCATTCTATTCTTAGCCAGCCTTCTGATGAAATCCTTTCTTCTATTCTTTTAGTATAGTTTTAATGTAATATATATAATAAAATAATAAATCAAGCCTTCTGAAACATGGAGTCAGATCCTCGTCTCTTCCCTCAGCCTCAGACCCCTGTGAACACGGTGACAGAGGGGGGTCTGGCCTGATGGATACCACTTTTCTCTCATTTTTCCATCCATTTTCCCTCATTTTCCCATCCCTTTTCCCACAGTATGACACACAGTGACTCTCCAGGCCTCAGCTGGACGCCAGCCCAGCCGTGGCATCTGCTGTAGCTCCAGCTCCTCCCTCCACCCAACTGTGACCAACAGCTTGGAGATGCCAACAAGGGCAGCAACACAAACGTGGGCTCAGAGCCTTTGGAAAATGTCAACATTCTCAGCACTCCAAAAATATCTGGGCTGGGAATTGTGCACCTCTGAGGGGGTGGTTCCATGTCCAGAGATGCTGGGGATGGCCAGAGTGCTCTGTCACTGCTGCCACCATCTGCTCCCAGGTGCTGGAGCCCTCCTCGGGTGTAAAACACTGCTCAGCTGGTCCAAGGCACCTTTGGGCTCCCAGATCCAGATAATCCACGGGGAGCAGGGTCAGCCTTGATGTAAATCCCCCCCTGGCATGTGCAAAACCCCACAGGGTAACTCCAGACAGGGGCTGGTCCCTCCCTGCACATCCCTGAGCAAAGCAGAGCCCTGTCCTGCGATGGTTCACAGGGGTCTGAGGATGAGGGAAGAGACGAGGATCTGACTCCATGTTTCAGAAGGCTTGATTTATTATTTTATTATATATATTACATTAAAACTATACTAAAAGAATAGAAGAAAGGTTTCATCAGAAGGCTGGCTAAGAATAGCAAAAGAAGGAATGAATAACAAAGGCTTGTGGCTCGGACAGAGAGTCTGAGCTCGGACAGAGAGTCTGAGCCAGCTGACTGTGATTGGCCATTAATTAGAAACAACCACATGAGACCAATCCCAGATGCACCTGTTGCATTCCACAGCAGCAGATAATCATTGTTTACATTTTGTTCCTCCTCAGCTTCTCAGGAGGAAAAATCCTAAGGAAAGGATTTTCCATAAAAGATGTCTGTGACACTGTCCCTGCCCAGTGTCCCCAGAAGGGCCCAAATCAATCCCCAGGCACCCAGGACTGGCACCTCACCCTGAATCCGTGTTAATCTGGGAGATGAGCAGATGTGGGGACAGATGTTTGTCCCCTGCAGCTGTAAAACCTGCCAGGTTTGGGGCAGCTGGAGCTCCCTGGGGACACATCAGAGCCTCCCTGTTCCTGCTGCTGTCACCGGGGGACATAAAGGCAGGATTATCACTGGGAGCTGTCACCAGCTGCAGGCAGGAGCCTCACACAGGTGACAGCACCAGGAGGGGTTGGATCAGCAGCAGAGGCTGAGCAGGACATACAGAGAGCCCAAATTACCCCAATCCCATCAGGACAGAGATTCCCCACCTTGAGAGCTCCCAAAGCTTTCAAGGAATGACAGAAGAACCTTCCTGCTCCTCCTGCTGGTGGCTCCACTGGTTTTACTGGGACCACACCAGGCACAGAGATTCCCACTCTCCTGCTCTGCTTTCCCCACTGTGGGAGCAGTTGGACACAGAAGGTGGGGCTGGAAGAGGCAGGGGTTGGGTTCAAGGGGTGCTCAGTGCCCTCCCCTCACTGCTGGAATGAGGGATTTGAGGATTAATTCCTCCAGGAATCACTTTTTTTGATCAATAGAGTAAATAAATAAAATAAATAAATATTAAAAGAAATAAAATAATTTTATTATAAAATAAGGTAATAATTTTATTATAAGATAAATAAAATAATTTAAAATAAATAAAATAATTTTATTAATATTTGAGCTATTCCTTCAGGAATAACTCCTGGAGGGGCAGGAGACTGAACAGGGGTAGAGAAACCCAGTGACAAGTGTCATGGTTTCACATTTTCCCAAAACAGGGGAAAATTTTGTAACTAAAATCATGCCCATAAAGATGATTTTGCTGGTAACAAACACTTCTAATAACTTTATTTGATAAATAAAATAAAATAAATAATTTTATTAAGATTTGAGTTATTCCTCCAGAAATAACTCCTGGAGGGGCAGGAGACTGAACAGGAAAGAGAAACCCAGCAAGAAGTGTCGTGGTTTCACATTTTCCCAAAACAGGGTAAAATTTTGTAACTAAAATCATGCCCCATACAGATGATTTTGCTGGAAATGAACACTCTGAATGCCTTTTTGCTAGGAAAGAAATTCCTGCTGCAACATCAGATCTCACAGTTAATATGTAACCTCACTATTTCAGTATTTCCAGCGTGCCAGGGCTGCAGCTGAGCATGTCCCCCCTCCCACAGCAGTCACCTGGAAGGACAGACTGGAGCAGTTTGTCCTCTGCTCCTCATAGGAAAGAGCAAAATGCTCCTTCCAGCCCTGGGGCAGGGTTGGAATGGGGCTCCTGCCCCACTCCATTGACAGCAGCAGCGATTGCTGCTCCCCCCTGGCTGAGCACAGCCTGCTTAATCCATTTCTCCAGCCTAATTAGGCTCTGGCCAGGGCTCAGAGCCAGCAGCCCGAGGAGGAGGAGGAGGAGGAGATGCTAACGAGCCCCCCCAGCCCCAGGGGACCCCCCTGCCACCCCCTGTCCCAGCCCTGGGACCCCCCAGCCCTCCCTGCTGCCCACGCCAGGCCCAAGGCAACCCGGCCCCGGTTTCTAATTGGATTTGTTCATGCTAATTACGATGGTTTTCGCCTCAATTAAGCCATTTGGTTCCCACACAGCTCCCTGGGCACGGGTCTGAGCCCTTTGCAGGCTGCTTGGGCCACGTGTCCTCGCTGCTCCCGACCGTCAGGGTCACCTTTGCTCATCCCTCATGGTCCACGCTCATCTCCTCATCCCCCAAACACAGCATTAACCCCTCAGTTTCTCTCCTTCCCATTGTGAAAAACGCCAATCTCTTGTTTTTTAAAATTTTAAAAGTTTAATAGTAATAAAATGGTTATAAAAATAGGAATACAATTAGAGTAATAGTAATTTTGGATTAGGACGATATGAGACAATAAAAACAAAGAGTTACAGACGGTTTGGGTACCTTTTTCTGGGCAGCACAAGCCTGAAAAATGGCACAGATTAACAGAGGATTGACCCTTAAAAACAACAGCCTGTTGCATATTCATACATCTCATACATGATGCATAAATTTCATTCAAACACAGGATTCTGTCTGGTCAGGGTCAACTCCTTCCTCATAATCCTAACAGGATCATCCTGGCTGAGCAAGGCAGGAAGAAGTTCGTTTCTTCTGATAATGGGGCAATAAATTCTCTTTCTCTGAAAGATTCAGGTGTCCTGTGGCTGCCATCTCGCTGCAAGTCCTTTCTTTAAAAAAAAGTATCTTACATAGCAAAGTTTCTATTTTAACATTTTGTTATAAACTAAAACTACATTTACCACACTACTTAAGAGAATTAATACAGCATCACTTTCTAACACCACACATATAATATTCATTTTAATATTTGCAAGAAGCCAATCATAAAATGTGCATTTTTCACACTATCCTGCCACAGCACCCACCTCCCTCTTTGGTGGCCTTTGCTGAGGACATGGGGCCAGCCTTGGTGTCACCCTCAAAGCCACTGAGACCAGACAGGCCCTGGAGGTCAGGAGGGTGCAGAGCTCAGCTCTGGGTCACCTTTGCTCATCCCTCAAGGTCCACGCTCATCTCCTCATCCCCCAAACACGGCATTAACCTCTCAATTTCTCTCCTTCTCCTTCCCATTGTGAAAAACGCCAATCACTTGTTTTTTAAAATTTTAAAAGTTTAATAGTAATAAAATGGTTATAAAAATAGGAATACAGTTAGAGTAATAATAATTTTGGACAATTTGGATTAGGACAATATGAGATAATAAAAACAAAGAGTTATGGACGTCCGGGTCCCTTTTTCTGGGCAGCACAAGTCCTTAAAAACAACAGCCTGTTGCATATTCATACACCTCATACATGATGCATAAATTCCATTCAAACACAGGATTCTGCCTGGTCAGTGTCAACTTCTTCCTCATAATCCTAAGGCACCTTCAATCCTTAGCCAGGCAGGAAGAAGTTAGTTTCTTCTGATAATGGGGCAATAAATTCTCTTTCTCTGAAATATTCAGGTGTCCTGTGGCTGCCATCTCAGTGCGAGTCCTTTCTTTAAAAAAAAGTATCCTACATAGCATCGATTCTATTTTAACATTTTTTATAACCTAAAACTACATTTACCACACTACTTAAGAGAATTAATACAGCATCACTTTCTAACATAACAAGCCTGCCCTTCATCCCCATATCCAGGGCTCCTAAAAATCCTAAAACTTCTCCCAAAAGGAGAAGAGGAAAAGCCAGCCCAGATTCCAGAGAGAGCTTTGTGAAGGATATTTTATTCATTTCTGCTGCAGAGAAGGGGAGAGCTCTTGTACACAAACAAGGAGCACCTGAATTAATGCTGAGTCCAGAATAATCTCCAAGAGCTGCAGGATCAGCTCCTTTATCAACCTTTAACAAAAAAAAAAAAAAAAAAAAAAAAAAAAAAAAGAAAAATTATTGCTGTTACTCAGCAGTAATGAAAGCAGAGCTATTGTGCCTGCAGATAACACCAGGTACCAGGCACTGCAGCTTTGTGAATGCTTGAATTTCATCACTCAGGACTGTAAATGGTGCACAAAAACCAACCTGAGAGAAAAAACAGCGCTGCCTGCTCCAAACCATGCCCCACTGGAGCAGAGGCACCAGGAGCCAGTGCTGAATCTCAGGCCAGAGCTGTAGAGCCAATTTTAGAGGGCCAGGGAGGAGTCCAAGGGCTGCAGCTCCAGGAGAGGTGACCTGACCCAACCACAGGTTTAAAGCTCCAGAATTTCCACCTTTAAGTCGTTCACTGTAGCAGTAAGGTAGAAAAATTATAAAGAAAAGCCTTACAAAACCAGGACTGCTCTGGCTGGCATGTCACTTCTAAGTCAAATAGCATTTTGCAAGTTCCCATGTGAAAGCAATCCTGGTGTGAGCAGTTCATTAACATAACAATCTATTCCTGGGTAAAAAAACAACTTTCACCTGTATAAACTGGTTTTACACTGTTAGATAGTTTTTATTTTTCTGTCTTTCATAAACAACTTTCCCTGCACACACACACTGAGAGTTTGAGTGACCAGTCAATACAGAATAACAACTTATAACTAACCAATAAGAAAGTAATTAGAAGAAATCTACTATCCAATTAGAGTCACACATGAAGCCTGTAAAACTGCATAAAAAGGAGTTATGTGAACAAAGAATAGCTTTTTTTTCCACCATGAAGAAAATGGAATCCATGTGATTTATTCCCATAATTCACTGGTCAGAGAAGGCTTTGGGAACATCAGTGAAATCCAGCAGGAAAAGCCACCATGGGGCTGCTTTGACAAGCAGGACAACCTTTAATAAGCCTGACATTAAAATCCCTGATCCCAGCAGGGGCTGGGGCCCTCCCTTCCCCTTACCTGCCTTCAAAGTCGCTGGGGTTTTGAGCTCCCAGTCCTTCCTGCAGCCCACAGGTATTGGGACACAAGCACAGCCTTGGGGCAGCTCAACTCCTCTGTCCCCTCAGAAGGTTTCTGCTCCTTCAGAGGCCTGGGGCAGGCACAGATACAATCATGTTGTGTTGTGATTTCAGGGTTTACCTCAGAACCTCGGGTCCCTCCCCTGATGATTCCCTCCCAGGTGTGTCAGTCACCTCTCCTTTCCCCTCCAGTCAGTCCTGGAATTCCAGAAGGGATTGGGCAGATTCAACGGATGCCCTCTACCCCGGGGGGCATTGGGCCATCCAGGTGTCCTTTGTCCCTTTGTCCCTCCCCTCCTGTGCCTGGTTGGTGGCTCCCTGCCCCTTCCCTGCCCCTCTCCCCGGGGTTAAAGGAGCAGCAGCCACGGGCTCAGGGAGTTCTGTTGGAGCTGGTGCTGCATTCAGAGGCCAGAATAAAGCTCTGGATCCAAACCCTCCAGCAGAACCGACTCCTTGCAGGGCCTGAAGGGGCTCCAGGAGAGCTGCAGAGGGACTGGGGACAAGGCCTGCAGGGACAGGAGCCAGGCAATGGCTCCCAGTGCCAGAGGGCAGGGCTGGATGGGATCTTGGCAATCAGGAATTGTTCCCTGGCAGGGTGGGCAGGCCCTGGCACAGGGTGCCCAGAGCAGCTGGGGCTGCCCCTGCATCCCTGGCAGTGCCCAAGGCCAGGCTGGACAGGGCTGGGAGCAGCCTGGGACAGTGGGAGGTGTCCCTGCCATGGCAGGGGTGGCTCTGAATGGGCTGTGAGGTCCCTCCCAACCCAAACCATTCTGGGATTCTCTGAACATGTTAAACTCAAGATATTTTGGCCCAAATGTCGCAAGATGAAGAAAAGCAGCACCAGCCAAGCAAGAGGCCCCTCATGAGCAGCCCTGAGGGCCCCTCCAGGAACAGGGCAGAGGTGTTGGCCCCACACCCACCACGATCACCAGCCGGTCCATCAGGTGATCCAGCTTGGTTTTCTTCCTCTTGATCTTCCCAGAGTTCCTCATGATTTTGGAATCAATCCCTGGGCAGGGAACATTTCCAAAGTAAAAATGCAAGTCCCAGAAGGTCAGTGAGACTGCTTCCCTCCATGAGGACACCTCCCCTCCCCTGAGGAGACCCTCCCTCCATCAGTGTCCATGGAGCCATGGCTGCAGGCCCCAAAATGTGATGCTCACAGCAGCTCTCACCCCTCCCTCTCCCCACAGCTCCCCACGGCCTGAGCTGGGTGGGCTGGATCTGGGATGAGTGGAAGTGTCCAAGGCCAGGCTGGACAGGGCTTGGAGCTGCCTGGGACAGTGGAAGGTGTCCCTGCCATGGCAGAGGTGGAATGGGATGGGCTTTGAGGTCCCTTCCCACCCAACACATCCCAGGATTCTCACATCCCAGGATTCTCACATTCCCTGGTGCAGGAGGCAGCTCTGTGTCCTGAGGAAGCCTCGCTCTGCCCTTAAATATTAATGATGATGTTCAGTGGAGCTGCCTCACTCTGAGCTCACATCCAGGGCAACAGTCAGGCTTTTTTTATCTTCATGTGCCATCTGCTCTTTCATCAAATCATTTGTAAAGGAGAGGCCCTCACATTCAGAAAAATCATCTGATAAATAAACACCCTGTTACACGGTGATACCTTTTATTGGGCTGTTAACTGCTCGAGCTGTGCGAGATAAATCGGTTTAATTAGTGGTAAGACATTCCTTTTTTAACATTTACATGAGCCTAATCATTATTCCCCTTGCATAGGCAGGCTCAGAATTTTAAGCAGGCTTCTCTCCTGTGTGGCATGCGCTGCCAGGAGGGTCCCATGAATAATTTAAGACCGCGTTGTCTTCTGGCCCTCAAAGAAAATACCAACATTTTGCTCCCACTTTTGGAACTCCTGTCCATGAAGGATCAATTGTCTTCCCAAGGGAGCTGACTCTGCTGGGAGATGCACGGCCCAGAGTGGAATCTCTCCTTTATTCTGGGAAGATTTTACAAGTCTCAGGAGGAGCAGGGTCAGCCAAAACAGGGACATCGAGAAGGGCTTGAACCTCCAACACTCCCACAGCAGCTCCTGCTCAGCCCCAGCAATTCTGCTCTCTTGAGGCAGCACCTGGACATTTATTTACCAAGTTCTGGGGACCCACAAGGTCCCTTAGGTCATTCAGCTGCCACAGGGCATTGTTGTAGCCTCTCTTGGGAGATGAGGTGTCCTGGGGGCAGCTCCAGTCTCTGCTCTGGGACAGGGACAGTGTCGCCCTGTTCCTCTAAGCCTTCTGATGTTTACATTTCTGTAATGGAGTTTCTAACACACTTTTCATGTAAATAAGGATTGTTTTGCATTCCTTTCTGGAAGAAGAAAAATTTGATAGACTGTTAGTTTGACCAGTGTGGCTGGAGAAGTGGCAATTTCATCCTCCAATCCATGGTCACTTTTGAAAGTCTATAAATATTGGAGTCAGAAATAAACTATGTTCTTTTTACCTTGGATATTTCAGCTTGTGCCTGTCATTTATTTTGTGTCCTATTGCAACAGGACAGGAGCCCAGCAAGGGCTGGAGCTGGGCCAGGCCTTGGCATGGAGCTCAGGGCAAGGTTCTGCCCCCCAAGGCTGCTGGGCACTGCCCAGGCTCCCCAGGGAATGGTGCCAAGGCTGCCAGAGCTCCAGGAGCTCCCAGGGCTGCTCAGGGTGGGGTTCTTGGGGTGGCTGTGCAGGGATGGGGCTGCACTGATCATCTCTTCCAACTCAGGAGATTCCAGGATTCTATGATTTGGCAGATGCCTGTTCTGGCTCCTCCTTGCATTCCCACAGGAACCAACCAAAAAGTGTTGAAAACTACAAAAAAATTTGGGGACACTTTAGTTCCAGAGACCTTGGGAAACACCTGTGTCCCACCCAAACCAGTGCCTGCCTCTCACAGTGGGCAGCAGCAAGGAGATGGAGCAGAGCCCTCCACTCATGGGAAAGCTGAGGAGCAGCAGGAAATGTTGCTCCTCTGGAAGCTTTTCCTAACAAAATCAATCTTATTCAGGGAACCTTTTTGTCTTGGTTTGGAAAAACAGGTGTCTTCTAAGGAAGGCAGGAGCCTCCCCTGAAATGGATAAAATGAACCTCCCCCCTCCAAATTGCTATAAATTTTAAATTACGGGGCTCTCAGGCAACAAAAATATGGGAGCAGGAAATAACAGTTCTTTAATAGGGAAGAAAATAAAAGGATAAAATAAACAAAAATAAACAATGCAGTGCACTAAACCAACACTGACAGAGTCAGAACCCAACCTGACACCCTGTGGGTCAGGGTGTGGGCAGCAGGGCCATTGGAATTGTGGCTCAGCCCTCCTGCAGTGTCAGGGGTGGCTCTGCTGGAGCAGGGATCCTGGAGAAGGGTGGAATCTTCCTCTGAAGATGCAGTGGCAGAGGCAGCTGCTGTTCCTCTGGGAAATCCCGTGGAGAAGCTGTGCTGGTGTTCCAGGATCTCCAGATTATATCCGGGCAGGAATGCTCGGCTCCTCCCTCTGGGCTCACGTCTCCCAATGGGATGCTGTAGTTCTTATCAGCCATGCAGGGACATTCAATGGCTGTTATCAGCAGGTGTCTGCCCTGAGGGAGGAGTGGGTGTGGAAGAGATAAGGAAAAACTGCCCACTGAACAGAAGACAACTGCCATCCAGATGGCAAATAGAGTACATCTTGCCTTGCAATCTGGGACACTTTTCCTAACAAAATCAATCTTTTTCAGAAGGTGGAACATCCCACCCCAAGGAAGGTTTCTCCTGATTGTTTCCCTGGCACAGAAATGCTGATGGAGCTGAGTGCAAACTCCTTCTGGAGCAAATGGGTCTGAGAGCAGCTCCAGGGCTGGGGCTGGAGCTGAGCAGGGGGCAGGGTGGATCCCTTCCCTTGGGAACGGCTCAGGATCCACTGAGCTCCTCTGCAAAGGTGAATGAGGATGCCTGGGAGGGAGCAGTTGAAAAGGAGATTGGGGCCTCAGTGCTGCTCTGAGCACCTGGAGGAGAGGTGTGAGGAGGGTTTTGCTTTAAAAAACCCTGACCTGTGCCTTAGCTAAAGGAGGGTGGAGTTAAACTAAGACATGGAGGGGAAAGGAGAAGGAGGAAGAGAAGGAAACAGCGAAAAAAATCACTTATAATAAGTTGGAGGAGAGAAATAAAACCAGGAGAGGGGCTCTCAGCCGGTCACAAAGATGAAAAACCAACAGATATGTCAATTGTGGGGCAAGCAACAACTTTCCTCTCTTGGCTCTGCTGGAGAGCCTGAGCCAGGGGCAGCAGAGGGCAGGGAAGGACACTGGGCAGGACATTGGGACACAGAGACAGGGATGGCACCAAGGGAAAGGGAGGATTCTGCCCCTGTGCCCCTGTGCTCAGGTGAGACCCCACCTGCAGAGCTGCCCCAGCCCTGGGCACCAGCAGCAGGAGGACGTGGAGCTGCTGGAGCCAGGCCAGAGGAGGCACGGAGATGCTGCAAGGGCTGGAGCCCCTCTGCTCTGGAGCCAGCCTGGCACAGCTGGGGCTGCTCACCTGGACAAGAGAAGGCTCCAGGGACACCCCAGAGCCCCTGGCAGGGCCTGAAGGGGCTCCAGGAGAGCTGCAGAGGGACTGGGGACAAGGCCTGCAGGGACAGGAGCCAGGCAATGGCTCCCACTGCCAGAGGGCAGGGCTGGATGGGATCTTGGCAATCAGGAATTGTTCCCTGGCAGGGTGGGCAGGCCCTGGCACAGGGTGCCCAGAGCAGCTGGGGCTGTCCCTGCATCCCTGGCAGTGCCCAAGGCCAAGCTGGACAGGGCTTGGAGCAGCCTGGGATAGTGGGAGGTGTCCCTGCCATGGCAGGGGTGGCACTGGGTGGGCTTTGAGGTCCCTTCCCATCCAAACCATTCCAGGATTCCATGAGCTCACACCTGCACACTCTGGGAAGGCAGGACCCCGTGGGCCCTATCAAAACAGGATTAATGATCCCTCTCAGCAGCGTCAGGAGCTCTGTGTGTAAACAATTTTTATTCTCAGGCCCACCCATCCATCCCTGGCTGCTGCTGGCAGCGTTTCCCCAGTGCAGCTCAGGGCTCAGCAGTTCCACCTGGCTGCCCAGGGATCCCAGCTGTCCCCTGGCCTCCTGGGGACATCTCCCTGGGTATCAATCACTCTGGTCCCTCCTGGGCACTGTGCCTGAGCAGTAAAACCCCACCATAAACTCCCAGCACTACAGGAACAGGATTCCTGCACTGACTGTAGCAGGCTGGGAAAGGGAAGGGCCAGATCCTTGAGATGCTGCTTTGTCTGGCCAGCATCCAGCAGACAAATAAGCTGCTGTTTCATCTCCAGCCAGTGAATCGCCTCAATAAAAATCAGTACAATTAATCTCATTAATTGGGAAGATATAAGACCCAATTGGTAAATATTTATTGATGTATTTTAATATATATTCCCAGCCCCTGTAGCAGCCTCCAGTGGGGTACAGAGGGGAGCTGGGCACAGCAAAATGCAGCTGTCACCAAGGAGTGGTTTTGGTTATTTCCTCCACCAGCAGCTCCAGACTCTCCAGAGCTTCACCAAACATTGTTTTGATCAGGGACAGAACAGCCCACACCACCTCTCCTCCTTTACCCACTAATGAAAACCATCTCCAGCTAAATTAAATTCTCCCTCACAGCACACCCAGCCCTGAGGGCAATTAAAGAAACATAATGAATCTGCTATTTTTTCCTTTTTTTTTTTTGAAGGCAATTAATGTGAAGCAGCTACAAAGGTGAACCGTGTATCTTTTAAAATGACTCATGACTCCAAAAATGACTCCAAAATGGCTTTGGGAGGGGGGGCACTGCTGGGTTAGAAGTTCTTGCAGCACTTTCAGGTGCAGCTGCCCGTGCAAAGGTGGGGAGGAAGCAGCAGGTGGTCTCTAGGGGACCATAATTGAGCCTTGCTGATGGAGATGTGCAGTTGTCACCTCTGCTGAGCCTCTCAATTCCCTCCCTGGCTGCCCTCACACGAATCCTGCCAAGGGATGCAGAGAGGAGGCTGACACAGACAGGGAGGGGACAACAGCTTTGGAGAGATCCCAGGGATCCAGGAGTGGTCAGAGGTTGGAGATAATTCTGAGAAAGGCCAGCAAGATCTAGGGATGAGCTGATAGAATAAATTAAAATTACATTTTTAACTTAGATATATTCATATTTGTTTCTCTTTGGTGGTGGAAAGGAATGGGTTAAAATTATAAGGGAAGGAAAGTAATTTTAGAATGTCCACCTCTTAAAACTGTCTAGAACTAAGGCAGCTGTTCACACACAGCAAAAACCACCTTGAAAGAGACCATTAATCACATTTCTGCAGGAGCAGAGCTGTCCCTGGGTCCGGCCCTCCCAGGCTGTGAGCTCAGGGAATCCTGGAATGCTTTGGGTTGGGAAGGACCTTAAAACCCATCCCATCCCACCCCTCCCATGGCAGGGACACCTTCTGTTGGATTATGGGATTTTTAAAATTTTTTTTTTTTTTTTTTGAGTTTTTAAGATGCCTCCCAGTTGCCCCATCTCTGGGTCAGAAAAGGGCATCATCCAACAACCTTCCACCATCCCAGGCTGCTCCAAGTCCCATCCAGCCTGGCTTTGGGCACTCCCAGGGGTCCAGGGGCGTTGGGCAGGTGCCCCTGGCACACAGTGGTTCTGCAGGAGGAGGGCTCAGCTGGGACACTCAGAGCAGGATTTGTCCCAGGCTCTGCTTTTGGCAGCTTTGGCCCTCAGGTTCTGGAGCACACAGGAGCTGAGTTCCCACCTGTCTTGGTTTGGAAAGACAGGTGCCTGCTAAGGAAGGCAGGAGCCTCCCTGAAATGGAAAATGTAAACCCCCCCCCCCCCCCCTCTGAATTGCTATAAAATTTAAATTAGGGGCTCTCAAGCAACAAATATGGGAGCAGGAATAACAGTTCTTTAATAAGGAAGAAAAGGATAAAATAAACAATGCAGTGAACTAAACCAACACTGCCAGAGTCAGAACCCAACCTGACACCCTGTGGGTCAGGGTGTTGGCAGCAGGGCCATTGGAATTGTGGCTCAGCCCTCCTGCAGTGTCAGGAGTGGCTCTGCTGGAGCAGGGATCCTGCAGAAGGGTGGAATCTTCCTCTGCAGATCCAGTGGCAGAGGCAGCTGCTGTTCCTCTGGGGAATCCAGTGCAGAAGCCATGCTGGTGTTCCAGAATCTCCAGATTATATCCGGGTAGGAATGCTTGGCTGGTGTTCCAGAATCTCCAGATTATATCCAGGCAGGAATGCTTGGCTGGTGTTCCAGAATCTCCAGATTATATCCAGGCAGGAATGCTTGGCTCCTCCCTCTGGGCTCACATCTCCCAATGGGATGCTGTAGTTCTTATCAGCCATGCAGGGACATTCAGTAGCTGTTATCAGCAGGTGTCTGCCCAGAGGGAGGAGTGATTGTGGAAGAGATAAGGCACTGCCATAGAGATGGTAACAGAGTACATTTTGCCTTGCAATCTGGAACTCCACCCACCCCTGGAGCCACAGCAGGGTCCTGCTGGCTGGGGACTCCTCCACCTCCTCTGAGCTCTGCCAAAGCTGCTCCCACTGCTGGGGGCTGGAATTGGCCCAGGGGAGGCTCCAGCTCAGCCAGGGAAGCATCTGCAGGGGCTGCTCCTGTTTCCAGCACAGGGCAGAGCCAGGGAGCTGGATTTCCCTTTGCATTTGCTCATTATCCATGTAAATAAAACAAGCTGGAAAGCAAAATAATTTTGTCCCACACTCTGCCTGGGCATCTCGCACAGTTTGACCCTCAGAGGAGCAGGAGCTGCTTTGTTCATTTGTTTTCCTTCCTCCTGATGCCTCTTCTGGAGCTTGTCTGGACATGGGGGGGAATCACAGCCCACAGCTGTGCCCACCCTTGGGAAATCCAGCATTTGCAAGAAATCATTTTCCCAGCCTTGGGGTTTTTTTTGCACAGCCTGAAGACCTTTCCATTCTGGAAGAGCCTCTCCTGGTGTTAAACCAGGAGTTTTTGCAGGAGCACAGAGCCCTGGGAAGCTCTGTGGTGCTCCTGGTGCTGATTCAGCATGCCAAGGTGGGAGAGGATTCCCAGGGGCAGCTTCACAACTCCACAGGTGGCTGCCCAAGGACAGTGGGAAGGAGGAGGATGCGCATTAATCCGTGTCAAGTGCTCTTTTTCCTGTGTTCAACAAATCAATAAATTCTGGCTGGAAATAAAATCATTACTTGCCTCCTCTCGTGTTCCAGCTCAGCATGGAGCTGGAGATGCCAAAGGAAAGGGATGTGGATTGTTCCAGCTGGATTTATGGAATGGCTGGAGAGGGTTGGGATGGAGCTCAGGGCAAGGTTCTTCCCCCCGAGGCTGCTGGGCACTGCCCAGGCTCCCCAGGGAATGGTGCCAAGGCTGCCACAGCTCCAGGAGCTCCCAGGGCTGCTCAGGGTGGGGTTCTTGGGGTGGCTGTGCAGGGACAGGGCTGCAGTGATGGTGATGGTGATGGTGAGACCCCACCTGCAGAGCTGCCCCAGCCCTGGGACCAGCACAGGGAGGGGCTGGAGCTGCTGGAGAGAGTCCAGAGGAGGATCCCTGGCAGTGCCCAAGGCCAGGCTGGACAGGGCTTGGAGCAGCTTGGGACAGTGGAAGGTCTCCCTGCCCATGGCAGGGGGTGGAATGAGATGATATTTAAGTCCCTTCCAGCCCAAACCAGTCTGGGATTCTGTGCAGAGCAACAGATGCTCACAGCGAGGTTTGAAGTGACCCCAAGGAGGGAGCACAGGCAGGATTTTCCTGCCCAAAAGAGCCAGGGTTGGACCTCTTGGAGCATCTGAAGGGAAAAGCACAGAGCTGGCTGCACTCCCAGCTGGGGACAGAGGTCCTGCAGCTGAGCCAGGCTGGAACAGTGGTTTGTGCCTGTGAGCAGGGCTGAGCAGAGAGCAGCTGCTGCCCTGAAACTCCCAGGGCTCTGCCCAGCAGGAATGCTGAGCTTTTCTCAGAGCCACCAGCACAGCCCGGCTGCCAGGTGTTTGCAGTCATGGAAAAAGGCAAACAAAGCCATTCAGGGAACAAATGAGGATAAATCCAGGCACTTCTACCTGCTCACAAACAGCCTGCCAGCTGAGGAGCTGAAATGCAACCCCCTGGAGAAGCTGGAGCATCCAGGCACTGCTGAAGCTGCAGTGCAGGAGTGGGGCTGGAGGGCAGAGAAGGTGTCAGGGGGGTCAGAGGGGTGGAAGGTTGGATAAACTGGGCCAGGGAGGTGCACACTGGGGAGCCAGGTGGGAAATTGCATCCACAGGTCCATGGGAATGAAGAATATCCTGGTGTCCATCCCTGTGTGCTCAGACTGGGACTCCAGCCTGCAGCAGACTGGGTTATAGCCAGAGCCTGACCTTTGCAGCCCCAATTAGCTGGGAGAGGAGCTGTGCAGCTAATGAGCCCGTGAAGGGATTTATCTCAGCCCCAGGCACCGACTCTGACTGTAAACTCCTGGCACAGGCAGCAGCTCCCTATCGATCCCAGCAAGGCCGAGTGCTCCCCAGCATGAAAATCACAGGGAAATGGGATTTCTCCATCAGATCCCAGGGAAATGGGATTTCTCCATGGGATTTCTCCATGAGATTTCTTTGCTGCTGTTTGGGTGCCTGTGAGACCTCCTCATGCCCAGTGTGGCCAAAAGCCACCTGCAAACAGTGGAGGTTATTGACAGCCAGAAATTGTCACCCCATGGAGGCGGGTGTGACCTGTGATGGCAGCAAACTGGTTAGGGGGAAAAGAAGGGAAGGAATAGATCCTGAATTCCATAGGATTCATTGAGAATTCTGGAGAACAGGGAGGAGAGAACCTGAGGGATACACTGGAGCCCCTGAGACCAAAGGGAAGAGAGCTGTTGATTTTTCCTGATACAGTTTGCAGGAATGAGGCACTGGGAAACACTCTGGGTACCTGCCCAGTTTAACTGGTTTTCCTGAAATAAACTGGTGCCAGAACATTCCAGAAGGGTCACAGGGAGGGAAGGGGGTCTCAGTCTCACAGCTGGGGACTGGGGCAGCTGCAGAGGATTTGGAGCCCAGTCCCCATCCCAGCCCCCCCAAATTCAGGAGCCTGGAATTGGTTCCTGCTCTGATTCCCCCTCCTTGCAGCCAGGCGGGGTTGGAGCTGCTCAGAGCGTGGGATGAGGAGGGGATAATTAGCCCTGAGCTTTCCTCTACCTGCAGGAGGCTGGAAGGAAATTCTGAGTCAGACCAAAACAACATTCAGAAAATGTAGCAGGCCCAGGCAGGATGATCAGTGGCTGGTAATGACAATTTATCTTGTCACATCTTGATACCTCCTGTTGTACTGTCCTCCCTGCCTGGTTTGCAGGGAAAGGGCAGCCTGTAAATCTCAGAGGCACTGGGAGATATTGTCCTTCTCACTTCACAGCCTGGAGAGGTGCCTTGAGCTGGAACCTGGCAGGCAGAGGCACAATTCCACCACAGAGCACCTTTGCTGTGCTGCAGGGAATTTGTCTCCATCCTCATTCAGCCCCAGCTCCACTCCTGCCAGAGAACAACTCCCACTGCCAGCAATTCCCACTGCAGCCATTTTAAACAATCCTAGAGGCTGTGATTCTCTCCAGGCTGATCATCCCCATGCTGGCACACCCAGAGGAAATACATCTTGCACCATGGCAGCCTGCAGGAACATAAAATATTCCTTCCCTTGGGAAATCCTGCAAGGGTACCAGAGAACTGGTACTGGGAACTGGTACTGGGAACTGGGAATTGGTACTGGTACTGGAAATGGTACTGGAACTGGAACTGAGAACTGATACTGGGAACTGGAACTGGGAACTGGTACGGGAACTGATACTGGGAGCTGAGAACTGGTACTGGGAACTGGTACTGGGAACAGGAACTGGTGCTGGGAACTGATACTGGGAACTGGGAATTGGTACTGGGAACAGGAACTGGTGCTGGGAACTGGTACTGGGAACTGGTACCAGTACTGGAAATAGTACTGGAACCAGTACTGGAACTGGTACTGAGTACTGGTACTGGAACTGGTACTGGAACCAGTACTGGTACTGGAAACTGGCACTGGGAAGTGGAACTGGGAACTAGAACTGGTGCTGGGAACTGGAAATGGTACTGGGAACTGGTACTGGGAACTGGTACTGGAACTAGTATTGGAACTGGTACTGGGTACTGGAAACTGGTACTGGGAACTGGTACTGGGAACTGGTATTGGGAACTGGAACTGGGACTGGGACTGGGAACAAGGATGAACAAAGCCCTGCAACCCACCTGGGAAGCAGAGTGAATTTCTTCCTATTCTGTAGACAAGATAAAGAACATTTTAAAAAGTTCCTGGGAGCTCAGGAAGGTGCCCAAGAAAGGAATAAAGCCCAGGAGTGGCAGCTCCCCGTGTCCAGGTTTAACTGGTAAATCCAGCAGGTTCAGTCAGCTCCAGGGGAGTTGTTTCCATGTTTTCCCCAGGAGATGCTGAGCCAGTCAGGCAGAGGCACTGCTCTGCAGCAGCTTGAGCATCAGAGGAGAGAGGAGAGAGGTTTACAGGAGCGTGGCTTAATTCTGTCAGCTCAGAGCACGCACATGTTCAGCTCTCACAGCCCGAGTAACTGATAAGAGCTCGTATATTAATCCCTAGTAACTCAATCTGCCCTCCCAACCCCAAGTGCTGAGCAGAGATGATGCCCTGAGGAGCTGGAGATCAATTTAAATTTCCAGAGCCTGGGTCCCTGACTCACTCCATAGTGCCAGTGCTCCTCAGAATAAGCAGGGAGAGGATTTTCTGTCACATCCCTGATCCTTCCAGCAGTGCTGGCTGCCACATCCTGCTGTGCTGGAGCCATGGACAGGAGCTGTGCAGGGGGACACGTCTGACCAGCTCCCACCCCCTCCACCAGCACTGGGATGGATCCTCTGGGTGCTGGTGCTTCCATGCAGCCCCATCCAGGGCCCTTTGTGCTCATCCCTGGTGCTCCCTGCAGGAAAAGCTCCCTTGGAAGTGGCAGCTCCAACAGAGAGCTGAGGGTTGAACCAGACTGGAGGGATGAGGAAAACAAAGCCACTGATGTGGCCCAGGTGACACAGGCACAGAGGGGTGGGAGGCACACTGGTTAATGACTGCCTGGTTAATGGCCCACATGCAAATCCTGTGTGCTGCTCCTGCAGGGGCCTCAGCAACTCCCAGCACCCCTGGACTGGCTCCAGCCCTCCCAGCTGCGCCTCTCAGGGGTCTCCTGGAGAATCAGAGCCCTGCAAGGGGAGCTGGCAGCAGCCCAGCACTGCTGACACTCTGCCTCAGCACCCCCCAAACGCTGCTGACCATGAACTCTTTAATTCTGGCACTGCAGGTTCTGCTGCTCAATAAAAGAAAAAAAAAAAATAACCAACAAAAAAGCCATTTATGAGGGAACAGTCAATAAAGTGAGACTTGCTTATCACAGCTGGTTAGGAGTGGTTGGAAACTGCACCCTCTGGAATGGTGAGGGGTCACTGTTGCAGGACGGCTGCAGCATCCTGGAGCTGAGATCCCTCCTGCAAGGCTGAGACAGGGATTCTGACACCCTCAAACACCCCAGGTCATGCCCACAAAGCTGGAAAGTGGATGTGGTCACTCTTCCCTCCTGGCCTGCTGCAGCTCCTGGGGCTCGGTGCCCCCTGCTCTGCATCCCAGCAGTGCCAGCCCATCCAGAACCTGCTCTCAGCTCAGGAGCTGCTGAGCCTGGGGGGACAACAGAAGAGGGTGCTGGGGCCACCAAAACACCCTGGGGACAGCTGTGTGCTGCCACAGGAATGAGAAAGGAGAGGACGACAGCTCAGATGAAATGTTTGCACTTTTATTGAGGCTCTGAACAGTCACAAACCCACAGCCCCTCTGCTCCCCAGCACTGCTGTGTCCTGAGGCAGTGTCCCCTCGGTGAAGGTGACACCCTGATGCTCTCAGTGCTCTGAAGCATTGACAGAAGTGTCTCTTCCCCAGGTCTGTAGGGAACCTCAGCTCCTGGGAGCTGCTTTGCAGGATCAGTGGAGAGTGAAATGCCCAGGCTTGAGCTGCCGCGGGTGGCCAAGGTGCCTCCTGAGGATCCTCTGGAACAAATTCTTCCTGGCTGTCGCCACGGGGAGCTCCAGGGAGCTGCTCCTCGGACACTCCTTGCTCAGGAGCCTCCTGTCCCTCCTCCCCGCCTCCTGGCTTTCCAGAGCCTCTGTTTTTCGCATGTCTCTGGCACATCTGGGCAGGGGAAGCCCTGCTGGGGTCGGGCTGCTTCCATCGTCCTTGTGACTTGGCTGCCTGTGGTCCCTCTGGCTTCCTCCCATGCCGGAGTCTCCCTCAGCAGCAGGAATCCCGGGATGTCTGCAGCAGGGACCCGAGTGAAAGAACGCCTCCTCCCTGGTGACCTGCGGGCTCTGCCCCAGGGTGACAAAGCCGTACGGGGTGGTGACCTTGGGGAGGTGCGGCAGGGACAGAGCTGCCCAGGCGGTGGCGTCTGGCGTGGGGCAGGATGGGTTAAAAGAGGATGGGTCAAAAGAGGATGGGTCAAAAGAGGATGAGTTGAAAGAGGATGAGTTAGAGCCGAGCTCATCCCGCACCGCTGGGTCCCAGCTGCTCCTCCAAGCCGTCCCCTCCAGCTGTCCCCTCTCCTCCCCCGTCCCCTTGCCTGAGCGTCTCTGCTTCTTGCGGATATCCAGGGACGGGATAACAAACTGCGGGATGCGCTCGGGGGTCACCACGTGGGAGAAGATGTCTCTGGAGCCGCTGCCCTGGAGGGGACAGAGGGCCATGGTGGCCCCGAGGGCTGGCAGGGCTGCGCTGGCCATTTATGCCCACAGCCACCGCCGGGTGGTGACGCGCGGTGACGGCACCGCCAGGTCCCTGCCACGGCCCAGCGGCCACCAGGACACGGGGGCGGGAGGATGGAGGGGACAGGTGAGGACACGGCGCTGCCAGAGCCACCCCCGGCTCTGTCACCCACGAGCGGGGAGCGGGATGAGTCACCGGCCGTGGGCACCATCGGGGGGCCGGGGCAGCCGGGAGTGGCGGACAAGCGCTTCAGCTCTGTCTAGCAAAGCTCCCGTCGGGAAAAGCTCCAGCCCACGCCATCCCCGCAGGCAGCGGCAGCTTCAGCCACCAAGCCCCGGTCCCTCCTGCGCCCCTGGCCAGGCTCCTTCCCGCAGCATCCCTGTGCTCCCATCCCGCTGGGCTGGGAGTGACGGGCTGTGGATGCCACGGGGCAGAGAGAGAGGCTTGTGAGAACTTCCAGGGAGTTGTAAGGATGAGATAAGTTGTTAGTTAAACAGTCTGCGGGTGGTGTTTGTGAAAAACGCCAAGCACTCGTTTTTTAAAAAAAAATTAAAGTTTAATGGTAATAAAATGGTTATAAAAATAGGAATACAATTAGAGTGATAATAATTTGGACAAATTGAATTAGGACAATATGAGACAATAGAAACAAGAGTTATGGATGTCTGGGTACCTTCTTCTGGGCAGCACAAGCCCGAAAAAAGACCCACATTAACAGAGGATTAACCCTTAAAAACAATAACCTGTTGCATATTTATACACCTCATCCATGATGCATAAATTCCATTCAAACACAGGATTCTGTCTGGGCAGTGTCAACATCTTCCTCAAAAGCCTAACAGTGTCTTCAGGGCTGAGTGAGATGGGAAGAAGTTCGTTTCTTCTGATAATGGGGCAATAAATTCTCTTTCTCTGAAAGATTCAGGTGTCCTGTGGCTGCTATCTCACTGTGAGTCCTTTCTTTAGAAAAAAAGTATCCTACATAGCAAAGCTTCTATTTTAACATTTTGTTATAACCTAAAACTACATTTATCACACTACTGAAGAGAATTAATACAGCATCACTTTCTAACACAACCCATATAATATTCATTTTAATATTTGCAAAAAGCCAATCATAAAACACGCATTTTCCACTGTGTTTTCCTACTTTGTCTTTCTGTTCTTCTCAAGGACAGTGTGTGAGAAAGGTGGTTTTGTTAGTTAGCCAATCAAATAGAATCCATCCTATCACTCCATAAAAACCACACGGTTCTCTTGAATAAAGCCTTTGCTCTTTCTACAATCCTGCCTCCCGCCTGCTCCTCTGTCATTCTCGGGGCAAAAATGACAAGGAAGGACAGCCCCAGGCAGTGCCCAGGGCATGGGGAAGAGGCTTTGTGCCTCCCATAGGGAGGAGGATGATGAGGATGAAGCTGCTCTCTCAGCTTTGTGCCTCCCATAGGAAGGAGGATGATGAGGATGAAGCTGCTCTCTCAGCTTTGTGCCTCCCATAGGGAGGAGGATGATGAGGATGAAGCTGCTCTCTCAGCTTCGTGCCTCCTGCAGGAAGGAGGATGATGAGGATGAAGCTGCTCTCTCAGCTTTGTGCCTCCTGCAGGAAGGAGGATGATGAGGATGAAGCTGCTCTCTCAGCTTTGCCTTTCCCCTGTGCAGCAGGGCAGGGCAGGACTGGGAGGGGTTTTGTGTCTCTCTCCCCAGCTAAGGAAGCTCCTGCACTCTCAGGGCGGCTTTGGGGTGGATCTTGCTGGGAAAATGATGCAGACAGGAACAGCAGCTCTATCTCTGTGCAGGCACGGAGCAGAGGGGCCTCCCCTCACCTGGGATCAGGTTCTCCCACCCCTGGGGGGCTCTGCAGGGCAGGTTCTGGCTCTCATCACCTTCAGCTCTTTGCATCCACACAGAGCAAGGGGAGAGATTTCAAATCAAGCTGCAGGAGGAGACTTCAAACTGAGGGAAAACGAGCCCCTAATGGGAGCCCTTAACCGAGGCCCCAGTGCTGATGGCAGGGAGCCCCCACCGCTGCCCCTCCAATTAGCAGAGCCAGGAGCTCATCAGGGTAATGAGCAGCACATGGGGCAGGGCCCATAAGTACCCTGAAGGCTCCAGAGGGGTTAAGCCAGGCTTGTGTCCAGTCTGGGCTCTATGGAGCAGCCCCCAGAGCAGGTCTGGCCACTGCCCAAGGGGTGGCTCATGCTGGGGGCACTCTCAGGGCTGGGCTGGAGGCTCTGACCTTTCTCTTTCTCCCTCTCCAGATGAGGCCCCTCTCCAGCAGTGATTCCTTCTCCAGCAGGCTCCTGGAGCAGATCCTTCAGCTCAGCTTGGTCAAGTACCCAGTGAGTGGGGCTGGGGAGGGGGTGGCTAAAACCTCAACACTGGCAGTTTCTGGGGTTTTTCTGCCAGATAATTTCATTTCGTTCAGTTTTTTCACATTACTAGATGTTAGGAAGAAATTGTTCCCTGGGAGGGTAGGCAGGCCCTGGATCCCTGGCAGTGCCCAAGGCCAGGCTGGACAGGGCTGGGAGCAGCCTGGGACAGTGGGAGGTGTCCCTGCCAAGATAAGGTGTGGAATATGTGGTCCTTAAGGTCCCTTCCAACCCAAACAATTCCATTATTTTTTTTCTGCTTTCTTCCTTATCCCAACTTTTTCTCCTTAGCCTTGCTGTGCTTCCCTTCAGCAGTTGGTGGCTGCAGCATTCCTATTTCTCTCCCTCTCTGGGCTAGAAGAAATGTGAGAGTTTTGGGACTAAGGTACCACCCAACAGGTTCTGGCTGAAGCTGGTCCCAATTTCAGGCCAGAGCAGAGTTTAAGGCTTTAAACATCTGGAAGTTCTCCCATGTGCTGATGGACCTCTCTTTGCAGCTGAAGCTCCTTCAGAAAGCCTCTGTCTGGATTGGATTGGTGCTCCCTGTGGGGTCCATCAGGAGCAGACTCTGCCCCCCATCCCAGTCCCCCTCCAGGCCTGGGCTCCTGGCCAGGAAGCACCGGGGGAAGCTCCTGCACCTGCTGCTCTCCCTGACCCCCACGAGCATCCAGAACCTCCTGGGCCACCTCCCAGCCGACTGGGGCCACAGCAACATGGCCAAGGGTAAGAGCTGGGGCCTCCTGGGACACCTGGAGGCTTTGCAGCATGGAATTCCTGAGGAGCGCTGTGTTAGTTCTGGGGTGGTGATTGTGAATCCCTGCAGAGATCCGGGAGGCTCCCATCAACCCAGCCAGCAAGAGGAAGAGGGATGATGTGGCTCTGGAGCAGCAGGAGTCCTGGTTTGTGGTGCTGGAGAGGGATTTGCCAGAGGATGACCCTGAAGACATCTCATATGAGGTGAGGTCTTGTGGCTGCTGAGCAATTCCAAGGTGGTTTGGGCTCTCTGTGGGTCTGGGAGTGTTCCTGTGGAGGAGCCTGCAGAGGTTTCCTTCCCTGTTGTGGTGTTTGAGGGTTCCTGGGATGAGGGAAGAGATGAGAATCTTGACTCCATGTTTCAGAAGGCTGATTTATTATTTTATGATATATATATTATATTATATTAAAAGGATATATTAAAACTATACTAAAGAATAGGAGAAAAGATTTCATCAGAAGGCTAGAAAAGGAATGAATAATAAAATCTTGTGACTGCTCACAGCTTTGACACAGGTGGCTGTCATTGGTTATCAAGTAAAAACAATTCACATGCTGGGTAAACAATTCTCCAAATCACATTGTAAAGCAGCAAATCATGGAGAAGCTGAAGCTTCTCAGGAGAAAAGATCCTGGCAAAAGGATTTTTCATAGAAGATGTCAGTGACACCCTATCCCCTCTTTGAGGGCACAGGGTGTCCAAGGCGTGCTGAGCATCACCCCAGCACCATCTGGGAGCTGGGGGTGCCCCACTCTCCCCTGGGGTTTCCCTTTGGTTGATGTCCCTGCAAGGCAGCACCTCTGTCACCCTTGGCTGTGGCTCCCAGGGCTGCTGTGTCCTTCCCCAGGCTGTTCCTTCCTCAGAGCCCCCCTTTGCCTCTTTCCCCCCAGCCCTCAGAGATGGAGTCAGACAGTGACGAGTACCAGACCCAAAATGACACCGACCTGGAGCTGGAGGAGCAGGGTGGGGTCACAGTGCTGGACCCCACAGCTGTCCAGGTGAGTCTTCCTGCTCCATTCCCTGGGGACAGCACCAGTCCTGCCCTGCAGGGATTCACCTCAGGAGGCAGCCTGGGCTTGCTCTGCTCTGAATTCCATGAATCCCTTATGGATTTTTGCTGCTCTGACCCTGTCCCTGTGCCACACAACCCCCAGGGCTCTGTGTTGCCCCTAGAGCTGGGAGCAGAGGATCCAGATGTGGCCAGTGGTGGAGATGCTCCAGATGTGGCCCGTGGTGATGCCCAGGAGCCACGAGGGGATGGCAGCAGTGAGCAGGAGACTGACACAGCCTGTGACACCAGCTCATCCCAGGATGGGGTAAGGGACCTGGGGACAATGCCAGCCTCGGAGTGTGGGGCAGGGGAGGTGTCACAAGTCCCCTGGATGTCCCCAAGGCTCTGAGCCTTTGTCACAGAGCTCTGCTGCTGAGGGAAGGGGTTGGAGGGGCTCCAGTCCCTGTGCAGGGACACAGCCTCAGTGCCCAGGTGTTGGTGGGGTGGTGCTGGCTGTGCCCAGTGTGTGACAGCAGTGCCAGATGCCAACTCCTGGCACCTCTGACCCAGATTGCCACAAGCCTTTTGTGACTCCCTGCCCTGGGTATTTTGCAGCAGAAAACGGGAGGATTTATGGGAGTTCTTCACCACAAACAGCTTCCCCCTCCCTGCTCTGGTCCCAAAGCACTGCTGGGTGCTCTCCTCATTCCCAGGGAGCTGCTGCTGCCCTGGCAAGTGGAGGGTGGGGGTTGCTTTGTCCCCAGTGTCAGTGAGGGCAGGCAGTGCTATGCAGAAATCTCATGTTTTCCAGGAAAACCAGGAAGCCTGACTTGTGCACCTGGACCTTCTGGGGCTGCAGAGTGCCTGGTTCCCTGGGACAGCTGTGTCCCTGAGGAAGATGTCCAGTTAAATGCTGTGTCATGTTGTTTGTGTCCTTTTTTCTGAAGCTCATAATAAAATCACCCTATTTTTTCACATGAACTGGGCTCTCCTGGCTGTCAGTACCTGGAGCTGGCATTATGGGGTGTGGGGCTTTCCAGGGGCACCTTTCCCTCTGATCCCTGCTGGGAAGGGTTCCTCAGGGTGCCAGGGAAGGGGAATGGCTCTGGGAATGCTGGAATGTGATGGGAGGGCAGAACTGAAGGTGCAGAGTGAGGCTGGGCAACCCTGGGGCTTTCCATGGGGCATCCCCTGAGCTTGGACACCCAGGCTGCTCCCTGGTGCCTCCAGGGAATCTCCCTCTCTTCTGGTATCCCCAAGAACACTGGAATAAACAAGGAATTCCACACAGAGGCTGTGTTTTGTAGTGAGCACTTTGAGGTTTTCAGTTTGTATTTTGGCTGCTTTACCCGGGAGCTGTGCACAGAACTTCTCCCTCTACATAAATTCTGGGAGCCATCCTCTCAGCAAATAGGGGTTTTTGGGGGCTGGAAAAGCAGGCTGGGATCAGGAAGTGCCTGAATGTGACCCAGAGCTCTGGAGAGACCTGAGGTTGCCCAGTGCTGGAGCTATTGCCTGGGTCAAGTCCCAAAATCTGAGGCTGCAAAGAGCAGCAAGTCCTGTCACTGTCATATTTTCTGAAAAATCTCTTTGCCCAGGATCGTCTCCTGAGAAGCCTCAGAGAAAAATGAAAACCATAATTATCTGATTTGCTTCTCCTGTGTTTTGCTGCTTTGGAATGTGTTTGAACATTGTTTACCAACAGGTGCTTGTTTCATTGGTTTCATGTGAATTGTTTTTACTTAATGACCAATCATGGTCCAGCTCTGTTGAGGCTCTGGAAACAGTCACGAGTTTCTCATTATTATCTTTCAGCCTTCTGTCTGGATCCTTTCTCCTTTAGTATAGTTTAGTACAGCATTCTTTATTATAGATCATAAAATAATAAATTAGCCTGCTAAGACCTATGGAGTCAGATTCATCATTCCTCCCTTCATGAGGGTCCCCAAAAATACCACAAACTCCCAAATGTGGGTGAGGGAACAGGAACAGCTCAGGGCTTGGATCCCTTGCTCAGGGCATGCCTGGAGGCTGTGTCTGCCACCACTGCCTGGAGCTGGCTTTGTGTGGGAATCCACTGGGCTGACAATGCTCCAAGTGCTAAAATAAACTGTGGCACCCTCCAGCAGCGATGTGGGGCTGAACGAGCTGAGCCCTCGGTTTGGTTTAACCAGGGTGGGCCAGGCCAGCTTAGAAATGCTTGTGATTGTATTGTAATAATACCAATATAGCCAGACAGGACATGCCTGAGCTTGTCTGGCCCTTGCTGCTGAACCAAAGAGCAGCAACTGTGGTGTTTCACCCCAGGGACACTTTTGGCTGGCTGGGTGTGTGGTGTTTCACCCCACAGACACTTTTGGCTGGCTGGGTGTGTGGTGTTTCACCCCAGGGACACTTTTGGCTGGCTGGGTGTGTGGTGTTTCACCCCACAGACACTTTGGGCTGGCCTGGGTGCTGCAGCTGGGCACTGCGGACAAGTCCAGGCCTGCAGGAGCTCTGGTGGTGCTGGGATGGAGCTTCTCCCCATAACAGGGGCTGCTCCTCGGGTTTCCCTCTGCTGGAGAAGCTTTAAGGGGATGGTGAAGGAAAGGAGTCGGTTCTGCTGGAGGGTTTGGATCCAGAGCTTTATTCTGGCCTCTGAATGCAGCACCAGCTCCAACAGAACTCCCTGAGCCCGTGGCTGCTGCTCCTTTAACCCCGGGGAGAGGGGCAGGGAAGGGGCAGGGAGGCACCAAGCAGGGACAGGAGGGGAGGGACAAAGGGACAAAGGACACCTGGATGGCCCAATGCCCCCCAGGGGTAGAGGGCATCCTTTGAATCTGCCCAATCCCTTCTGGAATTCCAGGACTGACAGACAGTGCTGGGAGGGGAAAGGAGAGGTGACTGACACACCTGGGAGGGAATTATCAGGGGAGGGAGCCGAGGTTCTGGGGTACACTCTGAAATCACAACGCAACAATCCCCTTTGTCTCCTGGCTCCCAATGTCCAGCTCTCCCAGGCCCTGAGCCTGCCAGGTCTCTCCAAGGACGTGGAACAAACACCATCTGACTTCCAGAGCTGGAGCAGAGGTGACCTCCTCTCTGAAAGTGCTGACTGAGGCAGGACCTGCCTGCATTGTCACCTTTGTCACGCTGTGTCCCCACCCCGGGGAGGGCCAGGCAAAGGCTGAATCAGCAAATGGAAAGGGGCTGGTTGGTCCCCTCCGTGCCAACACCTCCACTCAGCTGGCTTTTTTTCCAAGGACACGAGTTTTGGAGTGTGAAAAACGCCAATCTCTTGTTTTTAAAATTTTAAAAGTTTAATAGTAATAAAATGGTGATAAAAAATAGGAATACAATTAGAGTGATAATAATTTGGACAAATTGAATTAGGACAATATGAGACAATAAAAACAAAGAGTTATGGACGTCCGGGTACCTTTTTCTGGGCAAAATAAGCCAGAAAAAGGACACAGTTAACAGAGGATTAACCCTTAAAAACAATAGCCTGTTGCATATTCATACATCTCATACATGATGCATAAATTCCATTCAAACACAGGATTCTGTCTGGTCATCCACAACTTCCTCCAAATCCTAACAGGGCCTTCAAGGCAGAAAGAAGTTCGTTTCTCCTGATAATGGGGCAATAAATTCTCTTTCTCTGAAAGATTCAGGTGTCCTGTGGCTGCTATCTCACTGCAACTCCTTTCTTTAAAAAAGTATCCTACATAGCATCGTTTCTATGTTAACATTTTTTATAATCTAAAACGATTTTTAACACTGTACTTAAGAGCATTAATACAGCGTTACTTTCTAACACAACACGTATAATATTCATTTGAATATTTGCAAAAAGCCAATCATAAAATACACATTTTTCACATGGAGAGATGATTCCTACTCCTGGATGTGGCCTGGGGGGCACTGGCTGTTTGCTGCAGTGTTGCTGCTGAGGTCCAGAGGGACCAGGAGGAGATGAAAGGCAGGGCTGAGGAGCAGGAAAGAGCTGCACTGTCCCTGGGGAAGCCATGAGGAGTGGGAGAGGAAGAGGGAATGAGAGAGGAGGGAGCTGTGTAGGGAGAGCTGCAGTTACAAAAAGAGCTGGAACTTCGGTGTCGGGGCGTTCAGAAGAACAGGCTTGAGATGGGAACGGCTTTGGAAGGTTTGGTCTCTGAAACAAAGAGTAAAAGCCAGTCTGGAGGGATCCTGAAAGATCAGAAGGGATGGGAACATTGATTTTTGGGTGAAAGGGTCAGGAGAGCTCCTGCTCATCAATGGGCTGAGCCCGTGTGGCCACACTGACCCCCCCACCCCTGACCAAACACTGCCAGGAGATCAAGCCAGGAGATAAATTGTGTTAGAGCTACAGCCCTTCCTGCTGGGGATGGGAACAGAGGGGTTGGGGGTTCCCTGTGCAGGGAGGGCACTCCAGGACTGTCCCTTTGGGAACACCCAGGTGACCTTTCACTCCCTGAGCCCCCTGAACCAGTTTGAGAAAACCTGGCTTGGTTTGTAAAGATCCAGTGGCCTTTGCCCATGTGGAAACAAGGGGCTGTAAATGCAGGAGCATGCCCTGTTCAGAGAACATAACTTTATCTGCTTTTATTTATTCATTCAGGCTGTTGATGCTCAAAGCTCAAGAATCACACTGGCTCCTTCCCATGAAGTTGCTAATCCCTGTGGAGTGCCTGGGAATGACAGGAGTGTGATACCTCAGGAGAATTTCAACGGGAATTTCATGCAAATGTTGTGATTTCTTCTGCACAAGATGATAAGGTTCACCTTTCCTGTCCAGGTTTTTGGTTTTGGTTTTTTTGGGTTTTATTCCCTAAAAGAAAAGCCTCCATTTACCTCAGGGTGTCATTTTCTGGGGATGGATTTTGTCATTTGTTATGCTGTTAAACTCCCCACTGATCCATTGTCAAACTCTTGTCTCGAGATCACAACCATGACAAACTGCAACAGCCTTCACGGCTCTTGTCAAAATCCATCTGGACTTTCACGCTGAAATTGAGTGTTCCAAAGACTGACTTTGTTCCTAGAAACGAAAAAAAACAAGGAAAACTTCTTGGTTCTGCAATGGAGGAGCATGTCAGGTAAGAGATCCTGTCTTGATTACATTGATACTGTAAATAAGAGGTTTTTAAAATTCCAGCTGGATCTCTCTCTTCCAAGGCAGCAGAGCTCTCTGGAGAGGCAGGAGGGGATAATTCCCCGTGTTTTTAAGGATGTGTCAGATGTTTCCATGAACTTTGCAGGCCTGATCCTCGTGCTGGTTCCAGATCACTGTGGGATGTGGAAACCCAGGGCACAGGGAATATTCCTCTGTCTGCTCTGGGGTGCCCTGACCCCAGGGGAGCATCACCAGCCAGCGGCTCTGTACAAATCATGACAGGACAGGACTGCTGGGAACGTGCCTGGAGCTGTTTTACTTTCCAGCATCAGCCTCAATCCATGGTGATGACAATGGGAAGATGCCAGCAGCTCACATCCCCAGCAGCAGATGAAGAACTCAATGTTACAGCTCACTTTATAAGTTTTTTGACCAATCACACAAAGCAAAAGCACATTGACAGTGGTTCTATCCAACCACTATAAGCACACGTACCTTGGGTTCAAACAATGCTTGCTTATTTCAAATACAACATCTGCCTGTGAGCCTTCAAACACAATGCACAGAGCTCCATTATTAAGCTTCAAACTTCCTAATATCTCACTAGATAAACTTTCTGTAGCTTAGAGAGTTATTCTAGACAAGTGTTAATACACAGACCATTGTTCTATTTGTCTTTGCTTTTCTACATTTTACATAATTTTTCTGCTGATCTATCTCATGATTACTGCTTGGCTCTAATCACAGTTCTGCTGTCTCTGAGGCCTGCCTTTTGCAGCTTTCCCCAAGCCCTCTGATTTATGGATTCCCACAGGGAGCACTGATTTTGACCCTCATTCATGGAGAAAGTTTCCCAGACTTCAAGATAGACTGGAATCCACAAAAGTGTGAAATAGATTATAGAGAGTAGTGTGGGTGTATCACTTGGTGAGAAATTGAGGTTTTGGGATTTTTTAGTGTGTTGTGGATGGAAGCAAGATGGAGGGCACAGGGTGTTGTCCTGGGTTTCTTCTTCATGCTTCTTCTTCCTTCTTCCTCCTGGGCTTGAGTGGCATTTTGTAATTGGGCAGAAATTCCACACTGTGGGCTCTGTGGGATCAGTTATTGGGTTAAAAGGGGAAATAATCCAGGTGTCAGTTCTTAACTGGATAGTTTACTCTTAAAAGACCTTGTAACAAGAGATTGTGGCCATTTTGTGCCTGCTAATGAAAAGCTGCCGAACTCACAGTAGTGAGACTGTTTCAGTGATAAGAAATAATAAAGAAATAATAAAGAAATAATAAACACCTGAGTCCCAACATGAAACTACCATCTCAAGTGCCTTCAATCCAGACGCAGAGAAACTGATAGTGGGATGCTACAACACCAAGGACAAGGAGGGGAAGGGTCTGGCAGCAGGGAAATCACAGCCCTGGGGAGCAGGACCTGGGGGTGAGGGTGGACAAGAATCTCCAGGGGTCTTGGCTGTGGACTGGCAGCCCAGAAACCTCCCAGGTGCTGGGGCTGAAGTGTCCAGGGAGGGATTCTGTCCCTCTGTGCCTTGGGACCCCCCATTGCTGCCCCAGCCCTGGGCACCAGCAGCAGGAGGACGTGGAGCTGCTGGAGCCAGGCCAGAGGAGGCACGGAGATGCTGCAAGGGCTGGAGCCCCTCTGCTCTGGAGCCAGCCTGGCAGAGCTGGGGGAGCTCACCTGGACAAGAGAAGGCTCCAGGGACACCCCAGAGCCCCTGGCAGGGCCTGAAGGGGCTCCAGGAGAGCTGCAGAGGGACTGGGGACAAGGCCTGCAGGGACAGGAGCCAGGCAATGGCTCCCACTGCCAGAGGGCAGGGCTGGATGGGATCTTGGCAATCAGGAATTGTTCCCTGGCAGGGTGGGCAGGCCCTGGCACAGGGTGCCCAGAGCAGCTGGGGCTGCCCCTGCATCCCTGGCAGTGCCCAAGGCCAGGCTGGACAGGGCTGGGAGCAGCCTGGGACAGTGGGAGGTGTCCCTGCCATGGCAGGGGTGGGATGGGATGAGCTTTGAGGTCCCTTCCAACCCAAACCAATCTGGGATCCTCCTGAAATTCCCTGAATGTTGGCTTTGATTCCAGCAGTGTTTCCATCCTGGCCAGGCTGTGGCTGGGCTCAGTTTGCAGCTGACAAAGTGCAGTGGCAATGACAGCAAGCCAGACACAGGGCTGTGTGTGGCAGTAGTAACTCTGTAGTAACCCTGGAGGAACCTGCACCTACCCTCTCCTCACAGCTGAAGCTTCACATGACTTCCAGCTTCTGCCAGCAGAGATTTGGGTGGCCAAAGGGACAGTGTCCATCAGGATGGGAGGTGGAGGAGGAACCTCTGAGCCTCCTCTCACACCCCCGGGGTTCCCATGGCTGTAAATCCCTGTTTTCAGGGTGATTGATGGCACAAAGCTCATCCAAAGGCAAACACAGGGTGGATTTCCGAGCTGGCACTCCGGGCTGAGCAAACGTCTCCCCACCACAAAGGTTTCAACACTCTCAGTTCCTCCTGGGGCTGAAGTTCAGGTGGAGGTGCTGGAACTGGCACCTCACCCTCTCTGTAGACACTTTCCCTGATGGAATAAGCTGATTTTTATATCTAGCCTGGCTTTTGTGTTCTCCAAGAATACAAATGTGAGTGAAAGGAATCTGTTCCTGTAGGGTGGATGTTCAGCTCACAATGTCCACAGAGTTATGGAATGGTTTGGGTGGGAGGGATTCTTTAAAAGATTTTTAAAGAACCACCCCCTGCTATGGCCAGGGACACCTTCCACCTCCAAGCTCCATCCAGCCTGGCCTTGGACACTTCCAGGGATCCAGGGGCAGCCACAGCTGTGCCAGGGCCTCACCACTCTCCTTGTAAAAATCTTCTTCGTTATTTATCTCATTGATAAATAATCTCAAACTCTCATTGAGATTATTTATCAATTATTATTTATCAATTGATAAATAATCTCAATGAGATATGTAACCTTCTTTTAGTTACATGAGCTTAGGAACTCATCCTTTGGGATGGAAACCAGCTTGGATCCCATAAAAGCAAAGTCATCTCTCTTCAGCCATTCAGACTGCCCAGGAAACACCCTGGAAAATAATATCCCACATCCCAAGGAAGTCACAGAGAATCCTACTGGGACAAGGCTCTGAGCAGTCAGCAGAGGGGAGGAATTGAATTGAACCTTTGATAATTGGTGTAAGAATTCCTTGTCCTGTTTAGACAGGAAGGTTGGAACCCTGGCTGGGTCTGCCTGGCTCAGTACAGACACAAAACTCATTAGCTCCACTGAGAAAAGCTTTCAGAAATGCACATAATTCAATTAGACCATCAAAAAGATGATCTGATCATGTCAGCTCAATTATTCAGACTCGGGCAAGCTGAAATCTTTCATGTCACCTCAACTGGGAGCTTTGTGCTGTGCCAGCCCTCCTGTACCAACAGCTCAGCTTGGGAGATTTACCCAGACCTTACTGCTGCTTTTCAATCGGCCTTTTTGGATAAGGAAATTCCCTGAGTTTGTTATCAGAGAGATGCAGGATGGTTAAGGTTGGAAATGACCTTGAAAATCATCAAGTCTAACCTGCAACCAAATCCAAGCCTTATTTCCAGGGATGGGGATTCCACCACTTCCCTGGGCAGCCTCTCCCACTGCCTGGACACTCCTGCAGTGAAAATATTTTTAGGATATTAAAGAATATTAACCAGAAGGAACAAAGGCATCCAGGCCACCATCCAGGAACAGATGTGGTGTGGGCTGGAGCTCCTGCAGCTCAGGATTCTCCCAACAAGGATTTGGGCATGGAAGCTCTGCCCTGCCTCCCATGGAGCTGCCTTTTGGCAAAATCCCCTTTCTCCACTTCATTTCATGGTGCTGATGCCTCTGTGGTGCCTTTTCCTGCTGTTCCTGCTCTTTTCAAGCTTCTCCATCCTCAGGGCAATTCTGCTGTCCTTTCCCATGATCCCCACAAATCCAAATGTGAGATGACAGAGTTTGCCACCATTTGCTTTTCTGGCAATCCCAACGTGTCTAATCCAGGGCTAAAGGAAAGAGGGATTTTTTATGCACTAGCCAAGCAGTCACTGCTCCCTCTCCTTTGATTGCACCATAAATAAAGCAATAAATGTGACTCATCCTGGACTTTCAGTGAGATATTGAATGGGAGGCCAGTTGGGAAGTTAAAATTTGGGTGGAAGACGCTCAGTTGGTGATGAGTGGACACAGGATGAAGGGATTCTGATAATTTATTGAAGAGGAGACAAAAACCTGCAGCAGTTTTATAACATCTTCTGGCCAAAGGGAGCTGCTGAAACCATCCATGTTTTGAAGAAGTTTCCTGTGGTTCTTCTTGGCTTGGACAGAAAAGAGGGGGAAAAGGGATAGAAAGGAAAAAAAAATAGGAAAATATTGAAATAGAAAATATTCTGAAGGACTTCAACTGGCACCTACTATGGGACAGGAAACCTGCAAAAGGAGAGGCAAGAGATGAATGTGGGTGATGGATGTCATATGTGACAATTGTGGGATCATGGAATATCCTGAGCTGGAAGGGACCCTCAGGGATGATCAGTGCAGCCTCTGTCCCTGCATGATTTTCTATTCTTATCTAGCCTTTAGATTAAATCCTTTCTTCTATTCTTTTAGTATAGTTTTAATGTAATATATATCATAAAATAATAAATCAAGCCTTCTGAAACATGGAGTCAAGATTCTCATCTCTTCCCTCGTCCTGGGACCCCTGCAAACACCACCACCACACCTCCTCTTCTGGGAGGACCTGAGATGTGGCCTTGAGCAAAGCCCTCTGTCCCAGCCCTGCTGTGTGTCGTTCCTGACTCCAGCTTTGCCTGGTCTCCATCAATCCCACACTTTGAGGTGCTGTTCTGGCACCCAGCTCCCACCAGGTCCTTGCTCTCCCAGAAACCTCTTCCCTGAGCACGGTGTTGCCTCTTTTCCCTCCAAAGCTGCCCTGCAGTCAGTGCACCCTCCTGAGAAGCAAACCAGTGAAACCAGAGGCTGAAGGGTGCACGGCCCAGCCTTTCAAGCTGAAACCACCCCAAAGATACAGAGAGCTCAGCCCTGACCAAACAGAGCTCTGAGAACCACTCATTGTTCTCTGCATGGCCCTGGGAATGAGGATCCAGGGAGGAGGGAGCATCCCAGAGCAGCCACTGTTTGTGCTCCTGTTTGCTCTCTTCATCTCAGAGATTTCCCAAAGCCTCCCACTCCAGCAGAGCAAATAAATGACAAGTGCTGAAGGAATCCTGAAGAACACAGGCCATGGCAACCATGAGTGCTCCACACAGGATGGGAATCTGCTCCATCCACAGCTCCTCATTGTCACATTGAGGTGTCCCCCCAATAATTAGCATTGACTCTACGATTCACAGAAGGTTGATTCATCATAATCTTTATGAAGAAACTTACTGTTTTTATAGACAGTTGTGACACAGGTAGACCTAATTGGTCCTTCAGTCTAAACATCATCACCACTGGCCAATTAAGAAACCACCCTTTGGTAAACAAATCTCCATAAAACATTCTACATGCTCACAAAACCAGGTGCAGCAAGTGAAGATGAGAATTGTTTCTCATTTTTTTCTCTGATCTTCTCACAGACTTTCTCAGTGTGTTTCTGAGTGGTGTTCACAGGGGTCTTAGATTGAGGGAAGAGATGAGGATCTGACTCCATGTTTCAGAAGGCTTGATTTATTATTTTATGATATATATTACATTAAAACTATACTAAAAGAATAGAAGAAAAGGTTTTCACCAGAAGGCTGGCTGAGACTGGAAAGAATGAATAACAAAGGCTTGTGTCTGGGACAGAGAGTCTGAGCCAGCTGGGCTGTGATTGGCCATTAATTAGAACAACCAACATGGGCCAATCCCAGACCCACCTGTTGCATTCCACAGCAGCAGATAACCATTGTTTACATTTTGTTCCTGAGGCCTCTCAGCTTCTCAGGAGGAAAAATCCTAAGGAAAGGATTTTTCATAAAAGATGTCTGTGACAGTGGTGTGTTCCTCTCTATGGCCAGAGAGCTGCTGCCACATCTCATGGGCATTTTTAGATCCTTGTTTTAGCCCAGGCACCACTGGTGGGGAGATGGAGGCTCAAAGCTGCTCAGATGAGAGCAGTGTGGTGCTGTCCCAGTTGTTGATTGAAGATCTGCACAGTGAAAACTTCTCTTGCTGGTTGGAAATGAGTCATGGGATCATTGTAGGGTCATGGAATGGTTTGGGGTGGAAGGGACCTGAAGGATCATCTCATTCCAACATTCCCCTCATTGCAGGGACACCTTCCATTGTCCCAGGCTGCTCCAAGCCCTGTCCACCCTGGCCTTGGGCACTTCCAGGGATCCAGGGGCAAATCCGTTCCAATCCATTTTCATTTCATTGTGCTGATGTCTCTGTGGTCCCTTTTCCTGCTGTTCCTGCTCATTTCAAGCTTCTCTATCCATTCCAATCCATTTTCCCTCACAGAGAAAAATTCCATCTCAAGATCCCATCCAGCCCTGCCCTCTGGCAGTGGGAGCCATTGCCTGTGCTCCTGTCCCTGCAGGCCTTGTCCCCAGTCCCTCTGCAGCTCTCCTGGAGCCCCTTCAGGCCCTGCAAGGGGCTCTGAACTCTTCCCAGAGCCTTTTCTCCTCCAGCTGAGCACCCCCAGCTTTCCCAAGCAGGTTTCAAGAGATAAAACCCCAAAATGTAGAATTTAGAGGCAAACTTTCAGCATGGAAAGAGATGAGCAGCTCCAGAGCCCAGCAATTCTTGCAAGAGGCAGAATTCCTGCACAGATTTAGTGAGGAGTGAATAGGGGATGGCAGAAAATTATGGCTTAGAGAAAATTATTCTGATGTGAGAGAGTTTTGAATAGTCCCTGATATGAGAGGATTTGGAGGAACTTTGAAAGGACAGAAGAAAGGCTCAGCTGGGCAATAGGATGGCAGATGAAAGTCAGTGCAATGTGATGCTTGTGGGAAGGAAGAGCTTGAAGTGTTCCTGGGTTTCATGCATTGTAAATCAACTCCAAGGCCTCAGTGTCACTGGGAAGAGCTCATTAAGAAGCATCTGCTCAGCAAAGCGTTCTGGCCAGAAGAGCAGGATATTTAAATGTGGGCTTTATGTAATGATGAAAATATTATAGAGCCATATATTCCATTAGTGGTGAGCCCTCCTCATCTGAAACAGGGTTTTCAGTCAGTTCTGTTGGGAAAATGTAAATCAAGCTCAAAGAGTGCAAGAAGAAATGCTAAAGACTTGGAGGATTTCCATATGAAAAGAGCCATCTTATACTGTTGCAACTTCAGATAAGACATTACTCATGGTAAAAACTAAATTTCCTTCATTAATGAATGGGATGGGATGATTTAAAAATGATCTTCCAAACTACTCTGCCACAAGAATGAGGAGACACTGCCATAAATTCAAATAAGCCTTTTATGTCGAGCACCATTAAAACTCAGATGAGGCACTTTGGATCAGCAAACTCATTAGTTCAGCTCAGTAATTCGTGCTCAGGAGCTTTGCTGGATTGCAGGAAGAGTTTCCTCCTCCTCCCATGGACCTTTGCACAAGTTCCTGTGGAATTTGCAGTCCTGGATTATTCCTTGAGCCAGAGC
The DNA here is from genome assembly GCF_012460135.2 of Molothrus ater. Classification (NCBI taxonomy): domain Eukaryota; kingdom Metazoa; phylum Chordata; class Aves; order Passeriformes; family Icteridae; genus Molothrus; species Molothrus ater. The sequence continues at coordinate 2,007,349 of NC_050503.2, forward strand.
TCACACTCCTAATGCATAACTGAAACTGGACATTTCCTCCAGGAAACTTCCAGAAAAACTCTGGAACACCAAAAAAACCTCTCAGGGCTGCTGCCACCCCCCTGCCAGTTCAGCTCCACACAGAACGATTAAGAGAGGAAAATTCAGTTGACATTCACAGCCTTATTTCGGGTAATTCCCAAACCTCCAGCTACTCCTCTTCCAGCCTGGAAGAATAATCCATGACATTCCACCTGCAGATACTCCTGGGCCTGAGGGAAGAGCCAGACCTGGGTGGGAACCTTTAAAAGCCCCTGGAGGGGTTCTGCAAGTTTTTTAGGGACACCTCTGCATGTGAAATTCACCCCTAAGTCTAAGTGTTGAGTTTTAGGATTGAATTTAAGGACAGATTTAGGGCAAATTAGTGAGATCTATCCCAAATGTACCTTCATTTAAAGGATGCTCCAGTAAATACCTGTGGTACAAGGTGACCATGACAAACCTGTGGCACCCACGGGGACATGAGTGAGGTCAGGTGGCCTCAAGTCCTACCTGGAAATGTTCAGGATTTCCACCAGGAGGTGGCTGAAGTTCCCTTCCAGAGCCACAGGCCTGGAGCTGGATCCTGGGAGAGCTCTGGAATTTGGATGTTCCCAAAACTAGGCAGCTCAGATGGAGCAGAAAGAGCAAGGAAATGTTCTGAGGTTGCTGCAGAGCTCTGAAAGGATGAAAACAGTGGGGATTACACAAAAAAAGTCTCAGTGTCACAATTTGTCCCAATCAACTCTCCAAAGAATCCTCTGGTTTGCAGATTTTCCCGTGTCGTTCCTGCACAATCCTCAGGAATTACCAGGAGAGGTTTTTATTTCTCACAGAGAAATCCACACCCCCAGGATCACAGAGCTGCCCTGACAACACATTTCAAACTCAATTTTCCTCCCTGCCAATCTGCAGGCTCCAAAAGCCACTCTCCTTCCCAGAGAGCATTCCCAAGCCCTTCTGCTGAGGGAATTTTTGTCTCATTTTGGTTTTGCTGTTGTTGTTTTCACTTTGTTTGGGGTTTTCTTTTGGTTTGCAGGAATCCCACTGGTTTTCAAGCCACTGAAAATCTCCCTCAGCAATGCAATTTCTGTTTAAAACAAGGAAGGTCATCTTGGAAAAGCTGACTTTGGGATGTCCTGAGGGCACAGGGGGTTCTTCCTGTCTGTAGATCTGCAATGTGGCTGTGGAGGAGAAACCTTGTGAGGCTGTTCACAGGGGTCCCAGGACGAGGGAAGAGATGAGAATCTTGACTCCATGTTTCAGAAGGCTGATTTATTATTTTATGATATATATTATATTAAAAGAAAATGATATATTAAAACTGTACTAAAGAATAGAAGAAAGGATTTCATCAGCAAGAAGGAAGGAAAGGAAAGGAAAGGAAAGGAAAGGAAAGGAAAGGAAAGGAAAGGAAAGGAAAGGAAAGGAAAGGAAAGGAAAGGAAAGGAAAGGAAAGGAAAGGAAAGGAAAGGAAAGGAAAGGAAAGGAAAGGAAAGGAAAGGAAAGGAAATCTTGTGACTGCTCACAGCCTCGACACAGGCTGGCTGTCATTGAACATCAAGTAAAAACAATTCACATGCTGGGTAAACAATTCTCCAAATCACATTCCAAAGCAGCAAAACATGGAGAAGCTGAAACTTCCCAGCTTCTCAGGAGAAAAGATCCTAACGAAAGGATTCTTCATAAAACATGTCCATGACAAAACCTTGAGTCTCATCCAGCTTTTGTAGAATCCCAGATTGGTTTGGGTTGGAAGGGCCCTCAAAGCCCATCCAGTGCCACCCCTGCCATGGCAGGGACACCTCCCACTGTCCCAGGCTGCTCCCAGCCCTGTCCAGCCTGGCCTTGGGCACTGCCAGGGATGCAGGGGCAGCCCCAGCTGCTCTGGGCACCCTGTGCCAGGGCCTGCCCACCCTGCCAGGGAACAATTCCTGATTGCCAAGATCCCATCCAGCCCTGCCCTCTGGCACTGGGAGCCATTGCCTGGCTCCTGTCCCTGCAGGCCTTGTCCCCAGTCCCTCTGCAGCTCTCCTGGAGCCCCTTCAGGCCCTGCCAGGGGCTCTGGGGTGTCCCTGGAGCCTTCTCTTGTCCAGGTGAGCTCCCCCAGCTCTCCCAGCTTTGAGCCCCCAAGGAAATCTTTCAGTGTCTGGTAAAACAAACTTCATTTCAATGTTTAGAAACATTTACAGACATTTTTACATTACAATATTTGAAGTTGATCCAATTTCCATGTATTTATACATTCAGGGAAGGAGCCATTTTCTGTTGTTCATATAGAAGGGAATTAAGACGAAACAGAAAAATGCAAATTAAAAGTTTCCATCTGGGTATTGCTGGAAACCAGCCTTGCACAGGAGCCACTCCCTTTGCCTCCCCAAGGCTGTGGAGTGATTAAGAGATGAAGTCATGAATTTAAATATTATCTGAGCTTAAAAACCTCTAAAGTTCACTCTCAGTGAAACCAAGCTTCAAGCAGGGGAAGGAGATCCTGTAATCTCAGCTGAGGACATTGCTGAGGACATTTGTCCTTTAAAAAGCCAGTATTATCCTTTAAAAATCCAAATATTCTCTGGTTTTTAATGCAGAAAGTTTTCAAGGTTTTAAAAATCTCTAGCTGGTATTTTCTCTGTGATATTTTAGAGCTTTCAGAAATTGTTTTTGAATACCTGCTGCGACCCCATCAAAGTTTGGGGTTTGCAATATTTGATGCATTAAGGCTACACCTGTGTGGGAGTTGAAATGTCTCTTTCTTTTTTTTTTTTTTCTTCTGTAATTTCAAACTCTCTTTTCATTCCAGTGTGGAGTGAAATGCCATATTTAAAAATTCAGCACAGAATGTGGTGTTTAAAAAGTTTTTCCAAGTTACTCTGTTGTCATTTTGACAGCCCTCCTTGATGCCCTTATTGTGCTTTATTACATCAGGCAATAATTTTCATAGCAAAAATTATTTTGAAAGGAGAAGTGGAAATGCGAAGTTCTTGTCATGTGAAAATGGAACATTTCAGCCTCATTTGCATGTTTGACTTTGCATTCAGAATATAAAGGGCAGAACCCAACACAATCCAGCTGAAAGCTTGGTTTTCAGTAAAGCAGCATTTTTATTTTTAAAGAGGAACATGTAGAAAATTCTGATCAGCTACACAAGGATTCTGGATTCAGTTGTAGCTGGCTGATCCCATTTGGCAATTCCCAAATCCTTTGGGGTTTGTGTTTTGGCAAATCCCAAATCCCAATCCCAAAGCAAGAAACCATTATTTTGCCTTGGCTTTGCTCTCAGTGAAGATACAAACCCTCAGGTCAGGTGGGAGATGTTCACCTCAAATATTCCATGTATTCAGTAATGCCCAAGGAAGGATTGACCCCATCAGAGGAGCTCTGGGAATGGCTGGGAATGAAAAATCTCTTCTCCTTGGCCACATAAGGATTCTGGATTCGGTTGTTCCTGGCTGATCCCATTTGGCAATTCCCAAACTCTTTGGGAATTTCCCAATCCCAAAGCCAAAAATCGCCACTTTGCCTTGGCTTTGCCCTCAGTGAAGGTACAAACCCTCCTCAGGTCAGGTGGGAGATGTTCACCTCAAATATTCCATGTATTCAGCTATCCCCAAGGAAGGTTTGACCCCATCAGAGGAGCTCTGGGAATGGCTGGACATGGGAGTGTTTGGGAATAAAAATCTCTTCCCCTTGGCCAGTCCAAGATGCCCTGGGGAGGGCTGGAGGGTTCCAACCTGCTCACATCAGGCCTGGCTTGCTCTTGGATGATTCCTGCTGGAAGAAAACCTAAAAGAGGCCACTTTATTATGAAATATTTCCAGTAGCAAGCCTTGCTATGTTGTTGAGAGCCTCGGGTGTGCCAGAGCTGGTTCCTGTAGTCACAGCTCTCTTTTGAAGAGCACCAGCCCAGTGCTGTCCTAATTAAACAGGTGGAAGATAGAGGTGCATGCCAAGAAATCCTTGGTGTCAGTGACATTTTCATCTCACTTCAGCTCATTGAATGCTCTCATTTTTGTGCTTTACAGCCTCCCTGCTCTGGGCTGGTTGAACTCAGCTTTTTTGTAGCACTGGGACAAAACCTCACTCAGCTAATCTCAACCTATCTAAGCCAAGTGCTTGGACCTTCCAGGCTCTAAACTGGCAGGAGTTTGTTAAATCCTTGTGAGAGCTTAATGCCCATAAATATCTTCCTGCAGGAACCCCCAGAGGATGCTCTGGCTGCTGCTGAAGGAGCAGGGTCAGGGAGAGGGGAAGGACTCCAGTCCTCCCAAGGTGAGGTTTCCCAGCACTGAGAGATTTAACTAAAAATGGTCACCACAGTGTAAGAAGGATCCAAAGCTGTTGGAGAGTACCCAAAGGAGGGACACAGAGCTGGGGAAGGGGCTGAGGAAAAAAGAAATTCAGCAGCAAATCCCAAAGCCAAACAGGACCCAGATGTCCTGGAAATCAGCAGACATGCAGAGAACCAGACCAAGGTGCCCAAGCTGAGCTCTCTAAGGCAGGAGCATCCCTTGGGATGTGCTCAGCAACTGTTCCAGGCATCACAGCAGATCTGGCTCATCTCAGACACTGCAGAAAGGGCCCTGGGGGTCCTGGTCAGGGGCAAGTTGGATCTGAGTCACTGCTGGGCCCTGGCAGCCCCAAGGGCCACCCTGTGCTGGGGGCACCAGGCCCAGGGAGGGATTGTCCCACTCTGCTCTGCCCTGGGGCAGCCTCACCTCCAGTGCTGGGGGCACTTTGGGCACCACGAGATCAGAAGGAGCCAAAGCTGTTGGAGAGTGGCCAAAGGAGGGACACGGAGCTGGGGAAGGGCTGAGGAGCAGCTGAGGGCACTTGGCTGGTTCAGCTGGAGCCCAGGAGACTGAGGGGAGGCTCCTGGGGGCTGCAGCTCCTGCCCAGGGCAGGCACAGGGGCAGGGGCTGAGCTCTGCTCTGGGACAGGGACAGGAGCCCAGCAAGGGCTGGAGCTGGGCCAGGCCTTGGCATGGAGCTCAGGGCAAGGTTCTGCCCCCCGAGGCTGCTGGGCACTGCCCAGGCTCCCCAGGGAATGGTGCCAAGGCTGCCAGAGCTCCAGGAGCTCCCAGGGCTGCTCAGGGTGGGGTTCTCGGGGTGCCTGGGCAGGGATGGGGCTGCACTGATCATCCCTGAGGGTCCCTTCCAGCTCAGGATATTTTGGGATGTCAAGAAAGGAGTGGCCCAGGTGACAGTTGAAGAGGAAGGTCATTAACTCACCTGAGATCTCTTCAGCCAGGGCAGGAGTGAGTAAGCAGCTCTGTGAGGCTGGGGGTGCCAAAGCTCCACAGGACATTCCTACCCTCAGTGTCCCTGCCAGGACTAACCTGAAAAAAAAGATCTTTTTCCCTTTATAAAGCCACAGAACTGTTTGGATTGGAAGTGACCTTGAAGCTCATCCCATTCCACCCCCTCCATGGCAGGGGCACCTTCCACTGTCCCAGGCTGCTCCAAGCCCTGTCCAACCTGGCCTTGGGCACTCCCAGGTTCAGGGCATCCTTTCTATTCCTCAACATCTGCAAAAACATGAACTTAATTTTCCCAGGCCTTTGTGGTGATTAATCCCTTGAAGGTGGCAAAAGAGATTTTAGAAAGACTGTTGTGAAACTTTGGGTCATTAGAATGGTCTGGTTCCTCACACCCCCCTGGCAGACACACACAGAGTCTCCTGTACTCACAGCCTCATGAACTCTGGTGTTGCTTCTTCTCCAAGGATTTTTGCTGTTACCTCTCATTCCTTGCAAAGTTGGCCTCTGACTCCTCTCACACCACGAATGTTCTGGTGTGGGCAGGGGCTCAAAGCTGTGCTGGGATCACTGAATTTGTCCTTCCTCAAACAGCTCAGCACAGGTTTATGTCACACAGAGGCCAAAATTCTGCAGTTCATGCTATTTCCTGCTCAGCCAAGGAGAGAATTTGGGTTGAAGATAATTTATATTAACATTACATCACCTGCAGCATCATTTCAGCAAGAATTTCTGGGCAGGAGAGACACGAATGGGCTGCTGGGGTCAGACTGCTCAGGGATGTCTGCAAGGAGATGCAGGAGCCTAAAAACCAGACCACAAACCATGGGGGCAATGACACTGACACAGCTCGGTTCCCTCCCCTGCTCAGAGCCCCTCTGTGACATCTGGAGCTGCTCCTGTGTCACAGACATCTTTTATGGAAAATCCTTTCCTTAGGATTTTTCCTCCTGAGAAGCTGAGAGGCCTCAGGAACAAAATGTAAGCAATGGTTATCTGCTGCTGTGGAATGCAACAGGTGCATCTGTGATTGGCCTCATGTGGTTGTTCCTAATTAATGGCCAATCACAGCCCAGCTGGCTCAGACTCTCTGTCCAAGCCACAAGCCTTTGTTATTCATTCTTTCCTTTCTATTCTCAGACAGCCTTCTGGTGAAAACCTTTTCTTCTATTCTTTTAGCATAGTTTTAATGTAATATATATAATAAAATAATAAATCAAGCCTTCTGAAACATGGAGTCAGATCCTCATGTCTCCCCCAAGTCAAGAACCCCTGTGAACACGGTCACACTCCTGCTGATGGAGAGGAAAAGGGAAGACAAATTTGCCCCTTCCTGCAGGGAATATCCCCTGCTGGAGCAGGAGAGGGAATCTGCTTAACCTTTAATTTAAGCTGAGGTAGGGCCTTCCTGAGCATAAACAGAACACCTGCAAATCCTCTGCCTGGGCCTGATAGCACACTCACAATTTAGATAACTACATCCTAATTGATCCCTGGAGTTCCTTAAAGGAGGGAATCCCTCCGAAGCAACCACCCTGCAACCTTCCAGAGCAAAGCCCCAATCAGGAGGCGTTAATTACCCCGAGGGAAGAGCCTTTGTGAGGAATGCAATGCCAGAAATGTGGGTGTGCAGGATCCACGCTCATCCCTGAACCCTGACCTTCACTCAGCACTGCTCACCACACCCCAGGGCAGGAGCATCCAGTAGAACCTCATGCCTCAGGGGTTGTTCTTCCCTCTGTCTGCTCTTTCCTTCTCTTGCCTTTTGTCTTCCCAAACTTCCTGTGAAAAATGCATATTTTATGATTGGCTTTTCACAAATATTAAAATGAATATTTTATGTGTTGTGTTAGAAAGTGATTCTGTATTAATTCTCTTAAGTAGTGTGGTAAATATAGTTTTAGGTTATAACAAAATGTTAAAATAGAAAGTATGCTACATAAGATTTTTTTTAAAGAAAGGACTCACTGTGAGATAGCAGCCACAGGACAACTCAGTCTTTCAGAGAAAAAGATTATTAAATTTATTATTTATAATAAAGATTGTATAAATAAAAATAATGTATATATTTATTATTTATAATAAAGATTAATAATTTTATTGTTAAAATATTAAATTTATTGCTCTCTTATCAGAAGAAACAAATTTCTTCCCTGCCTCACTCAGGCCTGAAGACACTGTTAGGATTCAGAGGAAGAAGCTGACACTGCCCAGACAGAATCCTATGTTTGAATGGAATTTATGCATCATGTATGAGATGTATGAATATGCACCAGGTTATTGTTTTTAAGGGTTAATCCTCTGTTAATGTGATTCATAATCATTAGTCTATTCTTATCATCACCCCCAGTTTTGGGCTTTGGTCTGTATTTTCTACTGAGGTAAGTGTTGGTAGTTGGCATGTCAGTAGTAGGGGTCTTCATCATATCTTTATTGAATGTTATCTTAACTAAGCAGGTATTTTAATACAAGTCTATTTTTATTAGTTATTTTACTACTATGTCTGAGTTTAGTCAACAACAGAAATTAAAACTATATCTTTATAGCAAAGTCACTTTAACATGATACTTATAGCATGTATTTTAATATTTGTGAAAAACCAATATTCTAATATAGATACATATTCTAATATAGTATATAATATATATCATATTAGAATAATATATTAATATAATATATAATATATAATCTTATATTAATATAATGTATAATGTAATATATATTATATTATAAATAATATAAATGAATAAATAAATAAATAAATAATAATAATATGGGGAGGTTTGGAGTCCCCATCCCTGGAGGTGTCCAAGGAATTTCTGGATGTGGCACTCAGTGCTCTGGGATGGGGACAAGGTGGGGTTGGGGCACAGAATGGACTCGATGACCTTGGAGGACTCTTCCAACCCAAATGACTCTGGAAATCTGTGATTCCAATCACAGAAATCTGAAATTCCAGCCTGAATGACTCTGGAAATCTGTGATTCTCTTCTATTTTCTGGTTCCAGGCCAGGCCCAGCCCAGCCTTCCCCTTCCAATCTGCAGTTTGGGAGCTCCTGGGATCATTTTTGCTTTACAAATGCAAATCCGAGATCCTTTTGTGTTCTGGGGCAGGTGCTGCTGAACCACAGCCCTGAGACTTTTGTGTTCTCCCACCTCCAGCAATAACATCACTCCTGCCCCTGGAATGGCCTGAGGAAAATGGATTTCAGGAGCTATTTCCCATCAAGGTTCACACAGCAGGTAAAAAAATGGATTTATCTCAATAATTTTCTTTGATCCATCAATTAGTCAGACTGGAAATCAAATATTTTTTCAGTATTATACAATCAAATTATCTTTCTTCCCAAAAGCTTTCTTGTATAATAATTTCTCCAGGTTTTTGTCCATGTGTATTTAAAAAAAAAAACCAATAAATCAAGAATTGATTTTCTAGATATTTGTTACCTGCAAATAATCCCTATTTAGGGCAACTCTGCGCAGTTTCACTGTAGCTGCTTTTCTGATAGAGGAGCTTAAAATAATTCTAAAATTAGCATAGGAACAATTAATCCTCAAAATCCCACTGTCAGTAAGTGGCCAGAAAATTATAATTTACATATAAAGATGCAGGAAAATCTTCAGGGTGTTGTGATGGGCTGATCCATGTGTGAATAAATGCTCCAAAAAAAGGAGCACTTCAAGGTTTTAATCAAGGAACAATTTGCCTCTAAAACCTTTTAGCCTTGAGCTGTATTCACACCTGTAATTCCTTTTAGGTATTTAGTAGTAAACTTGTGAAGGTTTGGTAATAATTGTCATGTTTGCAGAGGTCGTGAGAGGGAAAGTTAAAGAAATACTTATATTTTGGTCAGATATTTTTGCTGAAAACTTGCATGGAAATATCAGGGAGCAGCTTTTTTCCAATCACTCTTTGAAGTCAGTGTTGTAAATGGCAATTTCAAGGTTGCCATCAGAGCAGCAGATTATTAAAATCCTTATTGTTGTAATTAGTGTGAAATAAAGGCTGTAAAGACTCTTAGAGGAAATATATTTATGTGTAGGCACCATCATAATGCATCAACACTTGACATCACCACTCTCTTCTTCTGGAAGAGCATTGTCTCACTGTTTTATTGCTTTTTATCTATAAAAAGAAGCTTCTCAAAAGAAAATTAATGCACTTTTTGCCTAAAACCTTCAAACCTCAGGCCAGAAACCTCAGTCCTTCTTGTGCATCCTCTAAAGACATGGAAAGGTGCTTTTGGGAGCTTTAGGATAATTTTCAGGGCTGTTTGGGAGAGATGAGAATCTCAAGAAGGGATTTATTTCATTATTCTCTATGTTGAAGTGACCCCTCTGGGACTGAAACCACTCTGAATATCACCATTTTCTGGTCAAATAACGTGGAAACCAGACACTCACAGATCTGAGATCCTTCACTGGAAGGGCTTTTCCCCAAATCCTGGAGGAACAGGCTGGATGGACCCACAGAGGTCCCTGGATCCATGTTGGGAATCCTTTACAGCATTTCTGGGACCTGGAGCAGAACTGGAGGAGCCTTGAAGGTTCATTGCCTTCAGTGACATTTTAAGGAATTCCCTCATGCTGGTTTTGGGCTTCTTTTTTCTGCCTCTGTCAAGGCTGGGATTGAAGGCACTTGAGAGGATATTTCACATTCAGGCTTAGATGTTTATTATTTCTTATCTGTGTTACAGTCTCACAGCAGTGAGTTCTGCAGTATTTCACTAGCAAGCTACAAAATGGCCAACTATCTTTTGTTACAAGGTCTTTTAAGGCTAAACTGTCCAATTAAGAAATTACACCTAAATTATTTTCACTTTTAACCCAATAACTATTCCCTCAAAGTCTGCAGTGTGGACTTTTCTGTCCAATTACACAAAACCACCCAAACCCATGGAGAAGAAGGAGAAAAAGGAGAAGAAGGAGAAGAAGAAGAAGAAGGAGAAGAAGAAAAAGAAGGAGAAGAAGAAGAGGAAGAAGGTGAAGAAGGTGAAAAAGGTGAAGGAGAAGAAGAAGGAGGAGGAGAAGAAGGTGAAGAAGAAGGACCAGCCTCCACCCTAAAACCTCCATCTTGCTTTATCTATATTACTGTATTCTAAGAGCTTCCACTCTAAGTTTCCCACCCTGTGGTATCACACACTTCTATTCAAACTCCACACCCACAATCCCAGCTCTGTCATTCCATTTTGGAAGCTTCTCCACGGCCTCAGGTCAATGCAGTGTTCTCCTGGGGGTCAGTGCCTGGCAGCACAGAAAGTCTGAAATTCTCAGCAGCCAGGGCTCCAACACCCTCAGACACATCCTCTCCCCTCCGGCTGCAGGAAGGTTTTCTGGGAATCAATCCCAATGGATTTGTGCAGTTCTGCTGCCACAGCCACGGTGCACAGAGGGATCATAAATGGGAATTTGGGATATTTTCTCCCCAAGGGTGCTGGAGGAACCAAGATGCTCCAGCTGGAGATTTTAGGTGAGAAAGGAAACCAAAGGGATGCTCAAGTTCTTTTTAGAATTAATTTATCCCTCCAAGCAAAAGGGGGGGATCCACTGACAAAGGGAAAGGACAATTCCCAGCCAGCCAAGCCTGCTGACCTCTGGCTGCTTTTCCCAGAGCTGTTCCACCTTGAATGAGTTCACCTAAACCCAGAACCAGAGCTCAGTAAGAAGCCAGGTAACAAAAGATTCCTAATCCTTCTGGAGGCTCCTTTGTCGTTAAATCTCTTCATAATTGGCTGTGAATTGGTCACATAACTCCCCTGACCTCGGGGTGGTCAGTGGAGCATTAAGGAAGAAAATTCCTCAGTTTTGGGACTGTGCCAAATCCTCCTGTGGTAAGAGAGGCAAATCCAGTCCCTCTCCTGGGCTGCTCTGCCAACGCTGCTGCTGCTGCAGCCCCAGCAGGCTCTGGGAGCTGCATCTGCACAGAATTTGGGTACTGGAATGCTCGCTTGGCCCATGGACAATCCCAGCCTCATCCAGGGACAAATCCAGCCTGGTCCATGGGCAATTTCAGCCTGGTTCATGGACAATCCCATCCTCATCCATGGACAAATCCAGCTTGGTCCATGGACAATTCCATCCAGCCTGTTCCATGGGCAATCCCAGCCCGTTCCATGGGCAATCCCAGCCTGGTCCATGGACAAATCCAGTCTTGTCCATGGACAACCCCGGCCTGTTCCACGGACAATCCATCCCAGCCTGGTCCATGGACAATCCCTGCTCTGCTGCATTTATTCCCCTTCCCTGCATGCACAGCCCGGTGCTCATTTGCCCCAACACTGAGACATGTGGGCTCATCCCCTTGTTTGAGGAGAATCCCAGAGTAGTTTGAGTTGGAAAGGAACTTAAGAGATCACCCAGTGCCCCCCCTGCCATGTCAGGGACACCTTCCACTGTCCCAGGCTGCTCCAAGCCCTGTCCAGCCTGGCCTGGAACATTTCCAGAGATACAGAGGCAGCCACAGCTGCTCCGGGCACCTCCCAGGGAACAATTCCTGATTGCCAAGATCCCATCCAGCCCTGCCCTCTGGCACTGGGAGCCATTGCCTGGGTCCTGTCCCTGCAGGCCTTGTCCCCAGTCCCTCTGCAGCTCTCCTGGAGCCCCTTCAGGCCCTGCCAGGGGCTCTGAGCTCTCCCTGGAGCCTTGCCTTCTCCAGACTGGACAATCCCAATTCCCTTGGTGTTTCCCTACAGCCAGGGTCTCCATCACTCCAATCCTCTCTGTGGCCTCCTCTGGGCTCTCTCCAAGCCCCTGTCCCTGCTCTGTTGGGGAACACAGAGCTGGCCCTGCTGCTCTAAGGGGGATTCACCAGAGCAGAGCTGAGGGACAGAATCAAAGCTGGTTTGTTCCTCTCTGAAACATCCCAAACTCCACAGGAAAACTTGGATCTTCTCCCAGGAGAGAAGGGCAGCAGGTGCATTCCTTGTATCTGCATCACTGCCATGATTATTCACGTTTGCTCCCTGTGCAATAATTCTATATTTGTGTAGGAATTTCACACTGCAGGGAGGTTTTAAATACTTCTGCTCACTGCAGAGCTGATCCCAGCACGGAATGTACTGGGAAAGGAAAGGAATGAGCACAGTCAGAGGCACAGACCCTGTGAAGCACATCCATGTGTGCACAGCCATGGCCCATAGGAGTTCCAGGAACAGTCTTTGCCTCCAGCTAAATTGGTCCTTACTGGCTCTAAACTTGCTTGGGTAAAATATCATCATTTATCTGCATTGCTGAGCTGGTGACATCAGCACAACTCGTTGCGATTTTGGATTCTTTCCCTACTGACCTCAAGGATTTAATTGGTTGGAAAGGGCTGTGGATTTCTTCTGTCCATCTGCATTTCCCAGGACAGCTGGGGGGGTCTCTGCTGTGCTGGCCCTTGGCTGAGGCAAGAAAAGCCTCAGATAATTCATTATCCGCAGCATGGAGATGAATTTCTTCTCATTTATTTCAAAATCTGCAGGAGCAGCTCCTTCCCTGGGGCCTCCCCATCCCTAAATCTCTGCCAGGACAAAGATGTCATGACAAGATTCACTGGAGGCTTAAAGCAAGGCAAATATTTGAGTTTAGAACATCGTTGTTTCCTGATGGGTCCTTTCCATCCCTGAAGGGCCACACGGGGCCAACACAAACTTTTCCTTGTAGAAATATTTAGTTTTGTTTGCAGAACTGACCAATTGTTTCAGATGGCAGTGAGATTAAGAGCTGTGCAATGCAGAGATTTCCTTAAAACTAAGAAAAAACTCAGTGAATCCTGTCCTTTGATTGCAGATATAAAAAACACCCATAACTTTCTTGATATTAGAAGTGGATTTAAGTTGAAGGAGAATTGCCTTCCTTGCAGGTTTTGGGTTTTACTTTTTCAGTCAGCAGGACAAACACCCAGCATTGTGTTCTGGCCTCATCATGGCTAATTTCAAACTAAGTACATATAAGAAGCTGAACTAAAGGGTAACACAGAAATGGGAGGTTTTATCTCCAACTTTTCCTCAGCCTTTGCTGTCTGAAGCAGAAGAAATGTAGCTGGCAGCTCTCAGGGCAGAGATTTGCTTGGACTATTTTCTGTTTGTATGAACAAAATCTCAGAGTAATGTGATATAAGGCAGATTGATGTTGAACCAGAGAGGAACAAACATCCTTTGATGTGCTTTTATCCCCTGAGTAAATAACACTAAGAAACTGCAGAGAGTTCTTTAAGACATTTCCTGCTTCTTTCTTGGATCATTCCCACATTAGGGACGCTCTGCTCCTTTGAACTCAATTTATTTTTCATTTAGTGGGGCTCAAAAAAATCCTTCCAGTTTGAAAATGTAAAATGGGAGGTGAAACAGGACAAGCAGAATATGGACTGATTGTTCTTCTTACACTTTTAAAGCCTGTGATTGCTGAATTATTGTTGTAAGAACTGCAAGAGGCAAGAAATGCAAGTTCATATATTAATTTCAAGAAAGACTTTGTGAATTTTCTGTAAAGCTATCTGAACTCTTGCATTTGGAGAATTCTTTGCTTTCTATATTTATTTATTTCCAGTTGGAACAAGTCTGTGGGGACAACACGTGGCCAAGGAGAACCTGAGCATGAACTAAGAGACAAACAAACTAGAGTCATAAAATCACAGAATTAAGTTTGGAAAAGACCCTTAAGATCATCCAGTCCAACCACTAACCCAGCACCGCCAAGGCCACCACTAAACCATGTCCCCAAGTGCTACATCCACACCTTTTTGAACAATTCCAGGAAGGTGACTGCACCACTACTCTCATCAGTGCTTTAAACAATGAAAAATTCATCCTGATATCCAATATCCAATATCTGAACCTGCCCTGGTACAGCTTGAAACCATCCAGTGCCTGAAGGAGCCAGCAGGAAAGATGGACAGAGATTCTGTCCAAAGGCCTGGAGGGACAGGACCCAGGGAATGGCTCCCAGTGCCAGAGGGCAGGGCTGGATGGGATCTTGGCAATCAGGAATTGTTCCCTGGCAGGGTGGGCAGGCCCTGGCACAGGGTGCCCAGAGCAGCTGGGGCTGCCCCTGCATCCCTGGCAGTGCCCAAGGCCAGGCTGGACAGGGCTGGGAGCAGCCTGGGACAGTGGGAGGTGTCCCTGCCATGGCAGGAGTGGCACTGGGTGGGCTTTGAGGTCCCTTCCGACCCAAACAATTCTGGGATTCCATAATTCTCTGATTTCCAGGAGAAGAACAGGAAGCAGAAGTACAAGAACTTGTCACAAGATCAGGAATTGGATCTATACAATGGATTGGATTGGACACTCACATCTGGGAGGTGTCTGTACCACCAAGTTTTGGTCTTTTTTTGATATTTTCATTGTCCATGATTTTCACTCCAATACCCCAAATGTCTTTGTGACATCACAGCCTGGGAGCTGAATAGCAGCTGTCCCACAGCCTGGGAGCTGAATCATTTCAGCTGGAAAAGATCAAATCCAAGCTTTGAACCCCCCCTTGGTGGTCTTTGTCCCAGATCACCAAGGGGTGGCAGGGCTGAAACCCCCACCTGCCCTTCCCTCCATCCCAACACCTTTCAGACCCACCTTGAGCTGAGCCAGGCCTTGGAACAGCCATGAAGGAATTCCAGTTTTAGCTGGGAATTTAAAACAGGTTGAGGAGCTGGGAAGGGCTGAGGAAGCAAAGCCAAAGCACAAACCAAAGTCTGTGCCACCAAGTCATGCACTGTCAGCAATGAAGAGAGAGGGAGACTGATGTGGGGATCAGAATCTGATTTATTTGTGGGATACAAACACTTCTATACTATTTTAGGGAGTTTGGTTATGTTTACTACAATGTTTAGGTTAAAATCACCTACACAAACTTATGCAATTACAACATCTCTTGCTTGCAGAGTTTATGAGATTTTCTTTTTCTGGTAAACCTTTCTGATTTCATCTTCTTGCTATTTTCATTTAATTCTCAAAGTTCTGTTTGCTCTTGCCAAGGCATCCTGTTATCAAATCTCTTATGCTAACCAGGTCCAAAGTCCATCATCTGTCATCTGTGTCCCCAACATCCCAACATTGCACAGCCCTCTGTGGGCTGGGGCACCACCAAAAGTGGGTTGGTGTTGGAATTATGGCTCCTCCAAGGAGCCAAGACAAGGCTTCTGGGAATTTCAAATAATTTGCTAGACTAGAAACATTCAGAGTAAAAAAAAAAAAATCTCTCCCTTTTTTTCTTCAGATGAAAGGTGAGGAAAGAGGTAAAAGCCTAAAGTAATAGGGTAAGTTCCCAACCAGCCTTAGGGGAGAATATCTACTGTCAAAAATGATGCCAGGTTTAAGATTCTCCAAGAAACAGTGTTTTTTGGGTCAACAATTAAAGGTCTTCTCCAATCTTATGGATTCTGTGATTCCATGGATCTGTTCTTTGTTTGTCTCTTTGCTCGTGCTAAGGTTTGTCTTGGGCGCACTAAAGATGTCAAGTGCACCAAACCCAGGACTGAGATCATGGCAAGTGCATGGATATCTCAGCAAGTGCAGTCAGGGTGGGAAAGGAAGGGCAAACAGCTTAGAAATGGTATCAAATATTCAGGGATGAGGGGAAGAGGATCAGCCTTGCTGGAACCTGGGGGAAAACAAGTTTAACACCTTTGGAGCATGGGAGAGACAGCTCAGGAGGGCTGCAAGGAATCCCAGAACCACAGAGGGTGGAAAAGAGAGATCATCCAGTCCAGCTCTTCATCCAGCATTGCCAGGCTCGCTACAAAACCTTGTCCACAAGTGAAACAGCAATCTTTCAGCCAGGACTGCCATCCCCAAGTGCCACATCCACAAAGATTTTAAATCTTTCCAGGGCTGGTCACTCCAGCACTGCCCTGGTGGGCAGTGTAGTGGTAGGGCTGAGATTGGGCGGGTTCGGTGGAAGGCTGGGCCTAGGCTGCTTAGGGTGAAGGCTGAGGAGGAGCTTAGATGGAGGTAGGACATAAAGAAAGTTATTACCCCACCCTGGGTAGCTGGGCCAGGGCTGGACAACCCTCTCAGGGAAGAAATGTTCCCAATTTCCAATCTAAACTCCCCTGGCCCAGCCTGAGGCCATTCCCTCTCCTCCTGTCCCTGTTCCCTGGAGCACAGCCCAGCTGTCCCCTCCTGTCAGGAGCTGTGCAGAGCCACAAGGGCCCCCTGAGCCTCCTTTGCTCCAGGCTGAGCCCCTTCCCAGCTCCCTGAGCCTCTCCTGGTGCTCCAGCCCCTCAAGGTCTTGTCAGAGCCCCAGCACTGAAGGAGTTGCCTCAGCAGTGCCAGCACAGGGGTCACCCCCTGCTCTGGGGCTGTGCCCACACCATGGCTGGCACAAGCCAGGTGCTGTTTGCCTTCTTCACCTGGCTCAATTCAGTCTCCAGCTCTTCCAGGACCCTTCCCAGCTTTCCAACCCCTCTTCCCTTGGCCTGGAGCTGCCTGGTGTCACCCAAGGCCAGGACCTGGCCCACGGCCT
This sequence comes from Molothrus ater, assembly GCF_012460135.2. Lineage (NCBI taxonomy): Eukaryota > Metazoa > Chordata > Aves > Passeriformes > Icteridae > Molothrus > Molothrus ater. Next base: position 2,024,060 of record NC_050503.2, read on the forward strand.
GGTGGAACCTCCCAAAATGGGGCCCATCAGCTGAGGGATCCCAGCCTTTCAAACTGCAGAGCTGAATTTTCACACACAGAGGCTGTGCCAGGTATGGAATAATCCTGGGATCTATCAGCTCCTACAAGCTGGCATTTTGTATTTCATTAGAACAGACTGGAAGGATCCAGCTAATTCAATGATGCCACAAAAGAAAGACTCCCTTTGAACTGTGCTGTTATAACTCATTAGAAAAAGTGTCCTTACTTTAATTATTCCAGATGATGGCAAAAAGATTAATTTAATGTTCTACACAAAAGATGTCAAGGTTAATGATTCAATCAAGAACAAAACTGCTGGCAGGGAGAAGCCTCCATATGAGAGATGTTTTGATATGAAATGAATAAAAGGAATTAAAGATTAAAGGATTGAAGATGGCACAATAACCCAACCTCCCCCACAAATGCTGTATTTTCCATTGAGGCTCTTCAAGTAAACAAACCTTTGCCCTCCCCATTATATTTTTCTCCAAATAAATTTCACTCAGACCTTTATTTATTCCACAAAGTGCTGGAAAAAAACATGGAGCTGGTTGCAGGGGGTGGTGTGAAAATCAGCCTGTTCAAGGCAGCGTGTGTCACCCAATCTGTCCCTTGGCTCTGTGCCTGCAGGGGCTGTGCAGAGCCAGGCTCAGGGTGGTATTTAAAGCTCTAATTCATCCCACAATCTCAGTACTACAGGAGCTGAGGGGAATGAAGAGTTTTTTCCAATCAAATCTGACTGACTGTTTTCCATGACTGAGTTGAACACGCCAAGGGGAAACTCCCCCGGTGTGGGAATTGTCACTGCTCTCTGAGTTTCTCACTTCTGCTTAATTGGAGCAAATCCAGAGGAGGCCACCAGGATGTTCAGAGGGATTGAACAGTTCTTCTGTGAGGAAAGGCTGGGAGAAATGGGAATGTTCAGCCTGGAGAACAGAAGCTCTGGGGTGACCTCACTGTGGCCTTCCAGAGTCTGAAGGCAGCTACAGGAAACATGGAGAGAGACAATATCCAAGGGCCTGGAGTGACAGGACAAGGGGGAATGGCTTCAAACTGAGAGGGAGTAGGGACAGATTGGATATTAGAAAAAAATTCTTGGTTGTGAGGGTGGGAAGGCCCTGGCACAGGGTGCCCAGAGCAGCTGTGGCTGCCCCTGGATCTCTGGGATCCCTGGGACAGGGCTTGGAGCAGCCTGGGATGGTGGAAGGTGTCCCTGCCATGGTAGGAGGTGGAACTTGGTGGTCTTTAAGAGCCCTCCCAGCCCAGCCATTCTATGATCATATGATCCTAATTAATTATAAAATCACCACTAGGATCCTAATTTTAAACACATGTCTTTAGTAGAGCAATTGAAAGATGTTTAGATGTTCAATTAGGGAGGTATTGAAGCCTCACAGAATTAAAATACTGACATGCTCAAGGCTGGGCTTTGGCCCAGGGATGGTGACCAGGCCATGCTTTGCCTTGTCCCCTGGATGTGCCACGGGACCGGCTGGGCTTTAGGGAGAACAAGAGCCAAGCTCTGGTTTCACAAGCTAAACACAAGGTTTGCCAGGTCCCTTGAATTTTTGAAATTGAATTGTAGAACCATGGAATATCCTGAGCTGGGAGGGACCCTCAGAGATGATCAGCCCAGCCCCTGTCCCTGCCCAGCCACCCCAAACCCCACCCTGAGCAGCCCTGAGGGCTCTGTCAGTGAGGGGCTGGGAACACAAACCCTGTGAGGAACAATTGAGGGAGCTGGGGGTGCTCAGCCTGGAGAAAAGGAGACTCAGGGGTGCCCTCATCACTCTCTGCAGCTCCTGAAAGGTGCCTGTGCTCAGCTGGGGCTGGGCTCTTTCTCCAGGAACTGACAGAACCAGAGCACACAGCCTCAAGCTGCACCAAGGGAAATACAGGTTGGGTATCAGGAAAAAGTTTTCTACAGAAAGGGTGATAAAGCTCTGGAATGGCTGCCCGGGGAGGTGGTGGAGTCCCCATCCCTGGGTGTGTTTAACAAAGCCTGGATGTGGCACTGGGTGCCAGGGCTCAGTTGAGGTGCTGGGGCTGGGCTGGACTCGATGATCTTGGAGGTCTCTTCCAACCCAGTGATTCCAAAATTCTGTGATTCTGTGAATTCTGTGTCCAAAGGCTCCTGGAGCTCTGGCAGCCTTGGCACCATTCCCTGGGGAGCCTGGGCAGTGCCCAGCAGCCTCGGGGGGAAGAACCTTGCCCTGAGCTCCATGCCAAGGCCTGGCCCAGCTCCAGCCCTTGCTGGGCCCCTGTCCCTGTCCCAGAGCAGAGCTCAGCCCCTGCCCCTGTGCCTGCCCTGGGCAGGAGCTGCAGCCCCCAGGAGCCTCCCCTCAGTCTCCTGGGCTCCAGCTGAACCAGCCAAGTGCCCTCAGCTGCTCCTCAGCCCTTCCCCAGCTCCGTGTCCCTCCTTTGGCCACTCTCTAACAGCTTTGGTCCTTCTTACATTGTGGTGACCATTTTTAGTTAAATCTGTAAGAACTGGATGTAACATTTACCAGAAAATCTCATTATAAAGCCAAGCACAGCTGACTGAACCTCAGTTCCTTGTTGCTTTTTCCTTCTGGTAAATGTTTGCCCCTTTCATTCTGAAAAGCCCCAACACTTTGTTTTTTCCTGCTGCATGGTGACAAGGGCCAACCTCTCCCTGCTGTCCTCCCACAAAGGCTTTTGTGTTTCCATGTTGCTAAGGAGGGAAGACCTGGGAACTCTGTACCTTGTTGGCTTTCCCTTCTCCTCCCTCACACCCCAGAGTGCTCTGTGTGACTTCAGCCTCTACCCCTTGGCAGCCTCCATGAGAAGGAATGGATTCAGCACAGAACTTAATCTGTAAACAGCCAGACAGAAGGGAATGGGCAGAGGAAAAGGTTTTCAATGCTCTGCTGTGAAATTACAACAATACCTGGTGGAGCTGAGGTGCTGTTGAATTATCCCACTAAAGGGAGCCCAGGCTGGGGCAGGGCAGGGCAGGGCAGGGACACCTCCCACTGTGCCAGGCTGCTCCCAGCCCTGTCCAGCCTGGCCTTGGGCACTGCCAGGGATGCAGGGGCAGCCCCAGCTGCTCTGGGCACCCTGTGCCAGGGCCTGCCCACCCTGCCAGGGAACAATTCCTGCCCAAGATCCCATCCAGCCCTGCCCTCTGGAAGCCATTCCCTGTGTCCTGTCCCTCCAGGCCATCAAACAATCTCCCTCCCTTTCCAAAATCTTTCTTGCAGGCTCCCTTCAGGCACTGGAAGGCCACAGTGAGGTCACCCCAAAGCTTCTCTTCTCCAGGCTGAATGATCCCAATTCCCTCAGCCTTTCCTTACAGCAGAGCTGCTCCATCAGCAGCAAATCCAGCAGGAAAAACCACCCCAAACTCCTGAGGGTGCAAGTACAGGACAACCAATCCTGAAAGAAACTGCTGGCTCAGCTTCAAAAATGCCTGAGCTTTAGTTAATCTTGTATGATTTATGTTTTCTTTTATTTCCACTGTTTTACTGCTTTGTTTTCCGAGGTTTAGGATGGCCTCTAGTGGCCCGCAGGATGTGAGAGGTGAGACCCCCTTTGGCTTGGCTGAGCAGAGCAGGCACAGAGCAGGGACATGGGGCCTTGGGTCAGAGCAGGCACAGAGCAGGGACATGGGGACAAAGCCAGACTGTGCCCAGAGAGCAGCCCAGGCTGGCACTGCACAAGCTCCAGACAACAAATCCTCCCCTTGTCAAATAATAAATACTAAATATTAAATATTAGATCAACTTGATAGGAAAAGGGGGATGGGTTTAAGGTGAAGAAGGGGAGATTTAGATGGGATATGGGGAAGGAATTGCTGGTTGTGAGGTGCTGAAGGACTGGCACAGCCAATCTGTGGCTGCCCCTGGATCCCTGGCAGTGCCCAAGGACAGGGCTGGGAGCAGCCTGGGACAGTGGGAGGTGTCCCTGCCATGGCAGGGGTGGCACTGGGTGACTTTAATGTCCCTTCCACCCCAAACCATTCTGTGATAACCTACAAGATGCATTTTTCTCTCTGAGTGTTTGTCTTCTCAAACACTGAGCATTTCCCAGCTATAATTTAATTTCTTCTCTCTGAGAAAGCTGCCTGTGCAGAATCTCTGCCTAATTAGGGCAGCAGGGACGTGATCAGGGTTAAGGTTTGTGTTTAACGGGGCCACCTGGGTATGAAATGAGATCAGTGAGCTCATTGTGGTCCCAAAAAGACACATTTGAACATCTCCAAGCACTGCTGGGACACTCAGGTACCTGAACATCCCCTGGAGCAGGGCCAGAGGGAGTCACAGCCCAGTGGGTTCATTGCAAAGCTGGAAATCAGGAGGAAAAGCAGCTCCTGTTGTGGAACTCATCCCAGTTCATCCCTCTGTGGTCAGAATGGAGCAGGAGAGGAGGTGATGGGCATCTCAATCAGAACCCTTGGCTCAGCACATTTCTGTCCCAAGTCTGTTTGAGTTGGATTTCCATCACAAAATCACACAGGAATAATTTTTTTCCCATTAGCAATTTCCTTTATTTGAGGAAAAAGTGGTGTGAGGGATTACTCCTGTAAAGCCAAATCGTCTCCACCTGCTCTGGGAGAGGTTTTTTGGGGGGAGGGACCCCTTGAGTGACCACCTGGCCCTTCTCCCACAGTCATTTAGCGTCACCAACACATTTCTCATGGTCAGTAATGGCAATGCTGCTGTTGGAGATCAACTTGTTGCCCAAAATTCATCCCACGAACCCCATTATTTATTTCCTGATTTAAAATCCAAATGCTTTTCCATTCATGTTGCCTCAACCCCATTTTTACACCCGAAATCTCCCCAAACAAAACCTGATCCAGTCCATGTGGGCGTTCCTGAGGTTTTGAAATGGATTCCCAACCCAAAGTGCATTTTTGTACCTATGGTTCAGCCCACTGGGCCCCCAGTTCTGCCCAGATACCAACAACTTCCTAAACTAAGGAGGGTTTAAGGTGTGTCAGCTGCTCAGCCAACCCACCTCAGCTTGCATTACCTGAGTGACTTCCATAACATTTGGAATTTGCTTGCAGAGGGAGCAGAGTTGTGAGGAGCCTGGAACAACCTCTCACTTGGACAAGGAGTCTCAAGGCAACAACATGACTTGGAAATGCTGCTCTGGGCAATATTTGACACAAAATATCTTCATAATCCTGGCTTTTTATTTCAGCATGTGCACAGCAACAGGTAGGATGGACCTTATGGTGAATTTTAAAAATTTTTAAATTTTTTTCCCGGGAATGTTCCAGGAAAACTGAAATTTTAATTGAGGTGGGGGGGTGAAGGTTTTAAAGGGAATTATGAATGTGCATTTTAATGTCAAATATATGTCTCGATATTTTTTAAGTTGGGATTAATATTAGCAGAGAGCATTCAAAAATTCCTGGAAAATATCTGTACCTGCACGTGCACGCAGTAGGTAATTAAACACTTTCTTTATTACTAAATAATCCACATTGTGGATTATTTTGGGGATGAAAAAGAGAGAAAAAATCCCAAATGATTAAGACTTGAGCATATTCCCCATGGTGGGAGGGGAGGTTTGCTGTGTGGTTTCAGAGCTGTAAAGGGGGACAGGAGTGGGGACTGACAGAGTCACACGTGCTCTGGATCCTTTGGAATTGGAAGTTGTCCTCGCTGTTTTTCCCTCTGGGTACCCAAAGGAAGGAGACCTGAATCTTTCAAATCTCTTTCAACTGAAAAAAGAGACATTTAGATGGGATTTTGGGAAGGAATTGTTCTCTGGGAGGGTGGGGAGGGGCTGGGATGGAATTGCCAGAGCAGCTGTGGCTGCCCTGGATCCCTGGCAGTGCCCAGGCCAGGCTGGACAGGGCTTGGAGCAGCCTGGGACAGTGGGAGGTGTCCCTGCCATGGCAGGGGTGGGATGGAATGGGATTTAAGGTCCTTTCCCACCCAAACCAGTCCTGATTCCATGAATGTACCTGGATCAGGCACCAATGAGGCCCAATTTTTTTTTCTAGAAAGAGTTCAGGGAGAGACACTTTTAACACTTTTTAAAATTCCAAGTGAAGACAGGGTGGGTTGTGCCTTTTTGCTTGACCTTGGAGACCCCCAGAATCATCCCCAAAGTTCCTTTGTTTCAATTTTGTTATTTTATTTACATCTGGTTGATTTACCTCCAAATTTAGGATTGTGCCCAAATTCCATTATTTGGATAAGCCAAACCCTCTACAAAACCCAAACCCATTACAGAACCCAAACCCATTACAGAACCCAAACCCATTACAGAACCCAAACCCATTATCTGCTGTGATTTCTTTACCCCTGACTGCAAATATCTGATATCTGAGAGTTTGAGCACAAGAAAAAGAATGTGCGTGAAATTTCTTCCTACATAAACCTGTCTTGATGCTTCAGCACTCAGGGGTAAAACTGCAGTCGAGTCTAGGAGCACAAGAATATAAAAATTATTGTGGCGTAGGAAATAACTACTAGAAAAAAGGTTTCATTGCATTTTTAATGCCCTAAAACTCCTAAATCTCTCACATAAAGGTCCTACCAATATCTGACATTTTAAAATGCTAGAATTAGGTGACTAAAGCAACAGCAATGAGGTGGAAATTCAGAATGGAAAGGAAAAAAAACCAAAACAAAAAGAGAAACTCTTTATATGAGGTTATAAAACAAACAAAAAAGGAGTTTAAATCCAGACAGGTTGGTTGGGGCTTGGAGCAAGCTGGGACAGTGGAAGGTGTCCCTGGCTGTGGCAGGGAGTGGGACTGGATGAGCTCTGGGGTCCCTTCCAACCCAATTCTTCCTATGATTTTATAAATACATAAATTATTGCAGAGAAGCCTCTGACTCCTGTTGGGCTGCTCCCTCCAAGGTGCCTCCCAGTCCTGACAGTGAAGGATTCTTTTGGCAAGAGGGATTCCAGTCCCTGGCTGGAGCAGTCTTGGCTCTGCTACATCCAATGGCTGTGTTTGGAGCAGATGGATCGGCAGACCTGGTTCAGATAAAAGATCCCAAAAGAAGAGCAGCAAGCTCAAATGTCCCCCAAATCACACAGAATCTCAGAATATCCTGGGCTGGGAGGGACCCTCAGGGACGATCAGTGCAGCCCTGTCCCTGCACAGCCACCCCAACAATCCCACCCTGAGCAGCCCCGAGAGCTCCTGGAGCTCTGGCAGCCTTGGGACCATTCCCTGGGGAGCCTGGGCAGTGCCCAGCACCTTTGTAATTAATTAAATCAATCCTTTAATTTACTGAAAAAATGAAAAAAAAACCCCAAATTACAAAAGTCTTCTCCTCATATTCCCAATCCTGGTTGTTGAGCCCTCTCTGTTTCCCAGCAGGTCTCAGGAGGTTGGTGCCCGGCGTGAAGGACCTGGCAGCAATTGGGGAGAAGCTGCCAGAGGTCAAACTCCCCTTGTTGGGATCTGTGGCAGCGTCAGAGGAGAACTGTGGGTCTGAAACAGGCACAGAGACAGACCTGAGTGACAGATTTCTGCCCTGGTCCCCTCTCCTTGGGCCAAGCACTGTGGATGAGTTGGCCCCACAGCCCCTCAACCCCTCGCTGGTGCTCGCAGAGCCCTGGACGCACGGCCCAAAGCCCCCCATGATACAAAGGGCACCCACATCACTGTCCCTCCACCACCAGGGTGGCAGAGGGGACCCTCCCCAGCCTTTTCCTCTTGCTGCCCCTGATGCTGAAGGATCTTCTCCCCTCCCAGCCCTGCACATCTCTGTCAATGCCAGAGCCCAGGGGCTCCAGCACGGGAGGAGCAGAACTGGGGACCCTTCTGCTGACACCCTTAGGGCACTGACAGGTCTGGTGGCACCTGACACTGGGGACACTGGGGATCCTGGAGGGACCCTCTCATTCCTTGGCCCCAAGGGGCTGCCCAGACCCACTTTGTACATGAGGATTGAGTTGAAGAGGCCACTGAGCTCCAAGGACACCTTTGGGATGGACATCCCGGCCTGGCTGCAGAGCATCGTGGCAGGTGAGTAATTTATGGATTTATTAAGAGTGATCAGCTGATTATTTTATTTTATTTAGTGTTTATTTAGTTTATCTGGGGGCAGATCATCATCCTTCTAGTGGAAGGTCAAGGAATGAGATGATCTTCAAGGTTTCTTTCAACCCAACCCATTCTGGGATCCTGTGAACTATGTCTTCCTTCAGAAGAGTTTCCTCTCCCAGTATCACTTGAAATGTGTTCATACCCCTTAAACCAGAGAGATTTCACATGATTTTCTGCAAACTTTTCCTCTGTGGTGCATTATCTATGTCTGGTTACTCCCTCAGAAACTCTCCCTGGGCTGTGGAATTGTTTCAGTTCTTCCTTGCAGGCTCTGGATTCCCCCATGCAGACCAAGGGATGTTGGGGGTCACTCAACAGTCAAAGGTTTTTGTTTGAGCACCCACTCACAGGAAACATTGTCCAGATTCTCCTTTTAGCTTTCAACATTGCATCACGTTCTAATTTTAGGGAGTCACCTGTGTCACAGGTGGGTCTGGGTGTGGGGTGCACCTGGCAGAGGAGCTGCTGAGAGGATTTCTGTTCAGACAGCAGTGAAAAACTGAGATAATGCCCTAACCCGGAAATAAAGGAGAATAAAATAGGGGGAATCACTTCCTTCCAGATCCCTGAGATGGTTTGGATTTCAAATGCAGTTCTCAGTTAATGCCAGCAGAAGGAAGTATTTGGTTACAAAACCAACTGGTAAAACCTGATAAATCAATCAGAGTTTAGTGAATGTTCACTGACAGGGGACAGGCAAAGAATGAAAGTTGTTATGAATTCCTTCTCAAGCTACTTCATTCCCACTGAGCTTTCCTTTGCCCCAGCAGCACAAGTGCAGGAATTATCCCTGTTTCAGCGCTGAAGTTCTCTTAAGAAACTTAATTCCTGCTTCAAATGGCAGGTTTAAAAAAGAAATTATAAATTAACCCACAGCTTTTCTTAAGGTGCTGCATTCCTCCCAAACTATTTAGGCTTTCCCTTCACTTTCATTTACTGGTGAAGTCAGGAGTGTGTGCAGCCAGGTGTCCCTGCCAGGGAGGTGCAAACCCCCAGTTCTGATAAAAGGAAACCATGCTGGATTATGTAAACGTGACTGCAGACACACCATGAAAGAACAGCTCTTGTTTCAAGGGCTCTCGTGTAATCCCCTGCAGCAACCATCACCTTTATATCGCAAAGGTGTTTGGCATAGAATCTACTGCCACGAGGTGGTTTTGCCTGCAAAAATTAATTAAAATCTTAATTTTTAACAATATCAGGCCTCCCTCTTGGTGCAGGTGTGTGGAACTCTTCCATCCAGGATTTTAAGACCCCAACTAAAATAAGCAGAGTCCACTGGGCTATTTGTACTTAAAATTCGAAGTGAAAACAGGATGGGTTGTGCCTTTTTGCTTGACTTTGGAGACCCCCAGAATCATCCCCAAAGCTCCTTTGTTTCAATTTTATTATTTTATTTATGTCTGGTTTATTTACCCCCAAATCTGAGATGATTCCTCTCCAAAGTTGGGATGATTTTTCCACTCCCCTCCAATTTATCAACCTTTTTACGCAGGGAGATGAAACCAATGACAGCTCACGTCAAAGAGGCGACCGAGGCAGAAATGAGTTGTGAATCACAAATTGTTTCTCCCTTAGTAACACTTGAGGAAAGGTCAAGGATGTTCAATTTACCCAATTCTTGCACAACCAGGCAGGAACGGGCCCACGTCAGTCCCTCACATCGTGACAGGTGTGCTTGAGGTAATTTCAGCAGCTCTGGGAGGAACTTTGGATCTTTCTGTGTTATCCAAGCAAGAGGGTCTTGGTATCACAGAAATTTTACAGAGAAATAGCATTTGTGTGAAGGAATCCAGGCTTCTAAAACCTATCTAGTTCCTCAATTAGGAAAACTGAATTTACATTAATTTTGTTGTTAATGTATATGCCAGTGTTTACTGGTTCTTTATGTGTGAAAAAGGTATTTTTAATATAAATTATCTCCAGCATTTACAAAAAATCCCTTGGATATTCAAAGCAGAACTATCCCCTACAAGTTGTACAAGTATAAAATAACTTCAATCCAATCAAACTGAACATTTCATTAATAACTCATAAAAATCTCCAGCTGAGCAAATTAGAATTGGTTTCCAGAGAATTTCCAGGTCATCCAGAAAGCATTTACTTTTCTTCAGGCATCTGTTGGAAAACTGTCCCTCTAAACCTAGAACTAAGCTGCTGATGACAGCTCTTTATCAGGGATTAAAAAGGGGGCCTTTTTGGGCCTTTTGGGCCTTTCCTGAGTGCAGGGTTTAGTGAGAATTACATAAAAAATGATTTATTTTTCCTGGGTTCACCTTGATCAAGAAATGTTGGGTTTGGAAGAGGTGTGAGAGGAAAGAGGAGCAGGATTCTGGAAAGAGAACAGGGACAAGACTTGAGGGATGAAAGAACCCAAACCCAAAGAGAGTCTGTTCACCTGTAGATCAATCCTGATCAACAATTAAAAGGGTAAAGCATCAAATTCAATATTGGTGATGGCTGAAAATAATTGGAGACCTTTTCAATTCTCATCTGGAATCAGGGTGTGGCAGCTCCTCCTTAAACTTCATCTATCCTTAAACTCCCCCATGGATCTGCAACAGCAACACGTGGATTTGCTGGATTTTGCCACTTTATCCATGGGTTTACCCCTGCGCATTCCCTCAGGGAAGTTCTCCTGAATCCCTTTGTCCATTCTCCAGGGGAGAAATCCCAGGGGATGACTGAGACCGTGCCAAGTTTGCAGTTTTGGCAGTGGATGTACCTTTGATCCCAAGGAACAAGTGCTGGGAAGGAAGGAAGGATGATCCCGAGGGGCTTTTCATATCAATCACCCTGAGCTCCTGCTGCTCCCAACAACCCACAGAGAGCATCAGGAAATGTTTGCTCTTTGTCACTCAGACCAGAGCTGTGCCACTGAAATGTAAACTCAAAGCCCAGCCAAACTCCTGTCTCCACGTCCACCCTGAACTTAAATATCTGCGAGATGAATGTGTGATTGTGGCCTCCGAGGGTGTAGACCTGTCCCCATTCCTGCTCATTTCATGCTCAGATTCACTCCTGCTGACCTTTTCAAGCAGAGAGTTTCTTATTTACCTTCCCTAGAGGGAAAGTACCAGGTTCTAATTTGAAAATCCTCGGGTTGTCAGGTACAGGTGTGGCCCAAACCTCCACCAAGGGCTGGCGTTATGCAAGGGGCTGGAGTTTAAGAGCATTTCCCCCTTGACCATCACACTCATCGTGTCCCCTCCTGTGTGAGGGTCACTCCTGTGCTGCCCAGAGCTGCAGATCCCCAAAGGGAACTTGGGAAAACTCTTAATCTTGTCAGAAAATTGTAATCTTGTAAGAAAAAAAAAAAGGATGGATTGGACAATAAATTTATCCCAATCGAAGATGAAGGTTTTGTGTCTTATCGTTGTATTGTGCTGCTCTTTTGGTAAGTTAAATTTATTTAATTAGTTAGATTATTAAATACTTTGTTTAATTACTTAATTGAAAGAAAATGCCTAATTTACTTTTTTATTAGGAAAACTGTGTCAGTATATTTTCTACAGTTGAACAGACTTTGTAAATTAAGTTATGACCACTAAAATGAAAAGCAAAACAGGTTTTATTCCCATCTTCAGACCACATTGGTGATTAAATCTATCCAGAATTTGTGATACAACTGAAAAACCACAAATCACTTTGGAGTGATGGCCTGATCTTGTTCATGGTCTTGCCAGTTTTTAGCACTTCTACTCATTAGTTTTTTCATCAATTAAAAGAAGAAAATAAGAGAGAGGCCAACATTTATTTTTCAAATTTATTGAATATAAATGTAGAGGAATTGCCAAAGCTGATCTGATCTAATTTCATGGAGCCAAAGCCAAAATATAAATTGCAACATTTATTTTAGCAGGCAAAGTTAATTGTGTTTTCTGAAAAGAGATGAATGAGACGTTAATATTTACTTTATAAACGGCTTATCTACATTCCTTACTTGAGTTTTGAAATCATAAAAGGGTGGGAAGGACTCCAAATTGTAATTGTTAGTAGAAAATAATCAGGCTAGAAGTATTTTGAGAGTTTTACAGTATTTTCTAGTTGTGTATTTTTTCAAAAAATGGGTAAAGATGCCATTATGAATGGCAGTGAAATGACAGAGGGTCTGGAGTGCTCCAGTCTCTGAAATTATATTTCTTATAACATGAAAATTAGCTTTGGAAATGTCTCTGAATTTAAAATCTAGAAGGCATTTAGTAAGCTAAAATTTCAATTTTTTTAAAATCAAGCTGTAATTATTTGATTTCTATATGGAAAAGCAGTTTTGTGATTGTGGTTACTCAAAGGTTTATAAATATCATTTTATGGAATAAAGAGGACACTTAGGACTTGAAGTCCCAGTGACTTACAGAACTCCTCCAGAGTTAATTAATTAATTTATTAATTCAAATTACTAGAGACATTTTAAGTGCATTGGTGCCAACATATAAAATGTCTTTGTTCACACAACCAGCAGCTTAACTGAAATTAGTTTTAAATTAAAGGCAATTAAGGCTGTTTTAGTTCTGAATTAGAGGGGAAACACTGGAGCTAAACATTGCTTTAAAGTATATGGGCTCAAAAACAATTGGAGTTTTTAATATTAATAAAATTATGTTAATTTCAATTAATTTACCATGTCTTGGTAAGATTTAGGCTGGTTTTGTCCGAGCTGGTGAATAGAAATCTGCATGAGGATTCCTGCCCAGAGCCAGATTTTAAGTGCAGGTGGATGTTGAAATATTTCACTTTCCCCACTGCACTGCAAAATAAATCCAGCTTTGGAAACCCCTGTTAGGAATTTCTGACTGGGATCAGGAAATCCCTGCTGTTCCAGTGACAACACTTGGATATTTTGGTGAATTCTTGGTGGATTTATATTCCTTTAGAAGGAGAAGGGTCACTTATTCTAGAGTTTGCAATTCAATCTGAGTATTTTAATGTCTGCAAAATTACTGCTGAAATATGAATATATTGAATTAGTCTTAGAAGTGTGGTTCCAGGTTGATTCCCAGAGGAGTTTGGGATACAGAGAGGTGGGATATGGAGAGTTTAGCTCTGTGCATCACCAGATGCCTCTGCCAGGGCAGTGTTTTGTCCCCTCTTTCAGCATTATGAAAAATCCCTCATAACAAGTTTATTGGACATGGCCAGGAATGGCTTAAAATCTCCAGGGAGTACAGGAAAAAAAAAGGAGGAATTTACCCATTCTCTAGATATTTATATAGCAAATAATTTATATGTTAATATAGAAAATAATATATAAAAATATAAATGCACCAAGCTACAGGGATTCCAGTATTACACATTTTAGGAAAAAAACCCCTATTTATTACTGACATTTATAGAGATCTGTGTCCTTTTTTGAATAAGAAAGATATATTTTATATATGTACATATTTATATTTTTAGATTTAATTATATTTATAGGTTTATTTATATCTATATTTACATTTACATAGTTACTTATGTTTATATTTATATTTATAATATATTTATATAATAGGTATAATTATATTTATTTTTATATTAAATTTTTATATTAATATTTATATTTATGATTGTATTTATATTTATTTATAGCTATAGTTATACTTAGTTATAGCTATAGTTATAACTATAGTTATAGCAATAGTTATAGCTATAGTTATAGTCAGTTATAGTTATATGTTCATTTTTATTTTATATTTTTATATTATTATATTTATATTCTGATTTACATTTACATTTACGTTTACATTTACATTTATTTATATATAGATTATATATATATATATATTATAACACGAAATGGTTTGGGTGGGAAGGGACCTCAAAGCCCATCCAGTGCCACCCCTGCCATGGCAGGGACACCTCCCACTGTCCCAGGCTGCTCCCAGCCCTGTCCAGCCTGGCCTTGGGCACTGCCAGGGATGCAGGGGCAGCCCCAGCTGCTCTGGGAATTCCATCCTGACCCTCCTAAGGAAGAATTTCTCCCCAATATCCCATCCATCCCAGCCCTCTGGCAGTGGGAGCCATTCCCTGTGTCCTGTCCCTCCAATGTTTTTATGTGCTGGTTTAATTCTGAAAACTCTGCAATGTTCAATATCGTGACCATTAAAAACAAGGACAGGTCTGTGAGTAGAAACAAAGCTTGAGGAGCTACAACCAATTTACTCATTGCCACATTGGCTGCCCTTTCCTTTCTCTGACTCTTTCCTGACCTTCCACTCTGTCCCAACATTAATATTACCACACCTGTTATTTTTAATATTCTGCTGTTTTCTAAGCCCTCTCATGCACAAAATACCAAAGCATCACTTGATTGAGTCTGGAATCCAGAAAGACAACAGAGATTTAGGAATGGGGAAGAGACAGGACATTATTTTTGTATATAACAGACAGAGCTGGGCCTTGCTCTGGGCTGGATCATGGGTGACAAGTCCTGCAGCAGAGAGGGCCAGTTCAGAGCTGTGCTTTGCACAGTGTTCATCTGGCCACACAGCCCCTGACAGTGCAGGGGGCTCCAGGTGGGTGCACAGCAAACTCAGGGAGTGCAGGTAGAACAAATACCTGCAAAAGCCCCACAGAAACTCTTCCCTTCCATTGTGCAGCTGGTGAGTTGTGACAACAAAGAGAGGTGGTGTGACTCTGCCTGGCTCAGGTGAGACCCCACCTCCCCAGCTGCCTCCAGCCTGGGGGTCCCAGCACAGGAGAAAGAGTCCAGAAGAGGCTCCAGGAGGATCAAAGGGATAGAGCAGCTCTGCTGGGAGAACTGGAGTTGTTCAGTCTGGAGGAGAGAAGCTTTGGGGTGACTCCGTGGCCTTCCAGAACCTGAAAGGAGCCAACAAGAAAGATGGAGAGAGAGAGAGAGACAATTTCCAAGGGCCTGGAGTGACAGGATGAGGGGAAATGACTTCAAAGTGATAGAGATGAGATATTAGGGAAAAATTCAGAGGGTCATGAGGCCCTGGCACAGATTGCCCAGTGCAGCTGTGGCTGCCCTATTCCCTGGCCTGGAAGTGCCCAAGGCCAGGTTGGACAAGATTTGGAGCAATCTCTGATAGTGGAAGGTAGGGATGAAACAAGATGGGCTTTAAGGCAGGGAGGAACCAAACTACACCTAAACTACAATTCCATGAAGTTGTTTGTGAGGATGCTGGGATGTGATAGTGATTTCTTGCATTTGAAAGAGCTTGGTCTGTGTCCCCCTCCTCTCCCTTTCTCCATCCTTCCTCTCCTAACGGCACTGCCTGAGGCAGGATGCCAGCCCTGCTCATATCCTGGTGGGTGTCAAGCCCAAGCATTACTAACAAGTCTGGAATGCGTTACCAGAAGAGAATCTCCTGAGGTGACACAACCAACCTGACAGGGGAGAGACCAGGGTGTGATTCCAGTGACAGATTATTAATAGAATGAGCCCCTCCTTAGAACCACACCATGGAGATGGTTTGGAACATTTGTGTCCACCTCAGGGGAACAGGGGAATTTAATTGGGGTGACAAACCCATGGCTATTGTGTTGTCATCACTGAAAGAGCCATGGATGAATAGCAGATTTTTTTAGGTGTTGCCAATTCAGAAAGCGTGAAAAAAACAGGGCATGAATATGTAATGCTTACGTAAAAAGCAGCTGGAAAAATGTTGGACTTTTTCAGAGTATTTTGAAAAATGTGGGACTTGTTCAGAGTGTGTTTCTTCACCTATTTAGGTATCTACTACTCCTTTGAAATCTGGGAATAACAGACATGACTGATGTCCCTCAGTGAAATATATATTTAAATCCCAAATCAGCCCAGTGTTCTTGAGAAGCTGTTCCAGAAAACTCTGAGCAGCCAGTCTTTAACCCTCTTTTCCATGGAAAACGGGGGACATCAAAAAGGTGGGGTTGGGTAGGAATGTGATTTCTCATTGGAAAGGAAGGAGTTTGGGGAATTGTCTGCTAACTAGCTTTACTGCAGAAAGCAGAAGAATCTTAAAACTTATTACTAAATAATAAAAAGACCATATAAAATAATAAAGTCTTAAGAAGTAAGAAAAGGAACAAACTCGTACAGCCTGATTCAGTTTCCTTTTTGACAAAAGGTTTCAGCCAAAGGGAAACCCTCAGCTGGACTAAGAATTTAATCAGAGAATAAATTTTACAGTGATTGACATAACACTTTCCTAAAAGAAGAAATCATCCAGGGTGGAGGCAAATCCTAATAGATGGCTGTTACTGTTCTTTTCTGGGTTTGGATAAGAAAACTTGACTAAGAAGACATAAAAATTAAGCAGTAAGTGAGATTACATTTTAAATGCCATAAGTTCTCCACCTTAGTTGCTCCTAAATAATTTGAAATATTATCTATGGAATGATAAAAGTTAGGAATCTTACAAATATTTTGGAAGACAGGATTAGAATGAAAATTATTCGGGGAAAAAAAAAAAGAATGGCTCTTCTGAATTGCAGTGGAGGAAATTGGGATACCTTGCACATGCAAATGGACATGTTCAGGTGCAAAGAAAATTCTGGTTTTATTGTTCTATGAAGATCTCTTCAGAGAACCTCCAGCTGGACATGTCTATTGGTTTCAGTGCATGAAGGAAGAGATAAAGTGCAAGAGGTTTTCTGATAACACGACTGTTGAAAGGGTAAAGGTCCAGTGATCACTCAAGCTGTTGGACTGAGTGCAGAGGAGGCCCCCAAGGTGAGCAGAATGACAGAGCAGCTCTCATATGGAGCCAGGCCAAGGCAACAGGGATTGTCCAGCCTGTAGGTGAGATTGCTCCAGAGTGACCTTAGAAGTCCTCCCAGTGCCTAAAAGGGCTCCAAGAGAGCTGGAGAGGGAGTTGGGACAAGGAATGGAGAGAGAGAACATAGGGGAATGGCTTCAAGCTTAGAGAGGATTGATTTAGGAAAGGTATTAGGAAGGAATTGTTCCCAGTGATGGTGGTGGCACAGGGTGCACAGAGCAGCTGTGGCAGCCCCTGGATCCCTGGAAGTGTCCAGGGCCATGTTGGATGGGACTTTGAGCAACCTGGGATAGTAGAAGATGTTCCTGCCCATGGTAGGGGGTGGAACAAAAGAATTTTCCGAATCTCTTCCAACACAAACCATTCTGTTACTCTATAAAACCATAATTTAAGAGAGTTCATGATCAGCATATGATTCCTGAGTCTACTCATGTATAAATATCAAATGGGATGTAAATATAGGAACATATTAAAAAAAAAAACCTGGAAAAGGAAATCTCTCAGTATGACCAAGGGAAAAGAGAAAAAATGCAGTAAAAGAGTATTTAGAAAAAAATGAATAAACAGCAAGTTGTTTGAATAAAATAAAGAATTAAGAATTCCAGATGTTTAAAAAAACTATGTGAATAATAAATTTCTATGACAGGAAATACAGAGACAAACCAAACTGATTGGACAGGAACGACCACAAAAGGAATACAATCAACTACTGAGAGGAAAACATCTCCTGAAACTCCTGGAAATGAGAAAACAACCACAACAAATATGATATCCAGGACAGGAGAAAGGACAAGCAGAAGAGATGGTGAAAATACGGTTTCAGGAACATCCAGGAAAATGGAAACCTCAAACAAGACTGAAAAGACAACATTGCCTCCTGAGTCTACGGCTGCAGACTCTTCCACAAGAGCTGACACGTCTCGATCGCAGACAACATCCACAGACCTCTCAACAGCAGAACAAACCTCCAACGCAAAGACTTCTGCCACCACAACCATGCAATCCAGCCTGTCTGAGAGTTCCCTGAGTCAGCAGGTCACCACTGCAGCACCAGAGGCAACAACAGCGACCACCACGGTCCTTGCCCAAACGTCGACCTCTGCTCCTGGGACAAGTGCAACTTCTGTGACCACTTCTGCTCTTCCACTGAGCTCTACTCTTGAGACAAGTAGCCCATCTGTCACCACTGCTCCACCCACCAGCAGCACCGTAGCTGAAACTGCCTCCTCAGCTCCTGATCTGGGCACATCCACCGTTGGCTCAACCACTGCGTCCAGGACCACAAGGCCGGAAGGCAGCACGTCGACTGTACACACCACAGCTGAACCGCAGTCGACGGCTTCCGCGTCCTCAGATCATCCAGAGACCTCTCCACTTGCGACAACCTCCAGAATGCTGTCGACCACAGCAGAAATCTCCAGCCTCATGGCTACAGCCACCACTCCATTCCAATCCAGCCAGGCTGGAACAGATTCTCTTTCCCAGGTCACCACTGCAGCAACAGAGTTCACATCTGTGACCACCAGGGTCCTCGCTGAAACGTCGAACTCGGCTCCTGGGTCAAGCGCAACTTCTGCCATCCCTTCTTCTGCTCCTCTGAGCTCTACTCTAGAGACAACTGCCCCATCTCTCACCACAGCTACACCCACCAGCAGCAGTACCGTTCCTGAGTCAACCTCCTCAGCTGCACGTCAGGGCACATCCACAGTTGGGTCCAGCAGTGTATCCACCACCACAAGGCCAGGAGGCACCACCACGGCTGCGCAGTCCACAACCCAGCCTGAGTCTATGGCGTCAGGCTCTTCAGCTCGGCCGGCGACGACTTCACCTGTGAAAACCTCCACAATCCTGTCGACCACAGCAGAAATCTCCAGCCTCATGGATTCAGTCACCACTCCAGCGCAATCCAGCCTGGCTGAGACAATCACTAGTGACCAGGTCACTACAGAAGGGACAGGAACGACGGTGACCTCTGTGGAGCGTGAACAAACATCCTCGGCTGCTCCTGGGACAAGCACAACTTCTGCCACCGCCTCTTCCCTTCCAACAAGCTCAGCTCCAGAGACCACTTCACCAGCTCTCACCAGCACTACAAGCACCACCACGCCGTTGGAGACAAGCTCTACCGCTGCTTCTACTTCAACTTTAAACTCTGAGCCCAGTGCTGTGCCTACCGCCTTGAGAACAGGATTCTCCACCTCGAGTGCACAGGCAACATCGTCTACGGCTGCAGCCTCTTCCACTGGGGCCGACACGCCATTGGAGACAACCTCCCCGGTCCCCTCGACAGCAGAAGGAACCTCCAAAGCAAAGTCTTCCACCATCACAACCATGCAATCCAGGCTGTCTGAGAGTTCCCCGAGTCAGCAGGTCACCACTGCAGCACCAGAGGCAACAACAGCGACCACCACGGTCCTTGCCCCAACGTCGACGTCTGCTCCTGGGACAAGTGCAACTTCTGTGACCACTTCTGCTCTTCCACTGAGCTCTACTCTTGAGACAAGTAGCCCATCTGTCACCACTGCTCCACCCACCAGCAGCACCGTAGCTGAAACTGCCTCCTCAGCTCCTGATCTGGGCACATCCACCGTTGGCTCAACCACTGCGTCCAGGACCACAAGGCCGGAAGGCAGCACGTCGACTGTACACACCACAGCTGAACCGCAGTCGACGGCTTCCGCGTCCTCAGATCATCCAGAGACCTCTCCACTTGCGACAACCTCCAGAATGCTGTCGACCACAGCAGAAATCTCCAGCCTCATGGCTACAGCCACCACTCCATTCCAATCCAGCCAGGCTGGAACAGATTCTCTTTCCCAGGTCACCACTGCAGCAACAGAGTTCACATCTGTGACCACCAGGGTCCTCGCTGAAACGTCGACCTCGGCTCCTGGGTCAAGCGCAACTTCTGCCATCCCTTCTTCTGCTCCTCTGAGCTCTACTCTGGAGACAACTGCCCCATCTCTCACCACAGCTACACCCACCAGCAGCAGTACCGTTCCTGAGTCAACCTCCTCAGCTGCACGTCTGGGCACATCCACAGTTGGGTCCAGCAGTGTATCCACCACCACAAGGCCAGGAGGCACCACCACGGCTGCGCAGTCCACAACCCAGCCTGAGTCTATGGCGTCAGGCTCTTCAGCTCGGCCGGCGACGACTTCACCTGTGAAAACCTCCACAATCCTGTCGACCACAGCAGAAATCTCCAGCCTCATGGATTCAGTCACCACTCCAGCGCAATCCAGCCTGGCTGAGACAATCACTAGTGACCAGGTCACTACAGAAGGGACAGGAACGACGGTGACCTCTGTGGAGCGTGAACAAACATCCTCGGCTGCTCCTGGGACAAGCACAACTTCTGCTACCGCCTCTTCTCTTCCAACAAGCTCAGCTGCAGAGACCACTTCACCAGCTCTCACCAGCACTACAAGCACCACCACGCCGTTGGAGACAAGCTCTACCGCTGCTTCTACTTCAACTTTAAACTCTGAGCCCAGTGCTGTGCCTACCGCCTTGAGAACAGAATTCTCCACCTCGAGTGCACAGGCAACATCGTCTACGGCTGCAGCCTCTTCCACTGGGGCCGACACGTCGCCATTGGAGACAACCTCCCCGGTCCCCTCGACAGCAGAAGGAACCTCCAAAGCAAAGTCTTCCACCATCACAACCATGCAATCCAGGCTGTCTGAGAGTTCCCCGAGTCAGCAGGTCACCACTGCAGCACCAGAGGCAACAACAGCGACCACCACGGTCCTTGCCCCAACGTCGACCTCTGCTCCTGGGACAAGTGCAACTTCTGTGACCACTTCTGCTCTTCCAGCGAGCTCTACTCTTGAGACAAGTAGCCCATCTGTCACCACTGCTCCACCCACCAGCAGCACCGTAGCTGAAACTGCCTCCTCAGCTCCTGATCTGGGCACATCCACCGTTGGCTCAACCACTGCGTCCAGGACCACAAGGCCGGAAGGCAGCACGTCGACTGTACACACCACAGCTGAACCGCAGTCGACGGCTTCCGCGTCCTCAGATCATCCAGAGACCTCTCCACTTGCGACAACCTCCAGAATGCTGTCGACCACAGCAGAAATCTCCAGCCTCATGGCTACAGCCACCACTCCATTCCAATCCAGCCAGGCTGGAACAGATTCTCTTTCCCAGGTCACCACTGCAGCAACAGAGTTCACATCTGTGACCACCAGGGTCCTCGCTGAAACGTCGACCTCGGCTCCTGGGTCAAGCGCAACTTCTGCCATCCCTTCTTCTGCTCCTCTGAGCTCTACTCTGGAGACAACTGCCCCATCTCTCACCACAGCTACACCCACCAGCAGCAGTACCGTTCCTGAGTCAACCTCCTCAGCTGCACGTCAGGGCACATCCACAGTTGGGTCCAGCAGTGTATCCACCACCACAAGGCCAGGAGGCACCACCACGGCTGCGCAGTCCACAACCCAGCCTGAGTCTATGGCGTCAGGCTCTTCAGCTCGGCCGGCGACGACTTCACCTGTGAAAACCTCCACAATCCTGTCGACCACAGCAGAAATCTCCAGCCTCATGGATTCAGTCACCACTCCAGCGCAATCCAGCCTGGCTGAGACAATCACTAGTGACCAGGTCACTACAGAAGGGACAGGAACGACGGTGACCTCTGTGGAGCGTGAACAAACATCCTCGGCTGCTCCTGGGACAAGCACAACTTCTGCTACCGCCTCTTCTCTTCCAACAAGCTCAGCTGCAGAGACCACTTCACCAGCTCTCACCAGCACTACAAGCACCAC
The DNA here is from genome assembly GCF_012460135.2 of Molothrus ater. Lineage (NCBI taxonomy): Eukaryota > Metazoa > Chordata > Aves > Passeriformes > Icteridae > Molothrus > Molothrus ater. The sequence goes on from NC_050503.2 coordinate 2,045,604, forward strand.
CACGCCGTTGGAGACAAGCTCTACCGCTGCTGCTACTTCAACTTTAAACTCAGAGCCCAGTGCTGTGCCTACCGCCTTGAGAACAGGATTCTCCACCTCGAGTGCACAGGCAACATCGTCTACGGCTGCAGCCTCTTCCACTGGGGCCGACACGTCGCCATTGGAGACAACCTCCCCGGTCCCCTCGACAGCAGAAGGAACCTCCAAAGCAAAGTCTTCCACCATCACAACCATGCAATCCAGGCTGTCTGAGAGTTCCCCGAGTCAGCAGGTCACCACTGCAGCACCAGAGGCAACAACAGCGACCACCACGGTCCTTGCCCCAACGTCGACGTCTGCTCCTGGGACAAGTGCAACTTCTGTGACCACTTCTGCTCTTCCAGCGAGCTCTACTCTTGAGACAAGTAGCCCATCTGTCACCACTGCTCCACCCACCAGCAGCACCGTAGCTGAAACTGCCTCCTCAGCTCCTGATCTGGGCACATCCACCGTTGGCTCAACCACTGCGTCCAGGACCACAAGGCCGGAAGGCAGCACGTCGACTGTACACACCACAGCTGAACCGCAGTCGACGGCTTCCGCGTCCTCAGATCATCCAGAGACCTCTCCACTTGCGACAACCTCCAGAATGCTGTCGACCACAGCAGAAATCTCCAGCCTCATGGCTACAGCCACCACTCCATTCCAATCCAGCCAGGCTGGAACAGATTCTCTTTCCCAGGTCACCACTGCAGCAACAGAGTTCACATCTGTGACCACCAGGGTCCTCGCTGAAACGTCGACCTCGGCTCCTGGGTCAAGCGCAACTTCTGCCATCCCTTCTTCTGCTCCTCTGAGCTCTACTCTGGAGACAACTGCCCCATCTCTCACCACAGCTACACCCACCAGCAGCAGTACCGTTCCTGAGTCAACCTCCTCAGCTGCACGTCTGGGCACATCCACAGTTGGGTCCAGCAGTGTATCCACCACCACAAGGCCAGGAGGCACCACCACGGCTGCGCAGTCCACAACCCAGCCTGAGTCTATGGCGTCAGGCTCTTCAGCTCGGCCGGAGACGACTTCACCTGTGAAAACCTCCACAATCCTGTCGACCACAGCAGAAATCTCCAGCCTCATGGATTCAGTCACCACTCCAGCGCAATCCAGCCTGGCTGAGACAATCACTAGTGACCAGGTCACTACAGAAGGGACAGGAACGACGGTGACCTCTGTGGAGCGTGAACAAACATCCTCGGCTGCTCCTGGGACAAGCACAACTTCTGCTACCGCCTCTTCTCTTCCAACAAGCTCAGCTGCAGAGACCACTTCACCAGCTCTCACCAGCACTACAAGCACCACCACGCCGTTGGAGACAAGCTCTACCGCTGCTTCTACTTCAACTTTAAACTCAGAGCCCAGTGCTGTGCCTACCGCCTTGAGAACAGAATTCTCCACCTCGAGTGCACAGGCAACATCGTCTACGGCTGCAGCCTCTTCCACTGGGGCCGACACGTCGCCATTGGAGACAACCTCCCCGGTCCCCTCGACAGCAGAAGGAACCTCCAAAGCAAAGTCTTCCACCATCACAACCATGCAATCCAGGCTGTCTGAGAGTTCCCCGAGTCAGCAGGTCACCACTGCAGCACCAGAGGCAACAACAGCGACCACCACGGTCCTTGCCCCAACGTCGACCTCTGCTCCTGGGACAAGTGCAACTTCTGTGACCACTTCTGCTCTTCCAGCGAGCTCTACTCTTGAGACAAGTAGCCCATCTGTCACCACTGCTCCACCCACCAGCAGCACCGTAGCTGAAACTGCCTCCTCAGCTCCTGATCTGGGCACATCCACCGTTGGCTCAACCACTGCGTCCAGGACCACAAGGCCGGAAGGCAGCACGTCGACTGTACACACCACAGCTGAACCGCAGTCGACGGCTTCCGCGTCCTCAGATCATCCAGAGACCTCTCCACTTGCGACAACCTCCAGAATGCTGTCGACCACAGCAGAAATCTCCAGCCTCATGGCTACAGCCACCACTCCATTCCAATCCAGCCAGGCTGGAACAGATTCTCTTTCCCAGGTCACCACTGCAGCAACAGAGTTCACATCTGTGACCACCAGGGTCCTCGCTGAAACGTCGACCTCGGCTCCTGGGTCAAGCGCAACTTCTGCCATCCCTTCTTCTGCTCCTCTGAGCTCTACTCTGGAGACAACTGCCCCATCTCTCACCACAGCTACACCCACCAGCAGCAGTACCGTTCCTGAGTCAACCTCCTCAGCTGCACGTCAGGGCACATCCACAGTTGGGTCCAGCAGTGTATCCACCACCACAAGGCCAGGAGGCACCACCACGGCTGCGCAGTCCACAACCCAGCCTGAGTCTATGGCGTCAGGCTCTTCAGCTCGGCCGGCGACGACTTCACCTGTGAAAACCTCCACAATCCTGTCGACCACAGCAGAAATCTCCAGCCTCATGGATTCAGTCACCACTCCAGCGCAATCCAGCCTGGCTGAGACAATCACTAGTGACCAGGTCACTACAGAAGGGACAGGAACGACGGTGACCTCTGTGGAGCGTGAACAAACATCCTCGGCTGCTCCTGGGACAAGCACAACTTCTGCTACCGCCTCTTCTCTTCCAACAAGCTCAGCTGCAGAGACCACTTCACCAGCTCTCACCAGCACTACAAGCACCACCACGCCGTTGGAGACAAGCTCTACCGCTGCTTCTACTTCAACTTTAAACTCTGAGCCCAGTGCTGTGCCTACCGCCTTGAGAACAGAATTCTCCACCTCGAGTGCACAGGCAACATCGTCTACGGCTGCAGCCTCTTCCACTGGGGCCGACACGTCGCCATTGGAGACAACCTCCCCGGTCCCCTCGACAGCAGAAGGAACCTCCAAAGCAAAGTCTTCCACCATCACAACCATGCAATCCAGGCTGTCTGAGAGTTCCCCGAGTCAGCAGGTCACCACTGCAGCACCAGAGGCAACAACAGCGACCACCACGGTCCTTGCCCCAACGTCGACCTCTGCTCCTGGGACAAGTGCAACTTCTGTGACCACTTCTGCTCTTCCAGCGAGCTCTACTCTTGAGACAAGTAGCCCATCTGTCACCACTGCGCCACCCACCAGCAGCACCGTAGCTGAAACTGCCTCCTCAGCTCCTGATCTGGGCACATCCACCGTTGGCTCAACCACTGCGTCCAGGACCACAAGGCCGGAAGGCAGCACGTCGACTGTACACACCACAGCTGAACCGCAGTCGACGGCTTCCGCGTCCTCAGATCATCCAGAGACCTCTCCACTTGCGACAACCTCCAGAATGCTGTCGACCACAGCAGAAATCTCCAGCCTCATGGCTACAGCCACCACTCCATTCCAATCCAGCCAGGCTGGAACAGATTCTCTTTCCCAGGTCACCACTGCAGCAACAGAGTTCACATCTGTGACCACCAGGGTCCTCGCTGAAACGTCGACCTCGGCTCCTGGGTCAAGCGCAACTTCTGCCATCCCTTCTTCTGCTCCTCTGAGCTCTACTCTGGAGACAACTGCCCCATCTCTCACCACAGCTACACCCACCAGCAGCAGTACCGTTCCTGAGTCAACCTCCTCAGCTGCACGTCTGGGCACATCCACAGTTGGGTCCAGCAGTGTATCCACCACCACAAGGCCAGGAGGCACCACCACGGCTGCGCAGTCCACAACCCAGCCTGAGTCTATGGCGTCAGGCTCTTCAGCTCGGCCGGCGACGACTTCACCTGTGAAAACCTCCACAATCCTGTCGACCACAGCAGAAATCTCCAGCCTCATGGATTCAGTCACCACTCCAGCGCAATCCAGCCTGGCTGAGACAATCACTAGTGACCAGGTCACTACAGAAGGGACAGGAACGACGGTGACCTCTGTGGAGCGTGAACAAACATCCTCGGCTGCTCCTGGGACAAGCACAACTTCTGCCACCGCCTCTTCCCTTCCAACAAGCTCAGCTCCAGAGACCACTTCACCAGCTCTCACCAGCACTACAAGCACCACCACGCCGTTGGAGACAAGCTCTACCGCTGCTGCTACTTCAACTTTAAACTCAGAGCCCAGTGCTGTGCCTACCGCCTTGAGAACAGAATTCTCCACCTCGAGTGCACAGGCAACATCGTCTACGGCTGCAGCCTCTTCCACTGGGGCCGACACGTCGCCATTGGAGACAACCTCCCCGGTCCCCTCGACAGCAGAAGGAACCTCCAAAGCAAAGTCTTCCACCATCACAACCATGCAATCCAGGCTGTCTGAGAGTTCCCCGAGTCAGCAGGTCACCACTGCAGCACCAGAGGCAACAACAGCGACCACCACGGTCCTTGCCCCAACGTCGACGTCTGCTCCTGGGACAAGTGCAACTTCTGTGACCACTTCTGCTCTTCCAGCGAGCTCTACTCTTGAGACAAGTAGCCCATCTGTCACCACTGCTCCACCCACCAGCAGCACCGTAGCTGAAACTGCCTCCTCAGCTCCTGATCTGGGCACATCCACCGTTGGCTCAACCACTGCGTCCAGGACCACAAGGCCGGAAGGCAGCACGTCGACTGTACACACCACAGCTGAACCGCAGTCGACGGCTTCCGCGTCCTCAGATCATCCAGAGACCTCTCCACTTGCGACAACCTCCAGAATGCTGTCGACCACAGCAGAAATCTCCAGCCTCATGGCTACAGCCACCACTCCATTCCAATCCAGCCAGGCTGGAACAGATTCTCTTTCCCAGGTCACCACTGCAGCAACAGAGTTCACATCTGTGACCACCAGGGTCCTCGCTGAAACGTCGACCTCGGCTCCTGGGTCAAGCGCAACTTCTGCCATCCCTTCTTCTGCTCCTCTGAGCTCTACTCTGGAGACAACTGCCCCATCTCTCACCACAGCTACACCCACCAGCAGCAGTACCGTTCCTGAGTCAACCTCCTCAGCTGCACGTCTGGGCACATCCACAGTTGGGTCCAGCAGTATATCCACCACCACAAGGCCAGGAGGCACCACCACGGCTGCGCAGTCCACAACCCAGCCTGAGTCTATGGCGTCAGGCTCTTCAGCTCGGCCGGCGACGACTTCACCTGTGAAAACCTCCACAATCCTGTCGACCACAGCAGAAATCTCCAGCCTCATGGATTCAGTCACCACTCCAGCGCAATCCAGCCTGGCTGAGACAATCACTAGTGACCAGGTCACTACAGAAGGGACAGGAACGACGGTGACCTCTGTGGAGCGTGAACAAACATCCTCGGCTGCTCCTGGGACAAGCACAACTTCTGCTACCGCCTCTTCCCTTCCAACAAGCTCAGCTGCAGAGACCACTTCACCAGCTCTCACCACCACTACAAGTACCACCAGGCCATTGGAGACAACCTCAACCGCTGCTGCTACGTCAACTTTAACCACTGAGTCCAGCACTGTGGCCACCTCCTTGACAACAGAGTTCTCCACCTCGAGTGCACAGGCCACATCGCCTCCCGAGTCCACGGCTGCCGCCTCTTCCACTAGAGCTGAAACATCTGCATTGGAGACAACTTCCGCAGTCCTGTCAACCGTGAGACAAACCTCCAAAGCAAAGTCTTCCGCCATCACAACCATGCAATCCAGGCTGTCTGAGAGTTCCCCGAGTCAGCAGGTCACCTCTGCAGCACCAGAGGCAACAACAGCAACCACCACGGTCCTTGCCCAAACGTCGACGTCTGCTCCTGGGACAAGCCCAACTTCTGTGACCACTTCTGCTGTTCCACTGAGCTCTACCCCGGAGATCACTTCCCCAGCTTTCTCCACAACTACACCCACCAGCAGTAGTGTTCTTGAGAAAACCTCCACAGCTGCTGGTCTGGCCACATCAATCATTGAGTCCACAACTGTGTCCAGCACCATAAGTCCAGAAGCCACCACCTTCGTTGTGCAGTCCACTGCTGAGTCCACATCTTCAGTCTCTTCAGCTCAGACCGAGACCTCTCCACATGTGCCAACCTCCACAATCATGTCGACCATAGTAGAAAGCTCCAGCCTCAAGACTTCAGCCACCACTCCAATCCCATCCAGCCCTGCTGGAACGTCACCTGGTGGCCATGTAGTCATCCCAGTGACAAAGATAGGAGGTGCTACCACCACTGGCTTGGCACAAACGATGTCCTCTGCTCCTGGGACAAGCACAACTTCTGCCACCGCTTCTGCTCTTCCTCTGAGCTCTACTCTGGAAATCACATCTCCAGCTTTCACCACAACTTCACCCAGAAGCAGTAGTGCTCTTGAGACAACCTCCACAGCTGCTGGTCTGGCCACATCGCGTGTCCAGCCCACCGCAGCATCCACCAGCACAAGCCTGGTAGGCACCACTTCCGCTGTGCAGTCCTCATCTGAGTCTACGGCTTCAGTCTCTTCATCTCGGCTGGAAACGTCTCCACTTGTGACAACCTCCACAATCCTGTCAACGACAGCAGAAATCTCCAGCCTGAAGACTTCTGCCTCCTCTCCAGTCCAATCGAGCCACACTGTGACATCCACTCCTGAGCAGGTCACCTCTGAAGGGGCAGAAACAACGACGACCTCTGTGGCGCGTACACAAATGTCCTCTGGTGCCCCTGGGCCAAGCCCAACTTCTGCCACTGCTTCTTCTCTTCCAACGAGCTCTGCTCCAGAGACCACTTCACCAGCTCTCACCACCACTACAAGTACCACCAGGCCGTTGGAGACAACCTCAACCGCTGCTGCTACGTCAACTTTAACCACTGAGTCCAGCACTGTGGCCACCTCCTTGACAACAGAGTTCTCCACCTCGAGTGCACAGGCCACATCGCCTCCCGAGTCCACGGCTGCCGCCTCTTCCACTAGAGCTGAAACATCTGCATTGGAGACAACTTCCGCAGTCCTGTCAACCGTGGAACAAACCTCCAAAGCAAAGACTTCTGCCACCACAACCATGCAATCCAGCCTGTCTGAGAGTTCCCTGAGTCAGCAGGTCACCACTGCAGCACCAGAGGCAACGACGGCGCCCACCACGGTCCTTGCCCAAACGTCGACGTCTGCTCCTGGGACAAGCCCAACTTCTGTGACCACTTCTGCTGTTCCACTGAGCTCTACCCCGGAGATCACTTCCCCAGCTTTCTCCACAACTACACCCACCAGCAGTAGTGTTCTTGAGAAAACCTCCACAGCTGCTGGTCTGGCCACATCAATCATTGAGTCCACAACTGTGTCCAGCACCATAAGTCCAGAAGCCACCACCTTCGTTGTGCAGTCCACTGCTGAGTCCACATCTTCAGTCTCTTCAGCTCAGACCGAGACCTCTCCACATGTGCCAACCTCCACAATCATGTCGACCATAGTAGAAAGCTCCAGCCTCAAGACTTCAGCCACTACTCCAATCCCATCCAGCCCTGCTGGAACGTCACCTGGTGGCCATGTAGTCATCCCAGTGACAAAGATAGGAGGTGCTACCACCACTGGCTTGGCACAAACGATGTCCTCTGCTCCTGGGACAAGCACAACTTCTGCCACCGCTTCTGCTCTTCCTCTGAGCTCTACTCTGGAAATCACATCTCCAGCTTTCACCACAACTTCACCCAGAAGCAGTAGTGCTCTTGAGACAACCTCCACAGCTGCTGGTCTGGCCACATCACGTGTTCAGCCCACCGCAGCATCCACCAGCACAAGCCTGGTAGGCACCACTTCCGCTGTGCAGTCCTCATCTGAGTCTACGGCTTCAGTCTCTTCATCTCGGCTGGAAACATCTCCACTTGTGACAACCTCCACAATCCTGTCAACGACAGCAGGAATCTCCAGCCTGAAGACTTCTGCCTCCTCTCCAGTCCAATCGAGCCACACTGTGACATCCACTCCTGAGCAGGTCACCTCTGAAGGGGCAGAAACAACGACGACCTCTGTGGCGCGTACACAAATGTCCTCTGGTGCCCCTGGGCCAAGCCCAACTTCTGCCACTGCTTCTTCTCTTCCAACGAGCTCTGCTCCAGAGACCACTTCACCAGCTCTCACCACCACTACAAGTACCACCAGGCCGTTGGAGACAACCTCAACCGCTGCTGCTACGTCAACTTTAACCACTGAGTCCAGCACTGTGGCCACCTCCTTGACAACAGAGTTCTCCACCTCGAGTGCACAGGCCACATCGCCTCCCGAGTCCACGGCTGCCGCCTCTTCCACTAGAGCTGAAACATCTGCATTGGAGACAACTTCCGCAGTCCTGTCAACCGTGGAACAAACCTCCAAAGCAAAGACTTCTGCCACCACAACCATGCAATCCAGCCTGTCTGAGAGTTCCCTGAGTCAGCAGGTCACCACTGCAGCACCAGAGGCAACGACTGCGCCCACCACGGTCCTTGCCCAAACGTCGACGTCTGCTCCTGGGACAAGTGCAACTTCTGTTACCACTTCTGCTCTTCCAGCGAGCTCTACTCTTGAGACAAGTAGCCCATCTGTCACCACTGCTCCACCCACCAGCAGCACCGTAGCTGAAACTGCCTCCTCAGCTCCTGATCTGGGCACATCCACCGTTGGCTCAACCACTGCGTCCAGGACCACAAGGCCGGAAGGCAGCACGTCGACCGTACACACCACAGCTGTACCGCAGTCGACGGCTTCCGCGTCCTCAGATCATCCAGAGACCTCTCCACTTGCGACAACCTCCAGAATGCTGTCGACCACAGCAGAAATCTCCAGCCTCATGGCTACAGCCACCACTCCATTCCAATCCAGCCAGGCTGGAACAGATTCTCTTTCCCAGGTCACCACTGCAGCAACAGAGTTCACATCTGTGACCACCAGGGTCCTCGCTGAAACGTCAACCTCCGCTCCTGGGTCAAGCGCAACTTCTGCCATCCCTTCTTCTGCTCCTCTGAGCTCTACTCTGGAGACAACTGCCCCATCTCTCACCACAGCTACACCCACCAGCAGCAGTACCGTTCCTGAGTCAACCTCCTCAGCTGCACGTCAGGGCACATCCACAGTTGGGTCCAGCAGTGTATCCACCACCACAAGGCCAGGAGGCACCACCACGGCTGCGCAGTCCACAACCCAGCCTGAGTCTATGGCGTCAGGCTCTTCAGCTCGGCCGGCGACGACTTCGCCTGTGAAAACCTCCACAATCCTGTCGACCACAGCAGAAATCTCCAGCCTCATGGATTCAGTCACCACTCCAGCGCAATCCAGCCTGGCTGAGACAATCACTAGTGACCAGGTCACTATAGAAGGGACAGGAACGACGGTGACCTCTGTGGAGCGTGAACAAACATCCTCGGCTGCTCCTGGGACAAGCACAACTTCTGCTACCGCCTCTTCCCTTCCAACAAGCTCAGCTGCAGAGACCACTTCACCAGCTCTCACCAGCACTACAAGCACCACCACGCCGTTGGAGACAAGCTCTACGGCTGATGCTACTTCAACTTTAAACTCAGAGCCCAGTGCTGTGCCTACCGCCTTGAGAACAGAATTCTCCACCTCGAGTGCACAGGCAACATCGTCTACGGCTGCAGCCTCTTCCACTGGGGCCGACACATCGCCATTGGAGACAACCTCCCCGGTCCCCTCGACAGCAGAAGGAACCTCCAAAGCAAAGTCTTCCGCCATCACAACCATGCAATCCAGGCTGTCTGAGAGTTCCCCGAGTCAGCAGGTCACCTCTGCAGCACCAGAGGCAACAACAGCAACCACCACGGTCCTTGCCCAAACGTCGACGTCTGCTCCTGGGACAAGCCCAACTTCTGTGACCACTTCTGCTGTTCCACTGAGCTCTACCCCGGAGATCACTTCCCCAGCTTTCTCCACAACTACACCCACCAGCAGTAGTGTTCTTGAGAAAACCTCCACAGCTGCTGGTCTGGCCACATCAATCATTGAGTCCACAACTGTGTCCAGCACCATAAGTCCAGAAGCCACCACCTTCGTTGTGCAGTCCACATCTGAGTCCACATCTTCAGTCTCTTCAGCTCAGACCGAGACCTCTCCACATGTGCCAACCTCCACAATCATGTCGACCATAGTAGAAAGCTCCAGCCTCAAGACTTCAGCCACCACTCCAATCCCATCCAGCCCTGCTGGAACGTCACCTGGTGGCCATGTAGTCATCCCAGTGACAAAGATAGGAGGTGCTACCACCACTGGCTTGGCACAAACGATGTCCTCTGCTCCTGGGACAAGCACAACTTCTGCCACCGCTTCTGCTCTTCCTCTGAGCTCTACTCTGGAAATCACATCTCCAGCTTTCACCACAACTTCACCCAGAAGCAGTAGTGCTCTTGAGACAACCTCCACAGCTGCTGGTCTGGCCACATCGCGTGTCCAGCCCACCGCAGCATCCACCAGCACAAGGCTGGTAGGCACCACTTCCGCTGTGCAGTCCTCATCTGAGTCTACGGCTTCAGTCTCTTCATCTCGGCTGGAAACGTCTCCACTTGTGACAACCTCCACAATCCTGTCAACGACAGCAGAAATCTCCAGCCTGAAGACTTCTGCCTCCTCTCCAGTCCAATCGAGCCACACTGTGACATCCACTCCTGAGCAGGTCACCTCTGAAGGGGCAGAAACAACGACGACCTCTGTGGCGCGTACACAAATGTCCTCTGGTGCCCCTGGGCCAAGCCCAACTTCTGCCACTGCTTCTTCTCTTCCAACGAGCTCTGCTCCAGAGACCACTTCACCAGCTCTCACCACCACTACAAGTACCACCAGGCCGTTGGAGACAACCTCAACCGCTGCTGCTACGTCAACTTTAACCACTGAGTCCAGCACTGTGGCCACCTCCTTGACAACAGAGTTCTCCACCTCGAGTGCACAGGCCACATCGCCTCCCGAGTCCACGGCTGCCGCCTCTTCCACTAGAGCTGAAACATCTGCATTGGAGACAACTTCCGCAGTCCTGTCAACCGTGAGACAAACCTCCAAAGCAAAGACTTCTGCCACCACAACCATGCAATCCAGCCTGTCTGAGAGTTCCCTGAGTCAGCAGGTCACCACTGCAGCACCAGAGGCAACGACGGCGCCCACCACGGTCCTTGCCCAAACGTCGACGTCTGCTCCTGGGACAAGCCCAACTTCTGTGACCACTTCTGCTGTTCCACTGAGCTCTACCCCGGAGATCACTTCCCCAGCTTTCTCCACAACTACACCCACCAGCAGTAGTGTTCTTGAGAAAACCTCCACAGCTGCTGGTCTGGCCACATCAATCATTGAGTCCACAACTGTGTCCAGCACCATAAGTCCAGAAGCCACCACCTTCGTTGTGCAGTCCACTGCTGAGTCCACATCTTCAGTCTCTTCAGCTCAGACCGAGACCTCTCCACATGTGCCAACCTCCACAATCATGTCGACCATAGTAGAAAGCTCCAGCCTCAAGACTTCAGCCACTACTCCAATCCCATCCAGCCCTGCTGGAACGTCACCTGGTGGCCATGTAGTCATCCCAGTGACAAAGATAGGAGGTGCTACCACCACTGGCTTGGCACAAAGGATGTCCTCTGCTCCTGGGACAAGCACAACTTCTGCCACCGCTTCTGCTCTTCCTCTGAGCTCTACTCTGGAAATCACATCTCCAGCTTTCACCACAACTTCACCCAGAAGCAGTAGTGCTCTTGAGACAACCTCCACAGCTGCTGGTCTGGCCACATCACGTGTTCAGCCCACCGCAGCATCCACCAGCACAAGCCTGGTAGGCACCACTTCCGCTGTGCAGTCCTCATCTGAGTCTACGGCTTCAGTCTCTTCATCTCGGCTGGAAACATCTCCACTTGTGACAACCTCCACAATCCTGTCAACGACAGCAGGAATCTCCAGCCTGAAGACTTCTGCCTCCTCTCCAGTCCAATCCAGCCTGGCTGAGACAATCACTAGTGACCAGGTCACTATAGAAGGGACAGGAACGACGGTGACCTCTGTGGAGCGTGAACAAACATCCTCGGCTGCTCCTGGGACAAGCACAACTTCTGCTACCGCCTCTTCCCTTCCAACAAGCTCAGCTGCAGAGACCACTTCACCAGCTCTCACCAGCACTACAAGCACCACCACGCCGTTGGAGACAAGCTCTACGGCTGATGCTACTTCAACTTTAAACTCAGAGCCCAGTGCTGTGCCTACCGCCTTGAGAACAGAATTCTCCACCTCGAGTGCACAGGCAACATCGTCTACGGCTGCAGCCTCTTCCACTGGGGCCGACACATCGCCATTGGAGACAACCTCCCCGGTCCCCTCGACAGCAGAAGGAACCTCCAAAGCAAAGTCTTCCGCCATCACAACCATGCAATCCAGGCTGTCTGAGAGTTCCCCGAGTCAGCAGGTCACCTCTGCAGCACCAGAGGCAACAACAGCAACCACCACGGTCCTTGCCCAAACGTCGACGTCTGCTCCTGGGACAAGCCCAACTTCTGTGACCACTTCTGCTGTTCCACTGAGCTCTACCCCGGAGATCACTTCCCCAGCTTTCTCCACAACTACACCCACCAGCAGTAGTGTTCTTGAGAAAACCTCCACAGCTGCTGGTCTGGCCACATCAATCATTGAGTCCACAACTGTGTCCAGCACCATAAGTCCAGAAGCCACCACCTTCGTTGTGCAGTCCACATCTGAGTCCACATCTTCAGTCTCTTCAGCTCAGACCGAGACCTCTCCACATGTGCCAACCTCCACAATCATGTCGACCATAGTAGAAAGCTCCAGCCTCAAGACTTCAGCCACCACTCCAATCCCATCCAGCCCTGCTGGAACGTCACCTGGTGGCCATGTAGTCATCCCAGTGACAAAGATAGGAGGTGCTACCACCACTGGCTTGGCACAAAGGATGTCCTCTGCTCCTGGGACAAGCACAACTTCTGCCACCGCTTCTGCTCTTCCTCTGAGCTCTACTCTGGAAATCACATCTCCAGCTTTCACCACAACTTCACCCAGAAGCAGTAGTGCTCTTGAGACAACCTCCACAGCTGCTGGTCTGGCCACATCGCGTGTCCAGCCCACCGCAGCATCCACCAGCACAAGCCTGGTAGGCACCACTTCCGCTGTGCAGTCCTCATCTGAGTCTACGGCTTCAGTCTCTTCATCTCGGCTGGAAACGTCTCCACTTGTGACAACCTCCACAATCCTGTCAACGACAGCAGGAATCTCCAGCCTGAAGACTTCTGCCTCCTCTCCAGTCCAATCGAGCCACACTGTGACATCCACTCCTGAGCAGGTCACCTCTGAAGGGGCAGAAACAACGACGACCTCTGTGGCGCGTACACAAATGTCCTCTGGTGCCCCTGGGCCAAGCCCAACTTCTGCCACTGCTTCTTCTCTTCCAACGAGCTCTGCTCCAGAGACCACTTCACCAGCTCTCACCACCACTACAAGTACCACCAGGCCGTTGGAGACAACCTCAACCGCTGCTGCTACGTCAACTTTAACCACTGAGTCCAGCACTGTGGCCACCTCCTTGACAACAGAGTTCTCCACCTCGAGTGCACAGGCCACATCGCCTCCCGAGTCCACGGCTGCCGCCTCTTCCACTAGAGCTGAAACATCTGCATTGGAGACAACTTCCGCAGTCCTGTCAACCGTGGAACAAACCTCCAAAGCAAAGACTTCTGCCACCACAACCATGCAATCCAGCCTGTCTGAGAGTTCCCCGAGTCAGCAGGTCACCACTGCAGCACCAGAGGCAACGACTGCGCCCACCACGGTCCTTGCCCAAACGTCGACGTCTGCTCCTGGGACAAGCCCAACTTCTGTGACCACTTCTGCTGTTCCACTGAGCTCTACCCCGGAGATCACTTCCCCAGCTTTCTCCACAACTACACCCACCAGCAGTAGTGTTCTTGAGAAAACCTCCACAGCTGCTGGTCTGGCCACATCAATCATTGAGTCCACAACTGTGTCCAGCACCATAAGTCCAGAAGCCACCACCTTCGTTGTGCAGTCCACATCTGAGTCCACATCTTCAGTCTCTTCAGCTCAGACCAAGACCTCTCCACATGTGCCAACCTCCACAATCATGTCGACCATAGTAGAAAGCTCCAGCCTCAAGACTTCAGCCACCACTCCAGTCCCATCCAGCCCTGCTGGAACGTCACCTGGTGGCCATGTAGTCATCCCAGTGACAAAGATAGGAGGTGCTACCACCACTGGCTTGGCACAAAGGATGTCCTCTGCTCCTGGGACAAGCACAACTTCTGCCACCGCTTCTGCTCTTCCTCTGAGCTCTACTCTGGAAATCACATCTCCAGCTTTCACCACAACTTCACCCAGAAGCAGTAGTGCTCTTGAGACAACCTCCACAGCTGCTGGTCTGGCCACATCGCGTGTCCAGCCCACCGCAGCATCCACCAGCACAAGCTGGTAGGCACCACTTCCGCTGTGCAGTCCTCATCTGAGTCTATGGCTTCAGTCTCTTCATCTCGGCTGGAAACGTCTCCACTTGTGACAACCTCCACAATCCTGTCAACGACAGCAGGAATCTCCAGCCTGAAGACTTCTGCCTCCTCTCCAGTCCAATCGAGCCACACTGTGACATCCACTCCTGAGCAGGTCACCTCTGAAGGGGCAGAAACAACGACGACCTCTGTGGCGCGTACACAAATGTCCTCTGGTGCCCCTGGGCCAAGCCCAACTTCTGCCACTGCTTCTTCTCTTCCAACGAGCTCTGCTCCAGAGACCACTTCACCAGCTCTCACCACCACTACAAGTACCACCAGGCCGTTGGAGACAACCTCAACCGCTGCTGCTACGTCAACTTTAACCACTGAGTCCAGCACTGTGGCCACCTCCTTGACAACAGAGTTCTCCACCTCGAGTGCACAGGCCACATCGCCTCCCGAGTCCACGGCTGCCGCCTCTTCCACTAGAGCTGAAACATCTGCATTGGAGACAACTTCCGCAGTCCTGTCAACCGTGGAACAAACCTCCAAAGCAAAGACTTCTGCCACCACAACCATGCAATCCAGCCTGTCTGAGAGTTCCCTGAGTCAGCAGGTCACCACTGCAGCACCAGAGGCAACGATGGCGCCCACCACGGTCCTTGCCCAAACGTCGACGTCTGCTCCTGGGACAAGCCCAACTTCTGTGACCACTTCTGCTGTTCCACTGAGCTCTACCCCGGAGATCACTTCCCCAGCTTTCTCCACAACTACACCCACCAGCAGTAGTGTTCTTGAGAAAACCTCCACAGCTGCTGGTCTGGCCACATCAATCATTGAGTCCACAACTGTGTCCAGCACCATAAGTCCAGAAGCCACCACCTTCGTTGTGCAGTCCACATCTGAGTCCACATCTTCAGTCTCTTCAGCTCAGACCGAGACCTCTCCACATGTGCCAACCTCCACAATCATGTCGACCATAGTAGAAAGCTCCAGCCTCAAGACTTCAGCCACTACTCCAATCCCATCCAGCCCTGCTGGAACGTCACCTGGTGGCCATGTAGTCATCCCAGTGACAAAGATAGGAGGTGCTACCACCACTGGCTTGGCACAAACGATGTCCTCTGCTCCTGGGACAAGCACAATTTCTGCCACCGCTTCTGCTCTTCCTCTGAGCTCTACTCTGGAAATCACATCTCCAGCTTTCACCACAACTTCACCCAGAAGCAGTAGTGCTCTTGAGACAACCTCCACAGCTGCTGGTCTGGCCACATCGCGTGTCCAGCCCACCGCAGCATCCACCAGCACAAGGCTGGTAGGCACCACTTCCGCTGTGCAGTCCTCATCTGAGTCTACGGCTTCAGTCTCTTCATCTCGGCTGGAAACGTCTCCACTTGTGACAACCTCCACAATCCTGTCAACGACAGCAGAAATCTCCAGCCTGAAGACTTCTGCCTCCTCTCCAGTCCAATCGAGCCACACTGTGACATCCACTCCTGAGCAGGTCACCTCTGAAGGGGCAGAAACAACGACGACCTCTGTGGCGCGTACACAAATGTCCTCTGGTGCCCCTGGGCCAAGCCCAACTTCTGCCACTGCTTCTTCTCTTCCAACGAGCTCTGCTCCAGAGACCACTTCACCAGCTCTCACCACCACTACAAGTACCACCAGGCCGTTGGAGACAACCTCAACCGCTGCTGCTACGTCAACTTTAACCACTGAGTCCAGCACTGTGGCCACCTCCTTGACAACAGAGTTCTCCACCTCGAGTGCACAGGCCACATCGCCTCCCGAGTCCACGGCTGCCGCCTCTTCCACTAGAGCTGAAACATCTGCATTGGAGACAACTTCCGCAGTCCTGTCAACCGTGGAACAAACCTCCAAAGCAAAGACTTCTGCCACCACAACCATGCAATCCAGCCTGTCTGAGAGTTCCCTGAGTCAGCAGGTCACCACTGCAGCACCAGAGGCAACGACGGCGCCCACCACGGTCCTTGCCCAAACGTCGACGTCTGCTCCTGGGACAAGCCCAACTTCTGTGACCACTTCTGCTGTTCCACTGAGCTCTACCCCGGAGATCACTTCCCCAGCTTTCTCCACAACTACACCCACCAGCAGTAGTGTTCTTGAGAAAACCTCCACAGCTGCTGGTCTGGCCACATCAATCATTGAGTCCACAACTGTGTCCAGCACCATAAGTCCAGAAGCCACCACCTTCGTTGTGCAGTCCACATCTGAGTCCACATCTTCAGTCTCTTCAGCTCAGACCGAGACCTCTCCACATGTGCCAACCTCCACAATCATGTCGACCATAGTAGAAAGCTCCAGCCTCAAGACTTCAGCCACCACTCCAATCCCATCCAGCCCTGCTGGAACGTCACCTGGTGGCCATGTAGTCATCCCAGTGACAAAGATAGGAGGTGCTACCACCACTGGCTTGGCACAAACGATGTCCTCTGCTCCTGGGACAAGCACAACTTCTGCCACCGCTTCTGCTCTTCCTCTGAGCTCTACTCTGGAAATCACATCTCCAGCTTTCACCACAACTTCACCCAGAAGCAGTAGTGCTCTTGAGACAACCTCCACAGCTGCTGGTCTGGCCACATCGCGTGTTCAGCCCACCGCAGCATCCACCAGCACAAGGCTGGTAGGCACCACTTCCGCTGTGCAGTCCTCATCTGAGTCTACGGCTTCAGTCTCTTCATCTCGGCTGGAAACGTCTCCACTTGTGACAACCTCCACAATCCTGTCAACGACAGCAGAAATCTCCAGCCTGAAGACTTCTGCCTCCTCTCCAGTCCAATCGAGCCACACTGTGACATCCACTCCTGAGCAGGTCACCTCTGAAGGGGCAGAAACAACGACGACCTCTGTGGCGCGTACACAAATGTCCTCTGGTGCCCCTGGGCCAAGCCCAACTTCTGCCACTGCTTCTTCTCTTCCAACGAGCTCTGCTCCAGAGACCACTTCACCAGCTCTCACCACCACTACAAGTACCACCAGGCCGTTGGAGACAACCTCAACCTGCTGCTGCTACGTCAACTTTAACCACTGAGTCCAGCACTGTGGCCACCTCCTTGACAACAGAGTTCTCCACCTCGAGTGCACAGGCCACATCGCCTCCCGAGTCCACGGCTGCAGCCTCTTCCACTAGAGCTGAAACATCTGCATTGGAGACAACTTCCGCAGTCCTGTCAACCGTGGAACAAACCTCCAAAGCAAAGACTTCTGCCACCACAACCATGCAATCCAGCCTGTCTGAGAGTTCCCTGAGTCAGCAGGTCACCACTGCAGCACCAGAGGCAACGACGGCGCCCACCACGGTCCTTGCCCAAACGTCGACGTCTGCTCCTGGGACAAGCCCAACTTCTGTGACCACTTCTGCTGTTCCACTGAGCTCTACCCCGGAGATCACTTCCCCAGCTTTCTCCACAACTACACCCACCAGCAGTAGTGTTCTTGAGAAAACCTCCACAGCTGCTGGTCTGGCCACATCAATCATTGAGTCCACAACTGTGTCCAGCACCATAAGTCCAGAAGCCACCACCTTCGTTGTGCAGTCCACATCTGAGTCCACATCTTCAGTCTCTTCAGCTCAGACCGAGACCTCTCCACATGTGCCAACCTCCACAATCATGTCGACCATAGTAGAAAGCTCCAGCCTCAAGACTTCAGCCACTACTCCAATCCCATCCAGCCCTGCTGGAACGTCACCTGGTGGCCATGTAGTCATCCCAGTGACAAAGATAGGAGGTGCTACCACCACTGGCTTGGCACAAACGATGTCCTCTGCTCCTGGGACAAGCACAACTTCTGCCACCGCTTCTGCTCTTCCTCTGAGCTCTACTCTGGAAATCACATCTCCAGCTTTCACCACAACTTCACCCAGAAGCAGTAGTGCTCTTGAGACAACCTCCACAGCTGCTGGTCTGGCCACATCGCGTGTCAGCCCACCGCAGCATCCACCAGCACAAGGCTGGTAGGCACCACTTCCGCTGTGCAGTCCTCATCTGAGTCTACGGCTTCAGTCTCTTCATCTCGGCTGGAAACGTCTCCACTTGTGACAACCTCCACCATCCTGTCAACGACAGCAGAATCTCCAGCCTGAAGACTTCTGCCTCCTCTCCAGTCCAATCGAGCCACACTGTGACATCCACTCCTGAGCAGGTCACCTCTGAAGGGGCAGAAACAACGACGACCTCTGTGGCGCGTACACAAATGTCCTCTGGTGCCCCTGGGCCAAGCCCAACTTCTGCCACTGCTTCTTCTCTTCCAACGAGCTCTGCTCCAGAGACCACTTCACCCGCTCTCACCACCACTACAAGTACCACCAGGCCGTTGGAGTCAACCTCAACCTGCTGCTGCTACGTCAACTTTAACCACTGAGTCCAGCACTGTGGCCACCTCCTTGACAACAGAGTTCTCCACCTCGAGTGCACAGGCCACATCGCCTCCCGAGTCCACGGCTGCAGCCTCTTCCACTAGAGCTGAAACATCTGCATTGGAGACAACTTCCGCAGTCCTGTCAACCGTGGAACAAACCTCCAAAGCAAAGACTTCTGCCACCACAACCATGCAATCCAGCCTGTCTGAGAGTTCCCTGAGTCAGCAGGTCACCACTGCAGCACCAGAGGCAACGACGGCGCCCACCACGGTCCTTGCCCAAACGTCGACGTCTGCTCCTGGGACAAGCCCAACTTCTGTGACCACTTCTGCTGTTCCACTGAGCTCTACCCCGGAGATCACTTCCCCAGCTTTCTCCACAACTACACCCACCAGCAGTAGTGTTCTTGAGAAAACCTCCACAGCTGCTGGTCTGGCCACATCAATCATTGAGTCCACAACTGTGTCCAGCACCATAAGTCCAGAAGCCACCACCTTCGTTGTGCAGTCCACATCTGAGTCCACATCTTCAGTCTCTTCAGCTCAGACCGAGACCTCTCCACATGTGCCAACCTCCACAATCATGTCGACCATAGTAGAAAGCTCCAGCCTCAAGACTTCAGCCACTACTCCAATCCCATCCAGCCCTGCTGGAACGTCACCTGGTGGCCATGTAGTCATCCCAGAGACAAAGATAGGAGGTGCTACCACCACTGGCTTGGCACAAACGATGTCCTCTGCTCCTGGGACAAGCACAACTTCTGCCACCGCTTCTGCTCTTCCTCTGAGCTCTACTCTGGAAATCACATCTCCAGCTTTCACCACAACTTCACCCAGAAGCAGTAGTGCTCTTGAGACAACCTCCACAGCTGCTGGTCTGGCCACATCGCGTGTCCAGCCCACCGCAGCATCCACCAGCACAAGGCTGGTAGGCACCACTTCCGCTGTGCAGTCCTCATCTGAGTCTACGGCTTCAGTCTCTTCATCTCGGCTGGAAACGTCTCCACTTGTGACAACCTCCACAATCCTGTCAACGACAGCAGAAATCTCCAGCCTGAAGACTTCTGCCTCCTCTCCAGTCCAATCGAGCCACACTGTGACATCCACTCCTGAGCAGGTCACCTCTGAAGGGGCAGAAACAACGACGACCTCTGTGGCGCGTACACAAATGTCCTCTGGTGCCCCTGGGCCAAGCCCAACTTCTGCCACTGCTTCTTCTCTTCCAACGAGCTCTGCTCCAGAGACCACTTCACCAGCTCTCACCACCACTACAAGTACCACCAGGCCGTTGGAGACAACCTCAACCGCTGCTGCTACGTCAACTTTAACCACTGAGTCCAGCACTGTGGCCACCTCCTTGACAACAGAGTTCTCCACCTCGAGTGCACAGGCCACATCGCCTCCCGAGTCCACGGCTGCCGCCTCTTCCACTAGAGCTGAAACATCTGCATTGGAGACAACTTCCGCAGTCCTGTCAACCGTGGAACAAACCTCCAAAGCAAAGACTTCTGCCACCACAACCATGCAATCCAGCCTGTCTGAGAGTTCCCTGAGTCAGCAGGTCACCACTGCAGCACCAGAGGCAACGACGGCGCCCACCACGGTCCTTGCCCAAACGTCGACGTCTGCTCCTGGGACAAGCCCAACTTCTGTGACCACTTCTGCTGTTCCACTGAGCTCTACCCCGGAGATCACTTCCCCAGCTTTCTCCACAACTACACCCACCAGCAGTAGTGTTCTTGAGAAAACCTCCACAGCTGCTGGTCTGGCCACATCAATCATTGAGTCCACAACTGTGTCCAGCACCATAAGTCCAGAAGCCACCACCTTCGTTGTGCAGTCCACATCTGAGTCCACATCTTCAGTCTCTTCAGCTCAGACCGAGACCTCTCCACATGTGCCAACCTCCACAATCATGTCGACCATAGTAGAAAGCTCCAGCCTCAAGACTTCAGCCACTACTCCAATCCCATCCAGCCCTGCTGGAACGTCACCTGGTGGCCATGTAGTCATCCCAGTGACAAAGATAGGAGGTGCTACCACCACTGGCTTGGCACAAACGATGTCCTCTGCTCCTGGGACAAGCACAACTTCTGCCACCGCTTCTGCTCTTCCTCTGAGCTCTACTCTGGAAATCACATCTCCAGCTTTCACCACAACTTCACCCAGAAGCAGTAGTGCTCTTGAGACAACCTCCACAGCTGCTGGTCTGGCCACATCACGTGTCCAGCCCACCGCAGCATCCACCAGCACAAGGCTGGTAGGCACCACTTCCGCTGTGCAGTCCTCATCTGAGTCTACGGCTTCAGTCTCTTCATCTCGGCTGGAAACGTCTCCACTTGTGACAACCTCCACAATCCTGTCAACGACAGCAGAAATCTCCAGCCTGAAGACTTCTGCCTCCTCTCCAGTCCAATCGAGCCACACTGTGACATCCACTCCTGAGCAGGTCACCTCTGAAGGGGCAGAAACAACGACGACCTCTGTGGCGCGTACACAAATGTCCTCTGGTGCCCCTGGGCCAAGCCCAACTTCTGCCACTGCTTCTTCTCTTCCAACGAGCTCTGCTCCAGAGACCACTTCACCAGCTCTCACCACCACTACAAGTACCACCAGGCCGTTGGAGACAACCTCAACTGCTGCTGCTACGTCAACTTTAACCACTGAGTCCAGCACTGTGGCCACCTCCTTGACAACAGAGTTCTCCACCTCGAGTGCACAGGCCACATCGCCTCCCGAGTCCACGGCTGCAGCCTCTTCCACTAGAGCTGAAACATCTGCATTGGAGACAACTTCCGCAGTCCTGTCAACCGTGGAACAAACCTCCAAAGCAAAGACTTCTGCCACCACAACCATGCAATCCAGCCTGTCTGAGAGTTCCCTGAGTCAGCAGGTCACCACTGCAGCACCAGAGGCAACGACGGCGCCCACCACGGTCCTTGCCCAAACGTCGACGTCTGCTCCTGGGACAAGCCCAACTTCTGTGACCACTTCTGCTGTTCCACTGAGCTCTACCCCGGAGATCACTTCCCCGGCTTTCTCCACAACTACACCCACCAGCAGTAGTGTTCTTGAGAAAACCTCCACAGCTGCTGGTCTGGCCACATCAATCATTGAGTCCACAACTGTGTCCAGCACCATAAGTCCAGAAGCCACCACCTTCGTTGTGCAGTCCACATCTGAGTCCACATCTTCAGTCTCTTCAGCTCAGACCGAGACCTCTCCACATGTGCCAACCTCCACAATCATGTCGACCATAGTAGAAAGCTCCAGCCTCAAGACTTCAGCCACCACTCCAATCCCATCCAGCCCTGCTGGAACGTCACCTGGTGGCCATGTAGTCATCCCAGTGACAAAGATAGGAGGTGCTACCACCACTGGCTTGGCACAAACGATGTCCTCTGCTCCTGGGACAAGCACAACTTCTGCCACCACTTCTGCTCTTCCTCTGAGCTCTACTCTGGAAATCACATCTCCAGCTTTCTCCACAAGTACACCCACCAGCAGTAGTGTTCTTGAGACAACCTCCACAGCTGCTGGTCTGGCCACATCGCGTGTCCAGCCCACCGCAGCATCCACCAGCACAAGGCTGGTAGGCACCACTTCCGCTGTGCAGTCCTCATCTGAGTCTACGGCTTCAGTCTCTTCATCTCGGCTGGAAACGTCTCCACTTGTGACAACCTCCACAATCCTGTCAACGACAGCAGAAATCTCCAGCCTGAAGACTTCTGCCTCCTCTCCAGTCCAATCGAGCCACACTGTGACATCCACTCCTGAGCAGGTCACCTCTGAAGGGGCAGAAACAACGACGACCTCTGTGGCGCGTACACAAATGTCCTCTGGTGCCCCTGGGCCAAGCCCAACTTCTGCCACTGCTTCTTCTCTTCCAACGAGCTCTGCTCCAGAGACCACTTCACCCGCTCTCACCACCACTACAAGTACCACCAGGCCGTTGGAGTCAACCTCAACTGCTGCTGCTACGTCAACTTTAACCACTGAGTCCAGCACTGTGGCCACCTCCTTGACAACAGAGTTCTCCACCTCGAGTGCACAGGCCACATCGCCTCCCGAGTCCACGGCTGCAGCCTCTTCCACTAGAGCTGAAACATCTGCATTGGAGACAACTTCCGCAGTCCTGTCAACCGTGGAACAAACCTCCAAAGCAAAGACTTCTGCCACCACAACCATGCAATCCAGCCTGTCTGAGAGTTCCCTGAGTCAGCAGGTCACCACTGCAGCACCAGAGGCAACGACGGCGCCCACCACGGTCCTTGCCCAAACGTCGACGTCTGCTCCTGGGACAAGCCCAACTTCTGTGACCACTTCTGCTGTTCCACTGAGCTCTACCCCGGAGATCACTTCCCCAGCTTTCTCCACAACTACACCCACCAGCAGTAGTGTTCTTGAGAAAACCTCCACGGCTGCTGGTCTGGCCACATCAATCATTAAGTCCACAACTGTGTCCAGCACCATAAGTCCAGAAGCCACCACCTTCGTTGTGCAGTCCACATCTGAGTCCACATCTTCAGTCTCTTCAGCTCAGACCGAGACCTCTCCACATGTGCCAACCTCCACAATCATGTCGACCATAGTAGAAAGCTCCAGCCTCAAGACTTCAGCCACTACTCCAATCCCATCCAGCCCTGCTGGAACGTCACCTGGTGGCCATGTAGTCATCCCAGTGACAAAGATAGGAGGTGCTACCACCACTGGCTTGGCACAAACGATGTCCTCTGCTCCTGGGACAAGCACAACTTCTGCCACCGCTTCTGCTCTTCCTCTGAGCTCTACTCTGGAAATCACATCTCCAGCTTTCTCCACAAGTACACCCACCAGCAGTAGTGTTCTTGAGACAACCTCCACAGCTGCTGGTCTGGCCACATCGCGTGTCCAGCCCACCGCAGCATCCACCAGCACAAGGCTGGTAGGCACCACTTCCGCTGTGCAGTCCTCATCTGAGTCTACGGCTTCAGTCTCTTCATCTCGGCTGGAAACGTCTCCACTTGTGACAACCTCCACAATCCTGTCAACGACAGCAGAAATCTCCAGCCTGAAGACTTCTGCCTCCTCTCCAGTCCAATCGAGCCACACTGTGACATCCACTCCTGAGCAGGTCACCTCTGAAGGGGCAGAAACAACGACGACCTCTGTGGCGCGTACACAAATGTCCTCTGGTGCCCCTGGGCCAAGCCCAACTTCTGCCACTGCTTCTTCTCTTCCAACGAGCTCTGCTCCAGAGACCACTTCACCAGCTCTCACCACCACTACAAGTACCACCAGGCCGTTGGAGACAACCTCAACCGCTGCTGCTACGTCAACTTTAACCACTGAGTCCAGCACTGTGGCCACCTCCTTGACAACAGAGTTCTCCACCTCGAGTGCACAGGCCACATCGCCTCCCGAGTCCACGGCTGCCGCCTCTTCCACTAGAGCTGAAACATCTGCATTGGAGACAACTTCCGCAGTCCTGTCAACCGTGGAACAAACCTCCAAAGCAAAGACTTCTGCCACCACAACCATGCAATCCAGCCTGTCTGAGAGTTCCCTGAGTCAGCAGGTCACCACTGCAGCACCAGAGGCAACGACGGCGCCCACCACGGTCCTTGCCCAAACGTCGACGTCTGCTCCTGGGACAAGCCCAACTTCTGTGACCACTTCTGCTGTTCCACTGAGCTCTACCCCGGAGATCACTTCCCCAGCTTTCTCCACAACTACACCCACCAGCAGTAGTGTTCTTGAGAAAACCTCCACAGCTGCTGGTCTGGCCACATCAATCATTGAGTCCACAACTGTGTCCAGCACCATAAGTCCAGAAGCCACCACCTTCGTTGTGCAGTCCACATCTGAGTCCACATCTTCAGTCTCTTCAGCTCAGACCGAGACCTCTCCACATGTGCCAACCTCCACAATCATGTCGACCATAGTAGAAAGCTCCAGCCTCAAGACTTCAGCCACTACTCCAATCCCATCCAGCCCTGCTGGAACGTCACCTGGTGGCCATGTAGTCATCCCAGTGACAAAGATAGGAGGTGCTACCACCACTGGCTTGGCACAAACGATGTCCTCTGCTCCTGGGACAAGCACAACTTCTGCCACCGCTTCTGCTCTTCCTCTGAGCTCTACTCTGGAAATCACATCTCCAGCTTTCACCACAACTTCACCCAGAAGCAGTAGTGCTCTTGAGACAACCTCCACAGCTGCTGGTCTGGCCACATCGCGTGTTCAGCCCACCGCAGCATCCACCAGCACAAGGCTGGTAGGCACCACTTCCGCTGTGCAGTCCTCATCTGAGTCTACGGCTTCAGTCTCTTCATCTCGGCTGGAAACGTCTCCACTTGTGACAACCTCCACCATCCTGTCAACGACAGCAGAAATCTCCAGCCTGAAGACTTCTGCCTCCTCTCCAGTCCAATCGAGCCACACTGTGACATCCACTCCTGAGCAGGTCACCTCTGAAGGGGCAGAAACAACGACGACCTCTGTGGCGCGTACACAAATGTCCTCTGGTGCCCCTGGGCCAAGCCCAACTTCTGCCACTGCTTCTTCTCTTCCAACGAGCTCTGCTCCAGAGACCACTTCACCCGCTCTCACCACCACTACAAGTACCACCAGGCCGTTGGAGTCAACCTCAACTGCTGCTGCTACGTCAACTTTAACCACTGAGTCCAGCACTGTGGCCACCTCCTTGACAACAGAGTTCTCCACCTCGAGTGCACAGGCCACATCGCCTCCCGAGTCCACGGCTGCAGCCTCTTCCACTACAGCTGAAACATCTGCATTGGAGACAACTTCCGCAGTCCTGTCAACCGTGGAACAAACCTCCAAAGCAAAGACTTCTGCCACCACAACCATGCAATCCAGCCTGTCTGAGAGTTCCCTGAGTCAGCAGGTCACCACTGCAGCACCAGAGGCAACGACGGCGCCCACCACGGTCCTTGCCCAAACGTCGACGTCTGCTCCTGGGACAAGCCCAACTTCTGTGACCACTTCTGCTGTTCCACTGAGCTCTACCCCGGAGATCACTTCCCCAGCTTTCTCCACAACTACACCCACCAGCAGTAGTGTTCTTGAGAAAACCTCCACAGCTGCTGGTCTGGCCACATCAATCATTGAGTCCACAACTGTGTCCAGCACCATAAGTCCAGAAGCCACCACCTTCGTTGTGCAGTCCACATCTGAGTCCACATCTTCAGTCTCTTCAGCTCAGACCGAGACCTCTCCACATGTGCCAACCTCCACAATCATGTCGACCATAGTAGAAAGCTCCAGCCTCAAGACTTCAGCCACTACTCCAATCCCATCCAGCCCTGCTGGAACGTCACCTGGTGGCCATGTAGTCATCCCAGTGACAAAGATAGGAGGTGCTACCACCACTGGCTTGGCACAAACGATGTCCTCTGCTCCTGGGACAAGCACAACTTCTGCCACCGCTTCTGCTCTTCCTCTGAGCTCTACTCTGGAAATCACATCTCCAGCTTTCACCACAACTTCACCCAGAAGCAGTAGTGCTCTTGAGACAACCTCCACAGCTGCTGGTCTGGCCACATCGCGTGTCCAGCCCACCGCAGCATCCACCAGCACAAGGCTGGTAGGCACCACTTCCGCTGTGCAGTCCTCATCTGAGTCTACGGCTTCAGTCTCTTCATCTCGGCTGGAAACGTCTCCACTTGTGACAACCTCCACCATCCTGTCAACGACAGCAGAAATCTCCAGCCTGAAGACTTCTGCCTCCTCTCCAGTCCAATCGAGCCACACTGTGACATCCACTCCTGAGCAGGTCACCTCTGAAGGGGCAGAAACAACGACGACCTCTGTGGCGCGTACACAAATGTCCTCTGGTGCCCCTGGGCCAAGCCCAACTTCTGCCACTGCTTCTTCTCTTCCAACGAGCTCTGCTCCAGAGACCACTTCACCCGCTCTCACCACCACTACAAGTACCACCAGGCCGTTGGAGTCAACCTCAACTGCTGCTGCTACGTCAACTTTAACCACTGAGTCCAGCACTGTGGCCACCTCCTTGACAACAGAGTTCTCCACCTCGAGTGCACAGGCCACATCGCCTCCCGAGTCCACGGCTGCAGCCTCTTCCACTAGAGCTGAAACATCTGCATTGGAGACAACTTCCGCAGTCCTGTCAACCGTGGAACAAACCTCCAAAGCAAAGACTTCTGCCACCACAACCATGCAATCCAGCCTGTCTGAGAGTTCCCTGAGTCAGCAGGTCACCACTGCAGCACCAGAGGCAACGACGGCGCCCACCACGGTCCTTGCCCAAACGTCGACGTCTGCTCCTGGGACAAGCCCAACTTCTGTGACCACTTCTGCTGTTCCACTGAGCTCTACCCCGGAGATCACTTCCCCAGCTTTCTCCACAACTACACCCACCAGCAGTAGTGTTCTTGAGAAAACCTCCACAGCTGCTGGTCTGGCCACATCAATCATTGAGTCCACAACTGTGTCCAGCACCATAAGTCCAGAAGCCACCACCTTCGTTGTGCAGTCCACATCTGAGTCCACATCTTCAGTCTCTTCAGCTCAGACCGAGACCTCTCCACATGTGCCAACCTCCACAATCATGTCGACCATAGTAGAAAGCTCCAGCCTCAAGACTTCAGCCACTACTCCAATCCCATCCAGCCCTGCTGGAACGTCACCTGGTGGCCATGTAGTCATCCCAGAGACAAAGATAGGAGGTGCTACCACCACTGGCTTGGCACAAACGATGTCCTCTGCTCCTGGGACAAGCACAACTTCTGCCACCGCTTCTGCTCTTCCTCTGAGCTCTACTCTGGAAATCACATCTCCAGCTTTCACCACAACTTCACCCAGAAGCAGTAGTGCTCTTGAGACAACCTCCACAGCTGCTGGTCTGGCCACATCGCGTGTCCAGCCCACCGCAGCATCCACCAGCACAAGGCTGGTAGGCACCACTTCCGCTGTGCAGTCCTCATCTGAGTCTACGGCTTCAGTCTCTTCATCTCGGCTGGAAACGTCTCCACTTGTGACAACCTCCACAATCCTGTCAACGACAGCAGAAATCTCCAGCCTGAAGACTTCTGCCTCCTCTCCAGTCCAATCGAGCCACACTGTGACATCCACTCCTGAGCAGGTCACCTCTGAAGGGGCAGAAACAACGACGACCTCTGTGGCGCGTACACAAATGTCCTCTGGTGCCCCTGGGCCAAGCCCAACTTCTGCCACTGCTTCTTCTCTTCCAACGAGCTCTGCTCCAGAGACCACTTCACCAGCTCTCACCACCACTACAAGTACCACCAGGCCGTTGGAGACAACCTCAACCGCTGCTGCTACGTCAACTTTAACCACTGAGTCCAGCACTGTGGCCACCTCCTTGACAACAGAGTTCTCCACCTCGAGTGCACAGGCCACATCGCCTCCCGAGTCCACGGCTGCCGCCTCTTCCACTAGAGCTGAAACATCTGCATTGGAGACAACTTCCGCAGTCCTGTCAACCGTGGAACAAACCTCCAAAGCAAAGACTTCTGCCACCACAACCATGCAATCCAGCCTGTCTGAGAGTTCCCTGAGTCAGCAGGTCACCACTGCAGCACCAGAGGCAACGACGGCGCCCACCACGGTCCTTGCCCAAACGTCGACGTCTGCTCCTGGGACAAGCCCAACTTCTGTGACCACTTCTGCTGTTCCACTGAGCTCTACCCCGGAGATCACTTCCCCAGCTTTCTCCACAACTACACCCACCAGCAGTAGTGTTCTTGAGAAAACCTCCACAGCTGCTGGTCTGGCCACATCAATCATTGAGTCCACAACTGTGTCCAGCACCATAAGTCCAGAAGCCACCACCTTCGTTGTGCAGTCCACATCTGAGTCCACATCTTCAGTCTCTTCAGCTCAGACCGAGACCTCTCCACATGTGCCAACCTCCACAATCATGTCGACCATAGTAGAAAGCTCCAGCCTCAAGACTTCAGCCACTACTCCAATCCCATCCAGCCCTGCTGGAACGTCACCTGGTGGCCATGTAGTCATCCCAGTGACAAAGATAGGAGGTGCTACCACCACTGGCTTGGCACAAACGATGTCCTCTGCTCCTGGGACAAGCACAACTTCTGCCACCGCTTCTGCTCTTCCTCTGAGCTCTACTCTGGAAATCACATCTCCAGCTTTCACCACAACTTCACCCAGAAGCAGTAGTGCTCTTGAGACAACCTCCACAGCTGCTGGTCTGGCCACATCACGTGTCCAGCCCACCGCAGCATCCACCAGCACAAGGCTGGTAGGCACCACTTCCGCTGTGCAGTCCTCATCTGAGTCTACGGCTTCAGTCTCTTCATCTCGGCTGGAAACGTCTCCACTTGTGACAACCTCCACAATCCTGTCAACGACAGCAGAAATCTCCAGCCTGAAGACTTCTGCCTCCTCTCCAGTCCAATCGAGCCACACTGTGACATCCACTCCTGAGCAGGTCACCTCTGAAGGGGCAGAAACAACGACGACCTCTGTGGCGCGTACACAAATGTCCTCTGGTGCCCCTGGGCCAAGCCCAACTTCTGCCACTGCTTCTTCTCTTCCAACGAGCTCTGCTCCAGAGACCACTTCACCAGCTCTCACCACCACTACAAGTACCACCAGGCCGTTGGAGACAACCTCAACTGCTGCTGCTACGTCAACTTTAACCACTGAGTCCAGCACTGTGGCCACCTCCTTGACAACAGAGTTCTCCACCTCGAGTGCACAGGCCACATCGCCTCCCGAGTCCACGGCTGCAGCCTCTTCCACTAGAGCTGAAACATCTGCATTGGAGACAACTTCCGCAGTCCTGTCAACCGTGGAACAAACCTCCAAAGCAAAGACTTCTGCCACCACAACCATGCAATCCAGCCTGTCTGAGAGTTCCCTGAGTCAGCAGGTCACCACTGCAGCACCAGAGGCAACGACGGCGCCCACCACGGTCCTTGCCCAAACGTCGACGTCTGCTCCTGGGACAAGCCCAACTTCTGTGACCACTTCTGCTGTTCCACTGAGCTCTACCCCGGAGATCACTTCCCCGGCTTTCTCCACAACTACACCCACCAGCAGTAGTGTTCTTGAGAAAACCTCCACAGCTGCTGGTCTGGCCACATCAATCATTGAGTCCACAACTGTGTCCAGCACCATAAGTCCAGAAGCCACCACCTTCGTTGTGCAGTCCACATCTGAGTCCACATCTTCAGTCTCTTCAGCTCAGACCGAGACCTCTCCACATGTGCCAACCTCCACAATCATGTCGACCATAGTAGAAAGCTCCAGCCTCAAGACTTCAGCCACCACTCCAATCCCATCCAGCCCTGCTGGAACGTCACCTGGTGGCCATGTAGTCATCCCAGTGACAAAGATAGGAGGTGCTACCACCACTGGCTTGGCACAAACGATGTCCTCTGCTCCTGGGACAAGCACAACTTCTGCCACCACTTCTGCTCTTCCTCTGAGCTCTACTCTGGAAATCACATCTCCAGCTTTCTCCACAAGTACACCCACCAGCAGTAGTGTTCTTGAGACAACCTCCACAGCTGCTGGTCTGGCCACATCGCGTGTCCAGCCCACCGCAGCATCCACCAGCACAAGGCTGGTAGGCACCACTTCCGCTGTGCAGTCCTCATCTGAGTCTACGGCTTCAGTCTCTTCATCTCGGCTGGAAACGTCTCCACTTGTGACAACCTCCACAATCCTGTCAACGACAGCAGAAATCTCCAGCCTGAAGACTTCTGCCTCCTCTCCAGTCCAATCGAGCCACACTGTGACATCCACTCCTGAGCAGGTCACCTCTGAAGGGGCAGAAACAACGACGACCTCTGTGGCGCGTACACAAATGTCCTCTGGTGCCCCTGGGCCAAGCCCAACTTCTGCCACTGCTTCTTCTCTTCCAACGAGCTCTGCTCCAGAGACCACTTCACCCGCTCTCACCACCACTACAAGTACCACCAGGCCGTTGGAGTCAACCTCAACTGCTGCTGCTACGTCAACTTTAACCACTGAGTCCAGCACTGTGGCCACCTCCTTGACAACAGAGTTCTCCACCTCGAGTGCACAGGCCACATCGCCTCCCGAGTCCACGGCTGCAGCCTCTTCCACTAGAGCTGAAACATCTGCATTGGAGACAACTTCCGCAGTCCTGTCAACCGTGGAACAAACCTCCAAAGCAAAGACTTCTGCCACCACAACCATGCAATCCAGCCTGTCTGAGAGTTCCCTGAGTCAGCAGGTCACCACTGCAGCACCAGAGGCAACGACGGCGCCCACCACGGTCCTTGCCCAAACGTCGACGTCTGCTCCTGGGACAAGCCCAACTTCTGTGACCACTTCTGCTGTTCCACTGAGCTCTACCCCGGAGATCACTTCCCCAGCTTTCTCCACAACTACACCCACCAGCAGTAGTGTTCTTGAGAAAACCTCCACGGCTGCTGGTCTGGCCACATCAATCATTAAGTCCACAACTGTGTCCAGCACCATAAGTCCAGAAGCCACCACCTTCGTTGTGCAGTCCACATCTGAGTCCACATCTTCAGTCTCTTCAGCTCAGACCGAGACCTCTCCACATGTGCCAACCTCCACAATCATGTCGACCATAGTAGAAAGCTCCAGCCTCAAGACTTCAGCCACTACTCCAATCCCATCCAGCCCTGCTGGAACGTCACCTGGTGGCCATGTAGTCATCCCAGTGACAAAGATAGGAGGTGCTACCACCACTGGCTTGGCACAAACGATGTCCTCTGCTCCTGGGACAAGCACAACTTCTGCCACCGCTTCTGCTCTTCCTCTGAGCTCTACTCTGGAAATCACATCTCCAGCTTTCACCACAACTTCACCCAGAAGCAGTAGTGCTCTTGAGACAACCTCCACAGCTGCTGGTCTGGCCACATCACGTGTCCAGCCCACCGCAGCATCCACCAGCACAAGGCTGGTAGGCACCACTTCCGCTGTGCAGTCCTCATCTGAGTCTACGGCTTCAGTCTCTTCATCTCGGCTGGAAACGTCTCCACTTGTGACAACCTCCACAATCCTGTCAACGACAGCAGAAATCTCCAGCCTGAAGACTTCTGCCTCCTCTCCAGTCCAATCGAGCCACACTGTGACATCCACTCCTGAGCAGGTCACCTCTGAAGGGGCAGAAACAACGACGACCTCTGTGGCGCGTACACAAATGTCCTCTGGTGCCCCTGGGCCAAGCCCAACTTCTGCCACTGCTTCTTCTCTTCCAACGAGCTCTGCTCCAGAGACCACTTCACCAGCTCTCACCACCACTACAAGTACCACCAGGCCGTTGGAGACAACCTCAACCGCTGCTGCTACGTCAACTTTAACCACTGAGTCCAGCACTGTGGCCACCTCCTTGACAACAGAGTTCTCCACCTCGAGTGCACAGGCCACATCGCCTCCCGAGTCCACGGCTGCCGCCTCTTCCACTAGAGCTGAAACATCTGCATTGGAGACAACTTCCGCAGTCCTGTCAACCGTGGAACAAACCTCCAAAGCAAAGACTTCTGCCACCACAACCATGCAATCCAGCCTGTCTGAGAGTTCCCTGAGTCAGCAGGTCACCACTGCAGCACCAGAGGCAACGACGGCGCCCACCACGGTCCTTGCCCAAACGTCGACGTCTGCTCCTGGGACAAGCCCAACTTCTGTGACCACTTCTGCTGTTCCACTGAGCTCTACCCCGGAGATCACTTCCCCAGCTTTCTCCACAACTACACCCACCAGCAGTAGTGTTCTTGAGAAAACCTCCACAGCTGCTGGTCTGGCCACATCAATCATTGAGTCCACAACTGTGTCCAGCACCATAAGTCCAGAAGCCACCACCTTCGTTGTGCAGTCCACATCTGAGTCCACATCTTCAGTCTCTTCAGCTCAGACCGAGACCTCTCCACATGTGCCAACCTCCACAATCATGTCGACCATAGTAGAAAGCTCCAGCCTCAAGACTTCAGCCACTACTCCAATCCCATCCAGCCCTGCTGGAACGTCACCTGGTGGCCATGTAGTCATCCCAGTGACAAAGATAGGAGGTGCTACCACCACTGGCTTGGCACAAACGATGTCCTCTGCTCCTGGGACAAGCACAACTTCTGCCACCGCTTCTGCTCTTCCTCTGAGCTCTACTCTGGAAATCACATCTCCAGCTTTCACCACAACTTCACCCAGAAGCAGTAGTGCTCTTGAGACAACCTCCACAGCTGCTGGTCTGGCCACATCACGTGTCCAGCCCACCGCAGCATCCACCAGCACAAGGCTGGTAGGCACCACTTCCGCTGTGCAGTCCTCATCTGAGTCTACGGCTTCAGTCTCTTCATCTCGGCTGGAAACGTCTCCACTTGTGACAACCTCCACAATCCTGTCAACGACAGCAGAAATCTCCAGCCTGAAGACTTCTGCCTCCTCTCCAGTCCAATCGAGCCACACTGTGACATCCACTCCTGAGCAGGTCACCTCTGAAGGGGCAGAAACAACGACGACCTCTGTGGCGCGTACACAAATGTCCTCTGGTGCCCCTGGGCCAAGCCCAACTTCTGCCACTGCTTCTTCTCTTCCAACGAGCTCTGCTCCAGAGACCACTTCACCAGCTCTCACCACCACTACAAGTACCACCAGGCCGTTGGAGACAACCTCAACTGCTGCTGCTACGTCAACTTTAACCACTGAGTCCAGCACTGTGGCCACCTCCTTGACAACAGAGTTCTCCACCTCGAGTGCACAGGCCACATCGCCTCCCGAGTCCACGGCTGCAGCCTCTTCCACTAGAGCTGAAACATCTGCATTGGAGACAACTTCCGCAGTCCTGTCAACCGTGGAACAAACCTCCAAAGCAAAGACTTCTGCCACCACAACCATGCAATCCAGCCTGTCTGAGAGTTCCCTGAGTCAGCAGGTCACCACTGCAGCACCAGAGGCAACGACGGCGCCCACCACGGTCCTTGCCCAAACGTCGACGTCTGCTCCTGGGACAAGCCCAACTTCTGTGACCACTTCTGCTGTTCCACTGAGCTCTACCCCGGAGATCACTTCCCCGGCTTTCTCCACAACTACACCCACCAGCAGTAGTGTTCTTGAGAAAACCTCCACAGCTGCTGGTCTGGCCACATCAATCATTGAGTCCACAACTGTGTCCAGCACCATAAGTCCAGAAGCCACCACCTTCGTTGTGCAGTCCACATCTGAGTCCACATCTTCAGTCTCTTCAGCTCAGACCGAGACCTCTCCACATGTGCCAACCTCCACAATCATGTCGACCATAGTAGAAAGCTCCAGCCTCAAGACTTCAGCCACCACTCCAATCCCATCCAGCCCTGCTGGAACGTCACCTGGTGGCCATGTAGTCATCCCAGTGACAAAGATAGGAGGTGCTACCACCACTGGCTTGGCACAAACGATGTCCTCTGCTCCTGGGACAAGCACAACTTCTGCCACCACTTCTGCTCTTCCTCTGAGCTCTACTCTGGAAATCACATCTCCAGCTTTCTCCACAAGTACACCCACCAGCAGTAGTGTTCTTGAGACAACCTCCACAGCTGCTGGTCTGGCCACATCGCGTGTCCAGCCCACCGCAGCATCCACCAGCACAAGGCTGGTAGGCACCACTTCCGCTGTGCAGTCCTCATCTGAGTCTACGGCTTCAGTCTCTTCATCTCGGCTGGAAACGTCTCCACTTGTGACAACCTCCACAATCCTGTCAACGACAGCAGAAATCTCCAGCCTGAAGACTTCTGCCTCCTCTCCAGTCCAATCGAGCCACACTGTGACATCCACTCCTGAGCAGGTCACCTCTGAAGGGGCAGAAACAACGACGACCTCTGTGGCGCGTACACAAATGTCCTCTGGTGCCCCTGGGCCAAGCCCAACTTCTGCCACTGCTTCTTCTCTTCCAACGAGCTCTGCTCCAGAGACCACTTCACCCGCTCTCACCACCACTACAAGTACCACCAGGCCGTTGGAGTCAACCTCAACTGCTGCTGCTACGTCAACTTTAACCACTGAGTCCAGCACTGTGGCCACCTCCTTGACAACAGAGTTCTCCACCTCGAGTGCACAGGCCACATCGCCTCCCGAGTCCACGGCTGCAGCCTCTTCCACTAGAGCTGAAACATCTGCATTGGAGACAACTTCCGCAGTCCTGTCAACCGTGGAACAAACCTCCAAAGCAAAGACTTCTGCCACCACAACCATGCAATCCAGCCTGTCTGAGAGTTCCCTGAGTCAGCAGGTCACCACTGCAGCACCAGAGGCAACGACGGCGCCCACCACGGTCCTTGCCCAAACGTCGACGTCTGCTCCTGGGACAAGCCCAACTTCTGTGACCACTTCTGCTGTTCCACTGAGCTCTACCCCGGAGATCACTTCCCCAGCTTTCTCCACAACTACACCCACCAGCAGTAGTGTTCTTGAGAAAACCTCCACGGCTGCTGGTCTGGCCACATCAATCATTAAGTCCACAACTGTGTCCAGCACCATAAGTCCAGAAGCCACCACCTTCGTTGTGCAGTCCACATCTGAGTCCACATCTTCAGTCTCTTCAGCTCAGACCGAGACCTCTCCACATGTGCCAACCTCCACAATCATGTCGACCATAGTAGAAAGCTCCAGCCTCAAGACTTCAGCCACTACTCCAATCCCATCCAGCCCTGCTGGAACGTCACCTGGTGGCCATGTAGTCATCCCAGTGACAAAGATAGGAGGTGCTACCACCACTGGCTTGGCACAAACGATGTCCTCTGCTCCTGGGACAAGCACAACTTCTGCCACCGCTTCTGCTCTTCCTCTGAGCTCTACTCTGGAAATCACATCTCCAGCTTTCTCCACAAGTACACCCACCAGCAGTAGTGTTCTTGAGACAACCTCCACAGCTGCTGGTCTGGCCACATCGCGTGTCCAGCCCACCGCAGCATCCACCAGCACAAGGCTGGTAGGCACCACTTCCGCTGTGCAGTCCTCATCTGAGTCTACGGCTTCAGTCTCTTCATCTCGGCTGGAAACGTCTCCACTTGTGACAACCTCCACAATCCTGTCAACGACAGCAGAAATCTCCAGCCTGAAGACTTCTGCCTCCTCTCCAGTCCAATCGAGCCACACTGTGACATCCACTCCTGAGCAGGTCACCTCTGAAGGGGCAGAAACAACGACGACCTCTGTGGCGCGTACACAAATGTCCTCTGGTGCCCCTGGGCCAAGCCCAACTTCTGCCACTGCTTCTTCTCTTCCAACGAGCTCTGCTCCAGAGACCACTTCACCCGCTCTCACCACCACTACAAGTACCACCAGGCCGTTGGAGTCAACCTCAACTGCTGCTGCTACGTCAACTTTAACCACTGAGTCCAGCACTGTGGCCACCTCCTTGACAACAGAGTTCTCCACCTCGAGTGCACAGGCCACATCGCCTCCCGAGTCCACGGCTGCAGCCTCTTCCACTAGAGCTGAAACATCTGCATTGGAGACAACTTCCGCAGTCCTGTCAACCGTGGAACAAACCTCCAAAGCAAAGACTTCTGCCACCACAACCATGCAATCCAGCCTGTCTGAGAGTTCCCTGAGTCAGCAGGTCACCACTGCAGCACCAGAGGCAACGACGGCGCCCACCACGGTCCTTGCCCAAACGTCGACGTCTGCTCCTGGGACAAGCCCAACTTCTGTGACCACTTCTGCTGTTCCACTGAGCTCTACCCCGGAGATCACTTCCCCAGCTTTCTCCACAACTACACCCACCAGCAGTAGTGTTCTTGAGAAAACCTCCACGGCTGCTGGTCTGGCCACATCAATCATTAAGTCCACAACTGTGTCCAGCACCATAAGTCCAGAAGCCACCACCTTCGTTGTGCAGTCCACATCTGAGTCCACATCTTCAGTCTCTTCAGCTCAGACCGAGACCTCTCCACATGTGCCAACCTCCACAATCATGTCGACCATAGTAGAAAGCTCCAGCCTCAAGACTTCAGCCACTACTCCAATCCCATCCAGCCCTGCTGGAACGTCACCTGGTGGCCATGTAGTCATCCCAGTGACAAAGATAGGAGGTGCTACCACCACTGGCTTGGCACAAACGATGTCCTCTGCTCCTGGGACAAGCACAACTTCTGCCACCGCTTCTGCTCTTCCTCTGAGCTCTACTCTGGAAATCACATCTCCAGCTTTCACCACAACTTCACCCAGAAGCAGTAGTGCTCTTGAGACAACCTCCACAGCTGCTGGTCTGGCCACATCACGTGTCCAGCCCACCGCAGCATCCACCAGCACAAGGCTGGTAGGCACCACTTCCGCTGTGCAGTCCTCATCTGAGTCTACGGCTTCAGTCTCTTCATCTCGGCTGGAAACGTCTCCACTTGTGACAACCTCCACAATCCTGTCAACGACAGCAGAAATCTCCAGCCTGAAGACTTCTGCCTCCTCTCCAGTCCAATCGAGCCACACTGTGACATCCACTCCTGAGCAGGTCACCTCTGAAGGGGCAGAAACAACGACAACCTCTGTGGCGCGTACACAAATGTCCTCTGGTGCCCCTGGGCCAAGCCCAACTTCTGCCACTGCTTCTTCTCTTCCAACGAGCTCTGCTCCAGAGACCACTTCACCAGCTCTCACCACCACTACAAGTACCACCAGGCCGTTGGAGACAACCTCAACCGCTGCTGCTACGTCAACTTTAACCACTGAGTCCAGCACTGTGGCCACCTCCTTGACAACAGAGTTCTCCACCTCGAGTGCACAGGCCACATCGCCTCCCGAGTCCACGGCTGCAGCCTCTTCCACTAGAGCTGAAACATCTGCATTGGAGACAACTTCCGCAGTCCTGTCAACCGTGGAACAAACCTCCAAAGCAAAGACTTCTGCCACCACAACCATGCAATCCAGCCTGTCTGAGAGTTCCCTGAGTCAGCAGGTCACCACTGCAGCACCAGAGGCAACGACGGCGCCCACCACGGTCCTTGCCCAAACGTCGACGTCTGCTCCTGGGACAAGCCCAACTTCTGTGACCACTTCTGCTGTTCCACTGAGCTCTACCCCGGAGATCACTTCCCCAGCTTTCTCCACAACTACACCCACCAGCAGTAGTGTTCTTGAGAAAACCTCCACAGCTGCTGGTCTGGCCACATCAATCATTGAGTCCACAACTGTGTCCAGCACCATAAGTCCAGAAGCCACCACCTTCGTTGTGCAGTCCACATCTGAGTCCACATCTTCAGTCTCTTCAGCTCAGACCGAGACCTCTCCACATGTGCCAACCTCCACAATCATGTCGACCATAGTAGAAAGCTCCAGCCTCAAGACTTCAGCCACCACTCCAATCCCATCCAGCCCTGCTGGAACGTCACCTGGTGGCCATGTAGTCATCCCAGTGACAAAGATAGGAGGTGCTACCACCACTGGCTTGGCACAAACGATGTCCTCTGCTCCTGGGACAAGCACAACTTCTGCCACCACTTCTGCTCTTCCTCTGAGCTCTACTCTGGAAATCACATCTCCAGCTTTCACCACAACTTCACCCAGAAGCAGTAGTGCTCTTGAGACAACCTCCACAGCTGCTGGTCTGGCCACATCACGTGTCCAGCCCACCGCAGCATCCACCAGCACAAGGCTGGTAGGCACCACTTCCGCTGTGCAGTCCTCATCTGAGTCTACGGCTTCAGTCTCTTCATCTCGGCTGGAAACGTCTCCACTTGTGACAACCTCCACAGTCCTGTCAACCACTGAAGAAATATCCAGCCTCCAGACTTCAACCAGCACTTTTCTTGGGCCCAGCAGCACAATGGCTTTGGAAACGACAACATTACCTCGTATTAGTCTTGGTGTCAAACCAAGTAAGTTCTATCACTGTTATGGAAACTGAGTAATTTTGTTTAATTTTTTTCTATGAAATAGTTTTTTAATAGATACCTTTGTTTAGTGTAGGCCCGTGATTATCAATTGTAATTGTCTAAATACTTTTTTTATTTTCTCCTTAATTTTGGCATTTTTTTTCAATAATAATTTCTATAGTATATGCCATATGAGTTCTATTATTTCATTTTTTTGTATTACTAACCGTTCTGGTTTTTTTTAAAGCTGTTCAGTCTTACTGCACTAACTACCTCACTTAAAATGCATAAAATCCCCAGGTGGATTGTTTTTCTTGGTGGAAAATTTAATGTTTTCGATATTAGATTATTAAGCATTTTGCCGGTATAATATATTGGCATTATATTGGGATAAGTGTTTAACAGATATATAATTACCTATATATCCATATATTAATGTCTAATATCTGCTAATAAGAAAATGAAAGAAGGCTTAACCTCTGTATTTTAAAAGGAAAAGTACACATCATTTAGTCAAGGAATAAAACCGCCATGTGATTGAATACAGAATAAGGAGAAACAGAGGCATGGATGGGCAACCCCATGGCTGGCAGTAGTGACCTGTGAACTCTGTGATTGTCCATCCAGAGCCCTGACACCGTTGCCCCTTGACATTTCACATCTGTGTTCCTTCCAGCTCCCACCCATCCACCAACAGCTGCCATGCTTGAGCATTTCACCATCAACTTCACCATCACCAACCTGCACTACACTTCTGACCTTGAGAATCCTCACTCGGCCAAGTTCAATGCTACACGAAGGATTATGAACACCCTGGTATGTGAAACATCACTTCATAGCCATGGCCTAATTCCTGCTCTCTTCAGCATGGAGAGAGTGCAGGGACCTGGCCATGGCTTTATTGTGAAAACTCT
Source organism: Molothrus ater (assembly GCF_012460135.2). Taxonomy (NCBI): domain Eukaryota; kingdom Metazoa; phylum Chordata; class Aves; order Passeriformes; family Icteridae; genus Molothrus; species Molothrus ater. The sequence goes on from NC_050503.2 coordinate 2,085,030, forward strand.
CCTTTTGGCAGCTTGACCGCCTGCTGAAGGAAAGCAGCATTGGCCCCGCATTCCAAGGATGTGAAACAACAGATTTCAGGTATGGATTATTGTCCTTATAAAAGTCCCATGGTGTGAAGAGTATGCACGTCATAGAAAAGCGCTGGGGGCCCCTTCAATGAAGGCAGAAGGGTCTCCATAATTCCCTGCTCCCTTACAGATTCTCCTCCCTGCCTGCCCCCTAATCCCCCTGAAGATGGAGGAGCCCCAGGATGTGCCCTGAGTTTTTTAAGACTCTTTCCTTCTTCAACACTTCTAGGCTGTTAGTTAAGGTGGACAAAAGGGGCCAACCACAACACAAAAAGATATTTTGGGAAGTCAGATCTTACATTCCCGTTCAGAAATGGCAAAGCTGCCCTGTGGTCCAGACATGAGGGTGCTGATGGAGGCCCCTGTGTTTTGCAGGCCGGGCAGCGACAGGGACCAGACCCGGGTGGACGCCGTGTGCACCTACAGCAAGGAGCCCTGGGCTGCGCCTTTGGACAGGGTGGGGCTGTACCACCAAGTGAGCAACAAGACCAGAGGCATCACCCAGCTGGGCCCCTACAGCCTGGACAAGGACAGCCTCTACGTCAACGGTGAGCAGCGCTCCTCCCTGGGCCTCCTCTGCTCTCCCATGGCAGCCCTGCCCCAGGGCTGCCCCTTGCCCAGCCCCAGCTCCTGACCCTCTGTCTCTCTCTTTCCCCAGGCTACAACGAGCAGCCAGTGCTGACCAGTGAGTACCTTGCAGGAACAGGAAGGGATCAGAAGGCAGCAACTGCCATACTGGGGTTTTCTTGAAGACAGGAGCAGTTGGGGGCATGGGCATGAGATCCTGGGGACATGGGGATCCTCTCATCCTTCCCCTTGTGGAGCATGGCTGGCTGGAAACCTCTGAACTTGCCCAGCCAGGGCTGTGAAAACCAAGCCATTGCTCCTTGTCACTCCCCATCTGTGCTTCTTCCAGCTCCCACCCAACCACCAACTACAACAGCTGCCACCCTTGAGCATTTCACCGTCAACTTCACCATCACCAACCTGCCCTACTCTTCTGACCTGGAGAATCCTGACTCGGCCAAGTTCAGAGCTACACGAAGGGTTATGAACACCCTGGTATGTCAACCATCAGTGGGACATACTCATGTCCTTACTGTACTCATAAAGTTCAATTGAGTGCAGAAAGCAGCTCATGGCTTAACTGGGAAACCTCTTCCATTGGCAGCTTGACCGCCTGCTGAAGGAAAGCAGCATTGGCCCTGCTTTCCATGGTTGTGAAGCAACAGACTTCAGGTATGAACTGCACTCCAGTGTCCCTTTCTAAGTCCCTCCATCATAAATGGATCAGTCATGTTCATGTTGTTCTCTTTCCGGGGGCAGGACCTTCTCACTAGTGCTCTCATGCCCAAAGACCTCTGTGATTTCCAACTTTGCCAGACATTCTCTTCACTGCCTATCCACTCATCTCAAAGTGCTTATAGTCAAACCTTGAGAAGAATTCTGGTGTGGTCTTGCTCACTTGTTCCTGAAAAGGACCTGGAATATTAGTAAAGATGGAGAGCAGGCAATGAAAAAACATAAAATGATATTTTGGGAGGGCCAAGCTTGCATTCCAACTCAGAGTTGGCAATGGCAGGTCCAACACCCACCCCTGAAGAGAGAATATGCAGAGGAGTGTGCTCAGGGAGGCCCCTGTGTTTTGCAGGCCGGGCAGCGACAGGGACCAGACCCGGGTGGACGCCGTGTGCACCTACAGCAAGGAGCCCTGGGCTGCGCCTTTGGACAGGGTGGGGCTGTACCACCAAGTGAGCAACAAGACCAGAGGCATCACCCAGCTGGGCCCCTACAGCCTGGACAAGGACAGCCTCTACGTCAACGGTGAGCGGCGCTCCTCCCTGGGCCTCCTCTGCTCTCCCATGGCAGCCCTGCCCCAGTGCTGCCCCTTGCCCAGCCCCAGCTCCTGACCCTCTGTCTCTCTCTTTCCCCAGGCTACAACGAGCAGCCAGTGCTGACCAGTGAGTACCTTGCAGGAGCGGGATGATTTTAGCAGACAGCAAGTGCCACAGTGGGGCCTTCTCTAGGGCAGAGGAATCTTGGCACTGAGGCATGAGATCCTGGGGACATGAGGATCTTCTTGTCCTTCACCTTGGGGAGTAGGGCTGGCAGGAAACCTTTGCGCTTGCCCAGCCACGGCTGTAAATACAAAGTCTTTGCCCCTTGTCACTCCCCATCTGTGCTTCTTCCAGCTCCCACCCACCCACCAACAAGCACCGCTGCCACCCTTGAGCGTTTCACCTTCAACTTCACCATCACCAACCTGCCCTACACTTCTGACCTGGAGAATCCTGACTCAGCCAGGTTCAGAGATACTCGGAGAGATATGAACAGTCTGGTAAGTTGACTAATGGTGGGACATTTCTGTGCCACCCCAAGTTGCAGAGAGTGCAGGTAGCAGGCCATGGCTTAATTGTAAAACCTCTTCCCTTGGCAGCTCGACCGCCTGCTGAAGGAAAGCAGCATTGGCCCTGATTTCCAGGGATGTGAGACAACAGGCTTCAGGTACGGGTCATCCTCAAGCGTCATTTTGCAGAACCCTTGCTTTAAGATGTGGCCCTGTTGGTCCACTCCAGAAGAGTGTTATAGCCTCTCTTGTAAATTTAGGATGATCTTCATTAGGTACTGCTGCACCAGCACTTTATTCTTAATATCCCAAGACTTAGAGCTGACCTTCAGTGCCTGTCCTCTTAGGGAGGGGGCAGAATAGTCCCAAGATGACACAAAAGTTTGTCTGGACACTCTCCATCCTGAAAAGTCCTACAGCATTACTGCAAGGGGAGAGCAGTGTCCAACCACCACCAAGACACTTCAGGAAGGCAGACATTGCATTCCCACATGGGAATGGCCATGACAGGCCCAGAGTCCAGCTGTGATGAGATTATGTAAAGAGGAACATGCTGATGGAGGCCCCTGTGTTTTGCAGGCCGGGCAGCGACAGGGACCAGACCCGGGTGGACGCCGTGTGCACCTACAGCAAGGAGCCCTGGGCTGCGCCTTTGGACAGGGTGGGGCTGTACCACCAAGTGAGCAACAAGACCAGAGGCATCACCCAGCTGGGCCCCTACAGCCTGGACAAGGACAGCCTCTACGTCAACGGTGAGCGGCGCTCCTCCCTGGGCCTCCTCTGCTCTCCCATGGCAGCCCTGCCCCAGGGCTGCCCCTTGCCCAGCCCCAGCTCCTGACCCTCTGTCTCTCTCTTTCCCCAGGCTACAACGAGCAGCCAGTGCTGACCAGTGAGTACCTTGCAGGAACAGGAAGGGATCAGAAGGCAGCAACTGCCATACTGGGGTTTTCTTGAAGACAGGAGCAGTTGGGGGCATGGGCATGAGATCCTGGGGACATGGGGATCCTCTCATCCTTCCCCTTGTGGAGCATGGCTGGCTGGAAACCTCTGAACTTGCCCCAGCCAGGGCTGTGAAAACAAAGCCATTGCTCCTTGTCATTCCCCATCTGTGCTTCTTCCAGCTCCCACCCACCCACCACCTACAACAGCTGCCACCCTTGAGCATTTCACCGTCAACTTCACCATCACCAACCTGCCCTACTCTTCTGACCTGGAGAATCCTGACTCGGCCAAGTTCAGAGCTACACGAAGGGTTATGAACACCCTGGTATGTCAACCATCAGTGGGACATACTCATGTCCTTACTGTACTCATAAAGTTCAATTGAGTGCAGAAAGCAGCTCATGGCTTAACTGGGAAACCTCTTCCATTGGCAGCTTGACCGCCTGCTGAAGGAAAGCAGCATTGGCCCTGCTTTCCATGGTTGTGAAGCAACAGACTTCAGGTATGAACTGCACTCCAGTGTCCCTTTCTAAGTCCCTCCATCATAAATGGATCAGTCATGTTCATGTTGTCCTCTTTCCGGAGGCAGGACCTTCTCACTAGTGCTCTCATGCCCAAAGACCTCTGTGATTTCCAACTTTGCCAGACATTCTCTTCACTGCCTATCCACTCATCTCAAAGTGCTTATAGTCAAACCTTGAGAAGAATTCTGGTGTGGTCTTGCTCACTTGTTCCTGAAAAGGACCTGGAATATTAGTAAAGATGGAGAGCAGGCAATGAAAAAACATAAAATGATATTTTGGGAGGGCCAAGCTTGCATTCCAACTCAGAGTTGGCAATGGCAGGTCCAACACCCACCCCTGAAGAGAGAATATGCAGAGGAGTGTGCTCAGGGAGGCCCCTGTGTTTTGCAGGCTGGGCAGCGACAGGGACCAGACCCGGGTGGACGCCGTGTGCACCTACAGCAAGGAGCCCTGGGCTGCGCCTTTGGACAGGGTGGGGCTGTACCACCAAGTGAGCAACAAGACCAGAGGCATCACCCAGCTGGGCCCCTACAGCCTGGACAAGGACAGCCTCTACGTCAACGGTGAGCGGCGCTCCTCCCTGGGCCTCCTCTGCTCTCCCATGGCAGCCCTGCCCCAGGGCTGCCCCTTGCCCAGCCCCAGCTCCTGACCCTCTGTCTCTCTCTTTCCCCAGGCTACAACGAGCAGCCAGTGCTGACCAGTGAGTACCTTGCAGGAACAGGAGGGTATGGAATGCAGCAAGTGCAACACTGGGGTTTTCTTGCGGACAGTGGCAGATGGGGGCATGGGCATGAAATCCTGGGGATGTGGGATCCTCTCACCCTTCTCCTTTTGGAGCATGGCTGACAGGAAAGCTCTGAACCTTCACAGCCCGTTCTATAACAACCAAGTCTTTGCCTCTTGTCACTCCTCATCTGTGCTTCTTCCAGCTCCCACCCACCCACCAACAACAACAGCGGCCACCCTTGAGCATTTCACCGTCAACTTCACCATCACCAACCTGCCCTACTCTTCTGACCTGGAGAATCCTGACTCAGCTAAATTCAAAGCTACACGAAGGGTGATGAACATGATGGTAGGTGAACCACCACTGAGATACTGCTGTACCCTGTCTGGTCTCATCAGCTTGGAGCGAGTGCAGAGATATGGTCATGGCTTAACTGGGAAACCTGTTTTTTTGGCAGCTTGACCGCCTGCTGAAGGACAGCAGCATTGGCCCCGTTTTCCAAGGATGTGAAACAACAGATTTCAGGTATGGGTCGTGATCAACTGTCCCTGCAGGACCCCTCACCAGATGCATAGGCTGTCTAAAATCCACTGTCTGCTGGTGCTCAGCCTTTAGGCTGGGACGTCCACCTTGATACCCTCCTTCCTCAGAGTTTCCCATCTCCCGATGCTCTCCCTAACACATGCTCATATTGTTGTGTTAGTTGACTCTCCAGTCCTCCCTGAAAAACCATAAAAGCTCCAGAATCCAGCCTGAAGGCTGAATGTGCAGAGGAGGATGCTCATGGAGGCCCCTGTGTTTTGCAGGCCGGGCAGCGACAGGGACCAGACCCGGGTGGACGCCGTGTGCACCTACAGCAAGGAGCCCTGGGCTGCGCCTTTGGACAGGGTGGGGCTGTACCACCAAGTGAGCAACAAGACCAGAGGCATCACCCAGCTGGGCCCCTACAGCCTGGACAAGGACAGCCTCTACGTCAACGGTGAGCGGCGCTCCTCCCTGGGCCTCCTCTGCTCTCCCATGGCAGCCCTGCCCCAGGGCTGCCCCTTGCCCAGCCCCAGCTCCTGACCCTCTGTCTCTCTCTTTCCCCAGGCTACAACGAGCAGCCAGTGCTGACCAGTGAGTACCTTGCAGGAGCGGGATGATTTTAGCAGACAGCAAGTGCCACAGTGGGGCCTTCTCTAGGGCAGAGGAATCTTGGCACTGCGGCATGAGATCGTGGGGACATGAGGGTCTTCTTGTCCTTCACCTTGGGGAGTAGGGCTGGCAGGAAACCTTTGCGCTGGCCCAGCCACGGCTGTAAATACAAAGTCTTTGCCCCTTGTCACTCCCCATCTGTGCTTCTTCCAGCTCCCACCCACCCACCAACAAGCACCGCTGCCACCCTTGAGCGTTTCACCTTCAACTTCACCATCACCAACCTGCCCTACACTTCTGACCTGGAGAATCCTGACTCAGCCAGGTTCAGAGATACTCGGAGAGATATGAACAGTCTGGTAAGTTGACTAATGGTGGGACATTTCTGTGCCACCCCAAGTTGCAGAGAGTGCAGGTAGCAGGCCATGGCTTAATTGTAAAACCTCTTCCCTTGGCAGCTCGACCGCCTGCTGAAGGAAAGCAGCATTGGCCCTGCTTTCCATGGTTGTGAAGCAACAGACTTCAGGTATGAACTGCACTCCAGTGTCCCTTTCTAAGTCCCTCCATCATAAATGGATCAGTCATGTTCATGTTGTCCTCTTTCCGGAGGCAGGACCTTCTCACTAGTGCTCTCATGCCCAAAGACCTCTGTGATTTCCAACTTTGCCAGACATTCTCTTCACTGCCTATCCACTCATCTCAAAGTGCTTATAGTCAAACCTTGAGAAGAATTCTGGTGTGGTCTTGCTCACTTGTTCCTGAAAAGGACCTGGAATATTAGTAAAGATGGAGAGCAGGCAATGAAAAAACATAAAATGATATTTTGGGAGGGCCAAGCTTGCATTCCAACTCAGAGTTGGCAATGGCAGGTCCAACACCCACCCCTGAAGAGAGAATATGCAGAGGAGTGTGCTCAGGGAGGCCCCTGTGTTTTGCAGGCTGGGCAGCGACAGGGACCAGACCCGGGTGGACGCCGTGTGCACCTACAGCAAGGAGCCCTGGGCTGCGCCTTTGGACAGGGTGGGGCTGTACCACCAAGTGAGCAACAAGACCAGAGGCATCACCCAGCTGGGCCCCTACAGCCTGGACAAGGACAGCCTCTACGTCAACGGTGAGCGGCGCTCCTCCCTGGGCCTCCTCTGCTCTCCCATGGCAGCCCTGCCCCAGGGCTGCCCCTTGCCCAGCCCCAGCTCCTGACCCTCTGTCTCTCTCTTTCCCCAGGCTACAACGAGCAGCCAGTGCTGACCAGTGAGTACCTTGCAGGAACAGGAGGGGATGGAATGCAGCAAGTGCAACACTGGGGTTTTCTTGCGGACAGTGGCAGATGGGGGCATGGGCATGAAATCCTGGGGATGTGGGATCCTCTCACCCTTCTCCTTTTGGAGCATGGCTGACAGGAAAGCTCTGAACCTTCACAGCCCGTTCTATAACAACCAAGTCTTTGCCTCTTGTCACTCCTCATCTGTGCTTCTTCCAGCTCCCACCCACCCACCAACAACAACAGCGGCCACCCTTGAGCATTTCACCGTCAACTTCACCATCACCAACCTGCCCTACTCTTCTGACCTGGAGAATCCTGACTCAGCTAAATTCAAAGCTACACGAAGGGTGATGAACATGATGGTAGGTGAACCACCACTGAGATACTGCTGTACCCTGTCTGGTCTCATCAGCTTGGAGCGAGTGCAGAGATATGGTCATGGCTTAACTGGGAAACCTGTTTTTTTGGCAGCTTGACCGCCTGCTGAAGGACAGCAGCATTGGCCCCGTTTTCCAAGGATGTGAAACAACAGATTTCAGGTATGGGTCGTGATCAACTGTCCCTGCAGGACCCCTCACCAGATGCATAGGCTGTCTAAAATCCACTGTCTGCTGGTGCTCAGCCTTTAGGCTGGGACGTCCACCTTGATACCCTCCTTCCTCAGAGTTTCCCATCTCCCGATGCTCTCCCTAACACATGCTCATATTGTTGTGTTAGTTGACTCTCCAGTCCTCCCTGAAAAACCATAAAAGCTCCAGAATCCAGCCTGAAGGCTGAATGTGCAGAGGAGGATGCTCATGGAGGCCCCTGTGTTTTGCAGGCCGGGCAGCGACAGGGACCAGACCCGGGTGGACGCCGTGTGCACCTACAGCAAGGAGCCCTGGGCTGCGCCTTTGGACAGGGTGGGGCTGTACCACCAAGTGAGCAACAAGACCAGAGGCATCACCCAGCTGGGCCCCTACAGCCTGGACAAGGACAGCCTCTACGTCAACGGTGAGCGGCGCTCCTCCCTGGGCCTCCTCTGCTCTCCCATGGCAGCCCTGCCCCAGGGCTGCCCCTTGCCCAGCCCCAGCTCCTGACCCTCTGTCTCTCTCTTTCCCCAGGCTACAACGAGCAGCCAGTGCTGACCAGTGAGTACCTTGCAGGAGCGGGATGATTTTAGCAGACAGCAAGTGCCACAGTGGGGCCTTCTCTAGGGCAGAGGAATCTTGGCACTGCGGCATGAGATCGTGGGGACATGAGGGTCTTCTTGTCCTTCACCTTGGGGAGTAGGGCTGGCAGGAAACCTTTGCGCTTGCCCAGCCACGGCTGTAAATACAAAGTCTTTGCCCCTTGTCACTCCCCATCTGTGCTTCTTCCAGCTCCCACCCACCCACCAACAAGCACCGCTGCCACCCTTGAGCGTTTCACCTTCAACTTCACCATCACCAACCTGCCCTACACTTCTGACCTGGAGAATCCTGACTCAGCCAGGTTCAGAGATACTCGGAGAGATATGAACAGTCTGGTAAGTTGACTAATGGTGGGACATTTCTGTGCCACCCCAAGTTGCAGAGAGTGCAGGTAGCAGGCCATGGCTTAATTGTAAAACCTCTTCCCTTGGCAGCTCGACCGCCTGCTGAAGGAAAGCAGCATTGGCCCTGCTTTCCATGGTTGTGAAGCAACAGACTTCAGGTATGAACTGCACTCCAGTGTCCCTTTCTAAGTCCCTCCATCATAAATGGATCAGTCATGTTCATGTTGTCCTCTTTCCGGAGGCAGGACCTTCTCACTAGTGCTCTCATGCCCAAAGACCTCTGTGATTTCCAACTTTGCCAGACATTCTCTTCACTGCCTATCCACTCATCTCAAAGTGCTTATAGTCAAACCTTGAGAAGAATTCTGGTGTGGTCTTGCTCACTTGTTCCTGAAAAGGACCTGGAATATTAGTAAAGATGGAGAGCAGGCAATGAAAAAACATAAAATGATATTTTGGGAGGGCCAAGCTTGCATTCCAACTCAGAGTTGGCAATGGCAGGTCCAACACCCACCCCTGAAGAGAGAATATGCAGAGGAGTGTGCTCAGGGAGGCCCCTGTGTTTTGCAGGCTGGGCAGCGACAGGGACCAGACCCGGGTGGACGCCGTGTGCACCTACAGCAAGGAGCCCTGGGCTGCGCCTTTGGACAGGGTGGGGCTGTACCACCAAGTGAGCAACAAGACCAGAGGCATCACCCAGCTGGGCCCCTACAGCCTGGACAAGGACAGCCTCTACGTCAACGGTGAGCGGCGCTCCTCCCTGGGCCTCCTCTGCTCTCCCATGGCAGCCCTGCCCCAGGGCTGCCCCTTGCCCAGCCCCAGCTCCTGACCCTCTGTCTCTCTCTTTCCCCAGGCTACAACGAGCAGCCAGTGCTGACCAGTGAGTACCTTGCAGGAACAGGAGGGGATGGAATGCAGCAAGTGCAACACTGGGGTTTTCTTGCGGACAGTGGCAGATGGGGGCATGGGCATGAAATCCTGGGGATGTGGGATCCTCTCACCCTTCTCCTTTTGGAGCATGGCTGACAGGAAAGCTCTGAACCTTCACAGCCCGTTCTATAACAACCAAGTCTTTGCCTCTTGTCACTCCTCATCTGTGCTTCTTCCAGCTCCCACCCACCCACCAACAACAACAGCGGCCACCCTTGAGCATTTCACCGTCAACTTCACCATCACCAACCTGCCCTACTCTTCTGACCTGGAGAATCCTGACTCAGCTAAATTCAAAGCTACACGAAGGGTGATGAACATGATGGTAGGTGAACCACCACTGAGATACTGCTGTACCCTGTCTGGTCTCATCAGCTTGGAGCGAGTGCAGAGATATGGTCATGGCTTAACTGGGAAACCTGTTTTTTTGGCAGCTTGACCGCCTGCTGAAGGACAGCAGCATTGGCCCCGTTTTCCAAGGATGTGAAACAACAGATTTCAGGTATGGGTCGTGATCAACTGTCCCTGCAGGACCCCTCACCAGATGCATAGGCTGTCTAAAATCCACTGTCTGCTGGTGCTCAGCCTTTAGGCTGGGACGTCCACCTTGATACCCTCCTTCCTCAGAGTTTCCCATCTCCCGATGCTCTCCCTAACACATGCTCATATTGTTGTGTTAGTTGACTCTCCAGTCCTCCCTGAAAAACCATAAAAGCTCCAGAATCCAGCCTGAAGGCTGAATGTGCAGAGGAGGGTGCTCATGGAGGCCCCTGTGTTTTGCAGGCCGGGCAGCGACAGGGACCAGACCCGGGTGGACGCCGTGTGCACCTACAGCAAGGAGCCCTGGGCTGCGCCTTTGGACAGGGTGGGGCTGTACCACCAAGTGAGCAACAAGACCAGAGGCATCACCCAGCTGGGCCCCTACAGCCTGGACAAGGACAGCCTCTACGTCAACGGTGAGCGGCGCTCCTCCCTGGGCCTCCTCTGCTCTCCCATGGCAGCCCTGCCCCAGGGCTGCCCCTTGCCCAGCCCCAGCTCCTGACCCTCTGTCTCTCTCTTTCCCCAGGCTACAACGAGCAGCCAGTGCTGACCAGTGAGTACCTTGCAGGAGCGGGATGATTTTAGCAGACAGCAAGTGCCACAGTGGGGCCTTCTCTAGGGCAGAGGAATCTTGGCACTGCGGCATGAGATCGTGGGGACATGAGGGTCTTCTTGTCCTTCACCTTGGGGAGTAGGGCTGGCAGGAAACCTTTGCGCTTGCCCAGCCACGGCTGTAAATACAAAGTCTTTGCCCCTTGTCACTCCCCATCTGTGCTTCTTCCAGCTCCCACCCACCCACCAACAAGCACCGCTGCCACCCTTGAGCGTTTCACCTTCAACTTCACCATCACCAACCTGCCCTACACTTCTGACCTGGAGAATCCTGACTCAGCCAGGTTCAGAGATACTCGGAGAGATATGAACAGTCTGGTAAGTTGACTAATGGTGGGACATTTCTGTGCCACCCCAAGTTGCAGAGAGTGCAGGTAGCAGGCCATGGCTTAATTGTAAAACCTCTTCCCTTGGCAGCTCGACCGCCTGCTGAAGGAAAGCAGCATTGGCCCTGATTTCCAGGGATGTGAGACAACAGGCTTCAGGTACGGGTCATCCTCAAGCGGCATTTTGCAGAACCCTTGCTTTAAGATGTGGCCCTGTTGGTCCACTCCAGAAGAGTGTTATAGCCACTCTTGTAAATTTAGGATGATCTTCATTAGGTACTGCTGCACCAGCACTTTTTTCTTAATGTCCCAAGACTTAGAGCTGACCTTCAGTGCCTATCCTCTTAGGGAGGGGGCAGAATAGTCCCAAGATGACACAAAAGTTTGTCTGGACACTCTCCATCCTGAAAAGTCCTACAGCATTACTGCAAGGGGAGAGCAGTGTCCAACCACCACCAAGATTCTTCAGGAAGGCAGCGATTGCATTCCCACATGGGAATGGCCATGACAGGCCCAGAGTCCAGCTGTGATGAGATTATGTAAAGAGGAACATGCTGATGGAGGCCCCTGTGTTTTGCAGGCCGGGCAGCGACAGGGACCAGACCCGGGTGGACGCCGTGTGCACCTACAGCAAGGAGCCCTGGGCTGCGCCTTTGGACAGGGTGGGGCTGTACCACCAAGTGAGCAACAAGACCAGAGGCATCACCCAGCTGGGCCCCTACAGCCTGGACAAGGACAGCCTCTACGTCAACGGTGAGCGGCGCTCCTCCCTGGGCCTCCTCTGCTCTCCCATGGCAGCCCTGCCCCAGGGCTGCCCCTTGCCCAGCCCCAGCTCCTGACCCTCTGTCTCTCTCTTTCCCCAGGCTACAACGAGCAGCCAGTGCTGACCAGTGAGTACCTTGCAGGAACAGGAGGGGATGGAATGCAGCAAGTGCAACACTGGGGTTTTCTTGTGGACAGTGGCAGATGGGGGCATGGGCATGAAATCCTGGGGAAGTGGGATCCTCTCATCCTTCTCCTTTTGGAGAATGGCTGACAGGAAAGCTCTGAACCTTCACAGCCCGTTCTATAACAACCAAGTCTTTGCCTCTTGTCACTCCTCATCTGTGCTTCTTCCAGCTCCCACCCACCCACCAACAACAACAGCGGCCACCCTTGAGCATTTCACCGTCAACTTCACCATCACCAACCTGCCCTACTCTTCTGACCTGGAGAATCCTGACTCAGCTAAATTCAAAGCTACACGAAGGGTGATGAACATGATGGTAGGTGAACCACCACTGAAATACTGCTGTACCCTGTCTGGTCTCATCAGCTTGGAGCGAGTGCAGAGATATGGTCATGGCTTAACTGGGAAACCTGTTTTTTTGGCAGCTTGACCGCCTGCTGAAGGACAGCAGCATTGGCCCCGTTTTCCAAAGATGTGAAACAACAGATTTCAGGTATGGGTCATGATCAACTGTCCCTGCAGGACCCCTCACCAGATCCATAGGCTGTCTAAAATCCACTGTCTGCTGGTGCTCAGCCTTTAGGCTGGGACGTCCACCTTGATACCCTCCTTTCTCAGAGTTTCCCATCTCCCGATGCTCTCCCTAACACATGCTCATATTGTTGTGTTAGTTGACTCTCCAGTCCTCCCTGAAAAACCATAAAAGCTCCAGAATCCAGCCTGAAGGCTGAATGTGCAGAGGAGGATGCTCATGGAGGCCCCTGTGTTTTGCAGGCCGGGCAGCGACAGGGACCAGACCCGGGTGGACGCCGTGTGCACCTACAGCAAGGAGCCCTGGGCTGCGCCTTTGGACAGGGTGGGGCTGTACCACCAAGTGAGCAACAAGACCAGAGGCATCACCCAGCTGGGCCCCTACAGCCTGGACAAGGACAGCCTCTACGTCAACGGTGAGCGGCGCTCCTCCCTGGGCCTCCTCTGCTCTCCCATGGCAGCCCTGCCCCAGGGCTGCCCCTTGCCCAGCCCCAGCTCCTGACCCTCTGTCTCTCTCTTTCCCCAGGCTACAACGAGCAGCCAGTGCTGACCAGTGAGTACCTTGCAGGAGCGGGATGATTTTAGCAGACAGCAAGTGCCACAGTGGGGCCTTCTCTAGGGCAGAGGAATCTTGGCACTGAGGCATGAGATCCTGGGGACATGAGGATCTTCTTGTCCTTCACCTTGGGGAGTAGGGCTGGCAGGAAACCTTTCGCTTGCCCAGCCACGGCTGTAAATACAAAGTCTTTGCCCCTTGTCACTCCCCATCTGTGCTTCTTCCAGCTCCCACCCACCCACCAACAAGCACCGCTGCCACCCTTGAGCGTTTCACCATCAACTTCACCATCACCAACCTGCCCTATACTTCTGACCTGGAGAATCCTGACTCAGCCAGGTTCAGAGATACTCGGAGAGATATGAACAGTCTGGTAAGTTGACCAATGGTGGGACATTTCTGTGCCACCCCAAGTTGCAGAGAGTGCAGGTAGCAGGCCATGGCTTAATTGTAAAACCTCTTCCCTTGGCAGCTCGACCGCCTGCTGAAGGAAAGCAGCATTGGCCCTGATTTCCAGGGATGTGAGACAACAGGCTTCAGGTACGGGTCATCCTCAAGCAGCATTTTGCAGAACCCTTGATTTAAGATGTGGCCCTGTTGGTCCACTCCAGAAGAGTGTTATAGCCACTCTTGTAAATTTAGGATGATCTTCATTAGGTACTGCTGCACCAGCACTTTATTCTTAATATCCCAAGACTTAGAGCTGACCTTCAGTGCCTGTCCTCTTAGGGGGGGGGGCAGAATAGTCCCAAGATGACACAAAAGTTTGTCTGGACACTCTCCATCCTGAAAAGTCCTACAGCATTACTGCAAGGGGAGAGCAGTGTCCAACCACCACCAAGACTCTTTAGGAAGGCAGACATTGCATTCCCACATGGGAATGGCCATGACAGGCCCAGAGTCCAGCTGTGATGAGATTATGTAAAGAGGAACATGCTGATGGAGGCCCCTGTGTTTTGCAGGCCGGGCAGCGGCAGGGACCAGACCCGGGTGGACGCCGTGTGCACCTACAGCAAGGAGCCCTGGGCTGCGCCTTTGGACAGGGTGGGGCTGTACCACCAAGTGAGCAACAAGACCAGAGGCATCACCCAGCTGGGCCCCTACAGCCTGGACAAGAACAGCCTCTACGTCAACGGTGAGCGGCGCTCCTCCCTGGGCCTCCTCTGCTCTCCCATGCCAGCCCTGCCCCAGGGCTGCCCCTTGCCCAGCCCCAGCTCCTGACCCTCTGTCTCTCTCTTTCCCCAGGCTACAACGAGCAGCCAGTGCTGACCAGTGAGTACCTTGCAGGAACAGGAAGGGATCAGAAGGCAGCAACTGCCATACTGGGGTTTTCTTGAAGACAGGAGCAGTTGGGGGCATGGGCATGAGATCCTGGGGACATGGGGATCCTCTCATCCTTCCCCTTGTGGAGCATGGCTGGCTGGAAACCTCTGAACTTGCCCAGCCAGGGCTGTGAAAACCAAGCCATTGCTCCTTGTCACTCCCCATCTGTGCTTCTTCCAGCTCCCACCCACCCACCAACTACAACAGCTGCCACCCTTGAGCATTTCACCGTCAACTTCACCATCACCAACCTGCCCTACTCTTCTGACCTGGAGAATCCTGACTCGGCCAAGTTCAGAGCTACACGAAGGGTTATGAACACCCTGGTATGTCAACCATCAGTGGGACATACTCATGTCCTTACTGTACTCATAATGTTCAATTGAGTGCAGAAAGCAGCTCATGGCTTAACTGGGAAACCTCTTCCATTGGCAGCTCGACCGCCTGCTGAAGGAAAGCAGCATTGGCCCTGCTTTCCATGGTTGTGAAGCAACAGACTTCAGGTATGAACTGCACTCCAGTGTCCCTTTCTAAGTCCCTCCATCATAAATGGATCAGTCATGTTCATGTTGTCCGCTTTCCGGAGGCAGGACCTTCTCACTAGTGCTCTCATGCCCAAAGACCTCTGTGATTTCCAACTTTGCCCAACATTCTCTACACTGCCTATCCACTCATCTCAAAGTGCTTATAGTCAAACCTTGAGAAGAATTCTGGTGTGGTCTTGCTCACTTGTTCCTGAAAAGGACCTGGAATATTAGTAAAGATGGAGAGCAGGCAATGAAAAAACATAAAATGATATTTTGGGAGGGCCAAGCATGCATTCCAACTCAGAGTTGGCAATGGCAGGTGCAACACCCACCCCTGAAGAGAGAATATGCAGAGGAGTGTGCTCAGGGAGGCCCCTGTGTTTTGCAGGCCGGGCAGTGACAGGGACCAGACCCGGGTGGACGCCGTGTGCACCTACAGCAAGGAGCCCTGGGCTGCGCCTTTGGACAGGGTGGGGCTGTACCACCAAGTGAGCAACAAGACCAGAGGCATCACCCAGCTGGGCCCCTACAGCCTGGACAAGGACAGCCTCTACGTCAACGGTGAGCGGCGCTCCTCCCTGGGCCTCCTCTGCTCTCCCATGGCAGCCCTGCCCCAGGGCTGCCCCTTGCCCAGCCCCAGCTCCTGACCCTCTGTCTCTCTCTTTCCCCAGGCTACAACGAGCAGCCAGTGCTGACCAGTGAGTACCTTGCAGGAACAGGAGGGGATGGAAGGCAGCCAGTGCAACACTGGGGTTTTCTTGCGGACAGTGGCAGATGGGGGCATGGGCGTGAAATCCTGGGGACGTGGGGATACTCTCATCCTTCTCCTTTTGGAGCATGGCTGACAGGAAAGCTCTGAACCTTCACAGCCCGTTCTATAACAACCAAGTCTTTGCCCCTTGTCACTCCTCATCTGTGCTTCTTCCAGCTCCCACCCACCCACCAACAACAACAGCGGCCACCCTTGAGCATTTCACCGTCAACTTCACCATCACCAACCTGCCCTACTCTTCTGACCTGGAGAATCCTGACTCAGCTAAATTCAAAGCTACACGAAGGGTGATGAACATGATGGTAGGTGAACCACCACTGAAATACTGCTGTACCCTGTCTGGTCTCATCAGCTTGGAGCGAGTGCAGAGATATGGTCATGGCTTAACTGGGAAACCTGTTTTTTTGGCAGCTTGACCGCCTGCTGAAGGACAGCAGCATTGGCCCCGTTTTCCAAGGATGTGAAACAACAGATTTCAGGTATGGGTCGTGATCAACTGTCCCTGCAGGACCCCTCACCAGATGCATAGGCTGTCTAAAATCCACTGTCTGCTGGTGCTCAGCCTTTAGGCTGGGACGTCCACCTTGATACCCTCCTTCCTCAGAGTTTGCCATCTCACGATGCTCTTCCTAACACATGCTCATATTGTTGTGTTAGTTGACTCTCCAGTCCTCCCTGAAAAACCATAAAAGCTCCAGAATCCAGCCTGAAGGCTGAATGTGCAGAGGAGGGTGCTGATGGAGGCCCCTGTGTTTTGCAGGCCAGGCAGCGACAGGGACCAGACCCGGGTGGACGCCGTGTGCACCTACAGCAAGGAGCCCTGGGCTGCGCCTTTGGACAGGGTGGGGCTGTACCACCAAGTGAGCAACAAGACCAGAGGCATCACCCAGCTGGGCCCCTACAGCCTGGACAAGGACAGCCTCTACGTCAACGGTGAGCGGCGCTCCTCCCTGGGCCTCCTCTGCTCTCCCATGGCAGCCCTGCCCCAGTGCTGCCCCTTGCCCAGCCCCAGCTCCTGACCCTCTGTCTCTCTCTTTCCCCAGGCTACAACGAGCAGCCAGTGCTGACCAGTGAGTACCTTGCAGGAGCGGGATGATTTTACCATACACGTAGTGCCACAGTGGGGCCTTCTCTAGGGCAGAGGAATCTTGGCACTGAGGCATGAGATCCTGGGGACATGAGGATCTTCTTGTCCTTCACCTTGGGGAGTAGGGCTGGCAGGAAACCTTTGCGCTGGCCCAGCCAGGGCTGTAAATACAAAGTCTTTGCCCCTTGTCACTCCTCATCTGTGCTTCTTCCAGCTCCCACCCACCCACCAACAACCACAGCTGCCACCCTTGAGCGTTTCACCATCAACTTCACCATCAGCAACCTGCCCTATACTTCTGACCTGGAGAATCCTGACTCAGCCAGGTTCAGAGATACTCGGAGAGATATGAACAGTCTGGTAAGTTGACTAATGGTGGGACATTTCTGTGCCACCCCAAGTTGCAGAGAGTGCAGGTAGCAGGCCATGGCTTAATTGTAAAACCTCTTCCCTTGGCAGCTCGACCGCCTGCTGAAGGAAAGCAGCATTGGCCCTGATTTCCAGGGATGTGAGACAACAGGCTTCAGGTACGGGTCATCCTCAAGCAGCATTTTGCAGAACCCTTGCTTTAAGACGTGGCCTAGTTGGTCCACTCCAGAAGAGTGTTATAGCCACTCTTGTAAATTTAGGATGATCTTCATTAGGTACTGCTGCACCAGCACTTTATTCTTAATATCCCAAGACTTAGAGCTGACCTTCAGTGCCTGTCCTCTTATGGAGGGGGCAGAATAGTCCCAAGATGACTCAAAAGTTTGTCTGGACACTCTCCATCCTGAAAAGTCCTACAGCATTACTGCAAGGGGAGAGCAGTGTCCAACCACCACCAAGACACTTCAGGAAGGCAGAGATTGCATTCCCACATGGGAATGGCCATGACAGGCCCAGAGTCCAGCTGTGATGAGATTATGTAAAGAGGAACATGCTGATGGAGGCCCCTGTGTTTTGCAGGCCGGGCAGCGACAGGGACCAGACCCGGGTGGACGCCGTGTGCACCTACAGCAAGGAGCCCTGGGCTGCGCCTTTGGACAGGGTGGGGCTGTACCACCAAGTGAGCAACAAGACCAGAGGCATCACCCAGCTGGGCCCCTACAGCCTGGACAAGGACAGCCTCTACGTCAACGGTGAGCGGCGCTCCTCCCTGGGCCTCCTCTGCTCTCCCATGCCAGCCCTGCCCCAGGGCTGCCCCTTGCCCAGCCCCAGCTCCTGACCCTCTGTCTCTCTCTTTCCCCAGGCTACAACGAGCAGCCAGTGCTGACCAGTGAGTACCTTGCAGGAACAGGAGGGGATCAGAAGGCAGCAACTGCCATACTGGGGTTTTCTTGAAGACAGGAGCAGTTGGGGGCATGGGCATGAGATCCTGGGGACATGGGGATCCTCTCATCCTTCCCCTTGTGGAGCATGGCTGGCTGGAAACCTCTGAACTTGCCCAGCCAGGGCTGTGAAAACCAAGCCATTGCTCCTTTTCATTCTCCATCTGTGCTTCTTCCAGCTCCCACCCACCCACCAACTACAACAGCTGCCACCCTTGAGCATTTCACCGTCAACTTCACCATCACCAACCTGCCCTACTCTTCTGACCTGGAGAATCCTGACTCGGCCAAGTTCAGAGCTACACGAAGGGTTATGAACACCCTGGTATGTCAACCATCAGTGGGACATACTCATGTCCTTACTGTACTCATAAAGTTCAATTGAGTGCAGAAAGCAGCTCATGGCTTAACTGGGAAACCTCTTCCATTGGCAGCTTGACCGCCTGCTGAAGGAAAGCAGCATTGGCCCTGCTTTCCATGGTTGTGAAGCAACAGACTTCAGGTATGGATTGCACTCCAGTGTCCCTTTCTAAGTCCCTCCATCATAAATGGATCAGTCATGTTCATGTTGTCCTCTTTCCGGGGGCAGGACCTTCTCACTAGTGCTCTCATGCCCAAAGACCTCTGTGATTTCCATCTGTGCCCAACATTCTCTTCACTGCCTATCCACTCATCTCAAAGTGCTTATAGTCAAACCATGAGAAGAATTCTGGTGTGGTCTTGCTCACTTGTTCCTGAAAAGGACCTGGAATATTAGTAAAGATGGAGAGCAGGCAATGAAAAAACATAAAATGATATTTTGGGAGGGCCAAGCTTGCATTCCAACTCAGAGTTGGCAATGGCAGGTCCAACACCCACCCCTGAAGAGAGAATATGCAGAGGAGTGTGCTCAGGGAGGCCCCTGTGTTTTGCAGGCCGGGCAGCGACAGGGACCAGACCCGGGTGGACGCCGTGTGCACCTACAGCAAGGAGCCCTGGGCTGCGCCTTTGGACAGGGTGGGGCTGTACCACCAAGTGAGCAACAAGACCAGAGGCATCACCCAGCTGGGCCCCTACAGCCTGGACAAGGACAGCCTCTACGTCAACGGTGAGCGGCGCTCCTCCCTGGGCCTCCTCTGCTCTCCCATGGCAGCCCTGCCCCAGGGCTGCCCCTTGCCCAGCCCCAGCTCCTGACCCTCTGTCTCTCTCTTTCCCCAGGCTACAACGAGCAGCCAGTGCTGACCAGTGAGTACCTTGCAGGAGCGGGATGATTTTACCATACACGTAGTGCCACAGTGGGGCCTTCTCTAGGGCAGAGGAATCTTGGCACTGAGGCATGAGATCCTGGGGACATGAGGATCTTCTTGTCCTTCACCTTGGGGAGTAGGGCTGGCAGGAAACCTTTGCGCTGGCCCAGCCAGGGCTGTAGATACAAAGTCTTTGCCCCTTGTCACTCCCCATCTGTGCTTCTTCCAGCTCCCACCCACCCACCAACAACAACAGCGGCCACCCTTGAGCGTTTCACCATCAACTTCTCCATCAGCAACCTGCCCTACACTTCTGACCTGGAGAATCCTGACTCGGCCAAGTTCAGAGCTACACGAAGGGTTATGAACACCCTGGTATGTCAACCATCAGTGGGACATACTCATGTCCTTACTGTACTCATAAAGTTCAATTGAGTGCAGAAAGCAGCTCATGGCTTAACTGGGAAACCTCTTCCATTGGCAGCTTGACCGCCTGCTGAAGGAAAGCAGCATTGGCCCTGCTTTCCATGGTTGTGAAGCAACAGACTTCAGGTATGGATTGCACTCCAGTGTCCCTTTCTAAGTCCCTCCATCATAAATGGATCAGTCATGTTCATGTTGTCCTCTTTCCGGGGGCAGGACCTTCTCACTAGTGCTCTCATGCCCAAAGACCTCTGTGATTTCCAACTTTGCCAGACATTCTCTTCACTGCCTATTCACTCATCTCAAAGTGCTTATAGTCAAACCTTGAGAAGAATTCTGGTGTGGTCTTGCTCACTTGTTCCTGAAAAGGACCTGGAATATTAGTAAAGATGGAGAGCAGGCAATGAAAAAACATAAAATGATATTTTGGGAGGGCCAA